>NW_028255889.1:1062500-1662500 GCF_971803275.1 Cyanistes caeruleus | reverse complement strand
AAAAGGTTTGGATGCAGCAGTCCTAATAATTGGTCCAGAGTGTGGGACCAGAGGCCAAATGGGCCTCCAGAGGCAGCTGAAGGAACAGCTCTGGGGAAAGACAACACTGCTTGAATCCTGAAACCTGGGCAGGAACAATGGAAATATGTCCCTGCAGCCAAGTGTTCTCTGCCACAACAAGCTGATGTTATGGGATATTGTTTTACAGAGGCTGCCAGACCAGATCTCCCTGTTTGCCCCAACGACCCCTTTGGAAAATGCTCTGATCCACGGGGCTCCATGTGAAGGCTGATGTGACACTGAGGGACTTCCACACCAATTCCAGCCAGGAGCCTGGGTGCCCATCAGAGACTGGGACCTGGCACTTCTCCAGCCGAAGGGGAGAGGATCCCAATTTCCAGCTCCTGGCTGGAATTGGTGTGCAAGTCCCTCAGTGTCACATCAACCTTTACATGGACCCCTGTGGATCAGAGCATTTTCCAAAGGGGTCGTTGGGCCAAACAGGGAGATCTGGTCTGGCAACATCTGTAAAACAATACTGACTTTTTCTGGCAGAGAACACTTGGCTGCAGGGATATATTCCCATTCTTCATGCTCAGGTTTCAGGATTCAAACAGTGCTGTCTTTCCCCAGAGCTGTTCCTTCAGCTGCCTCTGGAGGGCCATTTGGCCTCTGGACCCACACTCTGGCTCCATTATTAGGACTGCTGGATCCAAACTCTTTATCTCCATGAACAGAGGTGATTTGAGGTAGATGTCCTTCTTCCACAATGGTTTTTAAAGCTGCAATATTAATAACTGTACTGCCCTGCCATGGGGTTGAAAAACAAAATCTTGTTCATTATTGTTTAACAGACTTAATTTAATTTCTCCTTGCTAATCTGCATCAATTCCTCCTCCCATGACATCAACACTTTGCAAGGCCAAGCTCAAGTGAGCAGTTACCAAACCAAAGCGTCCTGGAGGAATCTGAATTCCTGTTCTTGTATTGTTAACTTTCATTTGCTTTGGCTTTTTCCTAATTAATTCCAGTGCATGAAGGTCCAGCCCTGCAGCCTCTGGGGTGGCCCTGTCAGGGGCCATCACACCCAGAACAATTTCCCAGGCAGTCCAAGTCTCACTGTCCATGGCTGTTTTTGCAAATTGGGTGCAGCCCTGCACACCCAGGGGTTTCCATTTCCCCAGTGGGCCCATTGTTAAGGGCATGGAACACATCTGGGAGATGGGTTCTCCACCAGGACAGGTTCCCATCTCCTCATTTTATCAACTGCTCTTTTAACAACTCCTTCACGTGTTCAACCAATCCTGCAGCTTATAGATAGTCTGGTACATGAAAAACCCAGCAGTCTTAATCAGTGTGTTTTTCACAGGAACAGACAAAGCATTCTGTATCACAGCATCACCAAACCCTATAAAAACAGCCAATTTCACCCCTTCCTCCTTTATTCTTTGTATAAAATTTGCAGTTTACCACTGACATTTGGGTCTTAGCCAGTCCTTTTTTGTAGGGTGTTTAGTGTTACAGTGAGCAGCCAAAACTCACAAATCAGTACTGTCAACATTATTTCACATTATCAATTTTTAATGATGTATATAAATATATATTATTGTGTTATATTATTATCATCATTATCATCATTATCATTATCATCATTATTATCATTATTATAATAATTATCATTATTGTTCTTGTTGTTGTTGTTTCACTTGCACAAACAAATCTGAGCTCAAGACTATAACCTTCTTCTGTCACTCCACATGGGCGTGTTCCAGAAACAATTGTTCCTTCTGTTGGTGCTTTTTCCTATCTGCTGTTAAGAAAATCCATCCTACTCTTCCCAAACCCACAAGTTCTTTTCCTTTTTCCACATGCAATTTTTGGATTCATTTTAAGGCTGATTTACTAAAATATGGATATGATCTGGTATCAATATCCAACTGAGACAGACAAAGACTCTTTAACTGTTTTATGGTTAAAAAGTGTATGTTTATTCACAGTGCTGGGCCGATGTGTCAGGTCACCCCTTAATACATACAGCCCGGAGCACAGGTGAATACAGGCTTTTTATTTACAGAAGTATTGAATACAAATACATATTCATGACCCAGTTCCCACCAACTTTTCACTTCCTATGCTACTTAGGAAAAAAGCAATTAAGCATGATCCTTGAAATGGGTCGGTGGTCTTTTTCTGAGGAGGGGTCACAGAAGGGAGGAAGGGATATGGCTCTTCCTCATTCTGACCTTTCTACCTTTTCAATGCAAAGTGACAAATGGACCCTTGGCTGGGCTCCTTGTTTCATATCTTCAATGAGTTTCTGATTTGCAACTGTCTTATGTTCTTGAAGTTCTTTACCAGATACTTTATTTCTCACTCTAAGCCCAACTGAACAAGCATAAAGTTGACAATTAGTTATTAGCCAATCCTTTACCTCTATTTTAGCAAGGCCTCTCTATCTACCTTTAATTTTAGCAAGGCCCATCTATTTATTTGAATTCGAGTTTGTCACTCTGAAAACTCAGCTTCTGAGTTTGCTAACATAGTTTTCTAAGTGCTTTCCCAGGACAGTAACTGTAAACATAGATATGTGTACATTCTTTCTGTTACACGTCTTGTGATGGGCATCTCTCATGGCCAGTGCAGTGAGAAAGTGTTATCCTGACCATCCAATCCCTGGCCATGGTCAGAAGCCTATAAATCCTGGGAGGAAAAATAAACTCTCTCTTCTTTTCACCACACCTCAACCTGTGTCCGTGTGATCTATTCATCTTCAGCAGCAACAGACAGATGGTATTCCATTTTTAATCCTGTGGGACAAATTGCATTACGGTTCAATTCCACCTGTCCAATCTGTACACATAAACCTTTTGAGAAAGTCTGGGGCTGCAATTGGATCCAGCCGCTTCCAGTCTCTTTGCTTAGAAGGACTTTGATAGTCTAGGCATTCTGGAGGGGTTTGAGGATCCACGGTGGCTGTTGAGTGTCATTTCTCCACTTCATGACTCAGCAGGAGTTTCTCCAATAAAGAAATAAAGCTTTTGCCAGAAGCTCCCACTCTGCCCATGACAGGAAGCCCTGGGACTGTCTGTGACATCCCGGCTCTTTGGCAGCCTGGGGACTCCTGGGATGTCACCGTGGAGCCTGCATGAGTGCCTGTGACAGAGCGGTGCCTTTGCAGCCCATGGTCCCCTGGGATGTCACCATGGAATTACTGTGACTGTGTCTGACCACACGGCTCTTCAGCATCCCCAGAAACCCCTGGGAGGTCTCTCTGTAGCCCCTGTCTGTGCCTGTGACATTGCAGCTCTTGAACAGCCTGGAGACTCTGGGAATGGCCCCATGGATCCCCTCTGAGGGTCTGTAACAAATCTGATCCTTGGTAGGCAGCCATCACCAGGACCTGTTGCTCTGGTCTCTTTCCATGGCTACCATTACAGCCCCCTGTTACTATGATTTATTTCTATGGCAACCATCACTGTCGCCTGTAACTATGGTCTGTTTCCATGGAAATGACCACTGCCTCCTGTTGCTATGGTCTGTTTCCATGGCAACCATTGCAGCCCCCTGTAGCTATGGTCTGTTTCCATGGCAACCATCACAGTCCCCTGTTGCTATGGTCTCTCCCATGGCAGCTCCATGAAGACCCCATGCCTCAGTTGTTGCCGTGGACAACAGCTCAGGCCTGGAGCCAGAGCCCATTGCCATGGCAACCATTTGCAGTCCCATCCCCAGGCTCATGGGATCACAGAGCCACAGAATTGGCTGAGTTGGGAGGGACCCATGGGGATCCTCCAGTCCAACTGCTGGCCCTGCACAGGACACCCCGACAATCCCAGCCTGGGCCTGGCAGCACTGGCCAAGTGCTGCTGGAGCTCAGACAGCCCTGGAGCTGGGAGCCCTCCCTGAGGAGCCTGTTCAGTGCCCCAGCAGCCTCGGGGGAAAAACCTTTTCCTCACATCCAGCCTAAATCTGCCCAGCTCAGCTCCAGCTGCTCCCTCCACTCCTGTCCTTGGCCACCAGAGGGAAGAGGTTCCTGCAGCCCCCAGCCAGGGACCCACTCCCAAGGCTGCTGCCACGGCAACCAGGCCTGGCACCAGCTGGGATGCTCGGTTTCCACTGGCTGGGCTTCAGGAATGGGATTCCCCAATTTCCTGCTCCAGCTAAAACTGCACTGCCACTCGCTTCCATCCCAACTCCTTTGGAAAACACAAAAGGCAAAGATCCCGGGTTGGGATAAGAACAATTTGCTGGGAACAGCAACGAGATAAGGAACAAACAGGAACAGAAACAATTTTGGTAACAGGAGGGATAAGACAAACTATTTATGAAGAAAACTACAACACCAGCAACTGGCTCTTCCTGGCCACGTATTTTCTCATGCCTGGAAGAGAGAGAGCGAGTCCTTTTCCTGCCCCTGGCAATGATCTGAGATGGGATTGAATCTAATGACAGGGCCATGGCCAGACCCTCACATTCCACAATGCAAAATCATGATATTGCCATGGGCAGGAAGAGGTACAGGTGTGGATCACAGGGAACATGGATCACCAGGTGTCTTCCCAGTGTGGTTCCTCCAAGGGGGGATGAAGCTGGAGCAGTGCACAAAGCTGTTCCTGCACTTGGGGCATTTGCAGGGCTTCCCTTAGTGGTGCCTCCATTGGGGTTTGGTCAAGTGAGAGCTGTCTGAGAAGCTCTTCCCACACTCAGGACACACGCAGGGCCTCTCCCCTGTGTGGATCATCTGGTGGATGCTCATTTGGGACCTTCAGCTGAAGCTCTTCCCACATTCCCCACACTTGTAGGGCCTCTCCCCAGTGTGGATGTGCCGGTGGGTGATGAGGGTGGATTTGTCCTTGAAGCCCTTCCCTCAGTCGGGGCAGCGGAAGGGCCCCTCCTCTGTGTGAATCCATTGGTGCTGGAGGAGATCTGAGCCACTTTGGAACCTCTTCCCACACTGGGGACACTCGTAGGGCCTCTCCCCAGTGTGGATGCGCTGGTGGATGATGAGATTGGATTTGCAGCTGAAGCCCTTCCCATATTCCCTACACTCATAGGGCCATTCCCCAGTGTGGATCATCTGGTGGCAAATCAGGCTCTTGCGCTGGCTGAAGCTCTTCCCACATTCCAAGCACTCATAGGGCTTCTCCCCATCCTGAAGCTGCTCATGGACCACCAGCTCAGAGCCCCGGCTGGATCTCTGGCTGCCATCCTGTCAGAGGGTGGATCTTTCCTCCTCAGAGGAAAAGGGGTTTGGAGCCCCTCTTCTTGCAGGATCTCCAGGGCTTTTTCTTGCACTCTGGAGTCACTCAAAACAGCCTCATCTATGAGGTTCTGCTGTGGGGATTTGTCCTCTCTGGTCTCCATCCTCAGCTCCTTGACTGGGGGAGGAAGGACAAGGAGAGGATGGGATTTGCTTCCATGCCAGAGGGAAGGGGAAGGAGATCCCCCCAGCGCATCCCCGGCAGGACGGCGTCAGCAGCGGGGTTTTCCTGCAGCCGGGGGCCATGCTGGGCTGGGAGATGGAGCAGGAGAGAGGGGGAAAGGGCACTGACTTCCTCCTCACCTGCCCGGGTGTCCTGGGGCATCTTCCTCGCAGCCTCCTCCTCCATCTGGACAAGGTTTGGGAATGAGAAATTCTGGTTTGTGAGAAAACAAGGAATGAACACATTGAATGAGCCCAACAGGATATTTAGGAATGCCTCAAACCATCAGCAAATGCTGCCCTGCTCTGCGGGCTCAGGGCAGCAGAAGGAGCCCCAGGGCTGCCGACACAGCCGCAGCAGGAAGGGCACGGGGCCTTGCACAGAAGCTGGCACGGCCTCCTTGGGACACGTCCTGTCTGGTGACCATCCTAAACCCACACAGGCTGTGACACAGACATGGAACGTGTGGGCCAGGGCACAAATGCTGCTCTGAGCCCTGGGGCCCAGCCAGCACTGAAATCAGCAGGTGTGGCAGAGTCCCCACTGAAGCAGACCTGCCACCCCCCGAGCCCTGGCACTGCTGGTGCCCTTCTTCTGCCCCAGAGACCTGTGCCCCTGGGGGGCTTCTGTGCCAGAGGGCAGCCAAAGCCCAAGTGCATTGGGGGCTGGGCTCCTTCCTGCAGGGGCTGATGGCAGGAGCTCCTGGAGCAACTGCTGGCAACTCTGGGCATCTGTCAGATGATGTTGCTCCTTCCTGGAATGAATTTTTTCCATGGAAGGGATTGGCAGTAGCACCAGAACACCATCAATTTCTGAGTTTCCCAGGACAATTCAGTTGTACAGAGATACTGTTATGTTTCCTTCTGCTTTTCTGACTGTCTTTCTTGCATTCTGGGAAAAAAAAAAAGCAGCTTCATCCTATTAATCCCATCCCATCCCATCCCATCCCATCCCATCCCATCCCATCCCAACCCATCCCATCCCATCCCATCCCATCCCATCCCATCCCATCCCATCCCATCCCATCCCATCCCATCCCAGGTGTTTTAAGGTTAAATTTGATAGTCGAGGTTGGACTTGAATTTCAAGATGGTTTATGTGGTCAAATGTTTGATTTGAAAGTCAAAAGTTGGATTTGAAGCTCGGGGGTTGGATTTGCTGGGCAGCACATGGAAACCATGGAATAACGGCATTCCAGGCATTGAGAATTTGGAATCCTCCAGCTCCCCTCACAGATTCCTGTGGAATAATGGCATTCTGGGTATCAAGAATTTAAAAAATTTCCAGCTCTCCTTCCCAATTTCCACCAAAAAGATAGAATTACAGAATTCTGGAAATTGAGAATTTGGAATCCTTTATATGCACTGTTAGATTCCCACCAAATTCCCATGGAATAACAGCATTCCAGGCATCATGAATTAGAAATCTTCCTGTTCCCTTCCCATATTCCTATGAAATAATGGCATTCCAGGCATCAGGATTTTTGACTCCTCCACCTCCCCTCTCAAATTCCCATGGAATAATGGCATTCTGGGTGTCAGGAATTAAGAATTCTCCTGCTTCCCTCCTGAAATTCCCATGGAATAACAGCATTACACACATTGGGAATTTGGAATCCTCCATTTCCACTCCCAAATTCCTATGGATTAACAGCATGCCAAGCTTCAGGAATTTCAAATCTTTTATCCCCGCTCCCAAATTCCCATAGAATAACAGCAATCCGAGCATCAGGAAATTTGAATCTTCCCGTTCCATTTCCAAATTCCCACCCAATTCCTATGGAATAACAGCATTCCAAGTACTGGCCATTTGCAATCCTCCAGTTCTGCACCTACATTCTCTTGGAATGATGGCATTCTAGACATCAGGAATTTCAAATCCTTTATTTCCCCTCCCAAATTCCCACAAAATTCTCATGGAATAGCACCATTCCAAGAATTGGCAATTTGGGGTCCTCCAGCTCTCCTCCCAAATTCCTGTGTGTAACTTTTCTATAAAAACCCCTTTTTCTGTTTCTGTTTCTGCTGCATCTCTTCTGTATTTTTCTTTTTATTCTTGGATTTCTCAGCCTCCTTTGGACTGAATTCTTTTGGGATCCTCCCTCGTGGGGAGCCCTGCTTATCTCAGTTCTTATGATTTGAAGAAAACTCCCAAGCTCGTTAGAATCTTGTTTCTTGTGTTTATTAAAAGGTCATCAGAAAACTTAACAGGTCTCTCCAGGCTGGCTACACAAGGTTAATCTTTGCAATCTGGTACATTTCTTTCTTCTGATGGTACAAACAAGGCCTTGTGGCACACTTCATGTCTGATGCACAAAATGACCCCGAAATACGCAGTTCTTTTATCTTTATACCTATTTTTACCCAATTAACAGTAGACACATATATTTTTTTTCTTAATGACCCAATGACCCATCACCTCTGTGATGCACTGCGGCATTCTCTGTCCAATCACTTACTACTACCCAAAAACCTCTAGGAGAAGAAGATGAAGAAGAAAGAAGAAGGGACAAGAGACAACACCCTAAATCCTCCAACTTGTCTCTTGTTCTCTAAACTTACTTTTTCACCCAGTGATTTAAAAGAACGTTCTAATCTACACACTTACACTTTCAGCTTTTTCCATCTAAATTTAACATTTGTTTTCATGTATCACTATGAAAACATGCTCATGAATTTAATGTTATATGAAATTCAGTGTTTTTCTGGATCTTATAACTAAGTATCAGAAACAAGGGCACACACTCTGTATTCCAGACTTCAACACTGTGGAATAACAGCATTCCAGGCGTTGGGAATTTCAGATCCTCCAGCTCCCCTTCCTAATTTCTATGGAATAACACATTCTGGGCGTTGGGAATTTCAAATCTTCCAGCTGCTGAAACAAATTTCAATGGAATAAAAGCATTCCGGGCATCAGGAATATGAAAAATGGCACAACTACTGTGAAAAAATGGTCATGTACATGACGGTATCGAAAACTACAGGTGGGAAGAAAAAGGGAATGGCTCCAGCAGCTGTGGAATCTCTGCCAAGCTCAACATCGTGTCCAGACAACTCTACAAGTCTGGAAAGCACCAAGCACCATGGAAAAATCAAGGCACTCTGTCACACACTAGAAACAGTTTACATTCAGTGTAAGTGAATTTTTTGTTTAGTTTTTATATTTTCAAGAGATTTTTCCTTTATTTTCATATTTTTTATTTCTTTTTTCCCCTTATCTCTTTATCCCTCTATTTTTTTCATTTTCAATGAGGAAAACTGCTGACAACTCAAAGGAATAAAAATTAAAAATCAAAAAAAGCAAAGCAGTTTTCTTCTCCAGAATAATACATGAGAAAATAAGGTCTTTTAAATAGCAAAATAAAGTTGCAAACTTTTAGTCCCCAAAAAACTACAAAGAAGAAATATTCAGAATACTGACAATGTTTTACTAACACTATTATGATTATGATTATTTCTTCTATAAGTCTTTTTGTGGAAATTTTTTTTCATGGTCTAAAAGGATTGTTCCTGTAAAAAAGAAGCCAAATTTAAAATTTTCATTTACTTTTTTTCTCTCCTTTTTTAAACTACTCAGGGCTTCATATAATTCTATTTTATAGCAAAAATACCACTAGCCAAACAAAGCTTTAAAAGAAATAGCCAGACATTGATACATGGTAAAATTCTGATCTTTTTATCTTTTTTTTACCATTTCTTATCAGTGTTTTTTCTTCTTCTTTTCACTGCAATTGCATCACAAGTAAGGAGAAAGAAAAAAGGCATCATTTTCATCATTTTACAGAAGTTTCGAAAAACTTTTGGGAATGAGGATGGGCAAAATCAGAACTACAAGAACAGGAGGCGACTGCAAGTCCCATCAGAAAGGAAAAGTGGGGTTTTCTTGGGGAAAAAAATGCAATAACATTGATAAAGACCAAAAAATTTCCCAACTAAAATGAAAAATTTGGGCTCTCCCAGGCCTTGGTAACCTGTTGTGTTGGAATTTCTCCTATTCCACCTCCAAGTTATTCTTTTCTCTCGCACTGTATTAGGAACAGCAAGGAATACGACACTGACTCCCTTGGCTGCGTTGTCCAAGAGAGCAAAGTTTATTATTCTTAATCTTCTTTTATACACATGGTCGAGAAGGTCTGAGAGGTAAAACTCCCATTGCTCATTAAAGGTACACATCACCTTCATTGCTGAAGTGGAACACCAGCCCTCGACTAAACAACACCTGCCAATTGGTGTCCTTTAACAAGAACTGTTGGGATTCCTTCTTATGCTTTCCCAGGCCAGAGAGAGAAGCCTGTGTGACTTAGTTTCACACAGGCTCTGTGCTCCCTGCCTGCTTTCAGCATCCATACGCATCCAGTGCATTTGGTTGGAATGTTATCCTTTTTATCCCTTCTTAAAAATTCTTCTTTTCCCAGTTCCTTTGTGCTTGTTTCCACGACAATTTCCCCATTCCCAGCATTATCAGGTATTTTTCCAGATCCAGATTGTGTACTGCCCCCCCCGCCCCTTCCAGACCCCTGAAATCACAAAAAAAAAATCCCCAAAAATCTCAGAAGACTGAATCAGCACAACTTGTATCAGCACTGTCATGGGAGTGTTCCTAGACAAATGGGCAGAATATTTGGGATGAGCATCCACTATCCAGCAGATCCATGAATTCCTGCAATGTGGAGCTGGAAAAAGCTGCTAAAATCAGGATTTTGCCATTCTGGGACTGTTTTGGAGCCCAGGTTTATTCCCATGGAGAATAAATTTCTTCCTGGATTGAACCAATCCATTTGGAAGGCTGCACATGGCTCACCTGGACTGGGAACAACTGGGGAAAAAAATGGGAAAATCATGGATTACAAACATGATAGCTCCATCCCTCTGGAATGCTGCACATGGCTCACCTGGGCTGGGAAAAAGCAGAAAAATCCTGGATCACACACCTGAGGGAGGGGTCTGTTAATCCTGGCTCATCCCACAAACTTCCATTCCTCAATCAGGGAAGGATGGATTAGGGAAATCCCCTGTCCAGGAGCACCTATGGCACCTCCCAAAAAAAACATTTCCTTCTTTTTCCAATTCCAGGAACTGAATTCCTGAATTATTTCCCATCAGGAAATGGAGTTCATTAAAGACCAGATTTTATTCCCAGCATTCCAGTCTTAAGTACTCCAACCATTCCGCTGATCTCTATCCCAGGTGTGATTTAGAGGGTTGGAATCTCCTGGAAAAGGGGATTGATGGTTTCTTCCTTGGAAACCAGAGGCCTCTGGTCCTGGCACATCCTGGCATTCTCACCCCCCTCAGATAAACCTGCTCCAATTTGGAGCTCCAGGGAAGCACCAAAGCAGCTGGCTGTCAGGAACAAGGCAAATCAAGCCTGGGGGCTGCTCATGGAGCTGGATCAAGACGTACCTGGGAGCCCTCAGCAATCCAGCCAGCACCACACGGGCAGGAGGACACAGACGGCGCTGCCAGGCTGGGACAGGACTTGTGCCTTCAGCAGAACCACCAAAGGCCAAGGGGCTTCTGGCCATTTTCCCTGCACCACTGCACACCTGGGCAGCTTGCTGAGCACAAGCACCCTCTTCCCCCTCTTCCCCTATGCCCTGCAGACCCTGGGCAGCAAAAGAACAGTCTTGCAGTCTGTTTCTTAGAACACATCCTATATTTAAACACTACAGAAAACTGAAAACACGAAAAGGACTGGAAATAAATGGAAAATGCCTGCTGGATCAGGCGGCCACAGTAGACAGAGGCTCCCAGATCACGTCTCAGTGGAGCTCCAGCAGCACAGCCAGGCACAGCCCCATGGACGAGGCCGTGACCTCCACGCCCTGTGGAGCTGATCTCTCAGCCTCAGGAACACAGACATTGGAGCACGGTCTCCTGCCCTGAGAAGGTCCAGGGTTTCACTGGCCAGGCTTCCCTCCTCAAGGCTGATGTCACCTGCCATGGCTTCAAGGACTGGAAGAGAGAGCAACAGAGCCACGGTTAGATCCCAGACCTGCGGTGACCCAACGAGAGCCCCCTGCCAGGGCCATCCCAGCCGGCTCTTGCCATGGCCAGCAGGGAGCAGGGACCAAGGGGATCAGCCCGAATCTGCTGGCCACGAATGCCCCACGTACCCCTGAAATCTCGGTGAGCTCTGCCCACGCTGCCCCTCATCCGCACAGGGAGCAGAGCCCCCCGCAGCCGGGCCAGGGCTTGCAGCTTCCCCCGCCAGCCGCCACTGTCAGCCCGCTGCCCTCACTCACCTTCGGAGATGAGCTGCAGCTCTGCCTGCTGCCCCCTCAGGTGCCGCCCGGCCATCCCTGGGAACACAGAGCCTGTCAGGGCCCCAGCGGCACAGCTCCCGGCCAGCGGCACTGCCAGCCCTGGGGCCACACGCCCTCCTGGCCCGGCAGGGCTCAGCCCGGGCCCGTGCCGCATCCTGACTCAGCCCAAGGGCACGGCTGCCAGAGGCCGGCAGCAGCCCCGAGGGCAGCCGGGGCTCCAGGGCGCCGGGCCCGGATGCCGCTGCCGGGGCAGCAGCCGCGGCTGGGCCCGAGCTGCGGCGGGGCGGGGAGGGAGCCCGGGTTCCTGGCTCACCCATGAACCTGATGGCCGCCGCTCGCAGGGACACCTGTGGGCTCTGCAGGTACGGCAGGGCCCGGCGCAGGTGCTCGGCCGCTCGGCTCCTGTCCTGTGCCAGCTGCAGAGAGCGGCAGGAGGGAAGGGTTGGCGCCGGCTGTGCCCCAGCCCCGGCCTCCCGTGCCCGCCCAGCCCTGAGGCCCGACCAGCCCCACACACTGGGCACCGGGGGCAGGGGGCTTCTCCAGCCTGAGGCTGGGGCTTGCAGGCCACCCTTACCAGGATGTTGCCCAACATCCACAGGTTCTCCTGTTCCAGCTTCTGGAGATCCCTCCTCTTCAGGAACTTGGCTGCACAATGCAGCGTTTCCAGGGAGGCCTGGAGAGCAGCAGAGACCCAAAGTTGGCCCCACAGCCCAGGGCACAGGAGCCACGTCCCTGTGCCAAGGCCTGGAGGAGGCTGCGGCCGGCAAGGCACCAGGGCAGGAGGCAGCCCAGTTCCCTCCCAGAGCAACACCAGCAGCCCACGAATCCTCACCTCTGCCACACGCTGGTTCTCATCATGGCAATGGAAGAACAGGGGCAGGAGGCTCTGGCGCACAGGCATCTCCAAAGGATTTCTTCCCCTTCCCAAAAAATCCACTGTAACTTGGAAGAGCCCTATAGAGAGCAGCTGCACGTGGCTATTCTCCTGTAAGAAAGGAAAGAAAAATGATGTTAGCATTGTGTGCTCCAGGCTCAGGTTGGCACAGTCCTGAAAATCTACAGAGTACAAAGTGTCTGGGCAGCACTCAGTGCCCGTGGCTGAGGGCACAGAGCCTTACGTGGTCAAAGAGCGGCAGGAGCGCCTCAGCCAGCTGCAGGGCAATAGGGCTGGGTACCACAATGTATTTGTAGGTGAATATGAAGCTGAGTATGATGAGTGACATCCCAATTATGTCTGCATCCTTGTCCTGAAGTAGCTCCATGAGTGTTTCAGTCAGGCTCCACATTTTTTTCGCCTGTGTGGAACACAAGTGTGTGAAATCGCAGCTTGCTGCTGTGGCAGAACCCAGAGTGCAAAGGCCAATCCCGAAGCACTGGGGCAGCTGAAGCAGGAGTCAGGAGAGCTGGGAGCAGCTGCCTCAGAGCTCCAAGCCCAGCCAAGCCCAAGTGACTGCATTCCCCAGCTTCAGCCACTGTCCCCTTCTCACCATGGAGGGATGGTCAATGAACTGGAGAAGGGCCCTGAGCGCCAGGTGACGCCTCTCCCTGCACTCGCTCTGCAGGCACCTTGAGGAGACCTGCACAACACTGTCACTGCATTCACTGGAGTCCAGGTACTCTGGGATCTGAAAGGCACAGGGCAGTGACAGGGAAGCCAGCCAGCAGAAGCCTGGAACCGCACAGGGCCGGGCCCAGGCAGCAGCACAGGGCACGGGCAGCGTCCCAGGCAGCTGGGGCTATGAGAGGGCAGAGAGCTGGCAGGCAGCTCAGGGAGGTAGTGCTGGCCATCAGGCTCACCTCCACAAGGAAAGCCAGGGCGGGCAGATCCCAGCGTGGCTCTTGTGTGCTGAGCAGCCAGAGGAAGTGCAATACAGTTCTGGAATACAACCCTAGAGAAGCGTGGCGCATCTCCATGGCAGGGTAAAAATGGGACCAGGACCCTGAGCAAATCTCTGCCAGGGGACTCACTCCCATGGGCCTGGTCTTTCCCCCCAAAGCTGTGAATGGACATGGGCTCCTTGGGAGGCAGCTCCTTGTGGGCTCTTTCCTCTCCCAGCCTTTTCCCAGTCTGCTTGGCCATCCCTTGCTAACAAGGCCCTCTGGCCCACAAGCACGGGGACGGTATTGGGCCAGGCCCTGGGCCCAGGGCAGAAATGCCAGATGCAGTGGGGAGAAGGGGGTCTCACCTGGCCAGCAGACCCACAGCATAGTGGTGGGTGTCAGCACACAGCAGCGTGTCCCAGCCACACTTGCGTTCCATTGACAGCACGGCTTCCTCATGGTGCATTTGGCAGAGGAGAAACTTGAGGGTCTGCACTGCAAACCTGTGTGCACAGCAAAGTCCAGGTCATGCTGGGAGCACTGGCTTCTGCCCTTGGGACGTGGCAGGGGCAGGAGGACTGGGATGGAGCACCTGTTGGGGCTGGTGGCAAAGCCGTGTTCTTCCTGGCATCTCTTCCAGAAGTTCCAGCCCTCCTCTGGCATCTGTTCTGTGCTGAAGAACACTTGGAGGAGCAGATGCACAAAGAGCTGGGGGAAATACACTGTTAAAGCTTCTGGCCAGCAGGGCACCTGGAGGATCTTCCACATCACCACAGTTGCCTGCAGGGGACAAAGCAGCCTGAGACAGGGCTCAGTGTCCAGGTGTCCGTGTAGCAGGGCCTGAATGTGGCAGGGAGAGGCCGGGGAAGACGCAGGGAGAGAACCTGGCCTGGTGGCCCTGAAGCTGCCCCTAGGCCTGGTTTCAGCCCAGTGCCTGCGGCAGGGAGATGCAGTGGGGGAAGGAGGGTGCAGAGCTGCTGGAGAGGCAGCCTTGGGGTGAGTGCAGGCCAGTTCCAGAAACTCACAGCCAGGGCAAAGACACCCGTGGTCTCCCAATCTGAGGTGCAGCTGCTGTGCTCTGGCCAGTCCCCCAGCACACCCAGGAGTATCAGGAGTGCCCTCTGTGCAGTCCTGGGCGAGCACAAGATCCTCTTCCATATGGTCATTGCAGCTCTGCGGGGTCAGAGCTCCATGTCAGGCACAGGGTCTCAGACACATCCCCATGGCCTGGGTAGCAGCAGGGAGCTGAGCTGGCTGCCAGCTCTGCCTCTGCCCACTGCCCCTCAGCAGCAGCAGCAGCAGCAGCAGCAGCAGCAGCCAGGCAGCCCAGGCTTGTGGGGACAGGCTGCTGAGGGGCAGGGTGGCAGCATGGCAGCAGGCTCAGGGGCTGACATGCCAGGGCTGGGAAAGGGAGCAGCCAGAGGGCCCTGGAAGTCTCTGTTGGTGACACACCTGGGCCAGGCTGTACAGGGCAATGGGCTGGGGAGCCGTGAGCCCTCTGGACAGGTGGGCCCCATACCTGTCACACGTTGGGGCCACACGCAGGAGAGTAATGACCACATCGTCGGGCTGTGCCTCGGTGAGATCCAGCAGCGTCCTCTCCAGCCTGTGCTCAGCAGATTCATTGGTCATGAGCACCTGGTGGATGCACCTCACAATGGTGGGCGCCTGGAGAAGGCGTGGGGAGAGTTGGAAAGCTGTCAGAAGGAGTCAGGAATGTCCCCAGCTTCCCCAGAGAAGTGCTTTCCTTCTCATCACACTGCAATGGCCTCCAAGGCTTAGAGTGAGCAGCAGGCATGGCTTGGGAGGCCAAGCAATTCCTGGAGGATCAAACCCTGGCCACAGGCTGCTTACTTGCTTTGGACTGGAAAGAGCCTTCTCCAAAATCCATTTCAGCATGGTAGCACTGGTGTCAGTGGTGTAGGCATCACAGTTTTCCATGGACACAGTGCCCATGATGCTGGTCTCTTCTTACCAAATGCACTTGATGAATTTGCAAGTCAGGCAGGAGAAAGAAGGAGCAGGAAGAGAGGGATATTGCATGGAGTGCTCCAAGCGCGGTGCTGGGCTGGGCAGTGCCAGCAGGCCCAGCCCAGGTGGGCATGGCTGCAGGTACCTGCACTGTTCTGGAGATGAGGCCACAGGCGGGGTCCTGCTCTTGAGTCTGGTCCATGGCTGCATCTGGCAAAGAGCAGCCAGAGCTGAGGGGCTACAGGTGAGGCCAGAGAACACAGCCCAGCCGTGCACTCCCCAGGCAGGGACAGCCCCGGGATGCCCCAGGGAATGCAGCACAGCCTCTGCCAAGGCACAGCCTTGGCCCTTCTCTGGTCCTGTCCATGGGTGTGTCCCCAGAGGATGGGATGGGATGGGACAGGACCCAGGTGGATGCAGGCCCCAGCCTTGTGGCCCACCTCTGCCACTCACCCTCCTGCAGTGGCTGGAACTGCTGCACCTCTTTAGTCATCTGTTCTGGGGAAGCTCCAGGGCCTCCTTCTTCCTCCTCCTCCACCCAGGCCAGTTTGGGTGCTCTCAGGGCTCTCTGCTCCATGCCAGTGATTGGATTTATGGCTACTTGCAGGAGCGATGCCTTGCAACAGCTTCACGTCGGCAGGTGCTGCAGTTGTGGCTGGAAGGCACCTGCAAGACTGAAGTCCTGGCAAGACCACAGGACAAGTCCTGCTCTTGGGTCTCGAGGCCTCCTGCCACAAGGACGGGAGGCTCCTCGTCAAGGACAGAGGTCTGGCCTCGAGGTCACGTGTAGGAATAACACTTCAGAAAAGCTCCGGGTCAGACAGAAGCGAGTGTGCTGTGCAGGGGCTCCTCACAGCACCGCTCTGGTGTGTCCTGTCCCATCGCATGCACCAAGCACTGTGGTGTGGCTGTGTCACCACCAGCTCCTATGTCACCACATGTCACATGGGCCCTTTGACACCCTGTCCTGTGCCATCCCATGGTGACCATGCTGCACCATGTCACAAAGGGCCCTTGCACACACGGCCACCTGCCCTCAGGCCACCCCCAGCCCCCCCAAATTGGCCCAGTTGGAAGGAATCCCTCACTCCAAATGTCTAAGGCCACCTGACAGGATCTTTAAGAACAGCTCAAACCATCAGCAAACGCTGCCCTGCTCACAGGGCTCAGGGCAGCAGAAGGAGCCCCAGGGCTGCCGACACAGCCGCAGCAGGAAGGGCACGGGGCCTTGCACAGAAGCTGGCACAGCCTCCTTTGGACACGTCCTGGCTGGTGACCATCCTAAACCCGCACAGGCTGTGACACAGGCAGATGTGGGGAATGCAGGCATAGAAAGCTTTCAAGGCCTTGAGCATACAGGCTCCGAGATAGAGATGGATGCAAAGTTTGACCTGAGAACTTGGAGAAGGCTTGAAGCTTTAGAACTATAAAGTTGCATAGACTTGAAGTAAGAATAGAAGTTTGTAGTTTCAGCAGAAATACGCCTCATGTAAGTGAATAAATATGTTAAGCAAGCATGTGAAAAATGTTCAAGTTTAGCTTTTGAACCTGCCAGGGAGGTCCCCAGTGAACATCAAGGCAGACATGTGGGGAAGTGCAGATGATAGGGCTAACTCTGGCAGGAGAAGCTGTTCTGTGTCTCTGCTGATGGTGCCAGCAGCCTGAAGGAGCAGCCAGGAGAAGCACTGAAAGCAGAGAGGTGCAGTTTTGGGCAGCACAATATCAAAAGCTATCAAGCCATTAGACAGAATGCAAAGGAGGGCAGCAAGGATGGGACAGGGTATGGAGGGGAAGGCCTTGGTGCAGCTGAGGTCACTTAGTTGAGCCCAGAGAAGAGGAGACTAAAGAGAGTCTTTGGGGTCTTCAGCATCCTCCTGAGAGGAATCACAGGGGCAGGTGCAGATCTCTTCACGCTTGTGACCAGTGACAGGAGTCAAGAAAAGGGCAGGCAGCTGGCTCAGGGCAGGTTGTATTTGAATATTAGGAAAAGGTTTTTCACCCAGAGCATGGTCAGCCACTGGGACAGCTTCTCCCAGGAAATGGTGACAGCATCAAGCACCTCTGAGTTTGACAAGTGTTTGAACAACACTGAGCAGTCACATGAGGTTTTAGAAACCATGTAAACAGACAAGGCTTGTGAACTCCAGGCTTACATCAGCATATACTTCTGATGATTACTTTAGGCAGTGTTTTCAGAAACTCGTTTTACGTCGTATCATACTGCAATTCCTTGGAGATTGTGCAGAACATGTCATCCTTTTGTATACATTGCTTGTTAGTAATATAAAAAAGAATAGTGGTGTTGGGTGACTCAGAGATACCCAGTGTGTGTAAGGTGTAGTATACAGGGAATAAAGATAAGGAAAAGAGAAGAACTACTAATAGATACTGCTAAGTTTGGAAATGTAGATAGCATTAAGAATGAATAACACAAGAAGCAAAGTTGTTATTGAAATGAGTCCACTAGAATGCATTTCAGCACATTAGAAAGAATCCTAGAGGATCATTTTTTGAAGCAAGGTCATGTGATTCAAAAGTGTAGCCAGTGGTAGCTTTTGTATAAATTAGAGAGTGATGAAAAGTGAGCACCTAAAGGATCTGTGTTGGAGTCTGAGGCACAGAGTGTGCCCTTGTCTCTGGTTCCTAGCTCTGACATCCAAGAAAACATTGAATTTCATTGAACAGCATGAAAACAACTTTTAAAATTAAGTAGAAAAACTAAAAGTGTAAGTGTGTAGATTAGAGAGTTTTCTTAAGTCACTGGGTGAAAAAAGTTAAAGTTTAGTGTATAAGCTAGTTTAGAAAACAGAAAACAAGAAGACAAAATGACTACTTTAGGGTGTTGTCTCTTTTCCTTCTTCTTTCTTCTTCATCTTCTTCTTTTAGGGGTTTTTGGGTAGTAGCAGGTGTTTGGATAGAGAATGCCGCAGTGCAGCACACAACGTCTTGGGTCATAGGGTCACTAAGAAAAATAATTTACGTGTCTATACTTAATTGGGAAAGATTAAGAATAAAGATAAAAAGGCTATGCAGTTCAAGGCTATTTTGTGCTATTCAAGCAAACTAGAGCCAAAGCTGTGGTGGACTGAACTTGTGCAGAAAGTCTGGGGAAGACCTGCCAAGTCTTTTGATAATAAATATTAATAAACGCAAGAAACAAGAAGCAAACAAGCCTTTGGAGAATCTTTCCTGAAACAGAACTGAGATAAGGGAAACTCCCCTTTGAGGAGGTATCCCAGAAGGGCTTAGCCCTGAGGAGACCAAGATTCCACAGCAGCAAGTGGTGTCCCATGTCTGTCGGTCAGTAAGAGCTCAAAGGATTCGATCAAAGCCTGCCTGGATCAGAGCAGCCAGTTCCTGAAAGAAATCCATCTGGATGAAAATATCTGCTATCAAATTCCAGAGTTTCAAGGGCCCAGGACTCAGAAACATCAGATTCTGCTGGTCAGTAATCTGAAGAGATAGCCAGCAGGTCTGGTAAGCTCTGTCCAACCTAAGAGATGAGATGGAATATTTCTAAGGAGGAACAGGCAATTTTACAAAAATTAGAAAAAATAATAGAGCAGTCCTTATATGAAATTCCAACGAAAGAGTTGGAATTTTTACTGGTCTGGGTGAGAGAGAATTACCCCACCATTAGCAAGGAGCAATTGCTTGAACCCTATATATGGGCAAATGCAAATATGAGGTTAAAAGAGTTAGAAACCCCGGGAATGTGTGTCCATGGAAATATGACAGAAACAAGTCATACTCTCTTTAATGTAATGTATCACAGTCATTTTCCAAAACTGCCTTGCCAAGGGGGTGGAACAGGGGGAGAGAAAACCCAGCCACCCAGATCCGAACTGCCCTTTCCAAAAGCAAGGGAAACCCCCAAATCCCTCAACAGCGTGGGAGCCCCTGATCCCAACCCCTCAGAGGATTTGGGAAAAGAGGGAGAGGTGTGGGGGAAAGCTGAAAAAGCAGAGGGTGTTGCGATTACTATGGAAAGCAAAGTGAGCAGTTTGGAAAAGTACTAAAAAGTACTAAAATCCATAAATTTCTAAAAGGGATTTATCTCCTAAAAAGGAATTCCTCCCTAAATACGGGATTTTAGAATTTTTTAGAATTTTAGAATTTTTTTCGAATGGTACAAAACCCGTTGGAGGCTCAGCCGTTTATAAAACTGAAGCCAGAGCGAATTCATGGAGCAGCAGCGCTACCTTGTGGGCAAAAAGCATCACAGCAGCTTCTAATTTTTTCTACAAATACAATCGAGAATATTTTAGACAAAAACGACGCAATATCAACAACAGCAGGCGAAGGAATTCCTCTGTCATCGATTCAAATGCCACATTCTCTGCTTCAAGCCGATATTTCAGCTTTTCAAAAGACTGCTCCAAAGGACTGGTTCTCAGGACAGGACATCTCTTCTTCGACAAGATTACAATTTTCTCCTGTTTTTCAAGATTTAAAGGAAGCTGTGTGCATTCACAATCCACAACCACTGTATTTTTCTACTATACCTACAGCTCCTCAACAACCAAAGCTACAATCTATATCAAATCTCCCTCAAAGAGGAGGGGGAGGACCTGATATGCAGGTACTTCTCAAGGAAGGTGCTGATGCTTTCAGAGAAACTGAGGACATTACAGTATTACCAGTGAGGCTTGGAAGAAGAGATGATGTTCCTAGATGGGAGCCTGTGGATCGCTCTCTTTTAAAAGATTTATTAGATGCTGTGGAAGGAAAAGGACTTGGTTTTCCATATTTTCAGCAATTATTAAGAGGTCTTTTCCTCAGCCATGAAATGACACCATATGACTGCAAGTATATAGCCTCAACAATTTTCACAGATTCACAATATATACTGTGGAATTCAAGATGGAGAAAAGCTCTCCTTGAACTGAGGAACAAATATGCAAGAGGACCGTATGCAGACATCACAGCAACTCAGATGGCAGGAGTAAATGTGCCGTATCACAAGCCAGAAATTCAAATAGCAGATCTGCCTCCAGAAGTGCTTTGAGATGTTGTAAAAGCATCTGAAAAGACACTGCTGCAAATTCAACCTACTGGAACCTCAGAAGGCATCTACACAGAAGTGAAGCAAGACCCTTCAGAGCCTTTCACTACCTTCATTGATCACCTCACACAGGTGATTGACCAGCAGGTGATGGATGAAAAGGTGAAGCCACACATGCTTCAAGGCCGTGCCTTCGCAAATGCTAATGCAGAGTGCAGACGTACTGAGAGTGCGTTGCCTGGATATCCAACCATGGAAGAAATGATAGAGGCATGTAGCAAGATAGGCACTCCGCATGTTGCGAGTGTTTTGACAGAAGAATTCGAGAGAATGCTCGAAGAACAACTCGAAGGATTTATGAAAATAGTAAAGAGTATGAAGTCAGGTTTTCAGTGACTCAGCTGTGCAGATATGATGGAAACATCGCTTCATGAGGGAGCACGCTTTCCATGTGGGAAACTGGGAAACATGAAAAAGAGCTGCCCATTGCAGAAAAAAGTACAAAGCCTTTGTCCCAGGTGCCGAAGAGGAAAACATCATCCCAGCCAATGCTATTCAAAAAACAGATGTAGAGGGAAAACCTCTAGCTCTGCTGGGAAACTCCAAAAACAGTGCAAAGAGTCACCACATGATGACACAAATGGAGATGGAGCGACAGCCTCAAAGTCAATTCCATTAAAGGCCTCTGGTCAGAGAGTGATCATCAGGGAACGCCAATCAGATTCCCTCAGCAAGACCATTTGTCAATTTCCCAGTGATCCAGGCTTATTGCCACCAGGTGCACAATGTGAATTGGCAACGTCCGACTTGGTTTGTTTTTTGAATGAAGATCATGCGGTACTCCATACAGGAGTCTCTGGAACATTGAAAAAAGAGGCAAGACTTCCTGATTATAGGCAAGGACAGATGCAGTATTCTGGGGCTTGTTATTTATCCATGAGTTGTTTCTGCAGACTAGAATGAAGAATTGACAGTTTTAGCTCAAGCTTTACGTCCTCCATGGATCTTTTCGGCAAAACCTTTAGTAGCTAAAGCCATTGCTTTGCCTCTGCATGCAAATTATCCAATCAGACCATTGATCAGCAGGCAAGTTTTATCTATTAATGAGTCTACTGAAGTTCATGCCACCTGGGTAAAGCAGATAAGTCGCGATAGACCTGTAATCACCTGCAACTTGACATAAAATGGCAAGACAGTGTCAATTCAAGGGACAATGGACACAGGTGCCGATGTCACAGTCACCTCACATCTCTTCTGGCCCCAGGAATGGAGCTTAAAAACTCCTTTGAGTACCCTTTCAGGCAAAAAAGGAAAAGGATATGCTTGTGTCTCCACAGGTGCAGGACCAAAGTGGGTTCCTGCAAAGTGCGTGAAACCGTATCAAGCTGAGAAACAAGCAGACGAAGACTCCAGAAATCAAGAAGCCAGTACGCAAACGTGATTTAGCATGAAAACAGCATTCAACATCTTAGACATTGAACAAACAGCGTGCAAAATTTATGGACTGAGGACTTTGTGAGGGAGGGGTGTTTAATACAGAAATTTAAGAACTTTTGCGAGAGATAAGGTTGTTGAATAAGATCAATTAGCCATTGTATTTGTGCCTTATCTTTTGTTGGTTGCCTTATGCAACACAGTTTTGCCATGAATCAGTCGAGAGAAAATGTCTGGAGAGCTTTGACCAATGTGTCAAATCTAGACATCATCTGCTTGACTCATTCAGGGTCAGGGAAGCCATTCTAAAACAAGTAATCAAAGAAAAAAGTTGGTTTTTTTGGCAAAGAGAAGAGGGAGATACAGGAATCCAGAAATGGAGAGACATTTCTCTGTCCTATTCTCCAAAACAGTATCAATCCTATTTGCCATTGACAGAAAGGCTTCCAAATATCCCTGGGTAAACCAGGATTTATAAAAAATTAAGTAGAAAGTAGTAGAATGTTTAGTATGCCACTGAGGTGAAAAATACAGATTTTATAGGGGTTTAATACACGGAGTAAAGATGGAGGAAGAAAGGTGTGGTCTTTTTTAGCTCTTCTTCTTCCTTCTTCTCCATGATTCTGCAGTTTTTGGGAGCACAAAGAATGTTTGGTTGAAAGTTAGTTGCAGTTTTAGTTATGTAAGTAGATACTGAAAACTTAGTTGTTAAAATAGAAAAACAATACATGTGTCTGTAGTTAACAAGGTTAGAAATAGATATAAAGATGAGGCAGCCGCGTGGTTCTGGGCCATTTTGTACCATCAGAGCAAAATGAGCCAGGTTGTGGTGAATGGAACTTGTGCAGATAGTCTGGAGAGACCTGCCAAGTTTTGTAATAACCTTCTAATAGACATGAGAAAAAAAGATTCAAATGAACTTGGGAGTTTTTCTTCAAACCCAGAGAACTGAGATAAGCGGGACTGCCCATGAGGGAGGATCCCAAAGGAGCTCAGCCCAAAGGGGACTGAGAAATCTGTGAGGAAAGAAAAACACAGAAGAAGTATAGAAGAAGCAAGAGAAAAAAAAGAACAAGAGAAGTTACAGGTTTTAGGAGATCTGTGATAGAGATGAGGAAGTGTTAAACTCGTTCCAACCAGCTGCCCAAAGCAGTGCCTTTAGTCTCTTTTCAGCTGGGGAGTAGCACCGGCCTTGTTGAACGCAGGCAGCAGCACGAGCAGGGCTCCTCCAGCAGCAGGGACACACCACGAGCCAGGAGGGGACCGTGGCACCAGAGGGGACTGTGGCACCAGTGGGGACTGTGGCACCAGAGGGGACTGTGGCACCAGTGGGGACTGTGGCACCAGAGGGGACTGTGGCACCAGAGGGGATTGTGGCACCAGAGGGGATTGTGGCACCAGAGGGGACTGTGGCACCAGAGGGGACTGTGGCACCAGAGGGGACCGTGGTACCAGAGGGGACTGTGGCACCAGAGGGGACCGTGGCACCAGCCGTGCCCAAGGCCTGAAAAGGGTGGCAAAGTCAGGTGGTGCTGCCTGGCTGCATGAACAGCTCAGGCAGGGCGTGGTGAGGAGCCAGGTCTGGGGGCCATCCAAGGAGTCCTGTCAAGAGTAAATGGTTCTAATATACTCTCTGGGAAAAAAAAAGGGGCAATCATTTGAGTGAACTGAAGTGCTAATAAATATTTGCTCACGTATGGTGGGGTTTCTCTGCAAATGGGCTTTGATGGAAAACTTGTGACCACATTTGGTTTTGCAGCTTTATTGAGGAATGGAGAATTGTTTGTAGCTCAGTATTTTCTCAGGAGGAGTCTTACATTTTAGCACAGGAGGAAGGTAAGGCAAAGGTTTAAAAGCTTTCCCCTCCTGAAGTGACACACTTTCTGAGGAGTCTGAGGAGAATTCCCCTCAGCCTCTGCCAGGGCTGTTTGCCTCCTCTGCAGGCTCAGGATTCTGGGAGTTCCAGGAGCCTCAGGTGACACGGTATTTTCCTCTGAATATTTCTTGTTGTGCAGTATACAGGGAGAATATTTTGTGTGAGATTCTCCTCTGGGCTTTGAGGTGAATCTCAGTAATTCTGATGATTTTCATGTCCAGATGAACTTTTTGTAGATAGGAAGGAAAAGGGAAGAGGCACCATGGAAAATTAATTGCTCAAAATTTGAGTGGCCCAACCACACTAAAAATGAAGTCTAAACTGAAAAAAAACTTTTATTTTTTTTTTCCTTGATAGGTGGGTTAAAATATGAAGTGTAAATAAATAAAGTTCTTTGAAAAGGTTCAGCCAGCACCCAGCTGTATGAAAATCAAAAGGGATAAGACAGGGCATGGGAAGAATCTTCAGCCCTTCCCGTTGAAGGTAAAAGAGTAGGACAAGTGCCTCTGGCTGTTACCCACAGGTAATGTGTTATTTGTAGCCAAGAGCAGATGCCCCAAGCTGCTGATGGCCCAAGCCCTGCCATGGCTGTCCCACTTTCAGTCCTAGCTGGACCAGGGTGGCCGGCTCGGGAGGGGAGGAGGTGGGGGGATCTCAGGGGGCTTCCTCTTCACAGCCGGGCTGGGGGGCCGTGGGGGAGGCACGGAGTGCTGGTGCTCTGCTTTCCAGGTCGACTCCTGCTTCTGAGGCCACATCTGAGAGCTGATGAACGAGGCAGTCTCTGGGCTCCCTGGGGGCAAGGGAGAATCACACCTTCTTGGCTGGTATGCTGGAGCTGCAGCAGGGTGACTGTGGAGAGAGGAGGTGGCTGAGGCCCCCAGCTGCCGTGGGCACTCAGGGACCCTCCTGCACAGCAGGGCCCAGAGCGGCCAAGGCTCCCCAGCACGGCTGGAGCTGCTGGCACAGCTTGGCCCAGCTGGACAGCTGCCCCTCAAGGCCCCAAGCAAGCAGGGGATGGCTCTGGGCAGGGTCCCTGGCCAGGAGCGGGCGCCAGAGCACCTCTGCCTTTCAAGGGCAATCTCGTCCCCGCTCTTTCTCCTGCCCACCTTGCTTTGCCTCTGCCTGCTGCTCCGGGGGCTGCTCTTGGCCAGGCAGCCTCAGTGGGAGCCAGCACTGGCTGCAGCCCCAGCGGGCTCCCCAGGACAAGGCCCAGCAATTAAGAGGCCAATGAAAGGCCTGGCCAGCAGCAGAACTCTCAGCAGAGTTATTTGGGCAATCAAGGCCTACCCACAAGTGCACAGCAGCCTCACTGGGAATGTTTCCTGACTATGAGCAGCCTTTCAAGAAGCTGGAGGGTGGAGATGAACAACAACTTACCGTTTCTTGTCCTTCCACCACCAGAATCCAACATAGCACAGGACCATGGAAAGTGGCACTGTGAACAGTGTCACTGCTGTGCCTATCATGCAGGACTTGCGCACATCCTGCGGGCAGAACACTCTTGGGGTGCTCGGTGGATTCTCAGCATTTATACTGGACTTGCCAAGCGCATCTGTGGGAGCAATGGGCAGCGTGAGCCTGTGCTGTGCTCCATTGCTGAGCTGGCAGCACGCTGGATACGGCCAGGACATTCTCTGTTTCCCCCAGAGCTGGGGCCTGCAGGCACCTTGCCACCCCTTGGCACAGGCTGTGCCACCCAACAAAGCCCAGAAGGCCGAGAGCAGAGCCCGGGACAGCACAGCTGCTTGGGCAGTGGCTCCTTCCAGGGACACGGGCCAAACCCATCCCTGAGCAGCCACTGCCACCCCTGACTCTCCCTGCTCTGTGACAGCTCCCCCAGCCCAAGGGGACAGAGCCAGGCCCTGTAAGGGGCCAGTGCATCCCCTGCCCAGTTGGGAGCCAGGGCTGGCTGTTGCCCTGGGCTCACGGCAGGGCTCCCACTCTGGGCTGCTCCTGTGTCTTGGGCCTCTGGATGCTTAGGGCCAGCTCCAGGAGCAGCTGCTGGGGGAGAGATGTTGGTGCACAAGTCCCGATTCCCAGGGGCTGGGAATGAGCTCCAGAGGCCTGGAAGCCGCGGCACCTCCAGCTTTTGCTGCTGCCGGGCCATGCAGGCCCTGAGGGAAGAGCTGCTGGCACACAGCCCTGCCGAGGGAGAACCCAGCACAGCAATTACCTCCTGTGCCTGGGCCTGGCATCTCCTCCTTTCCTGCATCAGGAGATGGCACAGGGCCATTCCTTCCTCTAGCATATGCCATCATCTGCACAAACATCTGCTCCAGCACTTGAGAAAGGAAAAAGGACAGCTGGATAAAATAGAACTGTTCACCATTAGGGGAGGTGGTATCTTCAGGAGGCAATACTTGTCAAAGTCATGGATAAAGGTCAGGAAAATATCCAGGTTATTGGGGCTGGGCCTGGGCCCTCACTCCTCCAAGCAGTCCCTACACCTGATCTAGCCCAAGACAGAAATTTCAGGGGATCTCAGGATGTGCGTGGCCCATGCTGCAGTTTGGGCTCCCTGTCAGCTGATGCCAAATGCCTTCCTGCAGAGGCTGGGGAGAAGCTGCAGCCAGGCCAGGCTGGGAAACAGCCCTGCAGGCCATGAAAGCAGCAGTGGGGCAGCAAGGCTGCCATGGATCCCTTCCTGCTGTGCCAGGCATGGCGTGTCCTGATGTGCCCCTGGCCACTGAGTGTCAGGAGGAGGCTGAGGGACATGAACCCACCACGGCGTCTCTCCAGATCACTCAGCATCTTGTCCAGAAGTTGGGATGCCTCCAGGGATTTCTTGTCTTCTATCTCTTTGTTCTTCCATCTTGGAGGACCTTAATGGAAAGTAGTTCCATTTCTCCATCAGTCCAGAGTGGCAATGAGTGCACCTGGGTGACTGGTGCCCTCCAAGGCACTCCCTCCTCTCTGCCTTCCACTCAGGAGCAGGAGCAGGGGGACCACGTGCCTGCAGTGTCCCCACAGTGGGATGGAAGGAGCCCCTTGCATGGCAGTCAGGGGAGAAAGGACTCCCTGGAGCTGCCAGCAGCTCTGAACTGAGCCCCAGGCAGGGCCAGGGCTTGGCAGCAGCAACGGGAACAGCTCAGGCTCCCTGGGGCTGGCAAAGGAGCCACGCAAGGCACAGCCCTGGGGCACAGCCCTGGGCCCAGCCCCTTCCTCTCTGCTCTTCCTTGTAGCTGCACAGAGCACATGGAAGGTGACACTTGCATTGCACATGGCAAGAGATTGACAGCTAAATGCTCCTTCCTACCACTGACAGCAATGCTGTGGGATCACTCAGGGCTCCAGAAGGGAGCAGAGCGATGTTTCCAGAATCCATCAACCTTCAGACTCTTAAGGGAAATGGCATGAGAGTGAGCTCTTCCCACACTCACACTGATAATTCTGTGCAGAAATGGACATAGAGAACTTGCCTCCAGTATTCTCCATGGGTCTCAAACCATTATGTGCCAGGGCTTTCAGATGCTCCATGTCACGATCCCAGTCTAGAAGGGAGCACAGATCAGAACCATTCCATGGTGAGCTGGGACCCCCTTCTGCCTTAGGGAACTGGGCACTGCAAGGGGGTCAGGTAAGGCCATGGGAGCCAGATGTCAATGGACATGGCCAAAGCTGCAGAGGGGCCTGGGGAGCTCCAGGCTGGCCCTGGACACTCTCAACACCTTTTCCATGCTCTGTGCAAAATCCCTGAAAGGCAGGCACTGCCAAGGTGCAGAGATTTACAGCTCAAGCCTCAGCAGGGCTCAGGCCCAGAGGCACAGCAATTACCTCCTGGGGCTGTGCCTGGCATGGCCTCCCTTCCTGCAGCAGAGGCTGCCCATGAGCCACTGCTTCCTCCGGGAAATGGCACTTTCAGCACAGCCTTTGGGTTCATCTCTGGAGGAAGGAAAAGCCACAGCTGGATCAGATGGAACCATTCCCTTTTCAGGGAAGTGGTGTCATCATGATGCGATACTAGTCGAGGTCATGGATAAGGATTAGGAAATCATATAAACTTATGGGATTGGCCAGAGCCCTCCCTCCTCCAAACAGCCCCTGAACCTGATCTACCCCAAGACCAGGAACTTGCAGGGGATCTCAGGGTGTGCATGGCCCATGCTGCAGTTTGGGCTCCCTGTCACCTGATGCCAAATGCCTTCCTGCAGAGGCTGGGGAGAAGCTGCAGCCAGGCCAGGCTGGGAAACAGCCCTGCAGGCCATGAAAGCAGCAGCGAGGCAGCAAGGCTGCCATGGATCCCTTCCTGCTGTGCCGGGCACAGCGTGTCCTGATGTGCAGAGAAAGCCCCCAGCTGCTGAGTGTCAGGAGGAGGCTGAGGGACATGGACCCACCTTGTCCTCCCTGCAGCATTTCCTTCAGCATTTGCTGCATGGTATTGGATGGCTCATGGAGTTTCCAGTGTCCTGTAGCTTTGTTCTTTCCTCTTGGAGGACCTAATTAAAAAAATATATATATCCATTTCCCAGGAATGGATCCTACAAAATCAGGGTTGAGCTTGTGGGATCAGCAAGGACACAATACTCACCCCTGCTACGGGAGCTGGGCTTGCGTGCAGCATCCAGCCCCGGAGCCTGGAAAGTCCTCCCTGCAGACACACCTGTAACTCAACAGCCACAGAAGCTTCTGTCATGTCTGCTGATCTGCACAGGCAGCACTGAGCCGCAGATGCAGTGAGGGGATCACGCAGAGCGAGGGCACACACGTGCACGGCTCTGTCCTGGCACCTGCAGCGATGCTGCCCTGGCTGCGATTTGGGCTCTGAGCTGGCAGCTCTCCCAGGGGGAAAGGCCTTGACCTACCCTCACCATCTCCCGGAACCTCAGTCTTGGATGTGGGTTGGGAAGCCAGATCACCTTCACCAAGAGGCTTGGCTGCAAAGAAAGGCAGGACAGAAGAGTTCCCCTGGGACCGTAGGAGATCCTCAGGCTCCCTGGGGCTGGTAAAGGAGCCACACGAGGCACAGCCCCGGGGCACAGCCCTGGGCCCGGCCCCTTCCTCTCTGCTCTTCTCTGTGGCTGCACAGAGCACACGGAAGGAGACACTGGACTTGCACATGGCAAGAGATTAACAGCTAAATGCTCCTTCCTCCCACTGACAGCAATGCTGTGGGATCACTCAGGGCTCCAGAAGGGAGCAGAGCGATGTTTCCAGAATCCATCAACCTTCAGATCCTTAAGTGAAGTGGCACGTGAGTGAGCTCTTGCCACATTGACACTGATTTTACTGTGCGGAAAGGGACATTGAGAACTTGCCTCCAGCATTCTCCATGGGTCTCAAACCATTATGTACCAGGGCTTCCAGATGCTCCATGTCACGATCCCAGTCTAGAAGGGAGCACAGATCAGAACCATTCCATGGTGTGCTGGGACCCCCTTCTGCCTTAGGGAACTGGGCACTGCAAGGGGGTCAGGTAAGGCCATGGGAGCCAGATGTCAATGGACATGGCCAAAGCTGCAGAGGGGCCTGGGGAGCTCTAGGCTGGCTCTGGTCACTCTCCACCTTCTTTACAGGCCCTGTGCAAAATCCCTGGTGGGGTAGCAGGACCAGCCCAGGGGCTCTGGGGACTCTCTCCCTCCCACAGAAGAAACCCTCCCTCAAGCCCTGCGGAAAACCATCCCCAATGCTTCCCAGGGAGAAGGAAGTGCTGTCCCAGGAAAGGGAAGCCAGGCCGTGGGCTCACCTGCTCGCCGTGCTTGCCACGGAGCAGCCTGGGCAGCCCTGTCAGGCAGGGCCACTGCCAGGAGGAGCAGGAGGCAGAGGCGCAGAGCAAAGGCCATGGTGCCTTGCCCACTGCCAGTCCTGCAGCTCTTGCTGCCACCACTGTCCTGACACCGCTGTCCCAATGTCAGCACCGCTGCTGCCGCCGCCGCTGCTGCCACAACAGTCGTGGTCAAGGACTGACTGCTCGGTCCTTGTGGTGCTGTGCAACCACGGGGCTCTGGGACCTCTGTGACCTCAGAGCCTGCTGTCACCTCAGCCTGCTGTCATCCCAGAGACTGCTGTGACCTCATGGCCTTGGCTGTACCCCCCGAGTGTTCTCCTATCTGTACTCCAAACTGTACTGGACTGATTGTAAATCTTTGACTTCATCAAAGGGTCATTGCTAAAGAAAACCTTGGTTTTCCCTGCTGACATTGCTGGTCATGTTCTGTCCCATGAGATGCTCTTGATGGTTGCCTCTTTTCCTGGGCATGGCACTGGAGGAGGTCCAGGCCCAGGTGATGCCACTGAAGGAAATGTGCCCTCAGCCCAGGGACACTCAGCACAGACTCCCCCAGCCCCTCGGGGCCCTGCTGCTGGTCACAGCAGCCCCTGCCTGGCTCCTGCCTGCCCACACTGTGGTCAGCCCTGCCTGCTCCTGGACATGGAGCTCAGCCAGGGCTGGTGCTGTGTGGGCTTTGCTGGTGGTACCAGCCAGACACTGGGGTGACAGCTCCATCTCTTTATTGGAACAGAAGAGCTGTGTCAGGCCCTGCCCTGGCAGGAGGGACCCACCTTCAGTCCAGGCCACAGAGCAGGGCGGGTCCCTTCAGGGACACAGGGTCTTGCTTTGGGCGGTGGCAGCATCTGCACAGCAGCAAGCTGGTAATGCAGCTGTGACAGGGACATCACGTATGGGCATGGAGATGTGAAATGTGTGGTGCAGGTGTCCCTGAGGGAGGTGTTGGCCTTTCCTGTGAAGCTGCAGAGGGGAACCTGTTGAGAGAGGAGATGGCTGAGGCCCCAGCTGCAGCTGGCACACAGGGACCCTCTTGCACACTGGGAGATTCTCACTGTGCTCACAGTTTCCCTCTGAAGACTAAGAGGTGAATGTGGATGGCCTTAGCAACTGGTCTGCAGGCCAAACAATTGAGGTAGTGTCCTGGGTTGCAGTATATTCTATCACCATCCTCATGTACTGTTGAAACCAGGTGAGGCAGTGCTCCCTGCCTCCCCCCCCACCCCCCGGGCTACCTTCTGTTAATGGGCCCATCAATGCCCTGCCCCATGACTCATAGATAACTTCCCCCTGTATTGTCCCCTGTTAATGGGCCCACCACTGCCTTGCTGCATGACTCAGAGATAACTTCCTCCTGGACTGTTTTCTGTTAATGGCTCATCAAGGCCTTATCTCATGACTCACCATCCCATTGTGAGATGCTCCTCCCCGAGGGAGGAGCCAAGCATTCCATACTGGATATAAGCTGAGAATTCGAACACCACAGCAGCCCTTACCTACGGGACTTCCAGAGGACAGGAGCTACTGCTGGACTTTCAGCTGAAGACCAGACCCCCTTTCTTCCAGAGGATCACGCTTCAACAAGACCACCTCATCTGGACGACTACCATCACCCTAACAGGGTTCCAGGCTGTATTCTGACTCTGTCAGTGTTTTTGATATTATTGCATTTATTCTTTTTATCATTTTCCTATTAAATTATAATTCTGACTTGCGATCTCTCACTGGTTTGATTTCAAACTAGTACATATTTTGGCGCCCAACGTGGGGCATTAACCTGAGAGAAAGTCAGAATTGCAATTTCATATTAACAGAAACCTATCCACCATGGTGGTTGGCTTGTCTATATGGGTACTGTATCTTGCTCTCTATATTTTCCCTCACATGGGGAACTACTTGCCTGTTGTATTGCTCCTGTTGAGACCAGGGAATGGTATGAGAATTGCTTTATTGGTTTATTATGCTTATGGCATGATAACCTGTGAGGCAATGAATACCATTCGGAATATATACTCAATTTTGTTTGCTTGTCCTAGTCTGGGCTGCTACATCTGGGACCTTCTCAACAATCGCACCCTGCCCTTGGTGGGAAGAGTGGAGAGTGGTTTCTTCCAGCCTTTCAGGTCAGGCACAGCAGTTTTTAAAAATATTGAGTTCTCTCTGGATGCCAAGGACAGCCTAGTCTTGCTGTTTTGTTTTCTCTGCATGGCCTGCACCATGTACACCATGCTTAGAAACAAAGCACTGTTTGGTGTGGTACAGCGTCTTCTTGAGGAGGAAGAGAAAAGAACCAAGAGCAGAGCAACAGCATCCATGACCACACAGACTGCCACAGAGGAGAAAGGAACCAAGAGCAAAGCCACAGCGTCCGTGTCTACGCAGACTGCCACAGAGGAGAAAGAAACCAAGAGCAAAGCAACAGCATCCGTGTCCACTCAGACTGCCACAGAGGAGAAAGGAACCAAGAGCAAAACAACAGCGTCCATGTCTACGCAGACTACCACAGAGGAGAAAGGAACCAAAAGGGCCATGAGCACCTCCACACAAACAGTCACCGAACCAGAGCAGCCTAAACCGGTAGAAGTTGCCCCCATTCAGAAAAAGAAATCAAAAAGCAAATCAGTCCGCATAGTGACTGATGAGGGTGAGGCAGGACCTTCACACGCAGCGGAGGAGACAGAACCAGAGATTATCACTCGCTCTCTATCCCTAGGTGAGCTGCGTGACCTGCGGAGGGAATTCACCCGCCAGACGAACGAGTCCATCCTAACCTGGCTGCTCCGCATCTGGGACGCTGCAGCAAACGACACCATCCTGGATGGAAGTGAGGCCAGGCAACTGGGATCGCTGTCCCGGGATGTGGTCATTGACCAGGGGATTGGGAGAACCCAAGAAACTCTCAGCCTCTGGAGGCGACTGCTGACAAGTGTAAGGGACAGATACCTCTGCAAAGAAGACCTCCAGGTGCACCAGGGAAAATGGAGCACAATGGAACAGGGTATCCGATGCCTGAGGGAGTTGGCTGTGCTGGAGATCATTTTTGCAGAAGATGAGAGATTTCCTAAGAGCCCAGATGGTGTCCAGTGCACGTCACAGATGTGGCTGAGATTTGCACGGCTTGGACCAGAGATGTACTCCCGTTACCTGGCAACACTGCAATGGAGGGAAGGTGAGGACAGGGTGGGTGTCCTGGCCAATAAACTAAGAATCTACGAGGACACTGTCACTGCCCCGTTTCGCACCCATGTCTCATCTGTGGAAACAAGGCTGGCTGAGCAAGTCCGGAGCTTGATTGAAGAGGGCCATCAGAAACTAAAAAAGGAACTTAAGGAAGAAATTTACCACGTCTCCCCAGAACCAACAAGAGTCTCTGCTATTAGGAGTAGGCATTCCCCAGCCAGGGAGAAAGGATACACTCCACGAGGTAACCTCTGGTTTTTTCTCCAGGAGCATGGAGAAGACATGAGGAAGTGGGATGGAAAACCCACCTCCTCCTTAGCAGCCCGGGTACGTGAACTAAAAAGAGGGACAACTACCACAAGGAGCTCATCTAGAGCCAGCGCCGCTCCGGTCTCTCGTGGCCAGAACATCAGAAGGTATAGAAATGATGATATGAGTGATCCTCTTGAAGGGACATCAAGAGCATATTCACCGGAAGAGAGCAACGTGCACCATGACCAGGATTAGAGGGTCCCTGCCTCTAGCCAGGTAGAGGAGAGGGACAACCGGATCTATTGGACAGTGTGGATCCGATGGCCTGGCACATCTGACCCACAAAGATATACGGCTTTGGTTGATACCGGCGCTCAATGCACTCTAATGCCATCAAGGTATGTGGGAGCGGAACCCATTTCTATTTCTGGGGTGACAGGGGGATCCCAGGAGCTCACGGTACTGGAAGCTGAAGTGAGTTTAACTGGGAATGAGTGGCAGAAACACCCCATCGTGACTGGTCCAGAGGCCCCATGCATCCTCGGCATAGATTACCTCAGGAACGGGTACTTCAAAGACCCAAAAGGTTATCGCTGGGCTTTTGGGATAGCTGCTCTAGAGACAGAAGGCATCAGACAACTGAGTACCTTGCCTGGTCTCTCAGACAACCCTTCTGCTGTGGGACTACTGAGAGTTGAAGAACAACAGGTACCAATTGCCAGAGCAACAGTGCACCGTCGGCAATACCGCACCGACAGAGACTCTGTGGTCCCCATCCATACGATGATTCGTGAGCTGGAGAGCCAAGGGGTGGTCAGCAAGGCTCGTTCACCCTTTAACAGCCCCATATGGCCAGTGCGTAAGTCCAGTGGAGAATGGAGACTGACGGTGGATTACCGTGGACTGAATGAAGTCACGCCACCACTGAGTGCAGCTGTACCAGACATGCTGGAGCTTCAGTATGAGCTGGAATCCAAGGCAGCAAAGTGGTACGCGACCATTGATATTGCAAATGCGTTTTTCTCCATTCCTCTGGCAGCAGAGTGCAGGCCTCAGTTTGCCTTCACCTGGAGGGGTGTGCAGTATACCTGGAACCGATTGCCCCAGGGGTGGAAGCACAGTCCTACTATCTGCCATGGACTGATCCAGACTGTGCTAGAAAAGGGTGAGGCTCCAGAACAACTGCAGTACATTGATGACATCATTGTGTGGGGGAACACGGCAGCAGAAGTATTTGAGAAGGGACAGAAGATCATCCAGATTCTCCTGAAGGCTGGTTTTGCCATCAAAAAGAGCAAAGTCAAGGGACCTGCCCAGGAGATCCAGTTCCTGGGGGTAAAGTGGCAAGATGGACGGCGTCAGATTCCCACTGAAGTCATCAATAAGATCACTGCGATGTCTCCACCGACCAACAAGAAGAAAACACAAGCTTTCCTAGGTGCCATAGGCTTTTGGAGAATGCACATTCCTGAATATAGCCAGATTGTGAGCCCTCTCTACCTGGTTACCCGCAAGAAGAACAATTTCCATTGGGGCCCTGAACAGCAACAAGCTTTCGCCCAGATCAAGCAGGAAATCGCTCATGCGGTAGCCCTTGGTCCAGTCAGAACGGGGCCAGAAGTGAAAAACGTGCTCTACTCTGCAGCCAGGAACAATGGTCTGTCCTGGAACCTTTAGCAGAAGGTGCCTGGTGAGACTCGGGGTCGACCACTGGGATTCTGGAGCCGAAGCTACAGAGGATCCGAGGCCAACTACACCCCAACAGAGAGGGAAATTTTGGCCGCCTATGAAAGAGTCCAAGCTGCCTCAGAGGTCATTGGTACTGAAGCGCAGCTGCTTCTGGCACCCCGACTGCCGGTGCTGGGGTGGATGTTCAAGGGAAAGATTCCTTCCACGCATCATGCCACCGATGCTACTTGGAGCAAATGGATTGCCCTCATTACACAGCGTGCCCGTATTGGAAACCTGAACCGCCCTGGGATTCTGGAAATTATAACAAACTGGCCTGAAGGTGAGACTTTTGGATTATCTTCTGAAGAAGAGGAGCAAGTGACACGTGCTGAGGAAGCCCCACCATATAATGAGCTACCGGAGAGTGAAAGACGATATGCCCTCTTCACCGATGGTTCCTGCCGAATTGTAAGCACTAACCGGAAATGGAAAGCTGCTGTATAGAGCCCCACACGACGAGTTGCACAAGCTACCGAAGAAGAGGGTGGATCGAGTCAGGTCGCAGAACTTAAAGCTGTCCAGCTGGCTTTAGATATTGCTGAAAGAGAGAAGTGGCCGAGGCTCTATCTCTACACTGACTCCTGGATGGTAGCTAATGCTCTGTGGGGATGGCTGGATCGCTGGAGAAAAGCCAACTGGCAGCGCAGAGGGAAACCCATCTGGGCCGCTGAGATTTGACAGGACATCGCCGCTCGGGTGGAGAAGCTGATCGTGAAGGTTCGACACGTAGATGCTCATGTACCCAAAAGTCAGGCTAATGAAGAGCACCGTAACAATGAGCAGGTGGATCGAGCTGCCAAGGTGAAAATATCACAGGTGAATCTGGACTGGCAGCACAAGGGAGAATTATTTTTAGCTCGTTGGGCCCATGATGCCTCTGGTCATCAGGGACGAGATGCAACGTACCGATAAGCTCGTGAGCGAGGGGTGGACCTTACTATGGACAGCATCTCACAGGTTATCCACAACTGCGAGACCTGCGCTGCAATCAAACAGGCCAAGCGGGTGAAGCCTCTGTGGTACGGTGGAAAATGGTCCAAGTACAGGTATGGGGAAGCCTGGCAAATTGACTACATCACCCTTCCCCAAACCCGCCAAGGCAAGCGCTACGTGTTGACCATGGTGGAAGCAACCACTGGATGGCTGGAGACATACCCTGTGCCTCATGCTACTGCCCGGAACACCATCTTGGGCCTGGAAAAGCAAGTCCTTTAGAGACATGGCACCCCTGAGAGAATCGAGTCAGACAACGGGACGCATTTCAAGAACAGCCTCGTAAGTACTTGGGCCAGAGAACATGGAATTGAATGGATCTATCATATCCCTTATCATGCACCAGCTGCTGGGAAAGTTGAACGGTGCAATGGACTACTCAAGACTACCCTAAAAGCACTTGGTGGAGGAACCTTCAAAAATTGGGAAGTGAACTTAGCAAAGGCCACCTGGATGGTTAACACCAGAGGATCCATCAATCGAGCTGGTCCTGCCCAGTCTGAACCCTTGCACACGGTGGATGGAGATAAAGTCCCTGTGGTACACATGAGAGGTATGTTAGGAAAGACTGTTTGGATTAATCCCACCTCAGGCAAGAGCAAACCTATCCGTGGGATTGTCTTCGCTCAAGGACCTGGTTGCACTTGGTGGGTAATGCGGAAAGATGGGGAAACCCGATGTGTGCCACAAGGAGACCTCATTTTAAGTGAGAACTGTGTGTAAGGTTCCATTGTATATATATATATATATGTGTGTGTGTGTGTGTGGAGTTTAAGGAAGGTACTGATTTGGAATTATGTAGATGGTAATAGAATAAGGGGTGGATTATGTCCTGGGTTGCAGTATATTCTATCACCATCCTCATGTACTGTTGAAACCAGGTGAGGCAGTGCTCCCTGCCTCCCCCCCCCTCCCCGGGCTACCTTCTGTTAATGGGCCCATCAATGCCCTGCCCCATGACTCATAGATAACTTCCCCCTGTATTGTCCCCTGTTAATGGGCCCACCACTGCCTTGCTGCATGACTCAGAGATAACTTCCTCCTGGACTGTTTTCTGTTAATGGCTCATCAAGGCCTTATCTCATGACTCACCATCCCATTGTGAGATGCTCCTCCCCGAGGGAGGAGCCAAGCATTCCATACTGGATATAAGCTGAGAATTCGAACACCACAGCAGCCCTTACCTACGGGACTTCCAGAGGACAGGAGCTACTGCTGGACTTTCAGCTGAAGACCAGACCCCCTTTTCTTCCAGAGGATCACGCTTCAACAAGACCACCTCATCTGGACGACTACCATCACCCTAACAGGGTTCCAGGCTGTATTCTGACTCTGTCAGTGTTTTTGATATTATTGCATTTATTCTTTTTATCATTTTCCTATTAAATTATAATTCTGACTTGCGATCTCTCACTGGTTTGATTTCAAACTAGTACAGTGGTCTTTTGGTGAAGGCTTCTCTTCTTCCTCATTGTCCTTTGGATAACCTTACAGGTTTGCGCGTGCCTACTAAGCCTTGTGTTATGTTAGTCTACTAATTAGCCTTATGTTTACTAATCCTTACGCCCAATGCCTAAATTTCTTCTAATTTTGGTCCATCTCAAGGCCATTTTGGTCTTGAGACACCATTTATCTTCTAAACTACATCCTGTACCTCAATTTTGACATGTAACATCTGCAAAGGGGTACATCTGCTTTGTAACACTGATTCTTGATTGTTTCTAATAATAACTTTAATAACAGTTACAATTTAGTTAGCACGAACCAATTCCATTTATTACAACATTTATTACAAATACCCCTTATGCACCTTTTTATTGGTTTCCATGCTAACGGCCTTGCTTTCTTCCTTGCTATGGATAAACTTGTATTTTCTCTATTTCTTTTTTTACTACCTCAATTCTTTGGCCTGCAGACCAGTTGCTAAGCCCATCCACATTCACCTCTTAGTCTTCAGAGGGAAACTGTGAGCACAGTGAGAATCTCCCAGTGTGCAAGAGGGTCCCTGTGTGCCAGCTGCAGCTGGGGCCTCAGCCATCTCCTCTCTCAACAGGTTCCCCTCTGCAGCTTCACAGGAAAGGCCAAACACCTCAGTCAGGGACACCTGCACCACACATTTCACATCTCCATGCCCATACGTGATGTCCCTGTCACAGCTGCGTTACCAGCTTGCTGCTGTGCAGATGCTGCCACCACCCAAAGCAAGGCCCTGTGTCCCTGAAGGGACCCACCCTGCTCTGTGGCCTGGACTGAAGGTGGGTCCCTCCTGCCAGGGCAGGGCCTGACACAGCTCTTCTGTTCCAATAAAGAGATGGAGCTGTCACCCCAGTGTCTGGCTGGTACCACCAGCAAAGCCCACACAGCACCAGCCCTGGCTGAGCTCCATGTCCAGGAGCAGGCGGGGCTGACCACGGTGTGGGCAGGCAGGAGCCAGGCAGGGGCTGCTGTGACCAGCAGCGGGGCCCCGAGGGGCTGGGGGAGTCTGTGTTGAGCGTCCCTGGTCTGAGGGCACATTTCCTTCAGTGGCATCACCTGGGCCTGGACCTCCTCCAGTGCCATGCCCAGGAAAAGAGGGAACCATCAAGAGCATCTCATGGGACAGAACATGACCAGCAATGTCAGCAGGCAAAACCAAGGTTTTGTTTGGCAATGACCCTTTGATGAAGTCAAAGATTTACAATCAGTCCAGTACAGATTGGAGTACAGATGGGAGTACACTCGGGGGGTACAGCCAAGGCCATGAGGTCACAGCAGTCTCTGGGGTGATAGCAGGCTGAGGTGACAGCAGGCTCTGAGGTCACAGAGGTCCCAGAGCCCCGTGGTTGCACAGCACCACAAGGACCGAGCAGTCAGTCCTTGACCACGACTGTTGTGGCAGCAGCGGCGGCGGCAGCGGTGCTGACATTGGGACAGCGGTGTCAGGACAGTGGTGGCAGCAAGAGCTGCAGGACTGGCAGTGGGCAAGGCACCATGGCCTTTGCTCTGCACCTCATCCTCCTGCTCCTCCTGGCAGTGGCCCTGCCTGACAGGGCTGCCCAGGCTGCTCCGTGGCGAGCACAGGGAGCAGGTGAGCCCAGGGCCTGGCTTCCCTTTCCTGGGACAGCACTTCCTTCTCCCTGGGAAGCGTTGGGGATGGTTTTCCGCAGGGCTTCAGGGAGGGTTTCCTCTGTGGGAGGGAGAGAGTCCCCAGAGCCCCTGGGCTGGTCCTGCTGCCTCTCCAGGAATTTTGCACAGGGCCTGCAAAGAGGGTGGAGAGTGACCAGAGCCAGCCTAGAGCTCCCCAGGCCCCTCTGCAGCTTTGGCCATGTCCATTGACATCTGGCGCCCACGGCCTTACCTGACCCCCTTGCAGTGCCCAGTTCCTTAAGGCAGAAGGGGGTCCCAGCTCACCATGGAATGATTCTGATCTGTGCTCCCTTCTAGATTGGGATCGTGACATGGGGCATCTGGAAGGCCCGGGACATGACGGTTTGAGACCCATGGAGAATGCTGGAGGCAAGTTCTCAATGTCCCTTTCTGCTCAGTATAATCAGTGTCAATGTGGCAAGAACTTACTCACGTGCCACTTCACTTAAGAATCTGAAGGCTGATGGATTCTGGAACCCTCGCTCTGCTCCGTTCTGGAGCCCTGAGTGATCCCACAGCATTGCTGTCAGTGGGAGGAAGGAGCATTTAACTATCAATCTTCTTCCACTGTGCAATGCCAGTGTCACTTTCCGTGTGCTCTGTGCAGCTACAAGGAAGATCAGAGAGGAAGGGGCCGGGCCCAGGGCTGTGCCCCAGCGCTGGGCCTCGTGTGGCTCCTTTGCCAGCCCCAGGGAGCCTGAGGATCTTCTACAGTGCCATGGGAACTCTTCTGTCCTGCCTTTCTTTGCAGCCAAGCCTCTTGGTGAAGGTGATCTGGCTTCCCAACCCACATCCAGGACTGAGGCTCTGGGAGATGGTGAGGGTAGGTCAAGGCCTTTCCCCCTGGGAGAGCTGCCAGCTCAGAGCCCAAATCACAGCCAGGGCAGCATCGCTGAAGGTGCCAGGACAGAGCTGTGCACGTGTGTGCCCTCGCCCTGCGTGATCCCCTCACCGCTCCTGCAGCTCAGTGCTGCCTTTGCAGATCAGCAGACATGACAGAAGCTTCTGTGGCTGTTGAGTTACAGGTGTGTCTGCAGGGAGGACTTTCCAGGCTCCTGGGCTGGATGCTGCACGCAAGCCCAGCTCCCGTCGCAGGGGTGAGTATTGTGTCCTTGCTGATCCCACAAGCTGAACCCTGATTTTTTAGGATCTATTCCTGGGAAATGGATATATATTTTTTTATAAGGTCCTCCAAGAGGAAAGAACAAAGCTGCAGGACACCGGAAACCCCATGAGCCATCCAATACCATGCAGCAAATGCTGAAGGAAATGCTGCAGGGAGGACAAGGTGGGTCCATGTCCCTCAGCCTCCTCCTGACACTCAGCAGCTGGGGGCTTTCTCTGCACATCAGGACACGCTGTGCCCGGCACAGCAGGAAGGGATCCATGGCAGCCTTGCTGCCTCGCTGCTGCTTTCATGCCCTGCAGGGCTGTTTCCCAGCCTGGCCTGGCTGCAGCTTCTCCCCAGCCTCTGCAGGAAGGCATTTGGCATCAGCTGACAGGGAGCCCAAACTGCAGCATGGGCCATGCACATCCTGAGATCCCCTGAAATTTCCTGGTCTTGGGCTAGATCAGGTGTAGGGGCTGTTTGGAGGAGGGAGGGCTCTGGCCAATCCCATAAGTTTATATGATTTCCTAATCCTTATGCATGACCTCGACTAGTATTGCATCATGATGACACCACTTCCCTGAAAAGAGAATGGTTCCATCTGATCCAGCTGTGGCTTTTCCTTTCTCCAGAGATGAACCCAAAGGCTGTGCTGAAGGCAGCGTTTCCTGGAGGAAGCAGTGGCTCATGGGCAGCCTCTGCTGCAGGAAGGGAGGCCATGCCAGGCACAGCCCCAGGAGGTAATTGCTGTGCCTCTGGGCCTGAACCCTGCTGAGGCTTGAGCTGTAAATATCTGCTGCTTGGCAGTGCCTGCCTTTCAGGGATGTTGCACAGAGCATGGAAAAGGTGTTGAGAGCGTCCACGGCCAGCCCAGAGCTCCCCAGGCCCCTCTGCAGCTTTGGCCATGTCCATTGACATCTGGCTCCCATGGCCTTACCTGACCCCCTTGCAGTGCCCAGTTCCCTAAGGCAGAAGGGGATCCCAGCTCACCATGGAATGGTTCTGATCTGTGCTCCCTTCTAGATTGGGATCGTGACATGGAGCATCTGAAAGCCCTGGCACATAATGGTTTGAGATCCATGGAGAATGCTGGAGGCAAGTTCTCTATGTCCATTTCTGCACAGAATTATCAGTGTGAGTGTGGCAAGAGTTCACTCTCATGCCATTTCCCTTAAGAATCTGAAGGTTGATGTATTCTGGGAACTTCGCTCTGCTCCCATCTGGAGCCCTGAGTGATCCCACAGCATTGCTGTCAGTGGGAGGAAGGAGGATTTAGCTGTCAATCTTCTTCCACTGTGCAATGCCCGTGTCACTTTCCGTGTGCTCTGTGCAGCTACAAGGAAGATCAGAGAGGAAGGGGCCGGGCCCAGGGCTGTGCCCCAGGGCTGTGCCTCGTGTGGCTCCTTTGCCAGCCCCAGGGAGACTGAGATGCTCCTGTTGCTGCTGCCAAGCCCTGGCCCTGCCTGGGGCTCAGTTCAGAGCTGCTGGCAGCTCCAGGGAGTCCTTTCTCCCCTGACTGCAATGCAAGGGGCTTCTTCTATCCCAGTGTGGGCCCACTGCAGGCACCTTGTCCCCCTGCTCCTGCTCCTGAGTGGAAGGCAGAGAGGAGGGAGTGCCTTGGAGGGCACCAGTCACCCAGGTGCACTCACTGCTACTCTGGACTGATGGAGAAATGGAACTACTTTCCATTAAGGTCCTCCAAGATGGAAGAACAAAGAGATAGAAGACAAGAATTCCCTGGAGGCATCCCAACTTCTGGACAGGATGCTGAGTGATCTGGAGAGACGCCGTGGTGGGTTCATGTCCCTCAGCCTCCTCCTGACACTCAGCGGCCAGGGGCACATCAGGACACGCTGTGCCTGGCACAGCAGGAAGGGATCCATGGCAGCCTTGCTGCCCCGCTGCTGCTTTCATGCCCTGCAGGGCTGTTTCCCAGCCTGGCCTGGCTGCAGCTTCTCCCCAGTCCCTGTAGGAAGGCATTTGGCATCAGCTGACAGGGAGCCCAAACTGCAGCATGGGCCATGCACACCCTGAGATCCTCTGAAATTTCCTGGTCTTGGGCTAGATCAGGTGTAGCGGCTGTTTGGAGGAGGGAGAGCCCTGGCCCAGCCCCAATAACCTGGATATTTTCCTGACCTTTATCCATGACTTTAACAAGTATTGCCTCCTGAAGATACCACCTCCCCTAATGGTGAACAGTTCTATCTTATCCAGCTGTCCTTTTTCCTTTCTCAAGTGCTGGAGCAGATGTTTGTGCAGATGATGGCATATGCTAGAGGAAGGAATGGCCCTGTGCCAGCTCCTGATGCAGGAAAGGAGGAGATGCCAGGCCCAGGCACAGGAGGTAATTGCTGTGCTGGGCTCTCCCTCGGCAGGGCTGTGTGCCAGCAGCTCTTCCCTCAGGGCCTGCATGGCCTGGCAGCAGCCAAAGCTGGAGGTGCCGCGGCTTCCAGGCCTCTGGAGCTCATTCCCAGCCCCTGGGAATTGGGACTTGTGCACCAACATCTCTCCCCCTGCAGCTGCTCCTGGAGCTGCCCCTAAGCATCCAGAGGCCCAAGACACAGGAGCAGCCCCGAGTGGGAGCCCTGCCGTGAGCCCAGGGCCACAGCCAGCCCTGGCTCCCAACTGGGCAGGGGATGCACTGGCCCCTTACAGGGCCTGGCTCTGTCCCCTTGGGCTGGGGGAGCTGTCACAGAGCAGGGAGGGTCAGGGGTGGCAGTGGCTGCTCAGGGATGGGTTGACCCGTGTCCCTGTTAGGAGCCACTGCCCAAGCAGCTGTGCTGTCCCAGGCTCTGCTCTCGGCCTTCTGGGCTTTTTTGGGTGGCACAGCCTGTGCCAAGGGGTGGCAAGGTGCCTGCAGGCCCCAGCTCTGGGGGAAACAGAGAATGTCCTGGCCGTATCCAGCGTGCTGCCAGCTCAGCAATGGAGCACAGCACAGGCTCACGCTGCCCATTGCTCCCACAGATGCGCTTGGCAAGTCCAATATAAATGCTGAGAAGCCACCGAGCACCCCAAGAGTGTTCTGCCCGCAGGATGTGCGCAAGTCCTGCATGATAGGCACAGCAGTGACACTGTTCACAGTGCCACTTTCCATGGTCCTGTGCTATGTTGGATTCCAGTGGTGGAAGGACAAGAAACGGTAAGTTGTTGTTCATCTCCACCCTCCAGCTTCTTGAAAGGCTGCTCATAGTCAGGAAACATTCCCAGTGAGGCTGCTGTGCACTTGTGGGTAATCAGTGGTTGCCCAAATAACTGTGCTGAGAGTTCTGCTGCTGCCCAGGCCTTTCATTGGCCTCTTAATTGCTGGGCCTTGTCCTGGGGAGCCCGCTGGGGCTGCAGCCAGTGCTGGCTCCCACTGAGGCTGCCTGGCTAAGAGCAGCCCCCGGAGCAGTGGGCAGAGGCAAAGCAAGGTGGGCAGGAGAAAGAGCGGGGACGAGATTGCCCTTGAAAGGCAGAGGTGCTCTGGGGCCCGCTTCTGGCCAGGGACCCTGCCCAGAGCCATCCCCTGCTTGCTTGGGGCCTTGAGGGGCAGCTGTCCAGCTGGGCCAAGCTGTGCCATCAGCTCCAGCCGTGCTGGGGAGCCTTGGCCGCTCTGGGCCCTGCTGTGCAGGAGGGTCCTTGTGAGCCCATGGCAGCTGGGGGCCTCAGCCACCTCCTCTCTCCACAGTCACCCTGCTGCAGCTCCAGCATACCAGCCAAGAAGGTGTGATTCTCCCTTGCCCCCAGGGAGCCCAGAGACTGCCTCCTTCGACAGCTCTCAAATGTGGCCTCAGAAGCAGGAGTCGACCTGGAAAGCAGAGCACCAGCACTCCGTGCCTCCCCCACGGCCCCCCAGCCCAGCTGTGAAGAGGAAGCCCCCTGAGATTCCCCCACCTCCTCCCCTCCCAAGCCGGCCACCCTGGTCCAGCTAGGACTGAAAGTGGGACAGCCATGGCAGGGCTTGGGCCACCAGCAGCTTGGGGCATCTGCTCTTGGCTTCAAATAACACATTACCTGTGGGTAACAGCCAGAGGCACTTTTCCTACTCTTTTACCTTCAGTGGGAAGGGCTGAAGATTCTTCCCATGCCCTGTCTTATCCCTTTTGATTTTCATACAGCTGGGTGCTGGCTGAACCTTTTCAAAGAACTTTATTTATTTACACTTCATGTTTTACCCCACCTAGCAAGGAAAAAAAAATAAAAATAAAAGATTTCTTCAGTTTAGACTTCATTTTTAATGTGGTTGGGCCACTCAAATTTTGAGCAATTAATTTTCCATGGTGCCTCTTCCCTTTTCCTTCCTATCTAGAAAAAGTTCATCTGGACATGAAAATCAACAGAATTACTGAGATTCACCTCAAAGCCCAGAGGAGAATCTCACACAAAATATTCTCCCTGTATACTGCACAACAAGAAATATTCAGAGGAAAATACCGTGGCAGCTGAGGCTCCTGGAACTCCCAGAATCCTGAGCCTGCAGAAGAGGCAAACAGCCCTGGCAGAGGCTGAGGGGAATTCTCCTCAGACTCCTCAGAAAGTGTGTCACTTCAGGAGGGGAAAGCTTTTAAACCTTTGCATTACCTTCCTCCTGTGCTAAAATGTAAGGCTCCTCCTGAGAAAATACTGAGCTACAAACAATTCTCCATTCCTCAACAAAGCTACTCAGGTGCTCAACTTAAAGAGCAAAACTAAATGTGGTCAGAAATTTCCCATCAAAGCCCATTTGCAGAGAAACCCCACCATACATGAGCAAATATTTATTAGCACTTCAGTTCACTCTAAAGATTGCTCCTTTTTTTTCCCAGAGAGAATATTAGAACCATTTGCTCTTGATAGGACTCCTTGGATGGCCCCCAGATCTGGCTCCTCACCACGCCCTGCCCGAGCTGTTCATGCAGCCAGGCAGCACCACCTGACTTTGCCACCCTTTTCAGGCCTTGGGCACGGCTGGTGCCACGGTCCCCTCTGGTGCCATAGTCCCCTCTGGTGCCACAGTCCCCTCTGGTACCACGGTCCCCTCCTGGTTCATGGTGTGTCCCTGCTGCTGGAGGAGCCCTGCTCGTGCGTCTGCATTCAACAAGGCCGGTGCTACTTCCCAGCCAAAGAGACACTAAAGTCACTGCTTTGGCTAGCTCATTGGAATGAGTTCAACACTTCCTCACCTCTATCACAGATAAAAACCCACATACTCCTAAAACCCACATACCAGCAGCATAAAGTCACCTCATCTACAGAGGTGAGGAGGCCTGAGCAAACAGAAGGTCGGCTTTCAAGCACATTGGGTTCTTAATTTAGTGGAAGCACTCAGTTGTGCACAAGCCTTATTTGTCAAACTGGACTGTGCAATGCTATTCTCTTGCTTGTATTAAAGAGGAGCCAGGGAGAAATTAGCTAAGAAACCAGAAACACTTGAGGCTCAGGCCTGGCACACAAATAGAGCAGGGTGGCACCTGCCCACTTTTCCCGCATCCCTTTTCCTGACAGACAAAGGCGGACGCGGCTCCACTGGGGGCACCATGGAAAGGCTTCTGATCTGTGCTCCCGTCTAGATTGATATCAGAACATGGATTATTTGGAAGCCCTGGCACGTGACAGTTTGAGATCCATGGAGAATGCTGGAGGCAAGTTCTCCATGTCCCTTTCCATGTAGAACAATGAGTGTCAATGTGGCAAGAGCTCACTCACATGCCATCGCCTCTTGAAGATGCCACCTCCTGTAATGGTTAACAGTTCTATTGTTGTGATGTCTGCTTTGTTTGAATGGTTTCTCCAATTATTCCCCTAAGTCATTGGTTTGCTCCTAGTTTGTATCCTCCTACCCACCTATCAATCCAACCTGCCTCAAGCCCAGCCCTTGTTTTCTCATGTTCCCCATCTGTCATTACACCCATTTGTCAGTCTTCCCTTAGGCCAGCCTCCTACCTGAACCGCCCCTCTGGAAATCCCCTAATCTCCAATTCCCCATTGGCCCATGTGACCCACTCTGCTCCCCTTGTTTCCCCTATTGTATTGTTGAATGGAACCTTCCACTCCTCCCATAGTTTCTTCCTATTGGTTAAAATTTTGTGCCCTCCCTCTGGCCTCCCCCATATAAAAACCCACACTCAGTTGTGTTCTTGGTCTTCAGTCCCTGGATGCTCCAGTGGAGTAAAAGCCTTTGGAACCCATACTGGAGATCTCCTCCTCATCCTGGTCCCCACCGTGCGCCTACCAATATCCTCGTGCCGTGGAGCATTTGCTCTAAGCCGCACCTTGGGTCACCCCGCTCCCGAGTGTCACGATCCGCTAACACAAGTGGGAGTCATGAGAGGTTCATTTGATCTCAGATTGCAAAAAGGACACCAAAGGATTTCAGTTTAAATCACAACAGCAGTAATGCGTCTTTATTTTAGTGCCAGCAACAAGGGTGATGCGATAGAGGACAGGGAGAGAGAGAGGGAGAGAGGGATAAAGAGGCAAAATGCAAGGAGAAAAAAGGGGGGGGGGTGGGGTTATAGCTACCAACGGACAAGACAGGGTCGCCGGTGTCTTCTTCCATGGAGACATCTCTCTCAAAGAAAGTAACTTGGAAAAGTCATTTTTACAGTCTGTTTCAAAGCAAGGGGCAGCTGGCCAAGAGGTGGGGAAATTCCTCGGCTATTTTGATGAGACCCCTTGCTCTGGGAAGCAGGTGTAAGGTACAGAACAGGCCGCTCCTTACAAGTCCCTGCTCACCAGCAGGAATGAAGGCAGTGTACCTTGACAGCACAGAAAGCACGCCTGCAAACAATCGCCTGGTAAGCTTCCACCTCAACCAGGCCAGAACCCCTGCACAAATTCTATTGGTGTCTTCAGGGTCTCAGTCTCTGTTCTTGCAATGATTATGAGGCAGATGAGGGAAACTTTGGACCGTTTCTTACAGGCCTCAGCCCATGTTTAGAGTTTGAACACTCCAGCTCTCCATATTTTCTAATGAATTAAAGGGGATATTTTAGTGTATCATAGTCCATGTCCATGGCCTTACCAAAAGAACTTTCAGCCCCAATACTAAGGCATCTCCTCATTCTCCTTTCATCTGGGACTTGACTCCTTCTTTACTGACTTTGGCGTCTTCATGTTGTCTTCTACATGTCCTCACTCTGTTCTTTTTTCTCACCCAAGGGGAGGATCGGGGTCTGCAGGTCTCATCTGTGCACTGAAATAGTTAATATCTCACCCAGGCCTGCAGATGATCATGATGGTTTTTGCCTGGTCCAAAAGCAGTCACAGTGATGAATTTCAGGCTGCCCTGGAGCTGTGCAAAGATCTCAGGGGGCCCAGCCAGAACAGTCATGGCTGTTCTGCCCACATGGCTGGTCCCAGGCCCCTGCTTCCTTCAATTTCAGCTGCGGGCCGATGGCTTCCCCTCCCTGTGCCCGGCAGCCGCTGGGGCCGCGCGGGCCGTGGTGAAGGGGGCCTGGCGGAGCCCGGCTCGGTGCAGGCCAGGGTGGAGCAGGGCCGGCCTGACCAGCACCCAGTTAACTCTTCACAGCTGGAAACAACAGAGAGCTTTCCTCGGCTTGACTGTCTTTAAAATGTCAATTTCACAGAGGAGAATCCAGCTTCTAAATGGTTTCATAGGTTGTCAATTCTCAGAGCCAGCCAGCTATTGGTTTTGCTAAGCACAGAGGAAGCTCTTAGCAGCCCCCTCCTAGAAAAAGCATTTGCATGGGTGGCTTCTTCCCTCCTCACCAACTATCAACTAATACAAACCAGCACAGACACTCACGGTGGAACAGGAAGCAATTTTGAAGCAATTGTTTTAAAGCAAAATCAGTTATTGCACAGAGATTGATGTTACTCCCCCACACCACTGGAGAGACACAGTGACTCCACCACCTCCCCTCTGGCCAGCCCATTCCAATTCCCAATCAGCCTTTCTGTGAAGAACTCCTTCCTATTGTGAAAAACGAGGTTCACTCACTTAATAAATTATAAAAGGTTTAATATAAACAAAAAGACAATTAGGAGACAAAGACAATAAAGCAAAGGGTTAAAACAGCCAGGGTATCCTGGTGCATTGCCAGGAACACACCTGATATCTTTGGAACACTCCCATTCTGCTGTGGGGTTTTAATGCATATTCATATTTTTCCAAAAAGTATTTTGCATGTCTACGCCCTGAATCTGCCTTTTTAGAGCATGTGTCTTACAGATTTTATTTCCCTTTAGCACATTTTTATTTGGGCTGGGCTTCCTTCTTCTGCAGGTGGTCAGTGTTGATAGCAGCCTGGGCCCCATCATTTGTTTCCTGGAGGTTATCTTGCTTTGCACAGACAGGACATTGCCCTAACGTCCAAAATTCTTCTTGACCTATGCCTAAAACTTGCTAGCAGGAGAAAAAGACATTGCAAAAGCATAGAACATACAGCATTCATCTTAATACTTGCAAAAGCCAGTATCACAACATGGATTTATAACAAGGTACCCTTTATTGTCCACTGTATTTTTGATCTAGTAGTGGCTCTTTTTGTTTTGTCCTATGTACTAAGTGGTCTGTTTAAAGTCTGATGTCTGTTAATCCTTTGTCAATTCAATAAAGAATTCATTTTATAATAAACCCAATCAGCCATTCTTAAGAACTTGTGAATGAGTGACATTTGGGGTGCAGGCTGCCTCAAAATGAGCTGCTGCCACAAAGCTGAGACAAAGGCAGAACTTGTCTAAACTTGTCTCCATTTGCAACAGCAGAGCCCAAACAGAGGCGGAGGAAGAAGGAGCAGGAGCTGTTTTGTGGCCATGCCCAAGAGAGACTGGAAGGATGCCCTCCCTCTGGTCTCACTTGCTTGGCTTTCTGACAGGCTCTGAGGCAGGGGCTGCAGTTCCTCAGTTGTGGGGCCCAGAACCAAAGCCGGGATCCCGGCACTGCCTGACAGCGCTCCGGACGCCGGCACGGTTGTGCGTCCTAGTCTCAGCCACTGTGCTGCTGCTTCATTTGCTCTTAGACACACCCACAGCTCCCTGTTAAGCCCAGATGCTCTCTGGTTCTGCCCTCTTCCTGATCCTGAGCAGGGATGGAGCATTACTGTGCTTTCAGGAAGCTATTCTTGAAAGCCTCAGGCATTCTAAGCTCCTTTGCTGTCTGTGGATGCTTGACACAGAACCCCACACAGCAGGGTTCAGGGCATACTCAGCTTGGCTCTTCCAAAATCCAAGGCTCAGGGTGCTCAGCAAGACCTTTAACTCCACAATGTTGTGGAACTGGACCTTCAGCACACGGACCTATCCAGCCTGATCTGCGCTCGTTCCTCTGCATCTCTGAACAAAACACAGTGCAGAAGAGAACAGCAGGAGGGGCCCGTGTGTCTCAGGGCTCAGGATTTGTGTCACAGAACTCCAGAATTGTGACCCTTCAGCTCCACATAGATGCAGGTTAAGTGAAAAAGCCAAACTGTTTATTGCTGGAAGGCAAAGCAAAGGGATGAGCTGAGAGGCAAAAAAGGGGGTGGCACAGTCTGAGGGCTGGGGGGATGGAGCTGTCAAAAGGGAGGAAGAGTGGAAGGGAAAAAGAAGGAGTGGGCAGTGTCTGAGGGCTGCAGGGAGGGAACTATCTACAGGCAGGGAGAGGCCTGAAGCCACATGAGCTTCCCACAGGCTCAGCTGTGCCAATCATTAGCTGTGCCTGGAGCTCCAGCTGGTCTCTTCTGGTGTCAAGGTGTTCTCATCTTCCATGGCATCTGGAGGTCTTCAATGAACACTGTTTCTTCTGAGCCAGCAGATGAGTGTACTTCTGCAGCTCTTTCACTGAATATCAGTTGAACTACTATGTTTGTCTGGGAAGGGCTGTCATTCCTCCTCAGGGCTTAAAAGGCTGGAAGAGAGAGGAACAGAGCCACAATCAGAGCCCGCATCTGCGGGAATCCTAGGAGAATGTCCTGCCAAGGCCATCCCAGCCTGCTCTTGCCAGAGTTACAAGAGGGGAGTGGACAACGGGATCAGCTGCAAGGTCCTGGTCACGAATCCACACCCGCCAAATCCCCCGCCCCACGTCCCTGAAATCTCTCTGTGCTTTGCCCTCACCACCCCTTGTCCACACAGGGAGCAAAGCCCTCAGTGGCCAGGGCAGAGACTGCAGCTCCCCCCGCCAGCCCCCACGGACAGCACTCACTCACCCTTACTGAAGGCCTAGAGCTCTTCCTGCTGACCCCTCATTGGCACCTCGACCATCTCTGGGAACACAGAGCCTGTCAGGGCCCCAGCGGCACAGCTCCCTGCCAGCGGCGCTGCCAGCCCTGGGGCCACACGCCCTCCCGCCCCCGGCAGGGCTCAGCCCGGGCCCTTGCCGCATCCTGACTCAGCCCAAGGGCACGGCTGCCAGAGGCCGGCAGCAGCCCCGAGGGCAGCCGGGGCTCCAGGGCGCCGGGCCCGGGTGCCGCTGCCGGGGCAGCAGCCGGGGCTGGGCCCGAGCTGCGGCGGGGCGGGGAGGGAGCCCAGCCAGGTTCGTGGCTCACCGATGAACCTGATGGCCGCCGCTCGCAGGGACTCCTGTGGGCTCTGCAGGTACGGCAGGGCCCGGCGCAGGTGCTCAGCTGCTCGCCTCTCGTCCTGTGCCAGCTGCAGAGAGCGGCAGGAGGGAAGGGTTGGCGCGGGCTGTGCCCCTCGGTCGGGCACTGCGGCCTCCCGTGCCCGCCCAGCCCTGAGGCCCGGCCAGCAGCCGCTGGCGCCGGGCTCTGGAGGGGGCAGAGGGCCGGGTGCTGCCTGGGGAGCCGCGGTGCCGACCCGGCCCACAGCCCCAGTGGGCCAGGGTGAAACAGAGAAATTAGGAATTAGGAATCATTTATAAAAATTGCCTTGAGTAAAAGAAGGGGCTACAAAACCCGTGTGAAATGCTGACTGCTCCCCTAAGAGCAGGAAGAGAATTAAGACTGCAGGATGAGATAAAGAGCTAGAATACGTAAACAGGATGCAAGCATAAATGCACCATAGGATGAGGGGGGTTCCTTGGATTCTTTTGGACCCCTAAGCCACAAGAAATGGAAAGAGAGGGTTCAAAAGAACTGAAAGGAGCATGCACAAAAAGACAAGGTGAAAAGTTCAGCTGCAGGAAAATTGCAGCCCTAAAGACCCCCAGACGACCACCAGAGTGACCAACAAGGAGCAGTGTGCAGCTGCAAATAGGCGTGGAACTAATTTTAGTATGAAGCAGGGATAGGCAGGGTTAGCAAATGAATATGTATTAGGCATACTGTGTAACCCTGGTTTGTAGAGAATAAAAAGGGAGAAACAAGTCTCCAAGGTGTGCATGCTTTTGGAGGAGATATCCCCCATGCACCTCAGCACTGAATAAATTCATACCTACTCTCATAACTACTCTGTGAGTTATAGAGTTTTTCTATCCGCATACCAAGGTCTCCATTGGCACCCGGCTCGGGGCCACGGGAGCCTGGAGAAGAACGTGTGCGGCCCAGGGAAGGGAGCGGTGTGTGCGGCGCAGGCTGGCGCCCCTGGGTGCGGCACCAGGCAGGGGCACAGATGCCAGCACCACACACTGAGTGCTGGGGCCAAGGGTCTTCTCCAGGCTGAGGCTGGGGCTTCCAGGCTGTCCTTACCAGACACTCTGCAAAGTTCGACAGCTGCTCCTTCTTCATCAGCTGCTTGAGATTCCTCCTCTTTAGGAACTCGGCCACACGAATCAGCGTTTCCCGAGAGGCCTGGAGAGCAGCAGAGATGCAGAGATGGCACTGCAGCCGAGGGCACAGGACTCTTGTCTGGGTGACAGGGCCCAGAGGAGGCTGCAGCCTGGGAGGTTCTAGGGCATGAGGAAGCCAATGCCCCTCCCAGGGATGCACCAGCATCACACAAAACCTGACCTTCGCCACATGCTCGTTCTCATCATAGCAGTGGATGAAGAGGGGAATCAGGCTCTGGCTTAAAATCTTCTCCATGGGCTTTTTTCCCTCATCCATTACCAAGTCCATCATGTTGAAGAAGAGGTCAAGGGAGAGCAGCTGCACATGGCTGTGGTCCTGAAGGAAGAGAAAAAGAACTTAATACCAATTACTCCAGGCTCACCTGGGTGAAGGCCCAAATATCTGTCAAGCACAAAGTTTTGTACGGCAGCCAGTGCTCGTGTACAGAGCCTTACATGGTCAAAGAGCAGCAGGAGTGCCTCAGCCAGCTTTGGGGCAGTGGTACTGGATATCAGAATGTCTTTGTTCTTGAGCATATTAGTGAACACATGGAGGGTCATGCCAACCACATCTCTGTCTGCATCACCCAGCAGCTCCAGAAGGCTTTGAGACAGGCTGCACATTCTTATGGCCTGTGTGGAAAACAAGGCTGTGCTGGGAAACCATGAACGGCCCTGGCACTGCAACCCCAACTCTGCTGCCGCTGGGCCCAGAGGCCAAAGGGCTGTCCCAAAGCACTCAGGCAGGTGAGGCAGGAGAGCTGGGAGCAGTTGCCTCAGCTCCTGCAGCCCAGCCAGCACAAGGAGCTGCTTTCCCCAGCACAGCTTCAGCCGCTGCCCTGTCCTCACCATCGAGGGATCCTTGCTGAGCACCATGAGGCCTCTGAGTGCCAGGCGACGCCTCTGCCTGCACTCATTCTGCAGGTGCATTGACATGATCTCCAGGATGCTGTCACCACGTTCACGCAAGTCCAGGCAATCCAGGACCTGAAAGGCACAGGGCAGTGACAGGGGACCCAGCTGGCAGGAGCCTGGAACCACACAGGGCTGGGTCCAGGCAGCGGCACAGGGAGCAGGCACCGTCCCAGGCAGCTGTGGCTATGCAAGGGCAGAGAGCTGAGAGGCAGGTCAGTGAGGTAGTGCTGGCCATCAAGCTCACCTCCACAAGGAATGGCAGGAAGGGCAGATCCCAGCATGGCTCCTCCCTGCTGAGCAGCCGGAGCAGGCGGAGTGCAATCCCAGAACATAAGGATAGGGAGGCACCGTGCATCTCCCTGGAAGCGGGGAAAAAGGCACAAAGACCCTGAGGTGGGGAGGGCAAACCTCTCCTAGGAATGACTCACTGAGGTCTGGTCTTTCCTCAGCATCCCTGGAGGGACTGTGGGTACTTTGGGAGGTGGCTCCTTCTGGGCATCCTCTCCTGGCCTTTTCCAGTCTGCTCAGCCGTCTCTCAGTGACCCTCTGGCCCAGGACCACAGGGACTGTGGGGGACACCTCAGGCACCGGGCACAAAAGCTGGAGGTAGTGGGGAGAAGGGGGTCTCACCTGGCCAACAGACCCACGGCATAGTGCTGGGTGTCAGCACAGAGCAGCGTGTCCCAGCCACGCTTGCGCTCCATAGCCATCAACTCACTATCATAGTGCAAACAGCAGAGCAGAGCCTTCATGGCCTGCACTGCAAACCTGTGTGCAGAGCAAAGCCCAGGTCACACTGGGAAAACTGGCAGTGTCTACAAAGGCATGGGAAGGACAGGAGGACTGGCACCTGTTGGGGTTGCTGGGAAGGCGGTGTTCCTCCTGGCATGCTCTCCAGAAGATGTCAACTTCCACTGGTGGCATCTGCTGGGTGGTGATGACAACATGGAACAGCAGAGCCACAAACAGGCGGGCGGAATAAAGGATCATGGCCTCGTGGCACTCAGGCACTTGGATAATCACCCAGAGCACCAGAGTTGCCTGCAAAAGAAGCACCCAAAGACAGTGCTCAGTGCTGAGGTGTCCATGGGGCAGGGCCCAAGGGGAGACGCAGGGGGAGCAGCGGGCCCGGTGTCCCCTGAGCCTGCCCCTAGCCCAGGTTTCAGCCCAGCACTCGCAGAGGCAGGGAGAGGGTGGAGAGCTGCTGGAGAGGTGATCTGGGACTGAGCAAGGGCCCATAAACTCACAGCCAGGGAAAAAACAGTCTTGTTGTCCCCATCGGAGGTGCACATGCTGTGCAGAGGCCAATCCTCCATCACACAGAGCAGTATTGCCAGCACCTTCTCCATTGTTGGTCCCGACGAGGCGATAGTTCTCCACATCATTGCAGCAGCTCTGTGGGATCAGAGCTCTGTATCAGGGGTGTCTCAGTCATAGCACCATGACCTATGCAGCTGTGGGAGCCCAAGTGACAAAGCCCCAGTGCCCTGAGGGGCAGGGAGGGAACATTGGCAGCAGCCTGGAGAAACAGAGGGGCCCAAGGCTCCTGGACCTCTCTGCCTGTTGGGCAGAGCCCATTGGACAGGCTGTGCAGGGCAATGGGCCCTAAAGGCTGGTGAGCCCTGAGCTCTCAAGGCACGTGGGCCCCATACCTGTCACATGATGGGGCACAGCGCAGGAGGGTCAGCACCACATCAACAGGGTGTTTTTCAGCCAGCTTCAGAATGTTCGTGGCCAGCCTGGCACCCACAGTGACATGGGACGTGAGACTCTGGTGAATGTTTTTCACCATGACTGGCACCTGGAGGAGGCATGGGAAAGACTTGGAGCACTGTAAAAGGGATCAGCTTCCCCAGCTTCCCCCAAGAAGTGCTTCCCTTCCCACCACACTGTGCTGGCCTGAAAGGCTGAGGGGGCCCAGTGGCCATGGCTTGAGGGGGCACACAACCCTGGGAGGCCTCCAACCCTAGCCCCAGGCTGGGTACCTGCTGAGAAGAAAATCCTCTCTCCTCAAAGAAATCTGTAGAGGGAGCACGAATAATTGTGGGAGTGGGCATGGTGTCAGTATTTGCGATGTCCTGAGCCACTCCAGTGTCGGCGTTTGTGGTGGCCACGTCCTCAGTCACTTCTATGTCAGCCTTTGCCCTGTGATCGTTCATTGCACTGTCAAAGTCTTCTGAGCACTCAGCCAAATCTGGGCTGGTTTCAGTCTTTGTCATGCCCTGAGTCTCTTCATTGACAGTGTCTGTGATGGCCACATCCTCAGTCATTGACATGAGAAAAGCCTCTTCCCAGTTTTCAGTCACTGCGGTGTCAAACTTTTCTGAGAGCTCAGATGAATCTGGGCTGACATCAGGCTCTGCCTGGAGCTCGGTCAGCCCAGAGTCAGGCTTGGCTGTGCTCTCAGTTGCTGTGGTACTGCTCTTTCTGCGCTGAATGGGCACAAACTTCCGGAACATCTGCAGGAGAACAAAGAGAAGCTAGGCATGTTCCATGGAGTGCTAAAAGTGCAGTTCTCAGCTGAGCAGTGACAGCAGGCCCAGCCCAGGTGGGGATGGCTGCAGGTACCTTCAGCGTTCTGCGGAAGCGGCCAAGGGAGGGGTCCTGCTCTTGGGTCCGGTCCATGGCTGCATCTGGCAAAGAGCGAGCGCAGCCAGAGCTGAGGGGCTGTGGGAGAGGCTGGAGAACACAGCCCAGCCGTGCACTCCCCAGGCAGGGACAGCCCTGGGATGCGCCAGGGGATGGAGCAGAGCTGCTGTGGGGGGTGGGGCAGCCCTGGCCCCTCTTTCATTCTGTCTGTGGGCATGTCCAAAGCAGGTGGGATGGGATGGGGCCAAGCTGGCTGCAGCCATCAGCCCTGTGGCCCAGCTCTGCCACTCACCATCCTGCAGTGGCTGGAACTGCTCCGGCTCTTCAGGCTGTTGTGCTGGAGCAGCTCCAGTGTCCTTCTTCCTTTTCCCCCTGACCACTTTGAAGAGGCTGAGGAATCTGCCTGCCATGCTAGAGTCTGGCCTTGAGGGCACCTTAAAGAGAGATGCCTTGGGAAAACTCTGAGTCAACAAAGCCCGCAGTTGTGCCTTGAAGACACCTGCGGTAGAGATGCTGCAGGAAGACTACAGGACAGCAAGTCCTGCAGTCTGGTCTTGAGGGCTCCTGCCACAATGACAGGAGACTCCTCTTAAATGATTCTGGTCACCGAGTCCCACAGTCTCACCTTGAGGGCACAGGCCAGAAGGATGGCAGATGCCTCAGGAAAGCTCTGGGTTACCAAGTCCAACAGTCCGGCCTTGCAGACACCTGCAAAAGAAAAGCCTCGGGAAGGCCACGGCCACCGAGTCTCGCAGTCTTTCCACAAGGTCACCTGTAGGAGTAAAGCCTCGGAAAAGCTCCAGGTCAGACACAAATGAGTGCGCTGTGTGGGGGCTCCTCACAACACCACTCTGGCGCGTCCTGTCCTGTCGCATGCACCGAGCACTGTGGTGTGGCCCTGTCACCGCCAGCTCCTATGTCACCATGTGTCACAAAGGGCCCTTTGACACCCTGTCCATTTCCATCCCATGGTGACCGTGCTGCGCCGTGTCACAAAGGGCCCTTGCACACACTGCCCTCTGCCCTACGGCAGCCCCCATCCCCCCCTAAGTGGCCCAGGTTGGAAGGAATCCCTTGCCCAAAGTGTCTAAGACAGCCCAACAGGATCTTTGGAACACCTCAAACCATCAGCAAACGCTGCCCTGCTCTGCAGGCTCAGGGCAGCAGAAGGAGCCCCCAGGGCTGCCGATGCAGCCACAGATGGAAGGGTAGAAGCTGGTACGGCCTTCTTGGGACACGTCCTGTCTGGTGACCATCCTAAACCCACACAGGCTGTGACACAGACATGGAACGTGTGGGCTAGGGCACAAATGCTGCTCTGAGCCCTGGGGCCCGGCCAGCACTGAAATCAGCAGGTGTGGCAGAGTCCCCACCGAGGCAGACCTGCCACCTCCCAAGCCCTGGCAGTGCTGGTGCCTTTCTCCTGCCCCAGAGACCTGTGCCCCTGGGGGGCTTCTGTGCCAGAGGGCAGCCAAAGCCCATGTGCATTGGGGGCTGGGCTCCTTCCTGCAGGAAGCTCCTGGAGCTACTGCTGGCCACTTGCTATCTGTCAGATGATGTTGCTCCTTCCTGGAATGAGTTTTTCCATGGAAGGGGTTTGCAGTAGCACAAAAACACCATCAGCTGCTGAGTTTCCTAGGATGGTTTGATTGTACGGAGGCACTGTCACATTTCAGTCTGATCTTCGGTCTGTTTTTCTGGGAGAAACATTAGCCCACTCTCTGATGTTCAAGGCTTCAGTTGCTGCCTGTCTGTCTGTGTGCAGCTGGTACAAGGCAGACATTTTCCCCAGACACAAAAAGTCCTGCCTGGACAATCACAGAGCTACATCTTTTTTTAATTTTAACTTTTTAAAATTTTTCCAGAGCCTGCTGGCTGTGTTCAAGGTTTTCTCCCAGTTTTCTCCCAGGTGCACATTCTCCAGAAATTGTGCTTTTACATCCTTTTGCATTTATTAAATTTACCTGCAATGACCAATCAATCAAAACCCTGGGAAAACATGAACTTCAGGTTGAACCCAGGCAAAATATTTATCTCCCACATCTGAAGCCATGAACTGCCAAGTACTGTCCCTGCTGTCACACCCTGTCTCCTGTAAGTGTGCTGATGCCATTTCAAAGGGGTTGCAAATGAGAAGTTTTAATATTTTTGTAGTTTCGCAGTGGCATTAAAATCCTTGACTAGAAAAATCACATGTCAAAATTTCTAGGATTCTTCCATACCAAAGCTGTCATTTTCACCCTGGATTTTAGAGTGTCTGAACAGTCACACAAGGTTTTAGTATTAGACATTAAAGAAAAAATCTTTGCTGTTTGGCTATATCTTTACATCAGCATGTAGTCCTGATGATTCCTTTAGGCAGGAGCAGCGAACACAAGAATGAGCCAAACAAGCTATTCCTGTGTTCTCATGTCCTGTGCAGCAGTAACTGGGAATTCAAGAATGGATTCAGGAGGCAATGGGTGCACAGGGAACCACAAAGACTTGGGGATGCTGAAATGGACCAGCCTGGTGTGTGTGCCCAGGCTGCACCGGGCTGAGTCCAACTGGACGATCTAACAATGGTTGAATGGACACACCATGGGCCACTGGAGACTCCTGCTCCTAATTCTGTGAGCTACAATATTCATTTGTGATTCACCAGATGATTTTTTCATCTTTGCTTGAAATCCAGGAGAAGAAAAGGTCAACATGGAGAAGTGTTCTTCCAGTTCTAGTGACAGTTGTGTCTGCACACCACCTGTGCCCATGGCAGGGTGGTTGGAACTGGATGATGTTTATGATACTTTGCAACACAAAGTGCTCTGGAATTCTGTGGTTCCCCAAGTGGAGAGCAAAACTGAGCCGTGTAAGTCCCTGCTTTTTTTCAGTGCCTGCTGCTTCTTCCTTAGTTCTAAGCAAGTCCAGGGTTTAGTTTCAGAGCTGACGCCTCTGTCATTAAGATGCCTTCACAGAAGAGAGGGAGGACAGGTGTGGCACAAGGCTTGAACCTCATCAGTGTCTCTCTCTCACGATGGCACCAATGCCGCTGCCTTGGGACACCTGAGTGTGGAAGGCGAGCCCACCCTCAAGCACGGCCATCCAAGTCAGTCACGGGCACAGGCTGCAGCTGAAGCTGCCAAGTGTTGCTGTGAGGCTGCAAGTGAAGAGAAAGCCATTGTGGCCAATTCTGCTGAAGGCTTTTGCCAAGCCAAAGGCAGCTGTGCCCACAGCCTCCCCCCGTTTGGCACCCGGCTGCTGCGGACACCTCACTGTGCAGGTGCCGACGTTCGGGGTGCTGCTGTTCCTGTGCCCACTCTGCTGCTGTTTCTGTGGCTCCAGAGCCTCTTCAGCAGCAGCGACTCTGCAGCCCTGCTCAAGGAGACATCGCCACCCTCCCCATGGTGGCAGCAACTCTGTGGGCCCCGAGCTCTGTGTCAGGGGGGCCTCGGTCACAGCACCGTGGCCTGGGCAGCCGTGAGGGCCTGGGCTGGTGGCCAGCCCTGCCTCTGCCCACTGCCCCTTCCTGGAGGCACCCAGTGGCCGTGGCCTGGCAGCACCCCCCTGCCTTCCATGTCCCCAGCCAGCCCAGCCTGGGCACCTTAGGCTGTCCCCACCCTCCTGGAGGGGTGGTGTCCCAGCCCTGAGGGCTTCTGCTGCAGGCCTGGGAGACATTTTGTGGAAGCACTGGAGCAGCTGGGTGTCAGGAACAAGGCGGCTGCCCGGGGGCTGCTTATGGCCTCTGACACCCAATTCCTCAGGTCTTCCCACCACCCCAGCCCCTCAGGGGCCTCCTGTCCCCTTGGAGCCTCCAGCCTCCACATATCCCCCTCACGCCTTCCCATGGTTTTGTCCCGTCTGGGCCTCCACAGCCCCTCATCCATTTACAGCCTCCCAGTGCCCTGTTCCCTCAGCGTCTCCCCCAGCCTGGCCCAGCAGCAGCGCTGCAGCCCCACAGGAGCTCCAGAGGAGCTGGATCAAGAGGCACCTGGGAGCCCTCAGCAACCCAGCCAGCACCACACAGGCAGCAGGACACAGATGGCGCTTCCTGGATGGGACAGGGCTTGTGCCTTCCGCAGAACCACCAAAGGCCAAGGGGCTTCTGGCCATTTTCCCTGCACCACGGCATGCCCTGACAGGTTGCTGAGCACAAGCACCCATTTCCGTCTCTTCCCGTATGCCCTGCACACCCTGGGCAACAAAAGAAAGATCTTAGGACTCTGTGTATTATAACATATCCTGTATTTACTGTATGTATATTCCCTATGTAGGGAAATACTTTAATCAAAATACTTTAAAAGCATGATATTTTAGTAAAAGCCTGTCTGCACAACCCAGCTTTTAATTCAGGTGACAATATTAAAGGCAGTGTCCTTGAAACTCTCCTGGAACAGCGAGAATAAAGAAAAACAATGGCATGGTGTACATGCAAAAGAATGTAAACAATATGTGTTAACCAATAGTAGCTTGTTAAGCCCCGCGAACCCTGTCAGACCCTACAAAAGTGTGCTAAAGATAGAAATAAACAATGTTCACTATACCTCTATGAGGACTCAGTGAATAGTCTGAACAGTTTTCCATTGGCCTATTGGACCAAAATGTTATATATTTCTGTGCAGAGAAGAAACTCTGACTTCCACAAGCTATGGCTGACTTGTTGCTCCTCTACTAATCTCATGCCTTGAGACTGATATCTTATCGAACTATTTGAGCAATAAATCATCTCAAAGGATAGTGGTCTCATCCCTCATTTTTCATCTTGACACCAAACGCACACTGGAGATGTCTGGGGCCATTCATCATTTCTCTGCTCTCCAGCACTGAGGCAATGCACTCTGGCTACAGCTCTGAGCTCATGCCCATGGCAACCACTCCTGGCAGTGGGGCTTCATGGAGCTGCTCTCAGGAACCCCCTAAGACTTGGGGAGTGCCCCAAAACCACCTCAGAATCATAAGATACCCCCAAATCTCTGCAGGAACGTGGAATATCCAAAAACTCACTCAGTAATGGGCTCCCCCTTTGTTCATTATCCCCAAACTTTGACTGTCTCATTGCAGACCCCACCCCACCTCCCCAGTCCCAATCCCAACCCATCCCATCCCTGCTTGACATCAAGACCCCCTTCCCAAGCCCTATTTCCCCCATTTCACACCTCCCAAACTCCATCACATCCATCCTGCCCCACCCAATGCCCATCTCACCCCTCCTGATTTGCATCCCACTTGGCCCAATCCCCTTCCAATCCCATTCCACCTGATGCCTTCAGAAGGCTGACCTAGAACAGAGGCTAGACAGAGTTAAGAATAAAGTTTATTAAAGGCCTTAAAGGAGACACCTTGGGCAGTACAAGAGCCTGGCCAAAAGTACACCCAAGATGGAGCAAAAATGGTCATAAAAATGGACAACTGATCACAAGGTCTCACATTTTTAGAAGTTGAGGTCCATCACCATACTTGGGTTCATGGTCCAATTACAGCTTCAGATGACGAAGCCCTGTCCTTCTTGTTTTCTCTCTTCAGTCCACCCTGGTTTATGCTTTTGGGCCTGAAACTTGTAACAACTGCCCTTAGTATCAAGCTAGAAAAGGAATTGTTTTGTCTACCTCCTCTGTGAAGAGAGCTCACCAACACTTAATATGAAGTTCAAAACTACAAACCTAGGCAGCGCAGAATATGAAAAATATGAAAGCTAAAACTTAAGGCATTACACCCTGAGGACCTGTGGAATCCAGTAATTGTGGGTGGGAATGAATATTTTTTGGGGGGCATTGAGTGGTTTTGAGGTGACAGATCAAACTCTCTCATCTCCTTGAGTGGCAAAAGATGGAGACAAATACACCAAATAACCCCCAAAACCCTCCCATGTACCTCCCTGAATCCCAGATTCCCTTGAAGCACTAGTAAAAAGTGAGGTTTTAGATGCCTTTGATGAATCTGTTGATTGTTACTCCAATTTTGTAAATTTTAAAGGGATGAAGATGAATCAAAGGAATATTAGAGCCAAAACAAAATCACCACCAACACACTGTCTTCCCAATGCAGATCACAGGAAACGTGGGTCATCAGGGCTCTGCCCAGCGTGGGGCCTCCCATAGGGGATGGAGCTGGAGCAGCACATGAAGCTCTTCCTTCACTCGGGGCACTCACAGGGCTTCCCTTAGTGGTGCCTCAGTTGGTGTCTGGCCAAGCTACAGCTCTTGGAGAAGCTCTTCCCACACTGGGGACACTCATAGGGCCTCTCCCCATTGTGGATGCGCCAGTGCCTGAAGAGGTGGGAGCTTTGCTTGAAGCCCTTCCCGCACTCTGGGCAGCGGAAGGGCCTCTCCTCTGTGTGAATCCGCTGGTGCTAGAGGAGACTGGAGCTGGTCTGAAACCTCTTCCCACACTTGGGACACTCGTAGGGCCTCTCCCCAGTGTGGATCATCTGGTGGATGATCAGTTGGGACCTACACCTGAAGGTTATCCCACATTCCCCACACTCATAGGGCCGTTCCTCTGTGTAGATGCGTTTGTGGGTAATGAGGCTGGAGCTCTGGCGGAAGCTCTTCCCACATTCCCCACACTCGTAGGGCCTCTCCCCAGTGTGGATGTGCTGATGGATGACGAGCTGGGAGTTGCAGCTGAAGCCCTTCCCACATTTCCCACACTTGTAGGGCCATTCCCTGGTGTGGATCATTTGGTGGCAGATCAGGCTGTTGCTGTGGCTGAAGCTCTTCCCACACTCCAAGCACGCATAGGGCTTCTCCCCATCCTGAAGCTGCTCATGGACCACCAGCTCAGAGCCCCGGCTGGATCTCTGGTCACCTTCCCTGCACAGGGTGGGTCTTTCCTCCTCAGAGGAAAAGGGGTTTGGAGCCCCTCCTCCTGCAGGATCTCCAGGGCTTTTCCTCCCCATTGGATTCCTGCACTGTGGAGCTGCTCAAAATGGCCTCTTCCACGAGGTTCTGCCCCAGGGATTTGTCCTCTCTGGTCTCCATCCTCAGCTCCTTGTCTGAGGGAGGAAGGACAAGGAGAGGATGGGATTTGCCTCTGTGCCAGAGGGAAGGGGAAGGAGATCCCCCCAGTGCGTCCCCAGCAGGACGGTGTCGGCAGCGGGGTTGTCCTGCAGCCGGGGCCATGCTGGGCTGGGAGATGGAGCAGAAGAGAGGGGGAAAGGGGCACTGACTTCCTCCTCACCTACTTGGGTTTCCTGGGGCATCTTCCTCTTTCTCACAGCCTCCTTCTCCATCCGGACAAGGTTTAGGACTGGGAAATCCTGGTATGGGTAAAATAGGGGAAGAGTACATTGACTTTGAATGTCTCTCGGTCCAAGTCCATCTCTAGAAGTCACCGGTCATCTGGGGCCCATAAAAACCTCCCAAACACCAAAATTCAGCCCTGAAATTGCCTCCCAGAAGCTCTCCATCTCTGGTCTCTCGCCTTTGGTGTTCAGGGGTTCCTCCCTGTCTCAGCTGCTGGGGGTTACACTTGCACTCAGGTTCCCCTGTCTGCTCAGTCCCTGCCCTTTTCAGGCTACTGGGAGTGCCAGGAATCCAAAAAGTTTCCCCTGTTTCCATCTCCTCATTTAGGGATGATGGGGCTTTTTGGATTCCCATGGCCCCTTCTCCCCTGATGCTCTGCTTTGGAGTGCAGGGGGTCCAAGGATTCCCCCCCGCTCCTCTCCAGGCTGTTGAGGGTCCCGTGAATTTGTGGTTCCTTCTCCTTTCTATGATCTTCCTTTGTCCCTCCCCCTCCTCCCCCAGGAGCAGTGACAACCTCAGTGACCCATTCCCAAACCCCTCACAGCCCACGGCAGGAGCGGGGATGGAGCTGGGATAGGTCGGGATGGGCAGCGTGGGGCTCTCCGCTGCTCCCACCCGCTGGGAGATTGGGAAAATTTGGGGCTGCAGATCCAACCTGGGGCTGGCTGGGGACCCTGGCTGGGGACTGCCAACCCTTGAGGCTCCTCTGGGAAGATGCAGGAGGGGGGAACACAGAGAGGGCTGGGGGATCCCAGGAGCGGCAGCACTGGCAGGGACTGATTTGTACTGGGATCATCCTGGGATCGTCCTGGCAGTGGCTGAGATTGCACTGGCTGTGTACTGACATCATACTGGGATGATACTGGGAGCAGCTGGGACCATGCCAGGAGAGACTGTGATCACACTGAGGGAGACAGATCTTACTGGCATCATACTGGGATGATACTGGCAGTGAGTAGGAGGCTGCAGGGGGCTATTGAGACCAGGTTGGGGGCAAATGTGATATACTGGGAGTGAATGGGATCGTGCTGAGGCTGACTGGGAGAGTTGAGATCAAATGGGATCATGCTGGAAGGAACTGGGAGAAACTGGGATTATGCCCTGCACTCCCCAGAACCCCAGTATCGCCCCCCATATGTCCCATAAGTGTGCCCCAAACCCTCCAAGATCCCCGAGTGTTCACTCAGCACCCGTTCAGGACCCTCCAAAGCATCCCTGGATCCCTGAATGCTCCCGACCCAACAGATGCCCCTTCCAGACACGGCTGGGAATTCATCTCCCATCATCCCAGAACACAGTTCCGCGCCCAAACCTCCTGCCGTGTCCCCTGCCCAAAAGAGCCCGGTTAGAGCTCCCCAGGTTCCCCCCAAGTGCTCACGAGCCGTATACATTCGCCCCGAGGACCTGCAGCCACGGCTCGGACGCAGAAGTGCTCTCCAAGTGCTTCCCCACACCGCCAAACCTGCCTTCCGAGCCACTTCCTGGACTACAGCTCCCATCATGCTCCGCGGCGCCCATAGAGTGCTATTCCTGCCATGACTACATCTCCCGTCATGCCCCACGCCCCACCGGAATCCACTGGAGATGCGCCTATAACTCCCGTGATGCTCCGCGGCCCCATTAAACCGTATTATACCGGCGCCTACAACTCCCATCATCCCCCGCGACCCATAGATTCCCCGTTACAGTCTCGCAAGTGCTCGCCCAGACCCCGAAGTATCCCCAGATTTCCCTCCCTGACTTCCAAGAGCCCCCCTGGATGCCCAAGTGCTCCCCCAGACCACGAATTGTCCCACAGAATCCCTAAGTGCCCACCTGGCTCCCCCAAGTGTCCTCCAGACCACCAAGTTCTCTCTAAATTCCCTCTCCAGACCCAAAACTGCCCCAAATGTTCCCCAGAAAAGTTTCCATGGACCCCAAAGTGGTCCCTTTTACCCTGTCTGAGAAAATGATTAAAAAATATGATCAAAGCACTAAAAGTAGGACAAATTAGCATAAAGAGGGATAAATAGTGATCAATTAATTAATGAAGGGAATTGTGGTACTTTGACCAAGGAATGAGAATGTTTTTAGTTGCTAAAAATGTATCAATTCTTTCATATAAATATAAAAATTAGGTTCTAAAAATACAGAACAATATTATTATAAAATAATAAAATTTTATTTTTTTAATTAATTAGATTTTAATGATAAAGAAAAATTCTAAAGAGAAATGTTATCAATGTTTTGGGATGTCTGTCCCAGGTGGGCCATGTCAGATATGCTGAGGCTCGGGGTGAGGAGCAGGTTGTCCAAACAGGGGCAGCCGGCAAGGGATTCATTCTTCTCTGTGGCCAGACAGCCTAAGGAGACATTCAGCATCAGGATTGTAAAGAGTAAATCATGACCTCCTGATCAGTACACAAAGATGTTTTACAGTTTGAACAGTAGAATGTTGTCACTGTAAGGTGCCTTCTTTGTTAATATAGCCCATATTGCGTCATGTTTTTTAAATACCAATGTTGTTGTACCAGCTTTCTTTGCTAAAATATTGTTATAAATGAAATTAGAATTTTGACAACTAGGTCCCTTGGCTTAATGGCAGTTTAATTAAAAATGAATACAATTTACTAAACTGAATAATAGTGTGGTGTAAAAGAATGCAGTTTAGTAAAATAATACAGTTTAACAAAAAAATAAAATTTATATATATAATCTACTAGTAATTAAGTATGATTAAAGCATAAGCAAAACCCACCAGGGTACGGAGGCTTCCCACCCTGCCTCACCTTCAAAACAAAGCACTTCAAGCTAAACTCATATACTGTATGCTTATACATATTCATTAATGTTTCCTGTAAGTTTCCTCCTATTTCCGATTTTTCTGATTATACGTCACTTTTCTTCACGGCACATGCCTCACTTGTTGTTAGGAGGTCTTCAGTCTTCTTTTGGTGGTCTTTTGGTGAAGGCTTCTCTTCTTCCTCATTGTCCTTTGGATAACCTTACAGGTTTGCATGTGCGTACTAAGCCTTGTGTTATGTTAGTCTACTAATTAGCCTTATGTTTACTAATCCTTACGCCCAATGCCTAAATTTCTTCTAATTTTGGACCATCTCAAGGCCATTTTGGTCTTGAGACACCATTTATCTTCTAAACTACATCCTGTACCTTAATTTTGACATGTAACATCTGCAAAGGGGTACATCTGCTTTGTAACACTGATTCTTGATTGTTTCTAATAATAACTTTAATAACAGTTACAATTTAGTTAGCACGAACCAATTCCATTTATTACAACTGTAAATACCCCTTATGCACCTTTTTATTGGTTTCCATGCTAACGGCCTTGCTTTCTTCCTTGCTATGGATAAACTTGTATTTTCTCAATTTCTTCTTTTGCTAACTCAATTGTTTGGCTGCAGACCAGTTGCTAAGCCCATCCACATTCAGCTCTTAGTCTTCAGAGGGAAACTTTGAGCACAGTGAGAATCTCCCAGTGTGCAAGAGGGTCCCTGTGTGCCAGCTGCAGCTGGGGCCTCAGCCATCTCCTCTCTCAACAGGTTCCCCTCTGCAGCTTCACAGGAAAGGCCAAACACCTCCTTCAGGGACACCTGCACCACATATTTCACATCTCCATGCCCATACGTGATGTCCCTGTCACAGCTGCATTACCAGCTTGCTGCTGTGCAGATGCTGCCACCACCCACAGCAAGGCCCTGTGTCCCTGAAGGGACCCGCCCTGCTCTGTGGCCTGGACTGAAGGTGGGTCCCTCCTGCCAGGGCAGGGCCTGACACAGCTCTTCTGTTCCAATAAAGAGATGGAGCTGTCACCCCAGTGTCTGGCTGGTACCACCAGCTAAGCCCACACAGCATCAGCCCTGGCTGAGCTCCATGTCCAGGAGCAGGCGGGGCTGACCACGGTGTGGGCAGGCAGGAGCCAGGCAGGGGCTGCTGTGACCAGCAGCGGGGCCCCGAGGGGCTGGGGGAGTCTGTGTTGAGTGTCCCTGGTCTGAGGGCACATTTCCTTCAGTGGCATCACCTGGGCCTGGACCTCCTCCAGTGCCATGCCCAGGAAAAGAGGGAACCATCCAGAGCATCTCATGGGACAGAACATGACCAGCAATGTCAGCAGGCAAAACCAAGGTTTTGTTTAGCAATGACCCTTTGATGAAGTCAAAGATTTACAATCAGTCCAGTACAGATTGGAGTACAGATGTGAGAACACTCAGGGGGTACAGCCAAGGCCATGAGGTCACAGCAGTCTCTGGGGTGACAGCAGGCTGAGGTGACAGCAGGCTCTGAGGTCACAGAGGTCCCAGAGCCCCGTGGTTGCACAGCACCACAAGGACCGAGCAGTCAGTCCTTGACCACGACTGTTGTGGCAGCAGCGGCGGCGGCAGCAGCGGTGCTGACATTGGGACAGCGGTGTCAGGACAGTGGTGGCAGCAAGAGCTGCAGGACTGGCAGTGGGCAAGGCACCATGGCCTTTGCTCTGCGCCTCCTCCTCCTGCTCCTCCTGGCAGTGGCCCTGCCTGACAGGGCTGCCCAGGCTGCTCCGTGGCGAGCACAGGGAGCAGGTGAGCCCAGGGCCTGGCTTCCCTTTCCTGAGACAGCACTTCCTTCTCCCTGGGAAGCGTTGGGGATGGTTTTCCCCCAGGGCTTAAGGGAGGGCTTCCTCTGTGCGTGGGAGAGAGTCCCCAGAGCCCCTGGGCTGGTCCCGCTGCCCCACCAGGGATGTTGCATGGGGCCTGCAAAGAAGGTGGAGAGTGACCAGAGCCAGCCCAGAGCTCTCCAGGCCTCTCTGCAGCTTTGGCCATGTCCACTGACATCTGGCTGCCACGGCCTTTCCCAACCCCCTTGCAGTGCCCAGTTCCCTAATGCAGAAGGGCGTCCCAGCACACCATGGAATGGTTCTGATCTGTGCTTCCTTCCAGATGAGGGTGGTAGGAAGGCTCCTCCAGCAGCTTGGCTTCATGAAGATTTTCTGCCTCTGGAGCCCCATGCACATATATTCTCACTGTCCCAACAAGAAATAATCATTGACCACCTGTCATGAACCAGGTGACAGAAGCTTCTGTGGCTGTTGAGTTACAGGTGTGTCTGCATCAAGGACATTTCAAGCTCCTTTTCTGGTTGCTGCACGCAAGCCCAGCTCCCATCACAGGGGTGAGTGGTGTGTCCTTGCAGATCCCACAGGCTTGAGCCCTGGTTCTGTGGGATCCATTCATCTGAAATGGAAATACTTTCTGTTAAGGTTCTCCTAGAGGGAGGAATAAACCCACAGAAGACAAGATGCTGAGTGAACTGGATAGACGCCATGGTGGGTCCAAGTCCCTCAGCCTTCTCCTGAGACTCAGCAGCCAGGGGCTTTCTCTGCACATCTGGACATGCCGTGCCTGGCACAGTGGGAAGGGATCCATGGCAGCTTCACTGCCCCCTGCTGCTTTCATGTCCTGCAGGGCTGTTTCCCAGCCTGGCCTGGCTACAGCTTCTCCCCAGCCTCTGCAGGAAGGCATTTGGCATCAGCTGACAGGGAGCCCAAACTGCAGCATGGGCCATGCACAGCCAGAGATCCCTTGCAATTTCCCAGTCTTGGGGTAGATGTGGAATGGCAGCTCTTTGGAGGAGGGAGGGCCCTGTCCTGGCTCTGAAGTTTTGATGGCTTCCTGAACCTTATTCATGACTTGGACAAGTATTGCCTTTTGAAGATGCCACCTTCCTGTTGGGGAACAGCCCCACCTGATCCAGCTGTGGCTCTTCTTTTCTCCAGAGATGAACCCAAAGGCTGTGCTGAAGGCAGCGTTTCCCGGAGGAAGCAGTGGCTCATGGGCAGCCTCTGCTGCAGGAAGGGAGGCCATGCCAGGCACAGTCCCAGGAGGTAATTGCTGTGCCCCTGGGCCTGAGCCCTGCTGAGGCTTGAGCTGCCATCTCTGTTGCTTGGCTGTGTGAGCACAGTGCAGAGGAATTATCCTGAGCAGGCTCAGGGCACTCGGCTACTGAGCAGTTCTGCTGAGGTCCCTCCATGGGAGACACATCCCAAAACCTGGCAGCGGCTTCAAGGAATGCCCATGGTGGGGAAAGGGCTGAGGGGAGGGTAAAGCTCCAGTGTGCCCTGAGAGGGCCTGGCTCTGTCCCCTTGGGCTGGGGGAGCTGTCCCAGCTGAAGGACGGAGGGCAGGAGAGAGGGCAGGACGGAGGTAGGGATGTCTGTGACACTGAATGCTGCAGTTTGGCCCAGGGCTTAATGGTTACCTCTGTGGCAGGGAGAGCCCCTGGGCCCTGGGCTGGTGCCGCTACCCCACCAGGGATATTGCACAGGGCCTGCAAAGAAGGTGGAGAGTGTCCAGAGCCAGTCCAGAGCTCCCCAGGCCCCTCTGCAGCTTTGGCCATGTCCACTGACATCTGGCTCCCTTGGCCATCCCCTGACCCCCTTGCAGTGCCCAGTTTCCTAAGGCAGAAGGGGGTCCCAGCACACCATGGAATGGTTCTGATCTGTGCTCCCTTCCATATGAGGGTGGTAGGAAGGCTCCTCCAGCAGCTTGGCTGCATGAAGATTTTAAGCCTCTGGAGCCCCATGCAGGTATGTTCTCACTGTCCCAACAAGAAATAATCATTGACAACCTGTCACAAACCAGGTGACAGAAGCTTCTGTGGCTGTTGAGTTACAGGTGTGTCTGCATCAAGGACATTTCAAGCTCCTTTTCTGGTTGCTGCACGCAAGCCCAGCTCCCATCACAGGGGTGAGTGGTTTGTCCCTGCTGATCCCACAGGCTGAGCCCTGGTTCTGTGGGATCCATTCATCTGAAATGGAAATACTTTCTGTTAAGGTTCTCCGAGAGGGAGGAACAAACCTACAGAGGATAGTAAGTCGCTGGAGACATCCAAACACATGGATAAGATGTTGAATGAACTGGAGAGACGCCATAGTGAGTCCATGTCCCTCAGCCTTCTCTTGTGACTCAGCAGCTGGGGGCTTTCTCTTCACATCTGGACATGCTATGGCTGGCACAGCAGGAAGGCATCCATGTCAGCCTCACTGTCCCACTGCTGCTTTCATGGCCTACAGGGCTGTTTCCCAGCCTGGCCTGGCTGCAGCTTCTCCCCAGTCCCTGCAGGAAGGCATTTGGCATCAGCTGACAGGGAGCCCAAACTGCAGCACAGGCCATGCACAGCCAGAGATCCCTTGCAATTTCCCAGTCTTGGGCTAGATCAGGTGTAGGGGCTGTTTGGAGGAGGGAGGGCCCTGGCCAGCCCCAATAACCTGGCCTTTCTCCTGATCCTTAACCATGACTTTAACAAATATTGCCACTTGAACATGCCACCTCCTCAATGGGGAATGGTTCCATCTGATCCAGCTGTGGCTTTTCCTTTCTCCAGAGATGAACCCAAAGGCTGTGCTGAAGGTGCCATTTCCCGGAGGAAGCAGTGGCTCATGGGCAGCCTCTGCTGCAGGAAGGGAGGCCATGCCAGGCACAGCCCCAGGAGGTAATTGCTGTGCCTCTGGGCCTGAGCCCTGCTGAGGCTTGAGCTGTAAATCTCTGCTCCTTGGCAGTGCCTGCCTTTCAGGGATTTTGCACAGAGCATGGAAAAGGTGTTGAGAATGTCCAGAGCCAGTCCAGAGCTTTCCTCAGGCCCCTCTGCAGCTTTGGCCATGTCCATTGACATCTGGCTCCCACGGCCTTACGTGACCTCCTTGCAGTGCCCAGTTCCCTAAGGCAGAAGGGGATCCCAGCACACCATGGAATGGTTCTGATCTGTGCTCCCTTCTAGATTGGGATGGTGACATGGAGCATTTGGAAGTGCTGGTAAATGGCGGTTTGAAGACCTTGCCAGATGCTGGAGGCAAGTTCTCGATGTCCCTTTCCGCACAGAACAATCCGTGTCAAGGTGGCAAAAGCTCACTCATGTGCCATTTCCCTCAAGAATCTGAAGGTTGACGGATTCTGGAAACCTTGCCCTGCTCCCTTCTGGAGCCCTGAGTGATCCCACAGCATTGCTGTCAGTGGGAGGAAGGAGCATTTAGCTGTCAATCCTCTTCCTGTGTGCAATGCCAGTGTCTCCTTCCGTGTGCTCTGTGCACAGAGCCACAGAGAAGAGCAGAGAGGGAAGGGCTGGGCTCAGGGCTGTGCCCTGGGGCTCTGCCTTGTGTGGCTCCTTTCTGGCCCCAGGGAACCTGAGATGCTCCTGCTCCAGCTGCCAAGCCCTGGCCCTGCTTGAGGCTCAGTTTAGAGCTGCTGGCAGCTCCAGGGAGTCCTTTCTCCCCTGACTGCCATGCAAGGGGCTCCTTCCATCCCACTGTGGGCCCACTGCAGGGACGTGGTCCCCCTGTCCTTGCTACTGAGTGGAAGGCAGAGAGGAGGGAGTGTCTTGGAGGGCAGCAGTCACCTGGGTGTACTCACTGCCACTCCAGCCTGAAGAAGAATCTTCAGCAGTGTCACGGGAGTTGTTCTGTCCTGACTTTCTTTGCAGATGAACCTGATGATGAAGATGATCCGGATTCCCAAACCATATCAGTTACTGAGCCTGATGATGAGGAAGATTATGAGGGTAGGTCAAGGCCTTTCCCCCTGGGAGAGCCGCCAGCTCAGAGCCCAAGGCTTGGCCAGGGTGGCATTGCTGCAGGTGCCAGGACAGAGCCGTGCATGGTTGTGCCCTCACCCTGCGTGATCCTCTCACTGCTCCTGTGGCTCAGTGCTGCCTGTGCAGATCAGCAGACATGACTGAAGCTTCTGTGGCTGTTGAGTTATAGGTGTGTCTGCAGGGAGGACTTTCCCAGCTCCTGAGCTAAATTCTGCCAGCAAGCCCAGCTCCCATCACTGGGGTGTGTGGTGCCTCCCTGCTGATCCCACAGGCTGACCACTGGTTCTGTGGGATCCATTCCTGGGAAATGGAAATATTTTATATAATGGTCCCCTGAGAAAGAAGAACAAACCTATAGGAGATAGTAATGTAGCAATGGGGGAACTCAAATACCTGGACATAGTCCTGAATGATCTGGAGGGATGCCATGGTGGGTCCATGTCCCTCAGCCTCCTCCTGACACTCAGCAGCCGGGGGCTTTCTCTGCACATCAGGACACGCTGTGCCCGGCACAGCAAGAAGGAATCCATGGTAGCCTCACTGCCCCACTGCTGCTTTCATGGCCTACAGGGCTGTTTCCCAGCCTGGCCTGGCTGCAGCTTCTCCCCAGCCTCTGCAGGAAAGCATTTTGCATCAGGTGACAGGGAACCCAAACTGCACCATGGGCCACGCACACCTTGAGATCCCCTGAAAATTTCCAGTCTCAGGCTAGTTCAGGTTTAGGGTCTGTTTGGAAGAGGGGTGGCCCTGGAGCATTTCCAAAACCGTGGGCATTTTCCTGATCCTTATCCATGTCTTTGACAAGTATTGCCTGGAGAAGACCAGCACAGCACAGAGAAATTGTGCCATTCGAGCTCAGGGGGTTGAGCAGTCTTGTGCCAAGGGGTGGCAAGGTGCCTGCAGGCCCCAGCTCTGGGGGAAACAGAGAACGTCCTGGCTGTATCCAGCGTGCTGCCAGCTCAGCAGTGGAGCACAGCACAGGCTCATGCTGCCCATTGCTCCCACAGATGCAGCTGGCACCACAGCACATGCTCAGAAGATCTGGGAGAGCATGAGAAGAGTTTTCTACCAGGGAACAGATGGTTTGATTAAGTTAATGGCCATTGTGGCTGGTGGAGCAGTTTTCCTGATGATGTGCTGTGCCGGAATCTGGTATTGCCGGAAGGGAAAACGGTGAGTGTTTTGCAATCTCGGCCTCAAACAGCTTCTTGAAAGGCTGCTCATAGTCAGGAAACATTCCCAGTGAGGCTGCTGTGCACTTGTGGGTAGGCCTTGGTTGCCCAAATAACTCTGCTGAGAGTTCTGCTGCTGCCCAGGCCTTTCATTGGCCTCTTAATTGCTGGGCCTTGTCCTGGGGAGCCTGCTGGGGCTGCAGCCAGTGCTGGCTCCCACTGAGGCTGCCTGGCCAAGAGCAGCCCCAGGAGCAGCAGGCAGAGGCAAAGCAAGGTGGGCAGGAGAAAGAGCGGGGACGAGATTGCCCTTGAAAGGCAGAGGCGCTCTGGGGCCCGCTCCTGGTCAGGGACCCTGCCCAGAGCCATCCCCTGCTCGCTGGGGCCTTGAGGGGCAGCTGTCCAGCTGGGCCAAGCTGTGCCAGCAGCTCCAGCCCTGCTGGGGAGCCTTGGCCGCTCTGGGCCCTGCTGTTCAGGAGGGTCCCTGAGTGCCAGCGGTAGCTGGGGGCCTCAGCCACCTCCTCTCTCCACAGGAGCACCTCTGCAGCTTCAGAAGAGCAGCCAAAGATTTTAGTCTCTGAGAAGCTGACCTGTTATCCTCGCTCTCCACATCTCTCCCCATCTGCTGTGCTGCAGCTGCATCCCCGTCTTGAGGGCATCCCAAGACGCACACCTCCCAAGCGAGACCCTCTGCCCCTGAGCCCCCTGGCCCTGTTCCCTGGCCAGGACTGAAATTGGGCAGCCCCTGTCCACCAGAGCAGGGGTTGGCCCATGATTTTTGTTCAAATAAAGAGATGGAGCTCTCACCCCAGTGTCCAGCTGGTACCACCAGCAAAGCCCACATGGTACCAGCCCCGGCTGAGCTCCATGTCCAGGAGCAGCCGGGGGTGCCCACGGTGTGGGCAGGCAGGAGCCAGGCAGGGGCTGCCGTGACCAGCGGTGGGGCCCCGAGGGGCTGGGGGAAGCCCATGCTGAGCGTCCCTGGGCTGTGAGGGCACATTTCCTTCAGTGGCATCACCTGGGCCTGCACCTCATGAGACACACAGGGCAAATTTGGGCTCTCTCCTAAGGTGTGCAGGGATTCCCCATGAGGAGTGCAGTGGGGTTAAATTGAGAGGGTTTTTTACTCTTCTCAGCACAGCAAAGGGGACAGTCTTGGCTGAGGTTTTGCAGAGCTGGGAGGAAGCCTCTTGTGAGCCCTTGGGCCCGGCCTGTGGGCACAGCGGGCAGGTGGAGCCCATCCCTTGAGGCCAGTCCAGGCTGCTCGGGCCAGGCTGGGCAGGGTGAGCCGGGCCATTCTCTGGGGCACAGGAGGCACCCAGGGCTATAACTGGGGCCGTGGTTTTTCAGCTTGAAGGGAGGCTGGCTCTGGTGATTCAGAGGGCACAGCTTAGATCCCAGTTACCTTTGTAAACCTGCTGGGGAAGTGTTGAGGGCAGAGAGTTCCAACCCTTCTCACTGGGAAGCTGGGCTGATGCTGTGGGGTTTTTTAATTTTTTGGCCTCTAAATTTGTGTCCTGGCAGAGGATTAAGTTTGCTTGCTCTCAGTAAGCCCCTTTTCTTCTTGGTGCTATTGTAAATGAAATTAAAATCAGACAACTAGATCTATTGAGTTAACAGCAATTAAATAACAAGGGAAAAAAATATACAATTTAGTGAATTGAATGTCCTGGTTTAGGGCAAATTTGGGAGAAAACCTCCAGTGGGGATCCCCCCCGGGAAGCAAACCCATGCGGCCCTTTTCCCCCCACCCCCCAACCAGTTCGGGAAGAGATTTCTCTGAGAGAAGTGGAAAAAACCTGTTTATTTCACAGGCACAGCACTACCCAGCACAAGAATGAACAATATCAAATTACAAAACCTCTCACCCTTCAGAAGAGATGACAAACTCCAGAGGGTCTCTTTCCTGTGGGTGTTCGCTCTGTTATCAGTCCCTCTGGTGCTGGAAAATGCCGCTGCCCAAGCTGGGCTCCCGGTAGTCCACGGGGGCAAGCTCCCGGTGCTCCCCCGAGTCCCCAGTTCAGAGCAGGTTCGACTCAGAAAATTCAGATTTTCTTTTTCAGAAAAAGGGAAAGAAAACAGTCCAGGAAGACCTCTCTTCTCCGGCTAGTTGGAAAGCCAAGGCGATCTGTGCCTTGTTGTCTGTCTGTGCTGTAGTCAAAACTCCCGATGCGGGGGGAGCAATTACAGTCTGATAACAGACTTGGTGCTTCTTTTCCACTCAATTTTACTCTCAGATGGAATTTTAAGAATAAAAAACCTGTGTCTGGGTTAGGTGGACAAATGGGGATACAATTTAACATCATAATCAACCCGGGACATTCCACCCCTTATCCCCATATCGTCGACTTACTGACAAAACTAACATTCCAACTCTGCACACATTTACATACATAGAAACTTCCCCTCCGTTCCACCCAAAAAATACAAGCAATATATCCATCATGCCCCTGTCAAGCCCCACAACAAGCTACTGAATCCAGACCCCCCACGCTGGAGAGCTGCAGGATTCCCCACTCTCTCTTTTTACTCACTCAAAACACCATCTTTCACCTGCTCATACCTTCAACACTTACACATTTCCTTCTATTTCATGTCTGCATGGTTTAATGTACAGACAATGGCAGTAACCTTTTACCCAATGATCAGGTCTCCCTGAGGTACACATCATGTTGTTCCATCTCTCTGCATTATCCACCATGTACAACCTGGTCCTTGAGCAAAGACAACCCCACAAATGGGTTTATCTGTGCCCGAGGTAGAATTGACCCAAACTGTCTTCCCTAGCAGACCTCTGACATGTACCACTGGGACTTTGTCTCCGTCTACTACATGTAAAGACTCAGACTGGGCAGGACCTGCTCGGTTGGTGGAATCTCTGGTGTCGACTAACCAGGTGGCCTTTGCTAGATGTTGCTCCCAGTTTTTAAAAGATCCTCCACCCAGTGCCTTTAAGGTGATTTTTAATAGTCCATTGTACCTCTCCACCTTCCCAGCAGCAGGTGCATGGTAGGGGATATGGTACACCCACTCAATGCCATGTTCCCTAGCCCAGCTGTTTATAAGGCTGTTCTTGAAATGAGTCCCATTGTCTGACTCAATCCTCTCAGGGGTGCCATGCCTCCAAAGGACCTGCTTTTCAAGTCCCAGGATGGTGTTCTGGGCAGTGGCATGAGGCACAGGGTAGGTTTCCAACCATCCTGTGGTACCTTCCACCATCGTGAGCACGTAGCGCTTGCCTTGGCGGGTTTGGGGCAGTGTGATGTAGTCAATCTGCCAGGCCTCCCCATACTTGTATCTGGACCATCGCCCACCGTACCAGAGGGGCTTCAACCGCTTAGCCTGTTTGATCGCAGCACATGTCTCACAGTCATGAATAACCTGGGAAATGCTGTCCATGGTTAAATCCACCCCTCGGTCTCGTGCCCACTTATAGGTGGCATCTCTACCCTGATGACCTGAGGCATCATGAGCCCATCGGGCTAGGAACAACTCTCCCTTATGTTCCCAATCCAAATCTATTTTTGACACTTGTATCTTTGCAGCCTGATCTACCTGCTTATTATTTTGGTGTTCCTCATTAGCTCTACTCTTGGGGACATGGGCATCTACGTGGCGGACTTTCACTGGTAGTCTCCTTACTCTAGCAGCAATATCTTTCCACTCTTTAGCAGCCCAAATTGGTTTTCCTCTACGCTGCCAATTAGCCTCTTTCCACCTCTCCAACCATCCCCACAGAGCATTGGCCACCATCTATGAATCCGTGTAGAGATAGAGCTTTGGCCACTTCTCTCTTTCAGCAAAGTCCAGGGCCAGTTGAACAGCTTTGAGTTCCGCTAGTTGACTTGATCCACCTTCTCCTTCAGTGGCCTCTGCGACCTGTCGTGTGGGGATCCATACGGCTGCTTTCCACTTCTGGTTCATCCCTATGACGCGACAGGAACCATCAGTGAAAAGAGCGTAGCGTGTTTCTTCTGCTGGCAGCTGGTTATATGGTGGAGCTTCTTCAGCCCTTGCTACTTCCTCTTGTTCTTCATCTGTGAGACCAAAATTTTCACCTTCAGGCCAGTTTGTAATTATTTCCAAAATCCCAGGGCGGTTCAGTTTACCAATATGGGCGCGCTGCGTGATAAGAGCAATCCACTTGCTCCATGTGGCACTGGTTGCATGATGGGTGGAAGGAACCTTTCCCTTGATCATCCATTCTAGCACCGGTAGTCGGGGTGCCAGGAGGAGTTGGGCTTCAGTGCCAATCACTTCTGAGGCAGCTTGGACTCCTTCATAGGCTGCTAAAATTTCTTTTTCTGTTGGGGTGTAATGGGCTTCGGACCCTCTGTGGCTTCTACTCCAAAATCCTAGTGGTCGGCCTCGAGTCTCACCAGACACCTTCTGCCAAAGGCTCCAGGACAGACCATGGCTCCCAGCTGCAGAGTAGAGCATGTTCTTCACATCTGGTCCTGTTCTGACTGGGCCAAGGGCTACTGCATGGGCAATCTCCTGCTTGATCTGAGCAAAGGCTTGTTGCTGCTCAGGGCCCCAATGGAAATTATTCTTCTTCCAAGTGACCAGGTAAAGAGGGCTCACAATCTGACTGTATTCAGGAATATGCATTCTCCAAAACCCTATGGCACCTAAGAAAGCTTGTGTTTCCTTCTTATTAGTTGGTGGAGACATTGCTGTAATTTTGTTAATGACATCAGTAGGAATCTGATGCCGCCCATCTTGCCACTTCACCCCCAGGAACTGAATCTCACGAGCTGGTCCCTTAACTTTGCTCTTCTTGATGGCAAAACCAGATTCCAGGAGGATCTGGATGATTTTCTCTCCTTTCTCAAACACTTCTGCTGCTGTGTTCCCCCACACAATGATGTCATCTATGTACTGTAGATGTTCTGGAGCCTCACCCTTTTCCAGGCCAGCCTGGATCAGTCCATGGCAGATGGTGGGGCTGTGCTTCCATCCCTGGGGCAGTCGGTTCCAGGTGTACTGCACTCCCCTCCACGTGAAGGCAAACTGAGGCCTGCATTCTGCTGCCAGGGGAATGGAGAAAAATGCATTGGAAATGTCAGTAGTGGCGTACCACTTTGCTGCCTTGGACTCCAGCTCGTACTTGAGCTCCAGCATGTCCAGCACGGCAGCGCTCAGCGGTGGAGTCACTTCATTCAATGCACGATAGTCCACAGTCAATCTCCATTCTCCTTCAGATTTACGCACAGGCCAGATGGGGCTGTTGAAGGGTGAGTGGGTTTTGCTGACCACCCCTTGGCTCTCCAGCTCTCTCGTGCCCCACGTTGGGCACCAATGAATGTATTTGTCCTGGTTTAGGGCAAATTTGGGAGAAAACCTCCAGTGGGGCTCCCCCCCGGGAAGCAAACCCATACGGCCCTTTTCCCCCCACCCCACGACCGGTTCGGGAAGAGATTTCTCTGAGAGAAGTGGAAAAAACCTGTTTATTTCACAGGCACAGCACTACCCAGCACAAGAATGAACAATATCAAATTACAAAACCTCTCGCCATTCAGAAGAGATGACAAAATTCAGAGGGTCTCTTTCCTGTGGGTGTTCGCTCTGTTATCAGTCCCTCTGGTGCTGGAAAATGCCGCTGCCCAAGCTGGGCTCTCGGTAGTCCACGGGGGCAAGCTCCCGGTGCTCCCCCGAGTCCCCAGTTCAGAGCAGGTTCGACTCAGAAAATTCAGATTTTCTTTTTCAGAAAAAGGGAAAGAAAACAGTCCAGGAAGACCTCTCTTCTCCGGCTAGTTGGAAAGCCAAGGCGATCTGTGTCTTCTTGTCTGTCTGTGCTGTAGTCAAAACTCCCGACATGGGGGGAGCAAGTACAGTCTGATAACAGACCCGGTGCTTCTTTTCCACTCACTTTTACTCTCAGATGGAATTTTAAGAATACAGAACCTGTGTCTGGGTTAGGTGGACGAATGGGGATACAATTTAACATCATAATCAACCCGGGACACAAGGGAAAAAAATATACCATTTAGTGAATTGAATACAAGGATGCAATATAATAAAATAATACTATTTAGTGGATTGAATAGAAATTTGGTATAAAAGGAAAACAATTCAGTAAAAGAGTACAATTTAGTGAATATCTTCATATATATATATATATATGTGAATATAATTTGCTAGTAATTGAGTATGATTAAAGCATGAGCAAAACTGACTGGGGTATGGGCAGGGCTTCTCACCCTGCCTCACGTACCAAAACAAAGCAATTCAAACTAACCTTATATACTGTATGCTTATACATATTCATTCATGTTTCCCCTAAGTCTCCTCCTGTTTTTGATTCTTTAATTTTACATCACTATTCTTCATGGCGCAAGCCTCACTTGTTGCTAGGGGGTCTTCAGTCTCCTTTTGATGGTATTTTGGATGAAGGCTTACGCTCATCCTCATTGTCCTCTGGATAATCTTACAGGTTTTGCATGTGTACTAAGTGTTATGTAAATAAGCACTGTGTTCCACTAATTAGTCTTACACTTCATAATCTTCAGGCCTATGCCTAAAGTTGTTCCAACTTTATCCATCTCAAGGTTGATTTCTTCTTGGGACACCACTTACCTCAAAACTACATCCTGTACCTTAATTTCAACACGTAACATCTGCAAAGGGGTACATCTGCCTTGTATCACCAATTCCCTTGATTGCTTCTAATAATAACTTTCCAAATAGTTACAATTTAGTTAGCACAAATCATTTCCATTTATTACGCTCCCCAAATTCCACTCCCAACATCTCCCCCGCTTCCAGCTCAGGATGGTGCCCTGATGAGACCCCTCCCCAAATCCCACCCCCAAGACACCTCCCCATCGCTGGAAAATCCCCCAAATCTCACTCCAAAATCGGAAATCCTCCCTGAGACCCCTCCCCAAATTCAGGCCTCCCCAAAATGCCCCTCCTCACTGGGATTAGGACCTCTCCCCATCAATGGAAATTCCCCCAAAAGACAAAAAATCCTCCCCAAATCCCCTTCCCAAAATCAGAACTCCACCAGGACCCCTGAATTTCCCCCCAAAACCACCAAATTTCCCCCCCAAATCCCCAATTTTTTTCCCCAAATCCCAAATCCTCTCCCTAAAAACCCCAAAGTTCTCCCCAAAGCCCCTAACTTCCTCCCCAAACACCCAAATGTTAGAAAAAAATCCTTAAATTCTTGCCCTAAAACTCCAAAATTCCCCCCAGGACCTTCAGAGTTTCACCCCAAAACCCCAAATTTCCCCCTGAACCCCCAAATTTCTCTAATTCCACCCCAAATCCTGGGAGAACTCCCCAAAAACCAGCAAGCCTTCCCAAAACCTCCACCAAAATTGCAACACTCTCCCCAAAAATCACCAAAAATCTGAGAACATAAATTTTTTCACGCCGCGGGTGGGGGGAGAAACACCAGAAATCTCAGGATTTTTCCCGTTTTTTTGGGGAGTGGGGTCTCCCTGTTTCCTGTCCCCCCAGGTGACCCCACCCCAAAATTCCTGCCCCTTGGCCCCCCAAATTAAGTGTAAATAAATAAAAAGATGAAAAAAGGAAAAAAAAAAAAGGGGGGGGGGGAGGTAAAAAAAAAAAAAGCCAGAAAAAAAATTAAAAAAATATTTTCTCACCTCAGTTTGGGGGGAGGGGGATGGAGGAAATATTGGGGAAAGGGGTGAACCTCCAGAAAAAAAAAAATTGAGGGACCCCCCGTGTCCTGGGTTGATTATGATGTAAAATTGTATCCCCATTCGTCCACCTAACCCAGACACAGATTTTGTATTCTAAAAATTCCATCTAAGAGTAAAAGTGAGTGGAAAAGAAGCACCGGGTCTGTTATCAGACTGTACTTGCTCCCCCCACATCGGGAGTTTTGACTACAGCACAGACAGACAACAAGACACAGATCGCCTTGGCTTTCCAACTAGCCGGAGAAGAGAGGTCTTCCTGGACTGTTTTCTTTCCCTTTTTCTGAAACGAATCGAACCTGCTCTGGACTGGGGACTCGGGGGAGCACCGGGAGCTTGCACCCATGGACTACCGGGAGCCCAGCCTGGGCAGCGGCATTTTCCAGCGCCAGAGGGACTGATAACAGAGCGAACACCCACAGGAAAGAGACCCTCTGAATTTTGTCATCTCTTCTGAAGGGCGAGAGGTTTTTTAATTTGATATCGTTCATTCTTGTGCTGGGTAGTGCTGTGCCTGTGAAATAAACAGGTTTTTTCCATTTCTCTCAGAGAAATCTCTTCCGAACCGGTTGAGGGGTGGGAGAAAAGGGCCACCTGGGTTTGCTTCCCGGGAGGAGGCCCATTGGAGGTTTTCTCCCAAATTTGCCCTAAACCAGGACAGCGGCCCTCGGCAGTTGGCGGCCTTTGGGGTGGAGCCCAGTGGCACGCGAGCGGCCTTTGGTGGCTGCTGTCGGCCGGCGGCTGGGCAGACCTGCTGTCGGCCGGCGGGCCGCCGTGTGACGCGTCGAGCGGCTCTCCCCTATCGGCCTGAGCGCCTCGCCGCCTTCGCGTCTCCCTGAGAGGGAAAGAGGGAGCCCTCAGAAGCCGGCGGCGCTCCCTCCCGCGTCTGGGCCCGAGCAGATGGCGGACTTGCTCCCGCCTCGGTTTCTGCCCGGCTGGCTCGGTCAGCGGGGCTGCCGTCCGCCTGCAGGTTTCGGTGGGGCCGGCCGGGGGCGAGCGGGAAGGAAGCCGCCGTCGGAGCGAAAGCCTCCGAGAGAGCGCCGGCGAGAAAGCTTCCTCGGAAAGGGAGGAGACCGAGCCTCAAGCCGCCGGCGGCCCCGTCGGCCCGCTCCTCAGCCCCCGCAGGCGTTGTCGCGGTGCCGAGCGGCCGGCCGCTTGAGGAGCCGCCTGGGCCGTGGGCGGGGAGGGGCCGACGGCGGCGGCCCGAACCCAAGCCGCAGGGGGGCGGGGAAAGCCCGGAAGGCGGTGCCAAGGCAGGGTGACGTCAGAGGGCGGGGCCGCCCGGCGAGCCCCCGGAGGCGGGCCCGGGGCCAAAGACCTGCGCGGAGCGCCGAAGAGCCTGTGCAAGCGGCCGCCCGCTCGCCGCCTCTGCCGGGGATTCGAGTCGAGTCACGCCGGGGGCCGGCGGCTTCCAGCCGCGTCCCACCGCCCGCTTCCGCCTGCTTCCTTTTCCCCGCTGTCCGCCCCGAGGTGCCGCTTGCTGGCTGGTGCCGTGTCTGCTCCCCGCGGGGTGGGGACGCCCCGTTGCCGGCCTGTGCAAGCGGCCGCCCGCTCGCCGCCTCTGCCGGCGACTCGAGTCGAGTCACTATGACTCTTAACAGAGGTAAGTTTGCATTCCTAACTGGGCTTAGCCGCTGAAATCAGACCTCCTCGTGGTCCCGCTGGATACCCGCAAGGGTAACTAGCTGATTTCTGCCCCAGTGTGAGTGAGGTTGTGTTTTTCACTGCCTCCCTGCCTTTGGACTCGCCACCCAAAGTGCAGTTCCACGATTTTGCGTCGAAAAGTTATCGGCAGAAGCTCCTTAAAAGCTCCCTGCCTGAAACCGAGCCCGCGGTCAAGTTGGGCAAAGCTGACAGCGCTTGAGGGGGTGCTGTTAGTCAATATTCCCTCAATTGGTCTTAGTTTTACTTTGAAACGGCACCACGGTAAAGGCTTTAAAGCTACTCCGTGTGTCCACGGCAACTCAAACTAATTTTAAAGACTGGTATATAAAATCGCCACAAACCCCAAATTTTAAACCCTCAGAATTGGGAAGGGAGGTTTGGAAAAGTTTAAAACTGGAGTTCTACAACTCGATGCATTGTGCCGAAGAATGTAATGCCCATTGTGTGGGGCGGGAGGGGCTGGAGGAATACCCTGATGTGTACTGTGATGATACAATGACTTCCTTATCTCTAGATGATAACGGGATTGATAAGAGCCAGGAAAAGACTGCCACACCCCCACCCACCCAGGAAGAAGCAGCAGTTTTATCAGAGCCAGAGGAAACCGCTATTCAACCACCAAACAATGGGGAATCAGAAGACTGCCCTGTCATATCAGTTCCAGATGAGAATCCACCCTGCCCGTGCTGCGGTATTAAAACGAATAAAATGCCTGGATTAATTGAACATTTACTCAGAGCACATGGAATTAGAGAATGCAAATTTAAATGCACCAAATGTGATTTGGAAAATACAAATTTTCACAGCATTGCCTGCCACTATCCAAAATGCAAAGGTAAAATAAAAAAACCATCCCCAGGAAAATGGCCCTGCAATGTATGCCAGATGAGTTTTCAAACTAAAATTGGACTGGGACAACATAAAAGAATTGCACATCCAGCAGTCAGAAACCAGGAGAGGCTAGAAGCCATGAGACCAAAAGAAACATCAGCAAGAGGAGCCCACAAGAAATGCTGGAGTGAAGAGGAGGAAAATCTGCTAATCCAACTAATAAAACAATATGACGGTAATAAAAACATTAATAAACTGATTGCTGAACACATCCCATCCAAAACTGCAAAACAAATCAGTGACAAGAGATGCTATCTGATGTTAAAACAACAAGCCTCAATTGGATTACAAACTAACAGAAAAACAGAAGAGCAGCCACAGGAAAAAATTCAAAAGCCATCAAAGCGTAAAGAAACCAAAATAAAGCAGTTGAAAAAACACTAGGAAGATATTATCCCATCAAAGATCAGTGATGGCACCTTCATTTTGTATCAGGAAGCCTTCCAAGAAATTCTCAAAAAGAAAAATAAGAATCCCACCCACACCATTAGTGAAATAACCAAAGACTGCATGAAGGTATTTAAAGAGATGCACAGCTGGGAAAAGAACACGGCCTCGTCCGTGGGGCTGTGCCTGGCTGTGCTGCTGGAGCTCCACAGGGACCTGATCTGCAAGGCTCTGTCTGCTGTGGCCACCTGATCCAGCAGGCATTCTCCATTTATTTCAAGACTGTTCTTTTATCATTTTTCTGTAGTGTATAAATAAAAGATGTGTTCTAATAAACAGACTGCAAGACTGTTCTTTTGCTGCCCAGGGTCTGCAGGGCATAGGGGAAGAGGGGGAAAAGGGTGCTTGTGCTCAGCAAGCTGCCCAGGTGTGCAGTGGTGCAGGGAAAATGGCCAGAAGCCCCTTGGCCTTTGGTGGTTCTGCTGAAGGCACAAGCCCTGTCCCAGCCTGACAGCACCATCTGTGTCCTCCTGCCCATGTGGTGCTGGCTGGATTGCTGAGGGCTCCCAGGTGCGTCTTGATCCAGCTCCATGAGCAGCCCCCAGGCTTGATTTGCCTTGTTCCTGACAGCCGGCTGCTCTGATGCTTCCCTGGAGCTCCTAACTGGAGCAGGTTTATCTGAGGGGGGTGAGAATGCCAGGATGTGCCAGGACCAGAGCCCTGGGGTTTCCAAGGAAGAAACCATCAATCCCCTTTTCCAGGAGATTCCAACCCTCTGAATCACACCTGGGATAGAGAATAGCAGAATCGCTGGAGTGCTTGAGACCAGAATGCTGGGAAAAGACCTGATCTTTAATGAACCCCATTTCCTGATGGGAAATAATCCAGGAATTTGGTTCCTGGAATTGGAAAAAGAAGGAAATGTTTTTTTGGGAGGTGCCATAGGTGCTCCTGGACGGGGGATTTCCCTAATCCATCCTTCCCTGATTGAGGAATGGAAGTTTCTGGGATGAGCCAGGATTAACAGACCCCTCCCTCAGGTGTGTGATCCAGGATTTTTCTGCTTTTTCCCAGTCCAGGTGAGCCATGTGCAGCCTTCCAAATGGATTGGTTCAAACCAGGAAGGATTTTATTCCCCATGGGAATAAACCTGGGCTCCAAAACACTCCCAGAATGGCAAAATCCTGATTTTAGCAGCTTTTTCCAGCTCCACATTGGAGGAATTCATGGATCTGCTGGATGAGGGGTTCTCATCCCAAATAATCTGCCTGTTTGTCAAGGAACACTCTGGTGATGGTGCTGATACAAGTTGTGCTGATTCAGTCTTCTGAGAGTTTTGGGGATTTTTTTGGGGGCGGGATTTCAGGTGTCTGAGACAGCGGGGAGTGAGGCAGGAGAGAATCCAGATCCAGAAAAATACCGGATAGTGCAGGGAATGGGGAAATCGCAGTAGAAACAAGCACAAAGGAACTGGGAAAAAAAGCATTTTTAAGACGGGAAAAAAAGGATAACATTCCAACCAAATGCACTGGATGCATATGGATGCTGAAAGCAGGCAGGGAGCACAGAGCCTGTGTGAAACTGAGTCACACAGGCTTCTCTCTCTGGCCTGGGAAAGCATAAGAAGGAATCCCAACAGTCCTTGTTAAAGGACACCAATTGGCAGGTGTTGTTTAGTCGAGGGCTGGTGTTCCACTTAAGCAATGAAGGTGATGTGTACCTTTAATGAGCAATGGGAGTTTTACCTCTCAGACCTTCTCAACCATGTGTATAAAAGAAGATTAAGAATAATAAACTTTGCTCTCTTGGACAATGCAGCTAAGGGAGTCAGTGTCGTACTCCTCGCCGTTCCTAATACAGTGCGAGAGAAAAGAATAACTTGGAGGTGGAATAGGAGAAATTCCAACACAACAGGTTACCAAGGGCTGGGAGGGCCCAAATTTTTCATTTTAGTTGGGAATTTTTTTTGTGTTTATCAGTGTTATTGCATTTTGTTTTTTTCCAGGAAAATCCCGGTTTCTTTCTGATGGGACTTGCAGTTGCCTCCTGTTCTTGTAGTTCTGATTTTGCCCATCCTCATTCCCAAAATTTTTTAGAAATTTCTGTAAAATGATGAAAATGATGATGGACTGTGGCCTTTTTTCTTTCTCCTTACTTGTGATGCTATTGCAGTGAAAAGAAGAAGAAAAAACACTGATAAGAAATGGTAAAAAAAAAGATAAAAAGATCAGCATTTTACCATGTATCAGTGCTTGGCTATTTGTTTTAAAGCTTTTTGGCAAATGTTCTTTTTGCTATAAAATAGAATTATATGAAGCCCTGAAGAGGTTTAAAAAATAAGAGAGAAAAAGTAAATTATAATTTAAAATTTGGCTTCTTTTTCAAAGGAGCAATCCTTTTAGACTACAAAAGTGTCGTGGTTTTAAAGCAGTAACTAAAAAATTACTAGAAAATTTACTTATTTCTTGCTATGAGTTGTGGATTAGAACAAGAGCAAAACAGGCTTAAAACTTAAAAGGAATAAAGTAAGTTCATTAACAAAACTACAAGAATAAGAACACCAGAATAAACCTCCAGAAAAACCTTTTTATCCCCCACTACTTAACCATTCCCTTGTTCAAATGACAACATAGAGACAAAAAAGTTTGGAACTCAGGTGTTTAAAACAGTCCCAATTCCTGATAGAGTCTTTTCATCAGCCTTTGTAGAGAAACAGAAGTCTTCTTCTGCTAATCTATGTAGTTTCTCACAAGAAAACTATTTTTGTTATAGCTTTCTATTTTTCTGATGTCCAGAAATCTGTCATCATATTTTCTCCTCCCATTTCACATCACTCTGAGGTGTGTTATGGGCCATGAGTCTAGGGATGTCATTTTTAAGGATGAGTTATTCAAAGGCAAAAGTTCTCTTCATTTGTCTTTGTGAGCTTCCCTGGAAAAAAGAAAGTTTCTCTTTGCCTCTCAAGGCTTCAAATCTTCAACTATTACTTCTCCCCACTCTGTTCCAGCACTTCACTGTATCACAATTCCTCCACCTTTTGCTCAAAATCTACACTTTGAACACTCCATTCCTCCCTATATACTCTGTCATGAATTAAAGGAGTTTTTTCAGGACACTATTGTCCATCTCCATAACTTTAACAGAAAAGTATTTCAGCTTAATTAAAGCATCTCCTTATTCTCTACCTCTTCTGAAGCTTAACTCTTTTCTTTACTGTCTCTGATAGTTTATAAAGTCTCTTTACATGTTGATTACTATATTTTTCTTTTTCTGGAAAAAAAGGATTAATCTGAAAGTCTCATCTGGGTGATGAAAGAGTTAAAATCTTGCCCAGGCTTTGTAGATGGTTCTGTGATCTCTGCCGGAGCAGCAGCTGGAGTTGTCTGCGATGGAAGATTGTTCATGGCTGCTCTGGAGAGTGTGGTCACTGTCTCAGCCCGCCGCAGGTCAAGAGCTTCTTTTCTTTCCTTACTTGGCAGTCTCTGGTGAATTCAGTCACAGCAAAAACTGCAGCCGAGCCAGGGACCGGCCTGGCTCGGTCAGAGCCCGGGGCAAGCCCCGCAGGCCCCATCTCCCGGCCGGGAGCCGCGGCAGGCCCAGCCCAGCCCCTGCCCGGGCCGCATGGGCTGGGCCGGGGACGGGAAGCCAGCTAAAGCTCAGTTACCTTTCACAGACAGGAAACAAAGAGACCAAGAAATTCCCAGGCTTAGGTCTTAAGGTGGTGTCTCACTTTTCAATGGTTAAGTACTGCTGTCAATTCTTAGAAATGACCAGCTGTTGGCTAGGAGACAAACTCCCATCAGGCTCCAGCGGTTTGAACTTCCTTAGGTGTTTCTCTTTGTTTTCTTAAATGCCGATCCATCACAGTTTGATAGACCATGCTGGATTAAATAGCATTTGTTGTTGGCCAGTTTTCCTGATTACATAGGGTCCAGTTTCAGAAATTTTTGGAGTCAATCTAATTGGTGGCTGTGTGGTAGGTATTACAACATGAACATTAAGCTCTCCCCAATATTTGGTATTGTTTTTACCACACACAATTTTGGAGGACAATTGTACAGCTGTTAAATTCAGCCAACAATCTTGATTCCAAGTTTCACAAGATTTAACCTGGCCATGAGATCCGGCGACTTGACTGTGTACAGGCTCAGTGTGGGATCCGGTACTCAGTCTGCAGCGTATTGAAACATCATCACCTTGAGTTAACAGGAAAGAAGGGAAAACATTAGTTTTGTAATTTAGCACAAAAATCACCGTGTTCACATCATGGTATGTGATTATTACACTAAATATAGGCCTTGCTACAGCATTTGTTTTAAATCTGGAAGTTCATGGTTTATCTGATCTTTATGTCCCTCGGTATTCTTCTGTAGAGAATAAACAAAACAGAGTCTGCCACATAGGGGCAGGAGATTAAAACAATGGAATTATCCAGCACGTGTTTATCCGATGCTCTTTCCCCAAGGCATCGAAGGATACCCATGCATATTCTTCTGTAGTTCTTTTAAAAGCTTCAGCTTGGACTAACCAAGATATAATCCCCACTCTTACCAGCACAAAGCATAGAATTTCTTGCTACTTTTCCTTTTGCCATACCTGAATCCTGTTTACTTCCCAGTCCTTTTGTTGCCAAAAAGGAAGCCACTCAGTATATCCCTTGAACATAGCATAGGAGTTAGTGTAGATACAGACAAGAGAGGTATTCTGAGCCTCACGCTGGAAAACACTCCAAACAGCTCTCAGCACTGCATCCTGAGTGCTGCTTTCTTCCTCAGTAACAATTCGTTCAGCATAGGAAAGGTGGAAGGCTACTGCCCTGCACCTCCACACCTCTCCCTCTCGTTTGGCAGAGGTATCAGTGAACCAAGAGTTTGCTGATTGTTTTTGCTCACTGTCCAGAACCTGTGAGTGGTGTTGCTTCAGCCCACTGCCCAGAATCAGTTGAGGGCAAGGTGGAGTGCTTGGTACAATGGGGCTGGAATCCTGCCACTGAGAGACCAATTTACTTAATTTTTCAAGCGGCAGGTTAACCATTAAACCCTTCAGTACCCTTTTCTTCACCCCCAAGTTCCACCAATACTGTAGACTAGAAATTTGCCTACCCTTTTCTGTTTTTATATTAGGAGGGGTTTCTTTAATTATCAAGTCAGGTTTGTCATGGCTGCTACTTAAGCTCTCAGTTTTTTGTATCACCTGATTTTTTACAGCTCCTTCTGTTATTGAGAAGATGTTAGAGTAATGTTCAATCTGTGCATACCACTTTCTCACTGAGGCCCTCTGGACCACCCCATTGGAGGGGGGAGTCCCAGTACTGACTGTCTTCATAACTTCAAAAGGGCCTTTTAATGCAATTGGTTGCTGTTGTGCAGTTTTTCCTACTTCTATGAGAGCTGGAATAACTACAAACAATCCTTTTTCCCAGGTAGTGTAACTCTTTTCAGCATCTTTATTTTTTATTACTTCTTTTTCATCTCCTCCCATGAGGATATCATCTATGGTTGTTTCGAGGAGAATTGCTGTAGGTTTCAGTGATTCTGGAAGACCACAAATTAAAGGGGTCATAATTTTAGCATTCACAGGCAGCAACATTGGTGATTCATAACCAGCATTTAATTTTCTTTCATGAATCACTTGCAAACAAGCTGCCTTATGAATATTTTCTAGAATTTGGTCTGGGGAACCAGCCAAAGCTACAGGATCTCCCCTTTCCAGGGGGTTAAGTCCCCCTGCCCAATATGCAGCTCGCTGGGTTAGGGACCATGGGTTGCGGTTATCTCCTGTTGTTAAGAAAACACCATGTCCCAAATAACCACTTGCTTCTTGTTCTGTTCATCGAATTTGATCTCCCCCTGTGAGAGAGACACTCGGAATACGTATTCTGTCTCTGAGTCATGAGGGAGACGCCCGTACTCCTTTTTTAACTTAGCCAATGCAGTAGCAGTGTAAGGGATTTCTTTAGTGGTTATATGCAGATCAAGATCTTCATCATTGATGTAGTTATATTCTGTTTTAATCAAAGGTCTTACTTGGGAGCAACAGTTTTCACCACAATTTTTTACCAAATGTAATTCTGCTTGAGGATATATGTGATTTGTCTGAGGAGTTTCTTTTTCCAGCAACTCCTTAAAGGAGTCAGCACACTGTGAATTTTTGGCACACTCCTCACTCAGGGCAGTTTGTAAGAAATTATTTTCTTCATTTTGCAAACTTTCAACTAAATTTTGTAGGGATTGACTAATTGCATTTTCTTCCTACCTTTGTCTCATGCGAGCCTCTACAGCTGACGTAAGGCAGGCTCCCAATACAGAACAAATTATGGCTTTATTATGGCCAAATTTGAACTTTGCCTCATGTTGCAGGGAGCAAATTCTGTCAGTTACATTTTCCAGCTTGAACCCATTATTTTGAGCCCATTCTTCCCCAGCTGGAGAGGGCCTAGCATTATGTTTTGCTAACAAAACAAAATGCAGCTTTATCTTTTGCACTAGAGTTTTCAGAGTTTTCATTCATCTTTGTGTGTGAAGGGACCAATACCATTACAGGGAGTAAAGTAAAACTTAGTTACACTATGCAGCCCATGCTATGTTTCCCTTTGCTTCCCTGAATGGGTGAAGAGACCAAATCTGCTTGTGACTCTTTCAGTTTAAAATATCTGCTGGTCTCTCTGCTACACCAAGCAGTCAAAATAGAAAAAAATATCAGTCCCACCTTTTGCACTCGAAGATCCCTTGTGAAATTCTGAAGACAGAGCCCTCAAATGAGTGTAGGGGTGCTTTTCACCTGGGCATGTGCAGTTTGTGAGAAATTCGAGTCGCCTCCCTTGCTTTCTAAACACTGCTCAGCAGCGTGGCAGGCTAGGGGCGGCTGAAGCGAAACGTCCTTCCCCTGATACAGACTGCACAACAACCTGCAACCACTTCTGTCTCTCAGAATCCTGTCCATGATGCCAATTTATGTCACGATCCGCAAGGTGGGATTCGTGATGTGGCTCTTTTATTTGATCGTAGAGTACAAAAGATTATCAGCAAACCAGGGACTCAAACAGCAGAACACACTTTACTGAGTGCTCATCAGCACTAATATGTGATAGAGGGAAAAAAGGAGAAAGCAAAGCACAAAGAAAGAGTGTAAGGGGATTATAGCTACCAATGTCGAAGTCCACTCCGCCATCCACCGATGCAGAGTCTTCTGTCTGTTGGTGAGATCTCAAAGGAAAGTAAGTTTTGGGTTTATTTTACAATTTTTATTTTATTTTATAATATTTATAGTTTTTATTATTATGTTTATATTTTATTATAGAAATAAATTTTATATTTATTATAGAATTATTTCTTTTATATTATTATTATTATTAAATTATATTTTATTTTATATTTGGGTGTATTTTATAGTTTTTTACAAAGCGAGGGGCACAAGGCCAAAAACAGAGGAGATTGATGACCATTGTGATGAAACCCATTGCTGGGGGGGGGCAGATGTGTGGTACAAATCTATTCTCGCCAGCAGGAATGAGGGCAGTGTACCATGGCAGCACAGCAAGCACACTGGCAAACAATCACTTGGCAAGCATCCACCTCAACCAGGTCAGAGCCCCTGTACCGAGTCCCTTGTGATATTCAGGGTCCTTCCTTGCTGCAGTTGTAAGACAGATGGGAGAATCTTCGGACCATCTCTTACAAAGGCTGAAGTGGAGCAGGGTTCCATGTGAACAGCAGTTGAACATGGGTCAGTTGGTCCTAAGCAACAGGCGAGCGTCGTTCCAAAAGGGCAGGCGATGGCCTTGTCATGGTTTTAAAGCAGTAACTAAAAAAATTACTTCTTTCTTGCTGTGAGATATGGATTAGAACAAGGGCAAAACAGGCTTAAAACTTAAAAGGAATAAAGACAGTTTATTAACAAAACTACAAGAATAAAACCACCAGAATAAACTTCCAGAACACTCTTTTATCCCCCACTACTTGACCATTCTCTTGTACATGTGACAACATAGAGACAAAAAACTTTAGAACTTTGGTGGTTAAAACAGTCTCGATGCCTGCTAGAGTCTTTTCATCAGTCTTTGTAGAGAAACAGAAGTCTCCTTCTGAGAACCTATGGAGTTTCTCACAAGAAAACCTCTTTTGTTATAGTTTTACATTTCCCTGATGCCAGCTGCCCAGAAATCTGTCATCAGATTTCCTCTTCCCATTTCACATCACTCTGAGGTGTGTATGGGCCATGAGTCTAGGGATGTCATTTTAAGGATGAGTCATTCAAAGGCAAAAGTCTTCTTCATCTGTCTCTGTGAGCTTCTCTGGAAACAGTTTTCTCATTGCCCTCAAGGCCTCAAATCTTCACTTCACCCTGCTCCAGCAACTCACTGTATCACAATTACTCTCTCTTTTGCTCAAAAATCCACACTTTGAACACTCCAAGCTTCCCAATACTCTGTCATGAATTAAAGGAGTCTTTTTAAGCTATTATTGTCCATCTCCATAGCTTTAACAGAAAGGTATTTCAGCTTGTAAAGTATCTCCTTATTCTCTCTTCCCCATTTAAAACTTAACTCTTTTCCTCACTGTTTTTAGTGGTTTTATGATGTCTTCTTCATGTTGATTGTCTCTCTCTTTCTCTGTCTTTCTGGGAAAAAGGAGTAATCTGTACATTTTATTCAGGTAGTAAAAGAATTAAAAGCTTTAGAAAAGCTGCAAGAGTTCATGGTGTCAGGTTTCAGTCCAGCAGCAGAAACTGAAAACTAAACCAGGTTGGCCGGCTCTGCTTTCTTTTCCTCCCCCCCACCCTTCGTCCTCTGTGGCCTTGTCCGGCCTGGAGGGCGGGGGGGGAGAGGAGGAGGCCAAGACAGAGCCTTGTTACCTTTTCAGAAGCCAGAAACAAAAGAGGACAAGAGTGCTCTGACTTTACATCTTAAGGAGGTGTTCACAGGGTGACTCTACGTTTTAATGGTCAAAACTGCTGTCAATTGTTAGAAATGACTGATAATTGGTCTGGAGGAAAGACTGCCATCAGCCACCAGCACCTTCAACTTCCTTAGCTCTCAAAACTACCATAAAGGTAAAACCACCCCATGACACTGTGACACAACCGCTGTGAATGTCCCAGTTTCCACCTCTCTGTGACAGCACAGCAGGGACAGCCCCAGTGTTCTCCTCTCTGTGACACCACAGCAGGCACAGCCCCAGTGTTCCACTCTCTGTTACGCCTGTCGTGGTTTTAAAGCATTAGTTAGAAAATCACTGTAAAACTTACTCATTTCTTGCTGTGAGATGTGGAAGATGAGAAGGGCAAAAGAAGCTTAAAACCTAAAGGAATGAGTAAGTTTATTAACCAAACTACAAGGTTAAGAATGCAGAATAGTACTTCCAGAAACCCTTTTTCCCCACCACGCTGCCATTCCTGTCTTTAATTGACAACATAGAGGAAAAAAACCAAACCCTGGTGGTTAAAACAGTCCAAACTTTGCTATAGTCTTTTCAGCAGTCTTTGTCAAGAAAAAGAAGTTCTTTTTTGTCAGTCTATGGAGTTTTTCATAAGAAAACCATTTTCTCGTGGCTTCCTATTGCTCTGATGCCAGTGGCCCAGAAAACTCTGCCATCAGTCCTTTCCTCCCATTTCACAGCACTCTGAGCTGTGTTCTTGGGCCATGATTCAAGGGGTGTCCTTTGAAGGATAAGATCTTCCAAGGCAAAAGTTCTCTTCGTTTGTCTCTGTGACCATCTCTGGAAACAGAAATTTTTGCTTTGTCTCTTAAGAGCCACAAATCTTCAACAACTCTCACTTCTCCTTTTCTCTTCCAGCATCTCCTAGGATTACAACCACTTCACCCTTGACTCAGCTTTATCAATGAATTACTTTTGCTCAGATCTACACTTTGAAATACTCCATTCCCCCCAAAATACTCTTTCAGGAATGAAAGGAGTTTTTTCAGGACATTATTGTCCCTCTCCATAGCTTGAACAAAAGAAAACTTCAGCTTATTCAGGCATCTCCTTTTTGTCTTCCCATATGAGGGTTAATTCCTTCCCTTGCTGCCTTTGATCCTTGATGCTGTCTCTTTCCATGGTGATCCCTCTCTCTTCCCCTCTCTCTGGAAAAAGGATTAATCTGCAAGTCTCATCTGCCTAGTGAAAGGGTTAAACTCTTGCCCAGGCCTTGATCTCTGCCGAGGCAGCGGCTGGAGCAGTTTGCCAGGGAAGATTTTTGGTAGCTGCTCTGGAGGAGTGTGGCCACTGTCTCAGCACGCCGCAGCTCAAGAGCTTTCCCTCCCCTTCCTCGGCAGTCTCTGCTGAAAGCCAGCAGCGTCAGAAACTGCAGCCGAGCCAGGAAGTGGCCTGACCCGGCAGCCCCGCTGCACAAGGCGCAGCTAGCCCTGCGAGGGCTTCAGCCCCTCTGGGAAGGGGCTCCTGTCACTTCACAGTCGCCATCCAGCACCAGGAACCGCAGAACTCCAGCCAGCCCCGCTCCCCGCCGCGGCCTTGTCTGACGTGGAGCGGCGGAGGCTGAACCAGAGCCCTGTTACCTCTTCAAAAGCCAGAAAGCAAAGAGAAAGAGAAATTCCCAGGCTTAAAATTGAAAGGGTGGTGTTCACAGGTTCATGTCACTTTTCAATGGGCAAAACTACTGTCAATTCCAGAAATGGCCAGGTATTGGCCAGGACAAAAATCTCCAATCAGTTTCCAGCAACCTTAACTTCCTTAGCTGTTTCTCTTTTTTTCATAAATGCCAATCTAACCCACACTAGCACAAGTGACAGCCCCAGTGTTCCCCTCTCTGTGACACCACAGCAGGGACAGCCCCAGTGTTCTCCTCTCTGTGACACCACAGCAGGGACAGCCCCAGTGTTCTCCTCTCTGTGACACGACAGCAGGGACAGCCCCAGTGTTCTCCTCTCTGTGACACCACAGCAGTGATAGCTACCATGTCCTCCTCTTTGTGACACCACTGCTGTGACTGTCCCAATTTCCCCCTCTCTGTGACACAACAGCAGGCACAGCCCCAGTGTTCCACTCTCTGTTACGCCTGTTGTGGTTTTAAAGCATTAGTTAGAAAATCACTGTAAAACTTACTAATTTCTTGCTGTGAGATGTGGATGATGAGAAGGGCAAAAGAAGCTTAAAACCTAAAGGAATGAGTAAGTTTATTAACCAAACTACAAGGTTAAGAATGCAGAATAGTACTTCCAGAAACCCTTTTTCCCCACCACGCTGCCATTCCTGTCTTTAATTGATGTCATGGGGTGGCTTTACCTTTATAGTGATTTTAGGAGCTAAGGAAGTTGAAGGTGCTGGTGGCTGATGGGAGACTTTCCTCCTGACCAATTATCAGTCATTTTTAAGAACTGACAGTAGTTTTGACCATTAAAAAGTGAATTCAAACTGTGAACACCGCCCTAATATGTAAAGTCAGAGCACTCTGGTCCGCTCTTTTGTTTCCGGCTTCTGAAAAGGTAACAAGGCTCTGTCGTGGCCTCCTCCTTCTCCCCTGCCCCCTCCCCCGCCAGGCCGGACAAGGCCGCAGAGGACAAAGGGGGGGGGGGACGGGGGCAGGGGGGGCGCGGAGGAAAAGAAAGCAGAGCCGGCCAACCTGGTTTAGTTTTCAGTTTCTGCTGCTGGACTGAAACCTGACACCATGAACTCTTGCAGCTTTTCTAAAGCTTTTAATTCTTTTACTACCTGAATAAAACGTACAGATTACTCCTTTTTCCCAGAAAGACAGAGAAAGAGAGAGACAATCAACATGAAGAAGACATCATAAAACCACTAAAACCAGTGAGGAAAAGAGTTAAGTTTTAAATGGGGAAGAGAGAATAAGGAGATGCTTTACAAGCTGAAATACCTTTCTGTTAAAGCTATGGAGATGGACAGTAGTAGCTTAAAAAGACTCCTTTAATTCATGACAGAGTATTGGGAAGCTTGGAGTGTTCAAAGTGTGGATTTTTGAGCAAAAGAGAGAGTAATTGTGATACAGTGAGTTGCTGGAACTGAGTAAAGCGAAGAGTTTGAAGCCTTGGGGGCAATGAGAAAACTGTTTTCTAGGAAAGCTCACAGAGACAGATGAAGAAGACTTTTGCCTTTGAATGACTCATCCTTAAAATGACATCCCTAGACTCATGGCCCATACACACCTCAGAGTGATGTGAAATGAGAGGAGAAGAACTGATGACAGATTTCCGGGCAGCTGGCATCAGAGCAACAGAGAACTGTAACAGAAATAGTTTTCTTGTGAGAAACTCCATAGGTTCTCAGAAAGAGACTTCTGTTTCTCTACAAAGACTGATGAAAAGACTGTAGCAAGAATTGGGACTGTTTTTAACCACCAAAGTTCAAAATTTTTTTTGTCTCTATGTTGTCATGTATACAAAGAAATGGTCAAGTAGTGAGAGACAGAAGAGTTTTCTGGAAGTTTATTCTGGTGTTTTTATTCTTGTAGTTTTGTTAATAAACTTTCTTTATCCCTTTTTAAGTTTTAAGCCTGTTTTGCTCTTGCTCTAATCCATATCTCACAGCAAGAAAGAAGTAATTTTTTAGTTACTGCTTTAAAACCATGACATCTCCTTTCAAAACCTAGTTGAAATTTTGCAGATACTATTAGATGAAGAAAGGAATGAGACCCATCTCTTGCCAGTGGCCCGAAGAGAGGAATGGGTTAAAAATTCAAAGAATGCTTACTCACCAAAGAAACAATGGAGAGGGAAACCCCTCTCATTAATCAAATTTAGCCTCAAAAAGAACTAACTGATGAAAAATTGTGGGGAGCACTGCTGTCCTAGTGTCATGGGGTAGCTTTACCTTTAAGACAGCTTGGAGGGAGAGGAAGTTGAAGCTGCTGGTGGCTGATGGGAGTTTTTCTTCCTGACCAATTATCAGTCATTTCCAAGAATTGACAGCAGATCTGACCATTAAAAAGTGAATTCAACTTGTAAACACCCCCTTAAGAAGTACAGACAGAATTCTCTTGCCCTCTTTGGTTTCCGGCTTCTGACAAGGTAGCAGGCTCTGTCTTGGCCTTCCCCCCACCCTCTCCAGGTCGACAAGGCCGCGGGGTGGAGGGGGAGAGGGGGAAGAGAAGCAGCGCTGGTCAGCCGAGCTTGGTTTTCAGTTTTTGTTGCTAGACTGAAACTTAACACCATGAACTCTTGCAGTTTTCTTAAAGCTTTTAATTCTTTTACTACCTGGATAAACATACAGATTACTCTTTTTCTCAGAAAGACAGAGAGAGAGACAATCAACATAGAGGAGACATCATAGAACTACTAAAAACAGTGAAGAAAAGAGTTAAGTTTAAATAAGAAAGAGAGAATAAGGAGATGCTTTACAGCTGAAATATTTTTCTGTTAAAGCTATGGAGATGGACAATAATAGTATAAAAAGACTCTTTTAATTTATGATAAGAGTATTAGGAGGAATGAGATATTCAAAGTGTAACTTTTGAGCAGAAGAGAGAGAGAGTACTTGTGATACTGTGAGTTGCTGGAATTGAGTTGAGTGAAGATTTTGAAGCTTTGGGGGGTAAAGAGAAAACTGTTTTCTAGGAAGGCTCACAGAGACAAATGAAGAAGACTTCTGCCTTTGAATAACTTATCTTTAAAAATAAGATTCCTAAACTCTGTGACTCATACACACCTCGGAGATGTGAAATGAGAGGAGAAGATCTAATGACAGATTTCCGGGCAGCTGGAATTAGAGAAATAGAAAACTATGATGAAAAATAGTTTTCTCGTGAGAAACTCCGTAAGCTAACAGAAAGAGACTTCTGTTTCTCTACAAAGACTGATGAAAGACTGTAGCAAGAATTAAGACTGTTTTTAACCACCAGAATCCTAAAGTTATTTGTCTCTATGTTGTCATGTGTACAGAGAAATAGTTAAGATGTAGAAGATAAGGAGGTTTTCTGAAAGTTTATTCTGATATTCTTATTCTTGTAGTTTGTTAATAAACTGTCTTTATTACTTTTAAGTCTTAAGCCTGTTTTGCTCTTGTTCTAATCCATATCTCACAACAAAAAATAAGTAGTTTTTTTAGTTACTGATTTAAAACCATGACACCTAGCTTGAAGCCTTTAATTAAAACAATATAATCATATTGTCATGGAGTTAACTTTACCTTTAAGGGAGTTGGAGTTGCTGGGAACTGCCTGGAGTCTTTTCTCCTGACCAATTATCGGTCATTGCTGAGAATTGACAGCAGTTTACGCCATTGAAAAGTGGGATCAACTTGTGAACCATACCTTAAAGTGTAAAACCAGAGCTCTCTTGGTTCTCTTTGTTTCCTGGCTGTGAAGGGTGGCAGAGCTCCAGGCCTCCCGTTCCCTGCCCAGGCCATGCGGCCGGGCGGGGCCGGGGCCGGGGCCGGGGCCAGCCGCGTGTCCCGGCCGGCAGATGGCGGGGGGCCTGCGGAAGGTTTTCCTCGGGCCCGGGCCGGGCCGAACCGATCTCTGGCTCAGCTGCAGGTTTTGCTGTAACTAAATTCACTGGAAAATGCCGAGAGAAGAAAGAGAGAGGCCCTGGACTTGCAGCGGGCTGGAGCGGCGACTACACTCTCCAGAGCAGCCATGAGGAACCTTCCATCGCAGACGGCTCCAGCTCCTGTTCGGCAGAGATCACCGAACCACCTACAAAAGCCTGGGCAAGATTTTAACTCTTTCATTACCCAGATGAGACTTGCGGATTAATCTTTTTATCCAGAGAGAGAGAGAGAGAGAGAGTGATCAACATGAAAAGAGACTTTATAAACTACCACTGACAGGAAAGAAAAGAAGCTTCAGAAAAGCTAGAGAATTAAGAAGATGCTTTAATTAAGCTGAAATATCTTTCTGTTAAAACTATGGAGATGGACAGTTCTGAAAAGAACTCCATTAATACATGATACAGAATCTAGAGAGGAATAAAGTGTTCAAAGTGTAAATTTGAGTAAAAAGTAGAGTAATTGTGGTATAGTGAAGTGCTGGGAGATTTGAAGCCTTGAGAGGCAATGAGAAAACTGTTTTCTAGTGAAGCTCACAGAACAGATGAAGAAGACTTTTTGCGTTTGAATAACTTATCCTTAAAAATGCTACCCCTAGACTCATGGCCCATACAAACCTCAGAGTGATGTGAAAATGGGAGGAGTGGGCTCGAATAATAGCAGCTCTGGGCAGCTAACATTAGGGCAATGGAAAACTATAACAAAAATAGTTTTCTTCTGAGAAACTCCATAAATTAACAGGAAGAAACTTCTGTTTCTCTACAAAGACTGGTGAAAAGACTGTAGCAAGAATTGGGACTGTATTAACCATCAAAGTTCCAAAGTTTTTGTCTCTGTTGTCATGTGAACAAGGAAATAGTGAGTAGATAGGGGATGAAAAGGTTTTCTGGAAGTTTATTCTGGTGTTCTTATTATTGTAGTTTGTCAATAAACTTTCCTTTTTCCTTTTAAGTTTTAGGCCTGTTTTGCTCTTGTTCTAATCCATATCTCACAGCAAGAAATAAGTAATTTTCTCAGTTATTCATTTAAAACCACGACATCTCTTCAAAGTCTTTCAAATTCCAGAAACATTCCACAAAATCTCCACAAATTTGCACACAAACTATGAAAAATCTTTCAAAATTATTCAAGTCTAGTCAAAATCCCACAAAATTCCAGAAACATCCCAACAAATTCCCTAAATCTTCTCAAAACCCCACTAAATTCCAGAAACATCACACAAAAACTTTACAAATTTCCACACATCCTAGAAAAATCCCTCAAAATACTTCAAGTCTCCTCAAAATCTCACTAAATTCCAGAACATTCCACAACATTCCAAAAAAATCGCACAACATTCCAGCAGAAACCTCCCACAAAATTCTTTACATTTTCGCAAAACTCCACCAAATTCCAGAAACATCCCACAAAAACTCCACAAATTTCCACACAATCTAAGAAAAATACCTCAAAATCCTTCATGTCTCTTCAAAGTCTACCAAATTCCAGAAATTTCCCACAAAATCTCCTCCAATTTGCACGCAATCTAAGAAAAATTATTAAAAATTCTTCATATCTCCTCAAAGTCCTTCAAAATTACAGAAATATCCCACAAAATTCCACAAACATCCCAACACACTCCTTAAACCTTCTCAAAACAACACCAAATTTTAGTAACATCTCACAAAATTCTAGAAAAATCTTGTCAAAACCCCACCAAATTCCAGAAACTTCCCACAAAAAGCTTACAAATTTCCTCACATCCTAGAAAAATCACTCAAAATTCATCAAGTCTCCTCAAAATCTCACCAAATTCCAGAACATTCCACAACATTTCAAAAAAATCGCACAACATTCCAGGAACTTCCCACAAAATTCTTTATATTTTCGCAAAACTCCACCAAATTCCAGAAACATCCCACAAAATCTTTACAAATTTCCACACAATATAAGAAAAATACCTAAAAATTCTTCATGTCTCCTCAAAGTTTTTCGAAATTCCACAAACATCCCACACAATTCCACAAACATCCCAACAAACTCCTTAAACCTTCTCAAAGCCCTACCAAATTCCAGAAACATCTCACAAAATTCTAGAAAAATCTTCTCAAAACCCCACCAAATGCCAGAAACTTCCCACAAAATCTTTACAAATTTCCACACATCCTAGAAAAATCCCTCAACATTCTTCAAGTCTTCTCAAAATCTCACTAAATTCCAGAGCATTCCACAACATTTCAAAGAAATCGCACAACATTCCAGAAACCTCCCACAAAATTCTTTACATTTTCGCAAAACTCCACCAAATTCCAGAAACATCCCACAAAATCTCCACAAATTTCCACACAATATAAGCAAAATACCTCAAAATTCTTCATGTCCCCTCAAAGTTTTTCGAAATTCCACAAACAACCCACACAATTCCCTAAATCTTCTCAAAACCCTTCCAAATTCCAGAAACATCCCACAAAAACTCTTCCTATTTCCAAAAATTCCACAAACATCCTACAAAATTCCAGAAAAATCTTCTCAAAACCCTACCAAATTCCAGAAATATCCCACAAAATCTTGACAAATTTCCACACAATCTAAAAAAAACCCTCAAAATTCTTCATGTCTCCTCAAAGTCTTTCAAATTCCAGAAGCATCCCACAAAAACTTTTCCAATTTCCACACAATCTAAGAAAAATACCTCAAAATTCTTCATGTCGCCTCAAAGTCTTACAAATTCCACAAACATCCCACAAAATTCCACAAACATCCCAACAAACTCCTTAAACCTTCTCAAAGCCCTACCAAATTCCAGAAACATCTCACAAAATTCTAGAAAAATCTTCTCAAAACCCCACCAAATTCCAGAAACTTCCCACAAAATCTTTACAAATTTCCACACATCCTAGAAAAATCCCTCAACATTCTTCAAGTCTTCTCAAAATCTCACTAAATTCCAGAGCATTCCACAACATTTCAAAGAAATCGCACAACATTCCAGAAACCTCCCACAAAATTCTTTACATTTTCGCAAAACTCCACCAAATTCCAGAAACATCCCACAAAATCTCCACAAATTTCCACACAATATAAGCAAAATACCTCAAAATTCTTCATGTCCCCTCAAAGTCTTTCGAAATTCCACAAACATCCCACACAATTCCCTAAATCTTCTCAAAACCCTTCCAAATTTTAGAAACATTCCATGAAATCTTGACAAATTTCCACACAATCTAAGAAAAATACCTCAAAATTCTTCATGTCTCCTCAAAGTTTTTCGAAATTCCACAAACATCCCACACAATTCCCTAAATATTCTCAAAACCCTTCCAAATTCCAGAAACATCCCACAAAAACTCTTCCTATTTCCAAAAATTCCACAAATATCCTACAAAATTCCAGAAAAATCTTCTCAAAACCCTACCAAATTCCAGAAGCATCCCACAAAAACTTTTCCAATTTCCACACAATCTAAGAAAAATACCTCAAAATTCTTCATGTCTCCTCAAAGTCTTACAAATTCCACAAACATCCCACAAAATTCCACAAACATCCCAACAAACTCCTTAAACCTTCTCAAAGCCCTACCAAATTCCAAAAACATCTCACAAAATTCTAGAAAAATCTTCTCAAAACCCCACCAAATTCCAGAAACTTCCCACAAAATCTTTACAAATTTCCACACATCCTAGAAAAATCACTCAACATTCTTCAAGTCTTCCCAAAATCTCACTAAATTCCAGAACATTCCACAACATTTCAAAGAAATCGCACAACATTCCAGAAACCTCCCACAAAATTCTTTACATTTTCGCAGAACTCCAACAAATTCCAGAAACATCCCACAAAATCTCCACAAATTTCCACACAATATAAGCAAAATACCTCAAAATTCTTCATGTCTCCGCAAAGTCTTTCGAAATTCCACAAACATCCCACACAATTCCCTAAATCTTCTCAAAACCCTTCCAAATTTTAGAAACATTCCACAAAAACTCTTCCTATTTCCAAAAATTCCACAAACATCCTACAAAATTCCAGAAAAATCTTCTCAAAACCCTACCAAATTCCAGAAATATCCCACAAAATCTTGACAAATTTCCACACATACTAAGAAATACCCTCAAAATTCTTCATGTGTCCTCAAAGTCCTTCAAAATTCCAGAAACATCCCACAAAATTCCACAAACATTCCAACAAACTCCCTAAGTCTTATCAAAATCCTACCAAATTCCAGAAACATCACACAAAATTCTAGAAAAATCTTCTCAAAACCCCACAAAATTCCAGAAACTTCCCACAAAAACTTTACAAATTTCCATACATCCTAGAAAAATCCCTCAACATTCTTCAAATCTCCTCAACATCTCACCTAATTCCAGAACATTCCACAACATTTCAAAGAAATCGCACAACATTCCAGAAACCTCCCACAAAATTCTTTACATTTTCGCAAAACTACACCAAATTCCAGAAACATCCCACAAAATCTCCACAAATTTTCACACAGTTTAAGAAAAATACCTCTAAATTCTTCATATCTCCTCAAAGTCTTTCGAAATTCCACAAACATCCCACACAATTCCCTAAACCTTCTCAAAACCCTACCAAATTCCAGAAACATCCCACAAAAACTTTTCCAATTTCCACAAAATTCCACAAACACTCCACCAAATTCCAGAAAAATCCCACAAAATTCCACAAACATCCTAACAAACTCCCTAAGTTTTCTCAAAACCCCACCGAATTCCAGAAATATCCCACTAAATCTTTACAAATTACCACACAATCTAAGAAAAATACCTCAAAATTCTTCATGTCTTCTCAAAACCCTACGAAATTCCAGAAAAATCCCACAAAATTCCATGAACATCCCAACTAACTCCTTAAATCTTATCAAAACCCCATCAAATTCCATAAACTTCCCACAAAAACTTTAGAAATTTCCACACATCCTAGAAAAATCCCTCAAAATTCTTCAAGTCTTCTCAAAATCTCACCAAATTCCAGAACATTCCACAACATTTCAAAAAAACTGCACATTCCAGAAACCTCCTACAAAATTCTTTACATTTTCACAAAACTCCACCAAATTCCAGAAACATCCCAGAAAATCTCCACAAATTTCCATACAATATAAGAAAAATATTTCAAAATTCTTCAAGTCTAGTCAAAATTCCTCAAAATTCCAGGAACATCCCAGAAAATTCCAGAAAAATCCCACAAAATTCCACAAACATCCCAACAAAATCTCTAAACCTTCTCAAAACCCTACCATATTCCAGAACCATCCCACAAAATCTTTACGGATTTCCACAAAATCGAAGAGAAATCCCTCAGAATTTTTCAAGTCTCCTCAGTATCCCACAAAATTCCACAAAAATCCCCCAAAATTCCAGAAACATCCCACAGAATTCCACAATTATTACACAAAATTCCACAAATATCTCCAAAAATTCCAGTAAAATCTGATTAAATTGTTAGCGTTCAGGAACACACATAACCACAAATGATTATATGCGGGTGCTTTATTAAGAGATCTGGGTGTCAGGGGTACACATACCCAAATCTCTCTCATCTTGGTTTTGGGTTGAACATATTTTCATAGTCTAGCATTATATAACTCACATATTAATTATTAAACTTACATTGTTCTATTGTATGCATTGTTTTTACCCAAGCATGGATTTCTCCTGATCCACCCCAGCCCCCTAACATTGTTCCTCACATTCTTTAAACAATAATTACAGCTAATCACATCTAACAATTGTATCATGATCATCGACTGATTACACAGGTGCAATTTTGACCTGATTTTTAGCAAGTACAAGGCCTAACATTTCCCAGGGCCAACTTTTCCAAGGCCTTTCCAAACCTAACTAACTTTATAAGTCCCCAAATTTTCTAACATTTTGAGACCTTTTACTATCACTTACAGGACTTGTGTGCTCCAGACCCCTCACCAGCCTTGTTGCCCTTCTCTGGACACGCTCCAGCCCATCCATGACCTTCCTAAATAAATTGGGGGCCCAGAACTGGACACAGCACTCGAGGTGCTGCCCAACCAGTGCAGAGTAGAGGGGAGGAATCCCTGCCCTGCTCCTGCTGGCCACACTGTTCCTGATCCAGGCCAGGAGCCATTGGCCTTCTTGGCCACCTGGGCACACTGCTGGCTCATGCCCAGCCTGCTGTCCATCAGTGTCCCAGCTCCCTTTCTGCCTGGCTGCTGTCCAGCCACTCTGTCCCCAGCCTGTAGCACTGCAGGGGTTGTTGGGGCCAAAGTGCACGACCCGACACTTGGACTTGTTAAACCTCACCTTGTTGGGTTTGGGCCCTGGATCCAGCCTGTCCAGCTGCCTGTGCAGAGCCCTCCTACCCTGCAGCACATCAACACTCCCAGCCAACCTGGTGTCACCACGGTTCCATGGGGCCCTAGAGTGTCACAATGGTCTCCAGGATTCCATGAAGCCTCCCACCAATCCAGTTTTGGATCATACTGAGAGTGACTGGACTCATACTGGGAGTATCTGAGAATGACTGGGAACATACCATGCACATCATCCCCCATACTGGGGGTGACTGGGAGCAACTGGGAGCATGCTGGGAGCCAAAGGCATCATACTGGGACTGACTGGATTGATCTAGTCCGAGGCAAATGGGACCATCCTGGGAGTGCTGCCATGTGACAAGGATCATACTGGAGCTTACTGGACTCATACTGGTGTTGAAAGGGAACAGCTGGGATCTCTGAACACCAAAGGTTTTTTTCCTGCCCACTGAAGAAGGAGCTTCCCAGTGTCCATGTGTGAGGGGACCTTCACCTGAACCAGATGCTGTTAGGAGAAAAAGCTGCCTCTGCTGGCAAATCCCACACAACAAGTCAATGCCAAGAGAGAGCATTTTACTTTCACAACTTCCCTCCTGGAGTCATAGTCCTTTTGAATCACACAGCAAGCAAGAGAACAGCACAAAATATAAGGCTGTGTCCAGTTTTTGGCTGGGTGAGCAAACAGAGGGAGTTCCAGGATCTGCTGCCACAGACTCTCCTCTTGGGGAACAGAACCCCCCAAGGCTCCATTCCAATGCTGTGCACACCCTGCTGGCTACAAACAACCCCTTTTTTAAGAAGTTGTTGGCAGGAGCTGTCCCAAATAAATGGCATCTTAATGGCAATTTTCATTCAAAATCACCTCCGTTCCAAAGGATGAACAGAAAGCCCAGAGCAATCCCAAAGGCACATATGGTGCACCTGGGGAAATCCTCAACTTCAGGGCCCAGTGGGTTAAAAAATACCCATAAGAAGCCCCAGAGTCCAGAGTGCAAAACTGCAACAACCACTTGCTGGATCATTTTGGCTGTGCTGCACATGTCTGCAGACTCTCTGTCCCCCTGCAAGGACAGAAGGACACCCATCAGGGGCTGGGCTGGCTGCTGAGAATGCCTCGGGCAGGACGATCCTCAGGCAATGAGCAGGTGCCCAGAGCCGCTCTGACACTGAGGCCTCTGTGCCCCACAGCAACGGGAACACCACAAGGACACGGCAATGTTCCTGTGACATCACAGCAGCAGCTCCCCCAAAAATTGTTTGCAAGGTTCTCTTGGGTCACCAAGGAGCACAAAGGATCCTCAGAGGACACAACCTATTGCTCAAAGGATCCAAGAGGAGCTCAGAAAATGCAGCAAATGAGGACACCCCACAGCCCAGCCTGAACACTGAGAACGAACAAAGAAGTGACCAAACCAAAGGAAATACAACTTTTGGTCACTGATGCTTCTGACTATAACCAGCAAGGCTTGTTCCATCTGGGATCTTTGTTCTAGTTCTAGAAACAAGCAACGTTCTCTGCTGTAACTGTACATTCCATCACCAGTCAGAGATCCTCATCGACGAGGTCACCCAGCATCCCTGAGGCCACAGCAGGGAGTGCTCCTGGCATCTGGTACAGCACTGTGGCTTTCCTGGGATCCTTCTGGTGCCTGTGGCTGAGAGGAGTGGGGTGGATGGAACCAGGACAGGTCACAGATCAGCAGCCCCACTGCAAGCAGTGCTTTCTCCTGCTGTGTTGGGACTGTGGGGTGACTGATATTGGGACTCCTCTGGCTTTGGCTCCTGCAGACCACACAGTGGCTCAGACACTGGCCTGAGGGAAGGGGTCTCATGGAAACCCGGCACAGGCATTTCTCTTTGGAGAGGGGGTTCTGCAGGGAGAAGGGAGAACGAGAGACGTTCCTGTCTCCTGAGATTCCCCCTCCTCTTTCAGCAGCCATACCACAATCCATCAATGCCAGAGTTCATAGGATCACTTCCATGCCAGGGAGCACAAGGCACTCAAAACTGAACCCTGCCAGAGCCCAGCCCTGCCTGCCCATTTGGAGGGTGTGGGGGAATGGAATTTCAGCAGGAGCTGACCCACAATGATACTTTGCCACTTGTGGGTTTCTCACAGCTTTAGAAGGAGTTTGAGATCTCTGTCCCCAACACCCGCTCACCCTTCAAGTGCACACACGTGCCTGGGGGCAATTCAGGGTCCCTGGAGTGGTGGCTGCTAATCTTGGAAACAGGAGCTGTTGTCTTTTCCAATGGCCTTAACTCCCTTCTACCTATTAGAAAGTGGGTGAGTAAAGGAAATGACCCTGGAGGAAGGGGACCAGAACCTTGGAAAAAGATGAAACATCTTTTGTCTGAATTACAAATTAAATCACTTTCATTTATTTCTTTAGTACTACTCTATTACTACAAACAAAAACATGTTTCTGAGCTGATTGTTGGGATTCGGGGCTTTATTTCTTGGTCTTGTTGTTATTATTATTTTTTAGTATTACTTTTCATTGTCAAGACTTTTAAATCTTAGACATAAATAACAAATGCTGGATGTCACACACTGGGAAAATTCCCTTGTTTTTCCCACCAGAATTAAACTGGACACTCAACTCCAAGTTGCCAGTGGATTCTAAAGACGGAAAATCCTGTTAATGCCGGGTTTGGTGTGGTTTGGAGCTGGGGAAGGGTCTCATCCCCTCCCAGAGGCGCCCCAAGCCCGCTCTGCTGCCACGTCTGCACTCGCGGCCCCTCACGGCGGCCCTGCCCTGGGGACATGGTGGGACCCCCTCCTGCCAGGGCTGAGGCTCCTCATGGCCCCTCACAGCCCCTCATGGCCCCATAGAACTTCTCATGGCCTCATAAAACCTCTCATGGCCTCTCATGGTCCCTCATGGCCTCTCAAAGCCCTTCATGGCCCCTCATTTTTCCTCATGGCCCCTCTCAGCTCCAGGCGCGGGGCTCCTCCCAAAGGAGAAGGGGTCGGGCCCTGCTCTTTCTCCTTTTATTTCGGTCCCTTCATAGCGACGAGTAAACAAAGGCTGAATGGAGCCTTTCCCCAGCGTTTCCCTCGGGGTTCATTGCGGGCTGAAGCTCTGTGCTGGCGCTGGCCCCAGTGCCAACATCCCTGCAGCCCCCAAGGCCTTTGCTGTCCCCCCGTGTCCATTCCCTGTCCCCGAGTCCCGCCCGGCTCTGGCAGCAGCAGCAGCCGCAGCGCAGCGGGCGCCGGCCCGGCCCGGCCGGGGCTCCCGGCCACGAGCAGCAGCAGCGCCGGCCCTTCCCACCTGCTCCTGCCTCGGCTTGCCAGGGCTTTTGCCAGGGCAATTCTGGACTACAGCAACAATCCCCCACAAACAGCCCTGATTCCTCAGCCCCGCCTCTGCTGCCCTCAGCCAGGCCTCAGAGGAAGAAAGGATCGGGTTCCAGCGCTGTTTTCAGCGCTGTTTTACTCACCCTGAGGTGACAGCAGGAGGCTGTTGGTGCCTTGGCCTTGGCAATTGTGGATCCCAGCTGATCTTGCCCCTCTTCTGCTTGCCACTTGAATTTTAGCAGTACAAGTGCAATTGCCTCTTTCAATCAGTGCTACCCACTGTGCTTTTCTGACAGGGAACTCGGACTGCTTGTTAAAAAGGCCTCATGAGTAGTAGATCTCCAAATGCTCCCAAGGCCCTGAGCACAAAATCAAAGAGAATTAAAGCCACACAGGTCACATTTGCAGTGCTCAAACACAGCCCTGTTGCTGCTGCTGCTGAAATAGAATCAACTGACAGAGGCCATCACAGAAATTGCCTTTACAGTGGCAAATAAAATGAAAAAATCGACTAGGAGAAAAAAAAACCAGAACTCCCCAACTCGCTTCACTGTCTCTATCGAGCAGCAGAAGAAAAAGGAACAGGGCACCTTTCAGGCAGTTCCACAAGCTCAGGGTTCCCATTTCATGGGGAATCTGAGATGCAATTGGCCTTTTTAAAAGGATAAAACAAAGGGAATGAATTGGAAATTATTAGGAAAAAATGTACCTTCTTATATACAAAGTTCACCAAGTCATTCCCTGCATTTCTCCTTTTCACATTCTTTCTGTCATCCAGAGAGGTCCAGCTTATCATGTTCTGATGCTTATCATCAACTGATTGTGCTCTTGATTTCTCCCAGTGCAAGAGATGTAGAATCATCTAAACTGAACACAGAAACAAACTCTCTCTGTCAGCCCATCTTCATGTTCCAGATCACTTTCAAGGTGTCCATGGGGGATTTGGAATGATCAGCTCTCCACTTCTGGCTGCACACCCTGGAGATTCTTTCTCCACATTCAGCCAGGCTTGTATTCCCTAACAATTCCCGGTACCTCATCATGTTTTCTTTGGCTAGAAGAGTAACAGTGAAAACCTTACCAATGGCACAACTCCCCTGTCCACAAGGAAAAGAAAGAAAAAGTTGTCAAGTTCTTCAAATATTTGTCCTGCTTTGCTGCAAGAGTTGTGCTGCAGTCACAGTGTGGGAAGCCAAGAGAAGCTGCAGCTGGGGGCACATCTTGTGACAGGAGCTGTGCCTTGTTCTCCAGGACAGGTTTTTGGAAAGAACAGACGGGACTGTGGAGAAGATTCTGGGAAAATTGAAACAACTTTCTTATGAAATGAAAATCAAATCAAAAGAAACAACCAATATGTTTTTCTCTATTTTTCTCTATTTATTATGTTCCCCTTTTCCATCTTGCACTTTCTCCATCCCATTCATTCCAAATGGATCTCACCTCTAAGATCTGAGACTTGGCAAGTTTTAGACACTGTAAAATACCATGAGCTATACCCAGTTTGCCTTGCCCTGTTTTCCTTGGAAAGCAATGCTGGAGACACAAGTGCAGTGCTTGGGTCGGGTACAAATTCTGCATTCAGGGAATGTGCTCAGATGGTGCCTGACCCTCAGCAGGGACAAGGCACAGCAGCAGCCAAGGGCATTTCCTGTGCCCCTGTGCAGGAGTCAAGACTCTGGCTCTTGGCTCAACACGGCAAAGTTCCCGTGTTTGGCAAGGCTCAGGGGCTGCCCGGGGAGTGCGGGGCTCGGGCCGGGGCCGAGCGGGCAACGGACAAACGGACACGGGGACAAACGGTCCCGGTGCTTCAGTTGCAGCGGCAGCAGCAGCGGCAGCAGCAGCAGCGGCGGCAGCAGCAGCAGTGAAAGCAGCGAAAGCAGCCAATTTATCACTTTTCTGTCTCTCCTCTCCCTTTCCCACTGTCCCACATTCCCTCCGGGTCTCCCTTTTCCTGCGTCCCCCTCTCTTCCAGGTTCCCTCTCCCCGTACCCGCCCGGGCCATGCCCCCGGCCCGCCCCCGGACCCGCCCACGGGCCCAGGCGGGGTTGCCCCGGCCCCGGCCCCGGCCGTCCCGCCGTGGTCTCGCCTCCGCCGGGCTCTGGCTGTGCTGGCGCTGGCGCTGCTGGGCGGGCATCATTGCCTGGGGCTGGGGCGGAATCGCTGCCCTTTGGCTCCGCCTTGCCCGATCCCGGCCCCGGCCCCGACGCAGGCTCCGGTCCCGGCCTCGGCCCCGGCCCCGACCCCGGCCCCGACCCCGGCTCCTCCCGGGGCCCGCGGAGGACACAGGCGGCGCGGTCGCTGCCGCCGCCTCCGCTGCGGCTTCCCCGGCCCGAGCTCCGCCGCTCAGCAGCGCGGCCGCTGGCCCCGAGCCGCCGCTGCCGCGTTCCAATGAGGGAACGCCTGCGGATGCCAGGCCCGGGGAGCTCGGGGAGCGCTCGGGGGCCGTTCCTGTCCCCGGGCCGAGCGCTGATGGCCGCGACTCGCCCCCAGGGAAGGCGCAGGAGGCCCTGCAGCAGCGCTACGAGCTGGGCCCGCTGCTGGGGCGCGGCGGCTTCGGCAGCGTCTTCGCGGCCACGCGACTCTCGGACGGCGCCCCGGTGAGCGGTGGGCAGAGGAGGAGGAGGAGGAGGGGGCGGAGGAGATGGCGGGGGCGCGGCGGGGCGGGCAGCGAGCTCAAGCCTCTGCTGCTCCTTGCTCGCAGGTGGCCATCAAATGTGTGCCGCGGGATCGCGTCCGGCTCTGGGGCGAGCTGGTGAGTGTGCGGGGCCAGCGGCAGAAGCCGGGGCGTGCCGGGCAGGGATGAGCCGGGGCCCGGCGCGGTGGGAGCCGCCGAGAGCCCTGCGGGGAGAGCGGGCGTGGGGTGAGCGAGGTGTGCAGAGCATCCCGGGCTGGCTGAGGGGTCCCAGTGCCCTGGCCCGGCCTCAGCCCCACTGACAGCACCGTGCTCCTCCCGCAGCCCGACGGCACCCGTGCTCCCATGGAGATTGTGCTGCTGGACAGGGTGTCCTCTGGCTGTGCTGCAGTCATTCAGCTGCTGGAGTGGCTTGAGCTCCCCGACAGCTTCGTGTTAGTGTTGGAGCGTCCACAGCGGTGCCAGGACCTCTCGCATTTGCTGGCGGAGCGGAGGTTCCTGCCAGAGGAGGAGGCGCGGGGGCTCTTTCGCCAGGTGCTGGAGGCCGTGCAGCACTGCAGCAGCTGCGGGGTCCTGCACAGGGACATAAAACCGGAGAACATCCTGCTCGACCTGGCCACAGGGCAGCTGAAATTGATCGACTTTGGCTGTGGCGCCTTCCTGCAAGACACAGCCTACACCCAGTTTGCAGGTGAGCCCTCACAGGGGATGCTCCTGGCCATCTCATGGCCCAGCCTGGCTGTGGCACCGGGGATTCCCCATGGTGCTGCCAGGATGGGATCAATGCTTGAGGCAAATTGATTTGGATGGGGGTGTGAGTGGGGCCAGCTCCCAGCCCTGCCAAGAGCCTTCAGCACCCACTGTGCCCTGGGCTGGGGCTGGGACAGCCAGCCTGACAAAAACCCCCATGGGGGTAGCAGAGGGCAGGGGTCTGACCCCATGCCCCAGAGAGTTTAGTGAGTCAGCGAGGAAGGGCTTGAACTCCTCTGCTCCCCACGTTTGCCTTGGCCTATTAACAATGTGTTGGAGGCCATGCAGGCAGGGAGGAGAGTGTGTTTTCTCTACCACGGGGTGGGTTTTTATTTGCTTGTCATGGTTGGGCCTCCCCAGTGCTTCTGCTGCCCTCTTGCAGCAGCAGTGGCTTCTTTTCCAACCCTGGGTTTGTAGCCAAGTGCCAGGTGCTGGCAAGAGGGCAGTGGGTCACCCCGTGTGCCGCTGGGGCAGCCCCCACATGCCCAGGGATGCTGGGGCCAGGCTCTGGGAGCAGCAGCATTCCCCTGATGATCTCCATCTGTGTTCCACAGGAACCCTGTCCTACAGCCCACCAGAGTGGATCCACCAGCAACGCTACCATGGCCAGGCAGCAACAATCTGGTCCCTGGGCCTCCTGCTCTACCAGCTGGTCATAGGGAAGCACCCATTCATGAGGGGCCAGCAGATCATCTGGGGGCGGATCTTGTTCCCACGACGGCTCTCCCAAGGTGAGTCCTCATCTCTGGGCACAGGGGGAACACTGGGCTTGGGAGACAGCTGTGGGCTCATGAGCATCCTGCTCTGGCAGCTGCTGAGGAGGTGGCACATGTCCTGCTCTCCTGCAAACAGGGAATCCATGGGGAAGTTGAGGCCCAGCTCTGGGCACACCCAGCATGGCCTGGGCACTGGAAGGGGGCGGCAACTTCTCCAACTGACTGGTGATTCCTGGTTTCTCTCTTCAGAATGCCAAGATATTATTAAGAGGTGTTTGTCCATGCAACCCTCGGACAGGCCATCCTTAGAAGACCTTTTGCGCGATCCTTGGATGCAGGCTGTTCATCTGCCCTAGGAGATGGGAGAGATCCACATGCACAGTTGGATCCAGGGGCCTGGCAGGTAACAGCTCCACACATTTCTTGGCAATCGGTGGCAAAGCAAACCAGGCTGTTTTTGTCGTGCCTGTAGCTCTGAGCAGGGGTCATCAGAAGGGAACACACAGCTCTTGGGCTGGAGCTGAGCTGGGCACCTGGTGTGGCAAGCACTGGTGGCCACCATTCCCCCTGCTTTTGCTTGTCTGCTTCACTGATGGCTGGGACCCTGGGCAGAGCACTGACAGCCTGGTCTGGCCCCTAGGCAAGGAGAAGGAGCCCCTGGAGAAGCTGTTACCAGCTGGGGCTGCTGCTGGAGACACCAAGGACAACCTCAAGGATGGCAATCTCTTCCTCCAGCTGGCCAGCTGAAGATGATGGATTTCAATTCTGGCATGTCTTCTTCAAAGACTCGCTCCACGCCCAATTTGCAGGTGAGTCCACAGCCAGGGGATGCTCCCAGATCTGGGCATGGCACAGCCTGGCCAGGCACCAAAGGTTCCCCCTTGGCTGGGGTGGATGCAAGCAATTCTTCAGTTGGCTGCCAAGCTGCTTTTTGTCTCTGGACAGCTGCTGAGGGGCTGGGTCTGCCATGGCTGGCTGCAGGCTGGGCACATGGCCTGCCCTCCTGCTCTGCTCCCAAAGGCAGCAGTGATGGGCAGCTTTGGGCCCAGCTCTGAGCACAGCCAGCATGGCCTGGGCACCGCGGGTGGCTGGGACAAGGGGACAGGAGCCTTCAGCTGACGGGCAGTTTCTGGTTTCTCTCCTTGCAGCCGGGCTCTGCGGATGCTGAGGCTGCTCTGGGCTCTGCCAGGGCTCTGCTGGGCTCAGCCCCAGGCACAGCTGGGCTCACCCTGCCCTCCCATTGCTCTGACAGCTTTGCATCACACGAGCCCGTTCCCAGCACACCGCCTGAGCTTTCTACTTTTGCAGGTGAGTGAGACTCTCCTGCAGGCCAAGAGATTGCACTTAGGGACACACATATAATTGGCAAGGACCCAAACTCTCCACAGTCCCAGCTGAATGCCTGCATCTGCACAGGATGTTTTCTGTGTCCCACTCTTCCTTTCTTTTTGGCTGCAATTGTGCAATTGCACTTTCTTCCTCCTCTAGAAGTGCCACTGCTGTGTTCCTGAGGCAGTGCAGTCTGGAGCTGATGGATGAAGAATCGCCCCTCTGCACTTCCAAACCAGAGCAAAAAGCTGTAAGTGGGACTTTGCATCTTTAAGAAACCCCTGAATGTTTGAAAGGGAATGTGCAGCTCATTCACAGGGTGAGAAGGAAGGGCACCTTCTAAAGGATTTGGGGTTTGACAGAGTTTAGATTCCCAGTGCTGCTTGGAGCTGGCAAGGCGCAAAGCACTTTCTTCTTGCTTCACTCCAATTTCACCACAATTTCAAATAACAATATTGGAATCAAACCCCAAAAACTTTTTCAGAAAGGTTTCTGAGGCCGGTAAGATGCATCATGCCATCAGCACATCTGCAAAGTAAATAACTGTGTTTTATGTTTCAAAAGACCAATTACACCTTAATTCAAAGTTAGAGAAGATTTTTCACTGTACGCTTGGGTTCTGTTTTTATCTTTCACATTTTATAGAAGTTTTTTTTCTTTTATTTTTCCGCATTTTTCCCCTTAAAACAGAAATCATGCTATGAAAAAGAAGTGTCCTTTGCTCCTGGTTCCTGTGTGGAGCAGCTCCCTTCCTGCTGGCTGAGCTGCTCAGGCAGAGCCCGGCAGCTCCTGGCCCTGCAGGGCTGAGGCTTTTCCCCGTTGCTGGGCACAGACTGATGGAGCAGCACTGCTGAACACAGGGACACGCAGAGGGAGCAGAGCAGCTGCCTTTGCCCACCTGAAGCTCCAAGGCCAAACTCTGAGCAGGCACGGCTGGAAGAGACTCGCAGGCTCCCTGTTGGCTCTGCTGCCCCACTTGTGCCCGGCCCAGCTCTGTGTGAGGCACAGGGAGAAGAAGGGGCAGCTCCCTCCCAGCCCCAGCCCAGGGACCCCTCCAGCCCTGGGCCTTGGGGCACTGTCAGCACCTGCTGCTCCAGCCACGGCTTGTGCTGGCACTGACAGCAACAACCAAACTGGGGCTGGTCCCGAGGGAGCAGCAGCAGTGCCTCGATCTGATCCCTCAGTGTGGGGCAGTGCTGGAAATATGATTGCAGCAGCAGCACCACCACCAGCAGCAGCACCAGCAGCACCAGCAGCACCAGCGCCAGCAGCACCAGCAGTAGCATCAGCAGCAGCACCAGCAGCAGCAGCAGCAGCAGCAGCAGCAGCAGCAGCAGCAGTACCAGCACCACCACCAGCACCAGCTTCACCAGCAGCGCCAGCAGCAGCACCACCAGCAGCACGATCAGCAGCAGCACGAGCAGCAGCACCAGGGGCAGGATCAGCACCAGCAGCAGCACCAGCAGAACCAGCTCCAGAAGCACCAACAGCAGCAGCAGCACCAAAAGCAGCACCAGCAGCAGCACGACCAGCAGCCGAAGCAGCAGCAGCAGGACCAGCAGCACCAGCAGCACCAACACCAACAGCACCAGCAGTGCCAGCAGTACCAGCACCAGCAGCACTAGCAGCAGCACCAGCAGCAGCAGCACCAGCAGCACCAGCAGTACCAGCAGCGGTAGCAGCACCAGGGACAGGACCAGCACTAGCTTCACCAGCAGTGCCAGCAGCAGCACCACCACCAGCACGAGCAGCACCAGCAGCAGCAGCACCAGCACCAGCAGCACCACCAGTGCCAGCAGCACCAGAAGCACCACCACCAGCAGCACCACCAGCACCAGCAGTAGTACCAGGGGCAAGATCAGCACCAGCAGCACCAGCACCACCAGCAGCACCACCAGCAGCAGCAACAGCAGCAGCAACAGCAGCAGTACCAGTAGTGCCAGCAGCACCAGCGGCAGTGCCAGCAGCAGCACCAGCAGCACCTGCACCAGTACCAGCAGCAGCAGCAGCACCACCAGCACCAGCAGCAGCACCAGCAGAAGCACCAGCAGCACCAGCATCACCAGCAGCAGCAGCAGCATCACCTGCAGCACCAGGACCAGCAGCACCAGCAGTACCAGCAGAACCAGCAGCAGCAGCAGCATCACCTGCAGCACCAGGACCAGCAGCACCAGCAGTACCAGCAGAACCAGCAGCAGCACTACCACCAGTGCCAGCAGCAGCACCACCAGCACCAGCAGTAGCACCAGGGGCAGGATCAGCACCAGCAGCACCAGCAGCAGCACCAGCCATAGCATCAGCAGCAGCACCAGGGGCTGGACCAGCACCAGCAGCAGCAGCAGCACCAGAAGAAGCAGCATCAGCAGCAGCATCAGTGCCAGGAGCAACAACAGCAGCAACAATAGCAGCAACAGCAGCAGCACCAGCAGCACCTGCAGCAGCACCACCAACAGCACCACCACCACCAAGAGCAGCACCAGCAGCACCAGTACCAGCAGCACCAGCAGCAGCACCAGCACCAGCAGTGCTAGCAGCAGCACCAGCAGCAGCAACAGCAGCAACAGAACCGCCAGCGCCAGCAGTAGCACCAGGGGCAGGATCAGCACCAGCAGCACCAGCAGCAGCACCAGCAGCACCAGCACCAGCACCAGCAACAGCAGCACGAGCACTGCCAGCACCAGCAGCACCAGCAGCAGCACCAGGGGCTGGACCAGCACCAGCAGCACCAGCAGCAACATCAGTGGCAGCACCAGCAGTGCCAGCACCAGCAGCAGCAGCAGCACCAGCACCAGCAGCACCAGCAACAGCAGCACGAGCACTGCCAGCACCAGCAGCACCAGCAGCAGCACCAGGGGCTGGACCAGCACCAGCAGCACCAGCAGCAGCACCAGCAGAAGCACCAGCAGCACTAGCATCACCAGCACAGAAGCAGCAGCAGCAGCAGCAGCATTTGCAGCACCAGCATCACCACCAGCAGCATCAGTGGCAGCACCAGCAGCACCAGCAGCACCAGCAGAACCAGCAGCAGCACTGCCACCAGTGCAAGCAGCAGCAGCACCAGCACCAGCACCTGCACCAGTACCAGCAGCAGCATCACCAGCACCAGCAGCACCAGCAGTATCACCAGGGGCAGGATCAGCAGCAGCAGCAGCAGCACCAGCACCAGCACTAGCACCAGCACCAGCAGCACCAGCACAGCAGCAGCAGCAGCAGCACCTGCAGCACCAGCATTACCACCAACAGCATCAGTGGCAGCACCAGAACCAGCAGGACCAGCAGCACCACCACCAGCACCTGCACCACCAGCAGCAGCAGCAGCACCAGCACCAGCAGCAGCACCAGCACCACCAGCACCAGCACCACCAGCACCACCAGCACCAGCACCAGCAGTGCCAGCACCCGCAGCAGTACCAACACCAGCACATGGAGCTGACTTTCAGTGCAGCCTCTGCCATGCTTCCCTCCCTGTGCAGCGGTGTCACAGCAGCCTGAGGCACCTGGGAGCCCTCAGTGCCAGCAGGTACTTGAGATGGCAGCCCTGGGCTCCTGCATGTTACGCCAGGAACAGAGCTGGGGACTCCCTCTCCATGTGGAGCTTCCAGATGGAAAAGGCTGCTGTGACCAGGCAGCTCCAAGGGCACAGAAAGGAGGGGCTCAACCCCTTGATCTGTGCCAGTCCCACAGTCCTGGGCAGCAGCCACCGAGCCCTGGGGGAGCAGAGGGCACAGCAAGAGGGACAAAAGCAGTCAAGGTCAGAGACTGGGAAGAGCCAGACCTGGGAGCAGGAACAGCTGCTTCATTGAACTCCTGGAGGAAGCTCTTGGCTGGTTCAAAGCCCTGAAAGGTGTGAAGGGCAGAGAAGAGGCCACACCAAACAATGCTCCTGTTTTCACACCTCCCCTCTCTGTGTCCCAGAAGGAATTGGATGAACTGTATTCTTCTCTCTGAGTCGTCTCGTTCAGTGTGAGCAGCTCAGCACCAGGAGCTGAAGGAGCTGAAGCCTCAGGCCACAAGAGCTGAGTAAGAGGGGGCTTTTGGGCCAAAGTAATGCTGCTAAGTAACGGACCTAGCTGAATGCAGCAGATAGAATCCTGCAATTATAGAATCCATTTTGCTGGAAAAGGCCTCTGAGCTCATCCAGTCCAGCCAGTCACCCAGCAGTGTCAAGCCCAGCACTAAACCTCGTCCCTGAAGTGCCAAGGTCTGAACAACAGGCCCTGAGTGAGGCCTGAACAACAGGCCCTGAGCCAAAGGTGACCTCTGGATGAACCTTCCAACCAGAGGTTATCTGTCTGTCTGCTCATTACTGAAATATGCATGGTCATTAGCACTGTGATAGATGGATCCACTCATCAATGAAACATGGATTGACCTTTCTGTGTTTAGAAGCCAGACAAGGCCATTCAATCCGACATCTGGCCTTGTTTGGGGTGTATGGACAGAGTCAACTCCCTTGGTTCCTCCTTGAGGCCTGGCCAGGCTTTGGTAGGGACGCAAGAGGAGGATGAAACCAGATGTTCCCACAGCAGAAGTGCTGTCAGTTTGTTCATTCAGCACTATCAAACCTGGGCCCTCTCTCACAGCCGGGGTTGAGCCTCACCTGTGGCTGGAGGCACCTGCAGGATTTCCCAGTGTCCAGGAGTGGCTCTCCAGTCCTTGGCTGTGACAGCTTCCCCAGCTGATGGGTGGATCTGGGGATGGCAAAGTCTGAGGGGAACTGGATCTTTGTTAATGCCTGCAGGCAATCTTTGGCAGTGATGATTGGGTGCATTGCTGAGCTGCTCCTTTTGTGATCCTTTGCTGCTTGGAGCTGCAGTAAGTGACACTGATTCCTTTAGGTGGTGTTGGTGCCTTTGGTGCTGACCCTGCCCACTGGTGAAACAAAATTGGCAAAGTCTGGCCAGATCACAACAAAATATCACTTTTTAAATGTAAATGTAAGGAATCAGTCCCATCTGAAGTTCCCAGAAGGGAAGCCCTCCCCAGAGTTCACTGGCTCTGGAGTGGGGCTGAGGTGGGAGCACTGTGCGAGCAGTGGGGCAGTCGGTTAAAAGAGGCTGAACCGCAGGATGTCTTAAAATGCATCCAAACATTGCATATGGAAAAACGAAAAGAACTTGTGGGTTTGGAAAGACAAGGATGGATTTTCTTAACAGCACCAACAGAAGGAACAGTTGTTTTTTGGAATGCTCCCACATGAAGGTACAGAAAAAGGTTTTAGTCTTGAGCTCAGGTTTGTTTGTGCAAGTAACATAATAACAATAACAATAACAACACAATAATATATATTTATATATATAACCAAAACTCAATAATGTGAAATAATGCTGAAAATACCAATTTGTGAGCTTTGGCTGCTCACTGTAACACTAAATACCCTACAAAAAAGAACTGGCAAAGACCCAAATGTCAATGGTAAACTTTGTGAATTTTATACAAGGAATAAAGGAGGAACGGATAAAACTGGCTGTTTTTATAGGGTTTGTTGATACTATGATGCAGAATGCTTTGTCTGTTCCTGTGAAAAACACACTGATTAAGACTGCTGGGTTTTTCATGTACCAGACTCTCTACAAGCTGCAGGATTGGTTGAACAGGTGAAGGAGTTGTTAAAAGAGCAGTTGATAAAATGAGGAGATGGGAACCTGTCCTGGTGGAGAACCCATCTCCCAGATGTGTTCCATGCCCTTAACAATGGGCCCACTGGGGAAATGGAAACCCGTGGGTGTGCAGGGCTGCACCCAATTTGCAAACACAACCATGGACAGTGAGACTTGGACTGCCTGGGAAATGGTTCTGGGTGTGATGGCCCCTGACAGGGCCACCCCAGAGGCTGCAGGGCTGGACCTTCCTGCACTGGAATTAATTAGGAAAAAGCCAAAGCAAATGAAAGTTAACAATACAAGAATAGGAATTCAGATTCCTCCAGGATGCTTTGGTTTGGTAACTGCTCACTTGAGCTTGGCCTTGCAAAGTGTTGATGTCATGGGAGGAGGAATTGATGCAGATTATCAAGGAGAAATTAAAGAAATTCTGTTAAAAATGAATGAACAAGATTGGATTATTCAACCCCATGACAGGTTATCACAAATATTGATATTGCAGTTTAAAAAGGATTGTGAAAGAAGGAGATCCACCTCCAATCAGCACTGTTTGTGGAGATAAAAGGTTTGGATGCAGCAGTCCTAATAATTGGTCCAGAGTGTGGGTCCAGAGGCCAAATGGCCCTCCAGAGGCAGCTGAAGGAACAGCTCTGGGGAAAGACAACACTGTTTGAATCCTGAAACCTGAGCATGAAGAATGGGAATATGTCCCTGCAGCCAAGTGTTCTCTGCCAGAAAAAGTCAATATTGTTTTACAGATGCTGCCAGAGCAAATCTCCCTGTTTGGCCCAACGACCCCTTTGGAAAATGCTCTGATCCACGGGGCTCCATGTGAAGGCTGATGTGACACTGAGGGACTTGCACACCAATTCCAGCCAGGAGCTGGAAACTGGGATCCTCTCCCCTTCGGCTGGAGAAGTGCCAGGTCCCAGTCCCTGACGGGCACCCAGGCTCCTGGCTGGAATTGGTGTGCAAGTCCCTCAGTGTCACATCAGCCTTCACATGGAGCCCCGTGGATCAGAGCATTTTCCAAAGGGGTCGTTGGGCCAAACAGGGAGATTTACTCTGGCAGCATCTGTAAAACAATATCCCATAACATCAGCTTGTTGTGGCAGAGAACACTTGGCTGCAGGGACATATTCCCATTGTTCCTGCCCAGGTCTCAGGATTCAAACACTGTTGTCTTTCCCCAGAGCTGTTCCTTCAGCTGCCTCTGGAGGGCCATTTGGCCTCTGGACCAATTATTAGGACTGGTGCATCCAAACTCTTGATCTCCATGAACAGAGGTGATTTGAGATAGATGTCCTTCTTTCACAATTGTTTTTAAAACTGCAGTATTAATAACTGTAATACCCTGCCATGGGGTTGGAAAACAAAATCTTGTTCATTATTGTTTAACAGACTTACATCAATTTTTCCTTGATAATCTGCATCAATTCCTCCTCCCATGACATCAACACTTTGCAAGGCCAAGCTCAAGTGAGCAGTTACCAAACCAAAGCATCCTGGAGGAATCTGAATTCCTATTCTTATATTGTTAACTTTCATTTGCTTTGGCTTTTTCCTAATTAATTCCAGTGCATGAAGGTCCAGCCCTGCAGCCTCTGGGGTGGCCCTGTCAGGGGCCATCACACCCAGAACCATTTCCCAGGCAGTCCAAGTCTCACTGTCCATGGTTGTGTTTGCAAATTGGGTGCAGCCCTGCACACCCACGGGTTTCCATTTCCCCAGTGGGCCCATTGTTAAGGGCATGGAACACATCTGGGAGATGGGTTCTCCACCAGGACAGGTTCCCATCTCCTCATTTTATCAACTGCTCTTTTAACAACTCCTTCACCTGTTCAACCAATCCTGCAGCTTGTAGAGAGTCTGGTACATGAAAAACCCAGCAGTCTTAATCAGTGTGTTTTTCACAGGAACAGACAAAGCATTCTGCATCATAGTATCACCAAACCCTATAGAAACAGCCAATTTCACCCCTTCCTCCTTTATTCCATGTATACAATTCACAAAAGTTTACCACTGACATTTGGGTCTTTGCCAGTCCTTTTTTGTAGGGTGCTTAGTGTTACAGTGAGCAGCCAAAGCTCACAAATCAGTACTGGCAACATTATTTCAAATTATCAATTTTTATTTATGTATATAAATATATATTATTGTGTTATATTATTATCATCATTATCATCATTATCATTATCATTATCATTATCATCATTATTATAATCATTATCATCATTGTTCTTGTTGTTGTTGTTTCACTTGCACAAACAAATCTGAGCTCAAGACTATAACCTTCTTCTGTCACTCCACATGGGAGTGTTCCAAAAACAATTGTTCCTTCTGTTGGTGCTTTTTCCTATTTGCTGTTAACAAAACCCATCCTACTCTTCCCAAACCCCCAAATTCTTTTCCTTTTTCCACATGCAATTTTTGGATTCATTTTAAGGCTGATTTACTAAAACATGGATATGATCTGGTATCAATATCCAACTGAGAAAGACAAAGACTCCTTAACTGTTTTAGGATTAAAAAGTGTATGTTTATTCACAGCACTGGGCTGATGTGTCAGGTCACCCCTTAATACACACGGCCCCAAGCACAGGTGAATACAGGCTTTTTATTTACAGAAGTATTGAATACAAATACATATTCATGACCCAGTTCCCACCAACTTTTCACTTCCTATGCTACTTAGGAAAAAAAGCAGTTAAGCATGATCCTTGAAATGGGTCGGTGGTCTTTTTCTGAGGAGGGGTCACAGAAGGGAGGAAGGGATATGGCTCTTCCTCGTTCTGCCCTTTCAACCTTTTCAATGCAAAGTGACAAATGGACCCTTGGCTGGGCTCCTTGTTTCATATCTTCAATGAGTTTCTGATTTGCAACTGTCTTATGTTCTTGAAGTTCTTTACCAGATACTTTATTTCTCACTATAAGCCCAACTGAACAAGCATAAAGTTGACAATTAGTTATTAGCCAATGCTTAACCTCTATTTTAGCAAGGCCTCTTGTGGATGCTAACTGAAACAGAGAGCACGGTGCCTGTGGAAATTGCAGGCCACATAGCTTTCTCAGTCTTGCCTGAGAAAGTGGCCTAGGAAATCATGAGGAGGAATTAAAACAATCCTCAGAGACAGAAAACAGCCTTGCAGGTGCTGTTTGTCTGTTCCTTGTTTTCTTGCAAGAGAAGGTCGAGGGGTGGTGTACCCCACTGACCAATGATAGTGATGTGTTAGTTTACTAACCAATAAGAGTTTCTTTTCTGTACTTTTCACGTATCGGTCTATAAAAAAGACCTGAGGTAATAAACCAGAGAGAAATTCTCCTGATCGACTCCCAAGAGAGTCTGTGTCGTTCTTCTCGCTGTTCCTGATAGAGCAACATCCTCTCTATCTACCTTTAATTTTAGCAAGGCCCATCTATTGATTTTAATTAGAGTTAGCAAGGCTTCTTTTTAATTAAGGCCTCACCTTCTCTAGAATCTTAAATTCTTCAAAGTTTGTGTCTCACCATGCCCCTCTGCTTTTTGTGTGTTTTGTTGTAAAAAGGCAGAATTGGCAGGATTCAGTTCTGAGGCCGATTCTGCAGCTGCTGCCTTGTGGGGCTGGTGCTGTCCCTATGCAGGCCCAGGTATTTCTCATGCAGCTTCCTCTGTGGGGGCTGTAGGAAAACTTTAGGGGAAAGTATTTTATTATCTTTCCTTGGTTAATTTTTTAGTCACCTCCCTACGCCTAAGATGGACTTGATGCGAAAAATTGGGACAGGGAGCAATTGGTTACTAAAACAAAAAATGTGATTGGCTTTAGGCAGTGGCATTGCTTGCCACTGAACTGGAACATGTTTAAAAGGAAAATGACTGGAACAAAAGGAAGGAAAATGGTACAACAACATTTGACATGGACAGTCCTCCCACAGGGATATCCAGCGTCACTGGTTTTGTTTGGGCAAGCTTTGCAGAAAATATTAAGAGAGTTTACTCCAGCCTCAGGAGTTAGGATGTTGCAGGATGTGGATGATTTGCTTTTGTCAGGGGGACAAAAGGTGGTTGAAGAGGCTACTGTAAAGCTGCTTAATTTTCTTGCTAAAAAGACTTAAGGTGTCTGAAAAGGAGGCCAGTTGGTAGGAAAAAAAATAATAATAAAAAGGTCATATATAGAGCTGTCCTGGGGTGACTTTATGATCCTGGTATCCCCAATCGTCTGGTTTATGTTATATATTAAGTTGTGCACCTTTAAGCCTGGCTCTGAGAGCGAAGGGGGCGGAAGAAGAAGTGCGCAATTTGTGTTGAAAGAAAACATCACTCCCCCACATCCCGCTCCTGGACTGTGGTGTCTGCAGCACGGACACACTGCAGGACACAGCTTCTCTCTGGCTTTTAGTTAGTTTTAGCTAGCTGAGGCAGAGGAGTTCCCTGGACCTTTGTTTTTTCCCTTTTTACCTGCATCTGTGCAAGCCTGCTCTGGACCGAACATGCAGCCAAACCCCGGGAGCTCACGCCTGTGGCCCACCGGGGCCTGGGCCTCGGCACTTTCCAGCGCCGAAAGGACTGATAAGAACCTGAGCGAGCCGAGCTACAGCACATGAAAAGGACTTTTCTTCCTAGATTTGCCATCCCATTCAACAGTGAGAGGTTTTCTTATTTAATATTATTCAATTTCTGTTAAATAAACAGCTTTTTCCACTTCTCTCCAAGGAAATTTTTTTTCCTTTCCCGGAACAGTTGGGGGGGGAGGGGTCATTTCCCTGGGGAAACCCCCACTTGGAGATTTCCTCCTAAATTGGCCTTAAAGAAGGACAAAAGGCCAACAAAACTCCACAAAAATGCCACAAAATTCCTTAAATCTTCTCAAAACCCTACCAAATTCCAAAAAATCCCACAAAATCTCCTCCAATTTCCACACAATTGCAGAAAAATACCACAAGATTGAAGAAAAATCCCACAAAATACCCTAAATCTTTCCAAAACGCTATGAAATTCCAGAAACATCCCAAAAAATTCTTTACAAATTTCCACAAAATCTCAGAAAAATCCCTCAAAATTCTTCAAGTCTCCTCAAAATGCCACAAAATGCCACAAAAACCCCACCAAATTCCAGAAACATCCCACAAAATCTCCTCCAATTTCCAGAAAATCTAAGAAAAATCTCTCAAAATTCTTCAAGTCTCCCCAAAATCCCACAGAATGCCAAAACATTCCACAACATGCCAAAAAAATTCCACAAAATTCAAGAAATGTCACACAAAATTCAAGAAAAATCCCACAAAATTCCAGAAATATCCCACTAAATTCCTGAAAAATCCAACATAATTCCCTAAATCTTCTCAAAACGCTACCAAATTCCAGAAACATCCCACAAAATTTTCTCCAATTTCCTACAAAATTCCAGAAAAATCCCACAATATCTCTGCCAATTTTGACAATATTCCAGAAAAACCTCACAAAATCCTTGGAAAACCTCACAAAATTCAAGAAAAATCCCATAAAATTCCAGAAACATCCCAAAAAATCTCAATATCCCACTAATATTCAAAAAAATCCCACAAAATTCCCTAAATCTCCTCAAAATATTTCCAAATTCCAGAAAAATCCCACTTAATTCCAGAGAAATCCCACAAAATCTCATCAATATCCTGGTAAATTGCAGAAAAATCACAAAAAATTTCCTAAATCTCCTCAAAACCCTACCAAATTCCAGAAACATCCCACAAAATTCCAGAAAAATCCCACAAAATTGCCTGAATATCCCATAAAATTCAAGAACAATCCTTCAAAATTCCAGAAAAGTCCCACAAAATTTCCGAAAAATCCCACAAAATTTCCGAAAAATCCCACAAAAATAATTTTAAAAAATCCTACAAAATTTTAGGCAATTCTAGAACATTCACAAAAATCCCACAAAATTCAAGAAACATCCCACAAAATTATTTTCATTTGTTCAAAGTCTCACATACTTCCACAAAAATCCCACAAAATTGAAAAAAAATCCCACAAAATTCCCTAAATCTTCTCAAAATGCTACCAAATTCCAGAAATATTCCACAATATCTCCACAAATTTCCACAAAATCTAAGGAAAATCCCTTAGAATTCTTCAAGTCTCCTCAAAATCCCACAAAATTCCATGAGAATCCCACAAAATTCCAGAAAAATCCCACAAAATTCCAGAAAAATCCCACAAAATTCCAGTAAAATCTGATGAAATTGTTAGCGTTCAGGAACACACATAATCACAAATGATTGTATGCGGGGGCTTTATTAAGAGATCTGGGTGTCAGGGGTTCACATACCCAAATCTGACCCATCTTGGTTTTGAGTTGAACATGTTTTATACTCTGTTATTATATAACTTATATATTAATTATTAAACTTACATTGTTCTATTGTATGCATTGTTTTTACCCAAGCATGGATTTCTCCTGATCCCCCCCAGCCCCCTAACATTGTTCCTCATGTTCTTTAAACAATAATTATAGCTAATCACATCTAACAATTGTATCATGATCATCTACTGATTACACAGGTGCAGTTTTGACCTGATTTTTAGCAAGTACAAGGCCTAACATTTCCCAGGGCCAACTTTTCCCAGGCTTGGCAAACCTAACTTTCTAAGTCCCTGGATTTTCTAAGATTTTGAGACCTTTTACTATCATTACATATTTGTATTATATATTTGATATTACATATCTAAATGAAAGCATTTTCACTTCACTATAAGTGCAAATGTTTTCACTTGATACAGTTCTTTGTTTCTGAGTTTATACTTGATGTTCTTTGAATCCTTGATTGATGTAAACCTCATCCAGGTGAGCTGTCCTGGATGCTGTCAGGAACTGGAGAACCAGAAGATGGTGGATCTCACATCAGTGCCTTTATTATTTTCTGGTTCCAGGACATTTTCTTCTGTATTTCTACCTTGAAGATGCTGCAAACTAACCAAATTGCTAAGAATACAATTAGTAAGATTATGGCACTCTCAATGATAGATTTACTCCATGACCTCACATTCCACCCTAACCCTTTGAAGATTCTGCCTAACCAATTGTAGTCAAATCCTTTTGTTCTTCCTGTGCTCCATGCTCTATTTGTTGCAACTGATTGATGTCATATTCTACATCTGCAGTTACATTTGGGATGTGGATGCAGCAATGATCAATCCATCCCTTTAAAAAACCCACACACTCCATGCTCTTTCAGGAGTAGTAAATTGTAATTGTACGTTTAGTTCTTTAAATCTTTCTCAGGTCACTCTTGCTAATTTATCTACCTGACCTGTAAGTTTGTACAACATTTCTTTATTCTGATAGCTTGCTATAGGACCGAGCAAAGACTCTAGGGCCCACCCAAATTTCACTCTACTAAAGGGTTCTTGCCAAGTGTCATCTTGATTCTATTCCTATCTTAATCCTTCCTAGCTCTGCCTGTGTCTAGCCACTGAGTTGATTTTGCCATTGTTAGCATCCATACCAAGATTAATTTTTGTTTTAGCAATTTTACCAATGTTTCTGCACCCCAATGGCATTTGTTATGTTTAATTTGTAGAACTTCTCTCATTATCAAGGGGGTTAACACTATTTGTCTTTGTGCAGTAACATACCACTCTTCTGAATTATTTTGTGCATTTAGCTAATGTCCCAATTTCTCATCTTCTACTGAATATTTTGGTTTTGGAGGCAAATTACATTGAGATACATTAACATTTAAAGGTATCAATGCCATTGTTGTTTGCACTTCTAAAGCAATCTGTCGAGCTGTCCAGTCTGCTTTTCGATTTTCCTCACAAATTTTGGAGTTTCTTGATTGGTGTGCTTTACACTGTATAATTGCTACTTGTTCAGGTTTTTGTATTGCTTTTATCAATTGCAGGACTGTATCTTGATGTTTAACGTGTGTACCTTGAGAAGCCAGTAGTCTTCTTTCTTTCTACAGTGCTCCATGTACATGTACTACTCCAAAAGCATACTTTGAGTCAGTCCATATGTTTACCCTTTTCCCTTTACTCAATTCTAGTGCTCTGCTTAAGGCAGCCAGTTCTGCCCTCTGGGCAGATGAATTTGGTGATTTGTATTTGGTATTTGCTTTTGCCTCCACTATTGTACTGACTGTTGTTACCGCATATCCAGCGTATCTGGTCCCGTTCTCCACCAAGCTGCTTCCATCTGTGAATAGCTCTCACTCTGCTTGCTCTAGTGGGATGTCTTTCAGGTCTTCTCTTGCCAAATAGGTGTACTCTATTACTTCTACACAGTTGTGCTCTAATGGGCCTTCTTCAGTTGTGGTAGCCAGGAACAAAGCTGGATTCAAGAGGTTAGTTGTCTTTTGTGTGACATCATCCTGCTCAGTCAGGATTACCTGGCATCATCCTGCTTGGAGATAGCCAATGGCCCCCCTTTTGTTCTAAAACAGTGGTCACCATGTGTGGCACGTAGACATCTATGTCTCTACCCATTGTGAGTTTCCTGGCTTCTTGTATCAGCATCACAGTGGCTGCGACTGCCCACAGGCATGAAGGCCATCTGGCACTCTCGTTGTCAAGTTGTTTGGAGAAGTAGCCTACCGGCCTTTTCCAGCCTCCCAAAGGTTGGGTCAGCACTCCCAGTGCTAGGTGTAGTCTTTCATGCACAAACAGGTGAATATCTTTGGGTAAATCAGGCAGTCCTAATGCCGGAGCCATTGTCAATGCCTCCTTCAGTTTGAGGAAGGTCTCCTTCTGTGGTTTGCCCCAGGTAAATGGTTGTGTCTTCTGGGCTTCATACAGGGGTTTTGCAATTAGTCCATAATCCATGATCCACAGGTGGCACCACCCTGTCATCCCAAGGAAAACTCGCAGCTCATGCAGCTTCTGGGGTTCTGGAATAGCACAAATAGCTTGAATATGATCAGTACCCAGCTTATGTTGCCCTTGTGAGATTTCACATCCCATGTAAATCACAGTTTGCCAGGCAATTTGTGCCTTCTCTTTAGACACCTTATATCCTTCCATTCCCAGCTGATTTAAAATTTCAATTGTTACCTTTATGCAGGTTGTTTTCTCTTCTGTAATTGTCAGTGTATCATCAACATACTGTAACAGCAGGTATTGTTCTCTCAGTACTTGCTCATTCTCAGTCCAAATCTCCAGCTCCTTAAATAGCTGGCTTCCAAATAGGGTTGGACTGTTCTTGTATCCTTGTGGGAGGTGTGTCCAGGTGAGCTGAGTTTTCCTTCCATTTTCTGGATTTTCCCACTCAAAGGCAAGTAGTTTCCTACTTTCTTTGTCAAGGGTATGCAGAAAAATTGAGATACATTAAGTGTGTTATCTCATATATTTGTCTCATATATTTATCTCATATATTTTTATCATATATATTTGTCAAGGGGTATGCAGAAAAAGGCATCTTTTAAATCAATTACAGTAAACCATTTATATTTCTCTTTTATGGATGTTAACAATGTGCAAGGATTAGCTACCACTGGGTAAATATCTTTAGTTATTGCATTTATTGCTCTCAAATCCTGTACTAGTCTGTATTGGTCAACACAGAAATTTGGGCTCTAGCATTAACTACAGAAGTAATAGGCACACATTTGGGACCCACCATTGCTAAAATCAGTATGTCTCCAGTTTTGTTATTTCTAGTGAGCATTTTAAATACAACCAACCTCCACCTCTCTGCTCACCCATGAGAGGCAGAGTTACCAGTTTCCCTGATTCTGAGGCTGTTTGGACTCCACTCCCAGAAGCTGAGAAGGAGACTGCTTTGGCTCACAGCCCAGAGCCTGTGGAGGTGTGCTGGGTTATACAGTGGGGCATTCGATACAATGAACCTGGGACAGTGTTAATTAGAAACTACTTTACTCAACTTTTAAGTGATAAGTCATCCATTATGTTTCTGGGGACCCTCTTCTTTATCCTTAGTGACCACCAGTACTGGTGGTTAGAGATTTGTTTTCTCTTTTCTGGGTTTTCATTAAGAGAACCAATGTATCTAACACCCTTTGCTTTCTCTGATTTTTCTTCTGGGATTTTTACAGGTCCATAATTTCTACTGTAATTAATTAACTCTTTTGCAACTTTGCTCCATGTCCAAATTTTATGGTTCCTAGCAGGAGAACGCAGTTGTGAACCTGTCGGCTGAGAGGGGGTGGTGAAGGGAGTAAACCCAGGATCAGCGGAACCAGGTCAATCAGTCGGGTTCCCAAGAAATCTATCTAGTCTATCCACAGGGGTTATAGCTGCTATGGTTTTGGGGGTTTTTTATGAGAAAAATTGCTGTAGGTTTAAGTGATTCTGGAAGGCCTTGAATTAAAGAGATCATAATTTCAGTTCTCACAGGTAACAACACTGGTGATTTAGAACCAGCAATTAATTTTCTTTTGTGTATCATTTGCAAGCAGGCAGCTTTGTGAATGTTTTCCAGTAGTTGGTTGGGGGTACCAACTATAGCTATAGGGTCCCCCCTCTCCAAGGGGTTAAGCCCTTCTGCCTGATAAGCTGCATGCTGATTTAGAGCCCATGGGTTATGTCTGTCTCCTGTTGTTACGAAGACTCCATGTCCCCAGTACCCACTGGCTTCCTGTTCTCTCAATCGAATTTAATCACCTCCAGTAAGAGACACTCAGAATACATATTCTGTCTCTGATTCATGAGGCAGACTCCCGTACTCCCTTTTTTTTTTTTTTTTTTCTTTTTCTTTATTTTCAGTCATTATATGCGGATCCTTTTCATTATTGATATAATTATATTATATTGTCTTTTAATTAGAGGTTTCAAACTAAGACACCGGTGTTCCCCACAATTTTATCCAAGTTAGCTCCTTTTGAGGGTAAATTTGATTAATGAGAGAGGTTTCCCTCTCGTTTCCTTTAGCAAGTCAGCATTTTTTGAATTTTTATCATGGAGGGCTACTCACAACAGATTGATCTTACTCCTTTCTTCATCCAATTGTTTTTGCAAAATTTTAACAAGGTTTTGGAGGGAGTCTATTATAGTTCTTTCCTCACTTCTTCACTTAAAGCGAGTTTCTATAGCTGCTGTAAGACAAGCTCCCAAAACTGAGCAGAGTATAGTTTTATTTTTGCCCAGTTTAAATTCTTTTTCATGTTGTAAATAAAACATAGTCTATCAATCACATTTTCCAAATTAAACCAATTATTAAGCACCAACTTTTCCCTCCTGGAGGTCTGGCACTGTGTTTTGCTAACAAAGCATAACATGCATAAAATGCAGCTTTAACTTCTGCAGACATTTTCGGTCATTTTTACAGAGGGAAAAACCACTACAGGAAGGTATAAACTTAAATTATACACACACACACACAGATTTTTGCTTCCCTGTATGGGTAAAAAGGAAAAATCTGCTTGGGAGGCACTCCTTCAGTTTAAAATTCTGGTTGTCTCTTTGCTACACCAAGCTGTCAAAATTCATACACACAACAACAAAAACAGTCCCGCCCTTTTGCACTAAGAGATCTTTTGTGAAATTCTGCAGACAGAGCCCTCAAGTGAGTGTGGGGTGCTTTTCACCTCGGCGTGTGCAGTTTGCGGGAAATTCAAGTTGCCCCCCTTGCTTTCTAGACACCACTCACTCTTTGGGAGTGTCGGGCTGGGTGCAACTGGAGCAAAACGTCCTTCCCCTAATACAGACTGCACAACAAACCTGCAGCCCCTTCTGTCTGTCAGAAATCCTGTCCGTGACTCCAGTTTAAATGCCACGATTCGCTAACGCGAGTGGGACTCGTGAGAGGTTTGTTTGATCTCAGAGTGCAAGACGGACACAAGGGATTTCAGTTTAAATCACAACAACAATAATGTACCTTTATTTTAGTGCCAACAAGGGTTATGCGAGAGAGGAGAGGAAGAGAGGGTGAGATAAAGAAAACAAAGTAAAGAGAGAGAAGAGGGGGTTATAGCTACCAACAGAAGAGACGGGGTTGCTGGGGTCTTTTTCTGTGGGAAGATTTGGCCAAAATTATCTTAGTCTTATGTAATTCTTCCCCAATGTTACCTTGTTTCCAATGTGCTAATAAGCACCCAAAGGAGAAGTATCTGGTATGGGAGCATTGCTGCCCAAAATCCCTTTAAGTTTCTCCATATTGTAACTATAATAAACCACAAATGCTGGATCTGCAACGCTATTGCAGTCGTCTGACAGACGGCGCCTACGCAACTAACTCAAAGATTTCTGGGAGTAACACTTTTCTCTCTCTGAGAGAAAGTGCCTTGCCTCCAAGGGAGAGCCAGGATCTCTGAATCAGCTGGTTTCCTGACCCCCACAGTAAAGCACCTTACCTTTCTCTCCTGGGGAAATTGTGAGCAGCAGAGACGGTCGCAGCTGATGGGGTCCCCAAGAATTCCTCGGTGCTGGCTGGAGCGTGATCGGGTCGTGAGTTTGCTCAGCAGCACTCACAAGGTCCCATCTGGGGTCGCCAAAATGTTAGTGTTCAGGAACACACATAATCACAGAATGATTAAATGAAGGTGCTTTATTAAGAGCTCTGGGTGTCAGGGGTACACATACCCAAATCTAACCTGACTTCGTTTTGAGTTGAACATGCTTTTATACTCTATCATTATATAACTTTCATATTAATTATTAAACTTACATTGTTCTATTGTATGCATTGTTTTTACCCAAGCATGGATTTCTTGTGATCCCCCTCAATCCCCTAATATTGTTCCTCATGTTCTTTAAACAATAATTATATCTAATCACATCTAACAATTGTATCATTCATCATATACCAATTACACAGGTGCAGTTTGACATGATCTTTAGCAAGTACAAGGCCTAACACTTGCCAGGACCTACTCTTCCCGGGCTCACCAAACCTAACTTTCTTTCTAAGTCCCCAAATTTTCTAAGATTTTAAAACCTTATACTATCAGAGTGACACTTGTCTTTACAAACAAGCTGTGAGTCTGCCGATAAAATGAAACTATCACTGAGAGATAACAGAAACAATGGGATGGATTCAACTGAAAGATGAACGAGACACTGGGGAAACACCATAAAATTCCAACAGGGCTGAGAACTAAGAAGGAGATTATGCACTGGGGAGAGGGGGGATGGTATCTCAGGTATCATGAGTACCAGGAAGTCTGTACCTCTCAAATCCCTCAGCCTATGGGGAAAGGGAGAAGGGACGTACGGCCTGGAATTGGGATAAAAGGGAGGCTGCGCCCTCCAAAAATTAGAGAGATCCCAGGGGAATGCCCCATGGCCTCTCCCTTTATTTGAAAAAATTGAAAGCACTCCTCTATCTCCTTTTTGCATATAAACCTCTGGTGTTCGTGGATTAATTTTTTCTGACACTAACAATTAATATGAACTTCAAAACTACAAACCTAGGCAGTGCAGAATATGAAAAATATGAAAGCTAAAACTAAGGGCATCATAGCTGGAGGGGGGGGTGGAATTGACTAATTTTGGGGTGGGACTGATTAGCATTCAGAGGCACTGAGAGGTCTTGAGGTGACAGATTGAAGCCCCTCATCTCTTTGAGTGCCAAGAAATGGAGACAACTCCAAATACCCCACAACCCCTAAATACTCCCAAGTAGCTCCCTGATTCCCAGTTGCTCTTGAAGCACTAGTAAAATGTGAGGTTTTAGGTGCCATTGATTAATTAGATGCCATTAATTTGTTGATTTTTACCCCAATTTAGTCTGTTCCAAAGGGATGAAGATGAATCTAAAGATAATTAGAACGAAACCAAAACGACCACCAGCCCAGTGTCTTCCCAACACAGATCACAGGGAACATGGGCCATCAGGGCTCTGCCCAACGTGGGCCCACTGATGGGGGATGGAGTTGGAGCAGCGCACGAAGCTCTTCCTGCACTTGGAGCACTCACAGGGCTTCCCTTAGTGGTGCCTCCGTTTATGTCTGGTCAGTTGAGAGCTGTCTGAGAAGTTCTTCCCACACTGGGGACACTCATAGGGCCTCTCCCCAGTGTGGATGCGTTTGTGGGTACTGAGGCTGGAGCTCTGGCTGAACCCCTTCCCACATTCTCCACACTTATAAGGCCTCTCCCCAGTGTGGATGCGCCGGTGGGTGATGAGGTGGGAGTTTTGCTTGAAGCGCTCCCCACAGTCACGGCAGCGGAAGGGCCTCTCATCCGTGTGAATCTGCTGGTGCCTGAGGAACTGGAAGCTGGTCTGAAACCTCTTCCCACATTCTGGACACTCATAGGGCCTCTCCCCAGTGTGGATCATCTGATGGATGGTCAGTTGGGACCTCCGGCTGAAGCTCTTCCCACATTCCCCACACTTGAAGGGCTTCTCCCCAGTGTGGATGCGCCGGTGAATGGCGAGGGTGGAGCTGTGCTTGAAGCCCTCCCCACAGTCAGGGCAGCAGAAGGGCCTCTCCTCTGTGTGAATCCTCTGGTGCACGAGGAGACTGGAGCTGATCCGAAACCTCTTCCCACACTCGGGACACTCGTAGGGCCTCTCCCCAGTGTGGCTGCGCTGGTGGATGATGAGTTTGGAGTTAAAGCTGAAACCCTTCCCACATTTCCCACACTTGTAGGGCCATTCCCCAGTGTGGATCATCTGGTGGCAGATCAGGCTGTTGCTCTGGCTGAAGCTCTTCCCACATTCCAAGCACTTGTAGCACTTCTCCCCATCCTGAAGCTGCTCATGGACCACCAGCTCAGAGCCCTGGCTGGATCTCCGGCCGCCTTCCCGGCACAGGGTGGGTCTTTCCTCCTCAGAGCACCCTGGGATGGGTTTGGAGCTTCTCCTCCTGCGGGATCTCCGGGGCTTTTCCTCCCCGTTGGATTCCTGCACTGTGGAACTGCTCAAATCAGCCTCTTCCACAAGGTTCTGCTGCAGGGATTTGTCCTCCCTGGTCTCCATCCTCAGCTCCTTGTCTGAGGGAGGAAGGACAAGGAGAGGATGGGATTTACCTTGGTGCCAGAGGGAAGGGGAAGGAGATCCCCCCAGTGCGTCCCCGGCAGGATGGCCTCGGCAACAGGGTTGTCCTGCAGCTGGGGGCCATGCTGGGCTGGGAGATGGAGCAGGAGAGAGAGGGAAAGGGGCACTGACTTCCTCCTCACCTGCCTGGGTGTCCCGAGGCATCTTCCTCTTCCTCGCAGCCTTCCTCTCCATCCAGCCAAGGTTTGGCAATGGGAAATCCTGGTTTGGGGAAATACAAGGGATGAGGACATTGAGTTTGCAGGTCCCTCTGTCCAAGCTCATCTCTAGAAGTCATCGGACATCTGGGGTCCATAAAACCTTCAGAAAACACCAAAATTCAGCCTGAAAATGCCTCCCAGGAGTTCCCCATCTCTGGTCTCTCCTGTTTGGGGTTCAAGGGTTCCCCCCGTCCCAGCTGCTGGGAGTCACGCTTGTACTGGGGATCACCTGTCTGCTCGGTCCCTGCCCTCCCCGGGCTGCTGAGAGTGCCAGGAATCCGAAAAGTTCCCCCTGTTTCCATCTCCCCACTTAAGGATGGTGGGACCCCCCAATATCCCCCCAAGTAGGATTTTCCACTCAGCTTTGGAGTTCCACATTCTCCAAACATCCCCCCCCCAAATAAACCCAACCCAGGGACCCCCCCAGGATATCTGGGCAAAGCTCCCGCTCCCCAGTCACCTGTGGGATGGTGGGTGATGATCGCACAGGTGGGGGACTATAAATTCAGGGAGTGCTCGACCTTGTAGTTCCTTCTCCTTTCCCTGATCCTCATCTGTCCCTCCTCCTCCTCCTGCTCCTCTTTCATCCCTCCCCCTCCTCCCCCAGGAGCAGTGACACCCTCAGTGCCCCGTTCCCGAACCCCTCACAGCCCATGGGAGGAGCGGGGATGGAGCCGAGACAGGTCGGGATGGGCAGCGCGGGGCTCTCCGCTGCTCCCACCCGCTGGGGATGGAGGGAACCCGGCCTGAGGAAAAGGAGAGGGAAACTGGGAAAATTGGGGGCAGCAGATCCAACCTGGGGCTGGCTGGGGACCCTGGCTGGGGACTGCCAGCCCTTGGGGCTCCTCTGGGGAGATGCGGGAGGGGGGAACACAGAGAGGGCTGGGGGATCCCAGGAGTGGCAGCACTGGCAGGGACTGGTTTGTACTGGGATCGTCCTGGCAGTGGCTGAGATTGCACTGGCTGTGTACTGACATCATACTGGGATATCATACTGGGATCGTCCTGGCAGTGAGTAGGAGACTGCAGGGGGCAATTGAGATCAGGTTGTGAGGAACTGGGAATATGCCCTGCACTCCCTAGAACCCCGGCATCGCCCCCCATATGTCTCGTAAGTCTCCCCCAAACCCTTCAGGATCCCCGAGTGCCCCCTCAGCGCTCGTTCAGGATCCCCCAAAGCATCTCTGGACCCCTGAGTTCTCCCGACACCACAGATGCCCCTTCCAGACACAGCTGGGAATTCATCTCCCATCATCCCAGAACACGGTTCCACGCCCAAACCTCCTGCCGTGCCCCACGCCCCAAAGAGCCCAGTTACAGCTCCCCAGGTTCCCCCCAAGTGCTCACGAGCTGTATACATTCGCCCCGAGGACCTGCAACCACAGCTCGAACGGAAAAGTTCTCTCTGAGTGCTTCCCTGCAACACCAAACGCGCCTTCCGAGCCACTTATGGAACTACATCTCCCATCATGCTCCGCGGCGCCCATATGGTGCTATTGCAGCCATGACTCCATCTCCCGTCATGCCCCACGCCTCACCGGAATCCACTGGAGCTGCGCCTTTAACTCCCGTGATGCTCCGCGGCCCCATTAAACTGTATTATATCGGCGCCTACAACTCCCATCATCCCCTGCGACCCATAGATTCCCCGTTACAGCCCCCCAAGTGCCCGCCCGGACCCTGAAGGGCCCCCAGATTCTCCTCCCTGACTTCCAAGCGCCCCCCTGGACCCCCAAGTGCTTCCCCAGACCACGAATTGTCCCACAGAATCCCTAAGTGCCCACCTGGCTCCCCCAAGTGTCCTCCAGACCACCAAGTTCTCTCTAAATTCCCTCCCCAGACACAAAACTGCCCCAAATGTTCCCCAGAAAAGTTTCCATGGACCCCAAAGTGGTCCCTTTTACCCTGTCTGAGAAAATTATTAAAAAATATTATCAAAGGACTAAAAGTAGGACAAATTAGCATAAAGAGGGAGAAATAGTGGTCAATTAATTAATGAAGGGAATGGTGGTACTTTGAACCAAGGACCGATAATGTTTTTTGTTCCTAAAATTGTATAAATTCTTTTATATAAATATAAAAATTAGGTTCTATAAGTACAGAACAATATTATTATAAAAAATAACATTTTATTTTTTTAATTAATTAGATTTTAATGATAAAGAAAAATTCTAAAGAGAAATGTTATCAATGTTTTGGGATGTCAGTCCCAGGTGGGCCATGTCAGACATGCTGAGGCTTGGGGTGAGGAGCAGGTTGTCCAAACAGGGGCAGCCTGCAAGGGATTCATTCTTCTCTGTGACCAGACTGCCTACGGAGACATTCAACATCAGGATTGTAAAGAGTAAATCATGACCTCCTGATCAGTACAGAAAGATATTTTACAGTTTGAACAGTAGAATGTTGTCACCGTAAGGTGCCTTCTTTGTTAATATAGCTCATATTGTGTCATGTTTGTTAAATACCAATGTTGTTGTACCAGCTTTCTTTGCTAAAATATTGTTATAAATGAAATTAGAATTTTGACAACTAGGTCCCTTGGCTTAATGGCAGTTTAATTAAAAATGAATACCATTTACTAAAGTGAATAGTAATGTGGTATAAAAGAATACAGTTTAGTAAAATTATACAGTTTAATAAAAAATTAAAATTTATATATATAATCTACTAGCAATTAAGTATGATTAAAGCATAAGCAAAACCGTCCAGGGTACGGAGGCTTCCCACCCTGCTTCACGTTCAAAACAAAGCACTTCAAGCTAAACTCATATACTGTATGCTTATACATATTCATTAATGTTTCCTGTAAGTTTCCTCCTATTTCTGATTTTTCTGACTTTACATCATTTTCCTTCACGGCACATGCCTCGCTTGTTGTTAGGAGGTCTTCAGTCTTCTTTTGGTGGTCTTTTGGCAAAGGCTTCTCCTCTTCCTCATGGTCCTTTGGATAACCTTACAGGTTTGTATGTGCGTACTAAGCCTTGTGTTATATTAATCTACTAATTAGCCTTATATTTACTAGTCCTTACGTCCAATGCTTAAATTTGTTCTAATTTTGGTCCATCTCAAGGCCATTTTGGTCTTGAGACACCATTTATCTTCTAAACTACATCCTGTACCTTAATTTTGACATGTAACATCTGCAAAGGGGCACATCTGCTTTGTAACACTGATTCTTGATTGTTTCTAATAATAACTTTAATAACAGCTACAATTTAGTTAGCACAAACCAATTCCATTTATTACCACTGCAAATACGCCTTATGCACCTTTTTATTGGTTTCCATGCTAACGGCCTTGCTTTCTTCCTTGCTATGGATAAACCTGTATTTTCTCAATTTCTTCTTTTGCTCCCTCAATTGTTTGGCCTGCAGACCAGTTGCTAAGCCCATCCACATTCACCTCTTAGTCTTCAGAGGGAAACTTTGAGCACAGTGAGAATCTCCCAGTGTGCAAGAGGGTCCCTGTGTGCCAGCTGCAGCTGGGGCCTCAGCCATCTCCTCTCTCAACAGGTTCCCCTCTGCAGCTTCACAGGAAAAGCCAAACACCTCCCTCAGGGACACCTGCACCACACATTTCACATCTCCATGCCCATACGTGATGTCCCTGTCACAGCTGCATTACCAGCTTGCTGCTGTGCAGATGCTGCCACCACCCAAAGCAAGGCCCTGTGTCCCTGAAGGGACCCGCCCTGCTCTGTGGCCTGGACTGAAGGTGGGTCCCTCCTGCCAGGGCAGGGCCTGACACAGCTCTTCTGTTCCAATAAAGAGATGGAGCTGTCACCCCAGTGTCTGGCTGGTACCACCAGCAAAGCCCACACAGCACCAGCCCTGGCTGAGCTCCATGTCCAGGAGCAGGCAGGGCTGACCACGGTGTGGGCAGGCAGGAGCCAGGCAGGGGCTGCTGTGACCAGCGGCAGGGCCCCGAGGGGCTGGGGGAGTCTGTGTTGAGTGTCCCTGGGCTGAGGGCACATTTCCTTCAGTGGCATCACCTGGGCCTGGACCTCCTCCAGTGCCATGCCCAGGAAAAGAGGCAACCATCAAGAGCATCTCCTGGGACAGAACATGACCAGCAATGTCAGCAGGCAAAACCAAGGTTTTGTTTAGCAATGACCCTTTGATGAAGTCAAATATTTACAATCAGTCCCGTACAGTTTGGAGTACAGATGGGAGTACACTCGGGGGGTACAGCCAAGGCCATGAGGTCACAGCAGTCTCTGGGGTGACAGCAGGCTGAGGTGACAGCAGGCTCTGAGGTCACAGAGGTCCCAGAGCCCCGTGGTTGCACAGCACCACAAGAACCGAGCAGTCAGTCCTTGACCACGACTGTTGTGGCAGCAGCGGCGGCGGCAGCAGCGGTGCTGACATTGGGACAGCAGTGTCAGGACAGTGGTGGCAGCAAGAGCTGCAGGACTGGCAGTGGACAAGGCACCATGGCCTTTGCTCTGCACCTCTTCCTCCTGCTCCTCCTGGCAGTGGCCCTGCCTGACAGGGCTGCCCAGGCTGCTCCGTGGCGAGCAAGGCGAGCAGGTGAGCCCAGGGCCTGGCTTCCCTTTCCTGAGACAGCACTTCCTTCTCCCTGGGAAGCGTTGGGGATGGTTTTCCCCAGGGCTTCAGGGAGGGTTTCCTCTATGGATGGGAGAGAGTCCCCAGGGGCCCTGGGCTGGTCCCGCTGCCCCACCAGGGATGTTGCATGGGGCCTGCAAAGAGGGTGGAGAGTGTTCAGAGCCAGCCCAGAGCTCTCCAGGCCCCTCTGCAACTTTGGCCATGTCCATTGACATCTGGCTCCCACGGCCTTTCCCAACCCCCTTGCAGTGCCCAGTTCCCTAAGGCAGAAGGGGGTCCCAGCACACCATGGAATGGTTCTGATCTGTGCTCCCTTCTAGATGAGGGTGGTAGGAAGGCTTCTCCAGCAGCTTGGCTTCATGAAGATTTTCTGCCTCTGGAGCCCCATGCAGGTATGTTCTCACTGTCCCAACAAGAAATAATCATTGACAACCTGTCACGAACCAGGTGACAGAAGCTTCTGTGGCTGTTGAGTTACAGGTGTGTCTGCATCAAGGACATTTCAAGCTCCTTTTCTGGTTGCTGCACGCAAGCCCAGCTCCCATCACGGGGGTGAGTGGTGTGTCCTTGCAGATCCCACAGGCTAGAGCCCTGGTTCTGTGGGATCCATTCATCTGAAATGGAAATACTTTTTGTTAAGGTTCTCTGAGAGGGAGGAATAAACCCACAGAAGACAAGATGCTGAGTGAACTGGATAGACGCTATGGTGGGTCCATGTCCTTCAGCCTTCTCCTGAGACTCAGCAGCCGGGGGCTTTCTCTGCACATCTGGACATGCCGTGCCTGGCACAGTGGGAAGGGATCCATGGCAGCCTTGCTGCCCCGCTGCTGCTTTCTTGGCCTTCAGGGCTGTTTCCCAGCCTGGCCTGGCTACAGCTTCTCCCCAGCCTCTGCAGGAAGGCATTTGGCATCAGCTGACAGGGAGCCCAAACTGCAGCACAGGCCATGCAGAGCCAGAGATCCCTTGCAATTTCCCAGTCTTGGGGTAGATGTGGAATGGCAGCTCTTTGGAGGAGGGAAGGCCCTGGCCTGGCTCCGAAGTTTTGATGGCTTCCTGAACCTTATTCATGACTTGGACAAGTATTGCCTTTTGAAGATGCCACCTTCCTGTTGGGGAACAGCCCCACCTGATCCAGCTGTGGCTCTTCTTTTCTCCAGAGATGAACCCTAAGGCTGTGCTGAAGGCAGCGTTTCCCGGAGGAAGCAGTGGCTCATGGGCAGCCTCTGCTGCAGGAAGGGAGGCCATGCCAGGCACAGTCCCAGGAGGTAATTGCTGTGCCTCTGGGCCTGAGCCCTGCTGAGGCTTGAGCTGCCATCTCTGTTGCTTGGCTTTGTGAGCACAGTGCAGAGGAATTATCCTGAGCAGGCTCAGGGCACTCGGCTACTGAGCAGTTCTGCTGAAGTCCCTCCATGGGAGACACATCCCAAAACCTGGCAGCGGCTGCAAGGAATGCCCATGGTGGGGAAAGGGCTGAGGGGAGGGTAAAGCTCCAGTGTGCCCTGAGAGGGCCTGGCTCTGTCCCCTTGGGCTGGGGGAGCTGTCCCAGCTGAAGGACGGAGGGCAGGAGAGAGGGCAGGACGGAGGTAGGGATGTCTGTGGCACTGAATGCTGCAGTTTGGCCCAGGGCTTAATGGTTTCCTCTGTGGCAGGGAGAGCCCCTGGGCCCTGGGCTGGTGCCGCTGCCCCACCAGGGATATTGCACAGGGCCTGCAAAGAAGGTGGAGAGTGTCCAGAGCCAGCCCAGAGCTCCCCAGGCCCCTCTGCAGCTTTGGCCATGTCCACTGACATCTGGCTCCCTTGGCCATCCCCCGACCCCCTTGCAGTGCCCAGTTTCCTAATGCAGAAGGGGGTCCCAGCACACCATGGAATGGTTCTGATCTGTGCTCCCTTCCAGATGAGGGTGGTAGGAAGGCTCCTCCAGCAGCTTGGCTGCATGAAGATTTTAAGCCTCTGGAGCCCCATGCAGGTATGTTCTCACTGTCCCAACAAGAAATAATCATTGACAACCTGTCACAAACCAGGTGACAGAAGCTTCTGTGGCTGTTGAGTTACAGGTGTGTCTGCATCAAGGACATTTCAAGCTCCTTTTCTGGTTGCTGCACGCAAGCCCAGCTCCCATCACAGGGGTGAGTGGTGTGTCCCTGCTGATCCCACAGGCTGAGCCCTGGTTCTATGGGACCCATACATCTGAAATGGAAATACTTTCTGTTAAGGTTCTCCGAGAGGGAGGAACAAACCTACAGAGGATAGTAAGTCGCTGGAGACATCCAAACACATGGATAAGATGTTGAGTGAACTGGAGAGACGCCATAGTGAGTCCATGTCCCTCAGCCTTCTCCTGTGACTCAGCAGCCGGGGGCTTTCTCTGCACATCTGGACATGCTATGGCTGGCACAGCAGGAAGGCATCCATGTCAGCCTCGCTGTCCCACTGCTGCTTTCACGGCCTACAGGGCTGTTTCCCAGCCTGGCCTGGCTGCAGCTTCTCCCCAGTCCCTGCAGGAAGGCATTTGGCATCAGCTGACAGGGGGCCCAAACTGCAGCACAGGCCATGCACAGCCAGAGATCCCTTGCAATTTCCTGGTCTTGGGCTAGATCAGGTGTAGGGGCTGTTTGGAGGAGGGAGGGCCCTGGCCAGCCCAAATAACCTGGCCTTTCTCCTGATCCTTAACCATGACTTTAACAAATATTGCCACTTGAACATGCCACCTCCTCAATGGGGAATGGTTCTATCTGATCGAGCTGTGGCTCTTCCTTCCTCCAGAGATGAACCCAAAGGCTGTGCTGAAGGTGCCATTTCCCGGAGGAAGCAGTGGCTCATGGGCAGCCTCTGCTGCAGGAAGGGAGGCCATGCCAGGCACAGTCCCAGGAGGTAATTGCTGTGCCTCTGGGCCTGAGCCCTGCTGAGGCTTCAGATGTAAATCTCTGCTCCTTGGCAGTGCCTGCCTTTCAGGGATTTTGCACAGAGCATGGAAAAGGTGTTGAGAATGTCCAGAGCCAGTCCAGAGCTTTCCTCAGGCCTCTCTGCAGCTTTGGCCATGTCCATTGACATCTGGCTCCCACGGCCTTACGTGACCTCCTTGCAGTGCCCAGTTCCCTAAGGCAGAAAGGGATCCCAGCACACCATGGAATGGTTCTGATCTGTTCTCCCTTCTAGACTGGGATCGTGACATGGAGCATCTGGAAGTGCTGGTAAATGGCGGTTTGAAGACCTTGCCAGATGCTGGAGGCAAGTTCTCAATGTCCCTTTCCGCACAGAACAATCCGTGTCAAGGTGGCAAAAGCTCACTCATGTGCCATTTCCCTCAAGAGTCTGAAGGTTGACGGATTCTGGAAACCTTGCCCTGCTCCCTTCTGGAGCCCTGAGTGATCCCACAGCATTGCTGTCAGTGGGAGGAAGGAGCATTTAGCTGTCAATCCTCTTCCTGTGTGTAATGCCAGTGTCTCCTTCCGTGTGCTCTGTACAGCCACGGAGAAGAGCAGAGAGGGAAGGGCTGGGCTCAGGGCTGTGCCCTGGGGCTCTGCCTTGTGTGGCTCCTTTCTGGCCCCAGGGAACCTGAGATGCTCCTGCTCCAGCTGCCAAGCCCTGGCCCTGCTTGAGGCTCAGTTCAGAGCTGCTGGCAGCTCCAGGGAGTCCTTTCTCCCCTGACTGCCGTGCAAGGGGCTCCTTCCATCCCACTGTGGGCCCACTGCAGGCACGTGGTCCCCCTGCCCTTGCTACTGAGTTGAAAGCAGAGATGAGGAAGTGCCTTGGAGGGCAGCAGTCACCTGGGTGTACTCACTGCCACTCCAGCCTGAAGAAGAATCTTCAGCAGTGTCACGGGAGTTGTTCTGTCCTGACTTTCTTTGCAGATGAACCTGATGATGAAGATGATCCGGATTACCAATCCATATCAGTTACTGAGCCTGATGATGAGGAAGATTCTGAGGGTAGGTCAAGGCCTTTCCCCCTGGGAGAGCCGCCAGCTCAGAGCCCAAGGGTCGGCCACGGTGGCATCTCTGCAGGTGCCAGGACAGAGCCGTGCATGGTTGTGCCCTCACCCTGCGTGATCCTCTCACTGCTCCTGTGGCTCAGTGCTGCCTGTGCAGATCAGCAGACATGACTGAAGCTTCTGTGGCTGTTGAGTTATAGGTGTGTCTGCAGGGAGGACTTTCCCAGCTCCTGAGCTAAATTCTGCCAGCAAGCCCAGCTCCCATCGCTGGGGTGTGTGGTGCCTCCCTGCTGATCCCACAGGCTGACCACAGGTTCTGTGGGATCCATTCCTGAGAAATGCAAATACTTTATATAATGGTCCCCTGAGAAAGAAGGACAAACCTATAGGAGATAGTAATGTAGCAATGGGGGAACTCAAATACCTGGACATAATCCTGAATGATCTGGAGGGACGCCATGGTGGGTCCATGTCCCTCAGCCTCCTCCTGACACTCAGCAGCCAGGGGCTTTCTCTGCACATCTGGACACGCCGTGCCCGGTACAGCAGGAAGGGATCCATGGCAGCCTTGCTGCCCCACTGCTGCTTTCATGGCCTACAGGGCTGTTTCCCAGCCTGGCCTGGCTGCAGCTTCTCCCCAGCCTCTGCAGGAAAGCATTTGGCATCAGGTGACAGGGAACCCAAACTGCACCATGGGGCACGCACACCTTGAGATCCCCTGAAAATTTCCAGTCTCAGGCTAGTTCAGGTTTAGGGTCTGTTTGGAAGAGGGGTGGCCCTGGAGCATTTCCAAAACCGTGGGCATTTTCCTGATCCTTATCCATGTCTTTGACAAGTATTGCCTGGAGAAGACCAGCACAGCACAGAGAAATTGTGCCATTCGAGCTCAGGGGGTTGAGCAGTCTTGTGCCAAGGGGTGGCAAGGTGCCTGCAGGCCCCAGCTCTGGGGGAAACAGAGAACGTCCTGGCTGTATCCAGCGTGCTGCCAGCTCAGCAGTGGAGCACAGCAAAGGCTCACGCTGCCCATTGCTCCCACAGATGCAGCTGGCACCACAGCACATGCTCAGAAGATCTGGGAGAGCATGAGAAGAGTTTTCTACCAGGGAACAGATGGTTTGATTAAGTTAATGGCCATTGTGGCTGGTGGAGCAGTTTTCCTGATGATGTGCTGTGCCGGAATCTGGTATTGCTGGAAGGGAAAACGGTGAGTGTTTTGCGATCTCAGCCTCAAACAGCTTCTTGAAAGGCTGCTCATAGTCAGGAAACATTCCCAGTGAGGCTGCTGTGCACTTGTGGGTAGGCCTTGGTTGCCCAAATAACTCTGCTGAGAGTTCTGCTGCTGCCCAGGCCTTTCATTGGCCTCTTAATTGCTGGGCCTTGTCCTGGGGAGCCCGCTGGGGCTGCAGCCAGTGCTGGCTCCCACTGAGGCTGCCTGGCCAAGAGCAGCCCCAGGAGCAGTGGGCAGAGGCAAAGCAAGGTGGGCAGGAGAAAGAGCGGGGACGAGATTGCCCTTGAAAGGCAGAGGTGCTCTGGGGCCCGCTCCCGGCCAGGGACCCTGCCCAGAGCCATCCCCTGCTCGCTGGGGCCTTGAGGGGCAGCTGTCCAGCTGGGCCAAGCTGTGCCAGCAGCTCCAGCGGTGCTGGGGAGCCTTGGCCGCTCTGGGCCCTGCTGTTCAGGAGGGTCCCTGAGTGCCAGCAGTAGCTGGGGGCCTCAGCCACCTCCTCTCTCCACAGGAGCACCTCTGCAGCTTCAGAAGAGCAGCCAAAGATTCCAGTGTCTGAGAAGCTGACCTGTTATCCTCGCTCTCCACATCTCTCCCTATCTGCTGTGCTGCAGCTGCAACCCCGTCTTGAGGGCATCCCAAGACCCACACCTCCCAAGCGAGACCCTCTGCCCCTGAGCCCCCTGGCCCTGTTCCCTGGCCAGGACTGAAATTGGGCAGCCCCTGTCCACCAGAGTGTTGCTGCCTGTTAGTTTACCTTCATTAAGTATGTTTGTTCACCTTCATTGAGTTTAGAGTTGGTTTGCCCCAGTTACTCCCCACTATATCGATATAGTTTGTTCCCAGTTGCCTGTCATTGTAAACCTCTCCCCTCTTTCCAGATTGTTCCCCATCCATCACTTTGGTCCTACCCCCAAGCCCTATCAATCTATGTACACCACACCTTTTGTTCTGGTTCCTTCCCTGCTCATCATCCCTTACTCGATGCCCTATTGGTTGTATAGCTATCCTACCTCCCCCAAGTCCCTACCATTGGATTTGTGTATTGTAACCCCTTCCCACAACACCTCCCCTGCTGCAATATTATTGGTTGTTGTATGAGCCGCCCACGGGCTTTAAAACCTGGCGCACAGAGGTGCCCAGGGGCTCGGCTCGGACTTTCTCCTCGAGATCCCAGCCCTGTCCCTCATCGCCTTCTCCCTGCACCTGCTGGAATAAACTTGTTCCTGGGAAATTGGAGGACTCCGAGCACTCTCTCTCCCTTTACTTCACCTCGTGTCTCCCTGCATACTATAGAGCCCAAGCCCAAAGGAGCTCTAGAGGTTCCAGGTCGAGCCACATAGTGCTCACCTGGTTCCCCACTCCTGCCGCCGACGCTTGGCACAAGCTAGCCGGGGTGTGAAGGGCCGAGCAGGCAGCGACACCAGAGCAGGGGTTGGCCCATGTTTTTTGTTCAAATAAAGAGATGGAGCTGTCACCCCAGTGTCTGGCTGGTACCACCAGCAAAGCCCACATGGCACCAGCCTTGGCTGAGCTCCATGTCCAGGAGCAGGCAGGGCTGACCATGGTGTGGGCAGGCAGGAGCCAGGCAGGGGCTGCCGTGACCAGCGGTGGGGCCCCGAGGCGCTGGGGGAACCCGTGCTGAGCATCCCTGGGCTGTGAGGGCACATTTCCTTCAGTGGCATCACCTGGGCCTGCACCTCATGAGGCACACAGGGAAAATTTGGGCTCTCTCCTAAGGTGTGCAGGGATTCCCCAGGAGGAGTGCAGTGGGGTTAAACTGAGAGGGTTTTTTACTCTTCTCAGCACAGCAAAGGGGACAGTCTTGGCCAAGGTTTTGCAGAGCTGGGAGGAAGCCTCTTGTGAGCCCTTGGGCCCGGCCTGTGGGCACAGCGGGCAGGTGGAGCCCATCCCTTGAGGCCAGTCCGGGCTGCTCGGGCCAGGCTGGGCCGGGTGAGCCGGGCCATTCTCTGGGGCACAGGAGGCACCCAGGGCTATAACTGGGGCCGTGGCTTTTCAGCTTGAAGGGAGGCTGGCTCTGTTGGTTCAGAGGGCACAGCTTAGATCCCAGTTACCTTTGTAAACCTGCTGGGGAAGTGTTGAGGGCAGAGAGTTCCAACCCTTCTCACTGGGAAGCTGGGCTGATGCTGTGGGGTTTTTTAATTTTTTGGCCTCTAAATTTGTGTCCTGGCAGAGGATTAAGTTTGCTTGCTCTCAGTAAGCCCCTTTTCTTCTTGGTGCTGTTGTAAATGAAATTAAAATCAGACAACAAGATCTATTGAGTTAACAGCAATTAAATAACAAGGGAAAAAATTATACAACTTAGTGAATTGAATACAAGGATGCAATATAATAAAATAATACTATTTAGTGGATTGAATAGAAATTTGGTATAAAAGGAAAACAATTCAGTAAAAGAGTACAATTTAGTGAATATCTTCATATATATATATATATATGTGAATATAATTTGCTAGTAATTGAGTATGATTAAAGCATGAGCAAAACTGACTGGGGTATGGGCAGGGCTTCTCACCCTGCCTCACGTACCAAAACAAAGCAATTCAAACTAAACTTATATACTGTATGCTTATACATATTCATTAATGTTTCCCCTAAGTCTCTTCCTATTTTTGATTCTTTAATTTTACATCACTATTCTTCATGGTGCAAGCCTCACTTGTTGCTAGGGGGTCTTCAGTCTCCTTTCGATGGTATTTTGGATGAAGGCTTACGCTCATCCTCATTGTCCTCTGGATAACCTTACAGGTTTTGCATGGGTACTAAGTGTTATGTAAATAAGCATTGTGTTCCACTAATTAGTCTTACACTTCATAATCTTCAGGCCTATGCCTAAAGTTGTTCCAACTTTATCCATCTCAAGGTTGATTTCTTCTTGGGACACCACTTACCTCAAAACTACATCCTGTACCTTAATTTCAACACGTAACATCTGCAAAGGGGTACATCTGCCTTGTATCACCAATTCCCTTGATTGCTTCTAAGAATAACTTTCCAAATAGTTACAATTTAGTTAGCACAAATCATTTCCATTTATTACGCTCCCCAAATTCCACTCCCAACATCTCCCCCGCTTCCAGCTCAGGATGGTGCCCCAATGAGACCCCTCCCCAAATCCCACCCCCAAGACACCTCCCCATCGCTGGAAAATCCCCCAAATCTCACTCCAAAATTGGGAATCCTCCCTGAGACCCCTCCCCAAATTCAGGCCTCCCCAAAATGCCCCTCCTCACTGGGATTAGGACCTCTCCCCATCAATGGAAATTCCCCCAAAAGACAAAAAATCCTCCCCAAATCCCCTTCCCAAAATCAGAACTCCACCAGGACCCCTGAATTTCCCCCCAAAACCACCAAATTTTCCCCCCCAAATCCCCAATTTTTTTCCCCAAATCCCAAATCCTCTCCCTAAAAACCCCAAAGTTCTCCCCAAAGTCCCAAACTTCCTCCCCAAACACCCAAATGTTAGAAAAAAAATCCTTAAATTCTTGCCCTAAAACCCCAAAATTCCCCCCAGGACCTTCAGAGTTTTGCCCCAAAACCCCAAATTTCCCTCTGAACCCCCAAATTTCTCCAATTCCACCTCAAATCCTGGGAGAACTCCCCAAAAAACAGCAAGCCTTCCCAAAACCTCCAACAAAACTGCAACTCTCTCCCTAAAAATCGCCAAAAATCTGAGAACATAAATTTTTTCACGCCGCGGGTGGGGGGAGAAACACCAGAAATCTCAGGATTTTTCCCGTTTTTTTGGGGAGTGGGGTCTCCCTGTTTCCTGTACCCCCAGGTGACCCCACCCCAAAATTCCTGCCCCTCGGCCCCCCAAATTAAGTGTAAATAAATAAAAAGATGAAAAAAGGAAAAAAAAAAAAGAGGGGGGGGGAAAGGTAAAAAAAAAAAAAAGCCAGAGAAAAAAATTAAAAAAATATTTTCTCACCTCAGTTTGGGGGGAAGGGGATGGAGGAAATATTGGGGGAGGGGGTGAACCTCCAGAAAAAAAAAAATTGAGGGACCCCCCGTGTCCTGGGTTGATTATGATGTTAAATTGTATCCCCATTCGTCCACCTAACCCAGACACAGATTTTGTATTCTTAATATTCCATCTAAAAGTGAGTGGAAAAGAAGCACTGAGCCTGTTATCAGACTGTACTTGCTCCCCCCACATCGGGAGTTTTGACTACAGCACAGACAGACAACAAGACACAGATCGCCTTGGCTTTCCAACTAGCCGGAGCAGAGAGGTCTTCCTGGACTGTTTTCTTTCCCTTTTTCTGAAACGAATCGAACCTGCTCTGGACTGGGGAGTCGGGGGAGCACCGGGAGCTTGCACCCGTGGACTACCGAGAGCCCAGCTTGGGCAGCGGCATTTTCCAGCACCAGAGGGACTGATAACAGAGCGAACACCCACAGAAAGAGACCCTCTGAAGTTTGTCATCTCTTCTGAATGGCGAGAGGTTTTGTAATTTGATATCATTAATTTTTGTGCTGGGTAGAGCTGTGCCTGTGAAATAAACAGGATTTTTCCACTTCTCTCAGAGAAATCTCTTCCGAACCGGTTGAGGGGTGGGAGAAAAGGGCCACCTGGGTTTGCTTCCCGGGGGGAGCCCCATTGGAGGTTTTCTCCCAAATTTGCCCTAAACCAGGACAGCGGCCCTCGGCAGTTGGCGGCCTTTGGGGTGGAGCCCAGTGGCACGCGAGCGGCCTTTGGTGGCTGCTGTCGGCCGGCGGCTGGGCAGACCTGCTGTCGGCCGGCGGGCCGCCGTGTGACGCGTCGAGCGGCTCTCCCCTATCGGCCTGAGCGCCTCGCCGCCTTCGCGTCTCCCTGAGAGGGAAGGAGGGAACCCTCAGAAGCCGGCGGCGCTCCCTCCCGCGTCTGGGCCCGAGCAGATGGCGGCCCTGCTCCCGCCTCGGTTTCTGCCCGGCTGGCTCGGTCAGCGGGGCTGCCGTCCGCCTGCAGGTTTCGGTGGGGCCGGCCGGGGGCGAGCGGGAAGGAAGCCGCCGTCGGAGCGAAAGCCTCCGAGAGAGCGCCGGCGAGAAAGCTTCCTCGGAAAGGGAGGAGACCGAGCCTCAAGCCGCCGGCGGCCCCGTCGGCCCGCTCCTCAGCCCCCGCAGGCGTTGTCGCGGTGCCGAGCGGCCGGCCGCTTGAGGAGCCGCCTGGGCCGTGGGCGGGGAGGGGCCGACGGCGGCGGCCCGAACCCAAGCCGCAGGGGGGCGGGGAAAGCCCGGAAGGCGGTGCCAAGGCAGGGTGACGTCAGAGGGCGGGGCCGCCCGGCGAGCCCCCGGAGGCGGGCCCGGGGCCAAAGACCTGCGCGGACCGCCGAAGAGCCGGCCTGTGCAAGCGGCCGCCCGCTCGCCGCCTCTGCCGGGGATTCGAGTCGAGTTACGCCGGGGGCCGGCGGCTTCCAGCCGCGTCCCACCGCCCGCTTCCGCCTGCTTCCTTTTCCCCGCTGTCCGCCCCGAGGTGCCGCTTGCTGGCTGGTGCCGTGTCTGCTCCCCGCGGGGTGGGGACGCCCCGTTGCCGGCCTGTGCAAGCGGCCGCCCGCTCGCCGCCTCTGCCGGCGACTCGAGTCGAGTCACTATGACTCTTAACAGAGGTAAGTTTGCATTCCTAACTGGGCTTAGCCGCTGAAATCAGACCTCCTCGTGGTCCCGCTGGATACCCGCAAGGGTAACTAGCTGATTTCTGCCCCAGTGTGAGTGAGGTTGTGTTTTTCACTGCCTCCCTGCCTTTGGACTCGCCACCCAAAGTGCAGTTTCACGATTTTGCGTCGAAAAGTTATCGGCAGAAGCTCCTTAAAAGCTCCCTGTCTGAAACCGAGCCCGCGGTCAAGTTGGGCAAAGCTGACAGCGCTTGAGGGGGTGCTGTTAGTCAATATTCCCTCAATTGGACTTAGTTTTACTTTGAAACGGCACCACGGTAAAGGCTTTAAAGCTACTCCGTGTGTCCACGGCAACTCAAACTAATTTTAAAGACTGGCATATAAAATCGCCACAAAACCCAAATTTTAAACCCTCAGAATTGGAAAGGGAGGTTTGGAAAAGTTTAAAACTGGAGTTCTACAACTCGATGCATTGTGCCGAAGAATGTAATGCCCATTGTGTGGGGCGGGAGGGGCTGGAGGAATACCCTGATGTGTACTATGATGATACAATGACTTCCTTATCTCTAGATGATAACGGGATTGATAAGAGCCAGGAAAAGACTGCCACACCCCCACCCACCCAGGAAGAAGCAGCCGTTTTATCAGAGCCAGAGGAAACCACTATTCAACCACCAAACAATGGGGAATCAGAAGACTGCCCTGTCATATCAGTTCCAGATGAGAATCCACCCTGCCCGTGCTGCGGTATTAAAACGAATAAAATGCCTGGATTAATTGAACATTTACTCAGAGCACATGGAATTAGAGAATGCAAATTTAAATGCACCAAATGTGATTTGGAAAATACAAATTTTCACAGCATTGCCTGCCACTATCCAAAATGCAAAGGTAAAATAAAAAAAACATCCCCAGGAAAATGGCCCTGCAATGTATGCCAGATGAGTTTTCAAACTAAAATTGGACTGGGACAACATAAAAGAATTGCACATCCAGCAGTCAGAAACCAGGAGAGGCTAGAAGCCATGAGACCAAAAGAAACATCAGCAAGAGGAGCCCACAAGAAATGCTGGAGTGAAGAGGAGGAAAATCTGCTAATCCAACTAATTAAACAATATGAGGGTAATAAAAACATTAATAAACTGATTGCTGAACACATCCCATCCAAAACTGCAAAACAAATCAGTGACAAGAGATGCTATCTGATGTTAAAACAACAAGCCTCAATTGGATTACAAACTAACAGAAAAACAGAAGAGCAGCCACAGGAAAAAATTCAAAAGCCATCAAAGCGTAAAGAAACCAAAATAAAGCAGTTGAAAAAACACTAGGAAGATATTATCCCATCAAAGATCAGTGATGGCACCTTCATTTTGTATCAGGAAGCCTTCCAAGAAATTCTCAAAAAGAAAAATAAGAATCCCACCCACACCATTAGTGAAATAACCAAAGACTGCATGAAGGTATTTAAAGAGATGCACAGCTGGGAAAAGAACACGGCCTCGTCCGTGGGGCTGTGCCTGGCTGTGCTGCTGGAGCTCCACAGGGACCTGATCTGCAAGGCATTCTCCATTTATTTCAAGACTGTTCTTTTATCATTTTTCTGTAGTGTATAAATAAAAGATGTGTTCTAATAAACAGACTGCAAGACTGTTCTTTTGCTGCCCAGGGTCTGCAGGGCATAGGGGAAGAGGGGGAAAAGGGTCTTTGTGCTCAGCAAGCTGCCCAGGTGTGCAGTGGTGCAGGGAAAATGGCCAGAAGCCCCTTGGCCTTTGGTGGTTCTGCTGAAGGCACAAGCCCTGTCCCAGCCTGGCAGTGCCGTCTGTGTCCTCCTGCCCATGTGGTGCTGGCTGGATTGCTGAGGGCTCCCAGGTGCATCTTGCTCCAGCTCCATGAGCAGCCCCCAGGCTTGATTTGCCTTGTTCCTGACAGCCGGCTGCTCTGGTGCTTCCCTGGGGCTCCTAACTGGAGCAGGTTTATCTGAGGGGGTGAGAATGCCAGGATGTGCCAGGACCAGAGCCCTGGGGTTTCCAAGGAAGAATCCATCAATCCCCTTTTCCAGGAGATCCCAACCCTCTGAATCACACCTGGGATAGAGAATAGCAGAATCGCTGGAGTGCTTAAGACCGGAATGCTGGGAAAAAACCTGATCTTTAATTAACCCCATTTCCTGATGGGAAATAATCCAGGAATTTGGTTCCTGGAATTGGAAAAAGAAGGAAATGTTTTTTTGGGAGGTGCCATAGGTGCTCCTGGACGGGGGATTTCCCTAATCCATCCTTCCCTGATTGAGGAATGGAAGTTTGTGGGATGAGCCAGGATTAACAGACCCCTCCCTCAGGTGTGTGATCCAGGATTTTTCTGCTTTTTCCCAGCCCAGGTGAGCCATGTGCAGCCTTCCAAATGGATTGGTTCAAACCAGGAAGGATTTTATTCCCCATGGGAATAAACCTGGGCTCCAAAACACTCCCAGAATGGCAAAATCCTGATTTTAGCAGCTTTTTCCAGCTCCACATTGGAGGAATTCATGGATCTGCTGGATGATGGGTTCTCATCCCAAATAATCTGCCTGTTTGTCGAGGAACACTCTGGTGATGGTGCTGATACAAGTTGTGCTGACTCAGTCTTCTGAGAGTTTTGGGGATTTTTTTGGGGGCGGGATTTCAGGTGTCTGAGACAGTGGGGAGTGAGGCAGGAGAGAATCCAGATCCAGAAAAATACCGGATAGTGCAGGGAATGGGGAAATCGCAGTAGAAACAAGCACAAAGGAACTGGGAAAAAAAGCATTTTTAAGAAGGGAAAAAAAGGATAACATTCCAACCAAATGCACTGGATGCATATGGATGCTGAAAGCAGGCAGGGAGCACAGAGCCTGTGTGAAACTGAGTCACACAGGCTTCTCTCTCTGGCCTGGGAAAGCATAAGAAGGAATCCCAACAGTCCTTGTTAAAGGACACCAATTGGCAGGTGTTGTTTAGTCAAGGGCTGGTGTTCCACTTAAGCAATGAAGGTGATGTGTACCTTTAATGAGCAATGGGAGTTTTACCTCTCAGACCTTCTCAACCATGTGTATAAAAGTAGATTAAGAATAATAAACTTTGCTCTCTTGGACAATGCAGCCAAGGGAGTCAGTGTCGTACTCCTCGCCGTTCCTAATACAGTGCGAGAGAAAAGAATAACTTGGAGGTGGAATAGGAGAAATTCCAACACAACAGGTTACCAAGGCCTGGGAGAGCCCAAATTTTTCATTTTAGTTGGGAAATTTTTTGGTGTTTATCAATGTTATTGCATTTTGGTTTTTTCCAGGAAAATCCCGGTTTCTTTCTGATGGGACTTGCAGTTGCCTCCTGTTCTTGTAGTTCTGATTTTGCCCATCCTCATTCCCAAAATTTTTTAGAAATTTCTGTAAAATGATGAAAATGATGATGGACTGTGGCCTTTTTTCTTTCTCCTTACTTGTGATGCTATTGCAGTGAAAAGAAGAAGAAAAAACACTGATAAGAAATGGTAAAAAAAAAGATAAAAAGATCAGCATTTTACCATGTATCAGTGCTTGGCTATTTGTTTTAAAGCTTTTTGGCAAATGTTCTTTTTGCTATAAAATAGAATTATATGAAGCCCTGAGGAGGTTTAAAAAATAAGAGAGAAAAAGTAAATTATAATTTAAAATTTAGCTTCTTTTTCAAAGGAGCAATCCTTTTAGACTACAAAAGTGTCGTGGTTTTAAAGCAGTAACTAAAAAATTACTAGAAAATTTACTTATTTCTTGCTATGAGATGTGGATTAGAACAAGAGCAAAACAGGCTTAAAACTTAAAAGGAATAAAGTAAGTTCATTAACAAAACTACAAGAATAAGAACACCAGAATAAACCTCCAGAAAAACCTTTTTATCCCCCACTACTTAACCATTCCCTTGTTCAAATGACAACATAGAGACAAAAAAGTTTGGAACTCAGGTGTTTAAAACAGTCCCAATTCCTGATAGAGTCTTTTCATCAGCCTTTGTAGAGAAACAGAAGTCTTCTTCTGCTAATCTATGGAGTTTCTCACAAGAAAACTATTTTTGTTATAGCTTTCTATTTTTCTGATGTCCAGAAATCTGTCATCATATTTTCTCCTCCCATTTCACATCACTCTGAGGTGTGTTATGGGCCATGAGTCTAGGGATGTCATTTTTAAGGATGAGTTATTCAAAGGCAAAAGTTCTCTTCATTTGTCTTTGTGAGCTTCCCTGGAAAAAAGAAATTTTCTCTTTGCCTCTCAAGGCTTCAAATCTTCAACTATTACTTCTCCCCACTCTGTTCCAGCACTTCACTGTATCACAATTCCTCCACCTTTTGCTCAAAATCTATACTTTGAACACTCCATTCCTCCCTATATACTCTGTCATGAATTGAAGGAGTTTTTTCAGGACACTATTGTCCATCTCCATAACTTTAACAGAAAAGTATTTCAGCTTAATTAAAGCATCTCCTTATTCTCTACCTCTTCTGAAGCTTAACTCTTTTCTTTACTGTCTCTGATAGTTTATAAAGTCTCTTTACATGTTGATTACTATATTTTTCTTTTTCTGGAAAAAAAGGATTAATCTGAAAGTCTCATCTGGGTGATGAAAGAGTTAAAATCTTGCCCAGGCTTTGTAGATGGTTCTGTGATCTCTGCCGGAGCAGCAGCTGGAGTTGTCTGTGATGGAAGATTGTTCATGGCTGCTCTGGAGAGTGTGGTCACTGTCTCAGCCCACCGCAGGTCAAGAGCTTCTTTTCTTTCCTTACTTGGCAGTCTCTGGTGAATTCAGTCACAGCAAAAACTGCAGCCAAGCCAGGGACCGGCCTGGCTCGGCCAGAGCCCGGGGCAAGCCCCGCAGGCCCCATCTCCCGGCCGGGAGCTGCGGCAGGCCCAGCCCAGCCCCTGCCCGGGCCGCATGGGCTGGGCCGGGGACGGGAAGCCAGCTAAAGCTCAGTTACCTTTCACAGACAGGAAACAAAGAGACCAAGAAATTCCCAGGCTTAGGTCTTAAGGTGGTGTCTCACTTTTCAATGGTTAAGAACTGCTGTCAATTCTTAGAAATGACCAGCTGTTGGCTAGGAGACAAACTCCCATCAGGCTCCAGCGGTTTGAACTTCCTTAGGTGTTTCTCTTTGTTTTCTTAAATGCCAATCCATCACAGTTTGATAGACCATGCTGGATTAAATAGCATTTGTTGTTGGCCAGTTTTCCTGATTACATAGGGTCCAGTTTCAGAAATTTTTGGAGTCATTCTAATTGGTGGCTGTGTGGTAGGTATTACAACATGAACATTAAGCTCTCCCCAATATCTGGTATTGTTTTTACCACACACAAATTTGGAGGACAATTGTACAGCTGTTAAATTCAGCCAACAATCTTGATTCCAAGTTTCACAAGATTTAACCTGGCCACGAGATCCGGCGACTTGACTGTGTACAGGCTCAGTGTGGGATCCAGTACTCAGTCATGAATTAAAGGAGTCTTTTTAAGCTACTATTGTCCATCTCCATAGCTTTAACAGAAAGGTATTTCAGCTTGTAAAGCATCTCCTTATTCTCTCTTCCCCATTTAAAACTTAACTCTTTTCCTCACTGTTTTTAGTGGTTTTATGATGTCTTCTTCATGTTGATTGTCTCTCTCTTTCTCTGTCTTTCTGGGAAAAAGGAGTAATCTGTACGTTTTATTCAGGTAGTAAAAGAATTAAAAGCTTTAGAAAAGCTGCAAGAGTTCATGGTGTCAGGTTTCAGTCCAGCAGCAGAAACTGAAAACTAAACCAGGTTGGCCGGCTCTGCTTTCTTTTCCTCCGCCCCCCCCCTTCGTCCTCTGTGGCCTTGTCCGGCCTGGAGGGCGGGGGGGGGAGAGGAGGAGGCCAAGACAGAGCCTTGTTACCTTTTCAGAAGCCAGAAACAAAAGAGGACAAGAGTGCTCTGACTTTACATCTTAAGGAGGTGTTCACAGCGTGACTCTACGTTTTAATGGTCAAAACTGCTGTCAATTGTTAGAAATGACTGATAATTGGTCTGGAGGAAAGACTGCCATCAGCCACCAGCACCTTCAACTTCCTTAGCTCTCAAAACTACCATAAAGGTAAAACCACCCCGTGACACTTTGACACAAGCGCTGTGAATGTCCCAGTTTCCACCTCTCTGTGACAGCACAGCAGGGACAGCCCCAGTGTTCTCCTCTCTGTGACAGCACAGCAGGGACAGCCCCAGTGTTCTCCTTTCTGTGACACCACAGCAAGCACAGCCCCAGTGTTCCACTCTCTGTTACGCCTGTCGTGGTTTTAAAGCATTAGTTAGAAAATCACTGTAAAACTTACTCATTTCTTGCTGTGAGATGTGGATGATGAGAAGGGCAAAAGAAGCTTAAAACCTAAAGGAATGAGTAAGTTTATTAACCAAACTACAAGGTTAAGAATGCAGAATAGAACTTCCAGAAACCCTTTTTCCCCACCACGCTGCCATTCCTGTCTTTAATTGACAACATAGAGGAAAAAAACCAAGCCCTGGTGGTTAAAACAGTCCAAACTTTGCTATAGTCTTTTCAGCAGTCTTTGTCGAGAAAAAGAAGTTCTTTTTTGTCAATCTATGGAGTTTTTCATAAGAAAACCATTTTCTCGTGGCTTCCTATTGCTCTGATGCCAGTGGCCCAGAAAACTCTGCCATCAGTCCTTTCCTCCCATTTCACACCACTCTGAGCTGTGTTCTTGGGCCATGATTCAAGGGGTGTCCTTTGAAGGATGAGATCTTCCAAGGCAAAAGTTCTCTTCATTTGTCTCTGTGACCATCTCTGGAAACAGAAATTTTTGCTTTGTCTCTTAAGAGCCACAAATCTTCAACAACTCTCACTTCTCCTTTTCTCTTCCAGCATCTCCTAGGATTACAACCACTTCACCCTTGACTCAGCTTTATCAATGAATTACTTTTGCTCAGATCTACACTTTGAAATACTCCATTCCCCCCAAAATACTCTTTCAGGAATGAAAGGAGTTTTTTCAGGACATTATTGTCCCTCTCCATAGCTTGAACAAAAGAAAACTTCAGCTTATTCAGGCATCTCCTTATTGTCTTTCCATCTGAGGGTTAATTCCTTCCCTTGCTGCCTTTGATCCTTGATGCTGTCTCTTTCCATGGTGATCCCTCTCTCTTCCCCTCTCTCTGGAAAAAGGATTAATCTGCAAGTCTCATCTGCCTAGTGAAAGGGTTAAACTCTTGCCCAGGCCTTGATCTCTGCCGAGGCAGCGGCTGGAGCCGTTTGCCAGGGAAGGTTTTTGGTAGCTGCTCTGGAGGAGTGTGGCCACTGTCTCAGCACGCCGCAGCTCAAGAGCTTTCCCTCCCCTTCCTCGGCAGTCTCTGCTGAAAGCCAGCAGCGTCAGAAACTGCAGCCGAGCCAGGAAGTGGCCTGACCCGGCAGCCCCGCTGCACAAGGCGCAGCGAGCCCTGCAAGGGCTTCAGCCCCTCTGGGAAGGGGCTCCTGTCACTTCACAGTCGCCATCCAGCACCAGGAACCGCAGAACTCCAGCCAGCCCGGCTCCCCGCCGCGGCCTTGTCTGACGTGGAGCGGCGGAGGCTGAACCAGAGCCCTGTTACCTCTTCAAAAGCCAGAAAGCAAAGAGAAAGAGAAATTCCCAGGCTTAAAATTGAAAGGGTGGTGTTCACAGGTTGATGTCACTTTTCAATGGGCAAAACTACTGTCAATTCCAGAAATGGCCAGGTATTGGCCAGGACAAAAATCTCCAATCAGTTTCCAGCAACCTTAACTTCCTTAGCTGCTTCTCTTTTTTTCATAAATGTCAATCTAACACACACTAGCACAAGTGACAGCCCCAGTGTTCCCCTCTCTGTGACACCACAGCAGGGACAGCCCCAGTGTTTTCCTATCTGTGACACCACAGCAGGGACAGCCCCAGTGTTCTCCTCTCTGTGACACCACAGCAGTGATAGCTACCATGTCCTCCTCTTTGTGACACCACTGCTGTGACTGTCCCAATTTCCCCCTCTCTGTGACACGACAGCAGGGACAGCCCCAGTGTTCTCCTCTCTGTGACACCACAGCAGGCACAGCCCCAGTGTTCCACTCTCTGTTACGCCTGTTGTGGTTTTAAAGCATTAGTTAGAAAATCACTGTAAAACTTACTCATTTCTTGCTGTGAGATGTGGATGATGAGAAGGGCAAAAGAAGCTTCAAACTTAAAGGAATGAGTAAGTTTATTAACCAAACTACAAGGTTAAGAATGCAGAATAGAACTTCTAGAAACCCTTTTTCCCCACCACGCTGCCATTCCTGTCTTTAATTGATGTCATGGGGTGGCTTTACCTTTATAGTGATTTTAGGAGCTAAGGAAGTTGAAGGTGCTGGTGGCTGATGGGAGACTTTCCTCCTGACCAGTTATCAGTCATTTTTAAGAACAATTGACAGCAGTTTTGACCATTAAAAAGTGAATTCAAACTGTGAACACCGCCCTAATATGTAAAGTCAGAGCACTCTGGTCCACTCTTTTGTTTCTGGCTTCTGAAAAGGTAACAAGGCTCTGTCGTGGCCTCCTCCTTCTCCCCTGCCCCCTCCCCTCCCAAGCCGGACAAGGCCGCAGAGGACAAAGGCGGGGGACGGGGGCGGGGGGGGCGCAGAGGAAAAGAAAGCAGAGCCGGCCAACCTGGTTTAGTTTTCAGTTTCTGCTGCTGGACTGAAACCTGACACCATGAACTCTTGCAGCTTTTCTAAAGCTTTTAATTCTTTTACTACCTGAATAAAACGTACAGATTACTCCTTTTTCCCAGAAAGACAGAGAAAGAGAGAGACAATCAACATGAAGAAGACATCATAAAACCACTAAAAACAGTGAGGAAAAGAGTTAAGTTTTAAATGGGGAAGAGAGAATAAGGAGATGCTTTACAAGCTGAAATACCTTTCTGTTAAAGCTATGGAGATGGACAATAATAGCTTAAAAAGACTCCTTTAATTCATGACAGAGTATTGGGAAGCTTGGAGTGTTCAAAGTGTGGATTTTTGAGCAAAAGAGAGAGTAATTGTGATACAGTGAGTTGCTGGAACTGAGTAAAGCGAAGATTTTGAAGCCTTGGGGGCAATGAGAAAACTGTTTTCTAGGAAAGCTCACAGAGACAGATGAAGAAGACTTTTGCCTTTGAATGACTCATCCTTAAAATGACATCCCTAGACTCATGGCCCATACACACCTCAGAGTGATGTGAAATGAGAGGAGAAGAACTGATGACAGATTTCCGGGCAGCTGGCATCAGAGCAACAGAGAACTGTAACAGAAATAGTTTTCTTGTGAGAAACTCCATAGGTTATCAGAAAGAGACTTCTGTTTCTCTACAAAGACTGTAGCAAGAATTGGGACTGTTTTTAACCACCAAAGTTCAAAATTTTTTTTGTCTCTATGTTGTCATGTATACAAAGAAATGGTCAAGTAGTGAGAGATAGAAGAGTTTCCTGGAAGTTTATTCTGGTGTTCTTATTCTTGTAGTTTGTTAATAAACTTTCTTTATCCCTTTTTAAGTTTTAAGCCTGTTTTGCTCTTGCTCTAATCCATATCTCACAGCAAGAAATAAGTAATTTTTTAGTTACTGGTTTAAAGCCATGACATCTCCTTTCAAAACCTAGTTGAAATTTTGCAGAAACAATTAGATGAAGAAAGGAATGAGATCCATCTCTTGCCAGTGGCCCGAAGAGAGGAATGGGTTAAAAATTCAAAGAATGCTTACTCACCAAAAAAACAGTGGAGAGGGAAACCCCTCTCATTAATCAAATTTAGCCTCAAAAAGAACTAACTGATGAAAAATTGTGGGCAGCACTGCTGTCCTAGCTTGAAACCTTTAATTAAAACAATATAATCATATTGTCATGGAGTTAACTTTACCTTTAAGGGAGTTGGAGTTGCTGGGAACTGCCTGGAGTCTTTTCTCCTGACCAATTATCGGTCATTGCTGAGAATTGACAGCAGTTTACGCCATTGAAAAGTGGGATCAACTTGTGAACCCTACCTTAAAGTGTAAAACCAGAGCTCTCTTGGTTCTCTTTGTTTCCTGGCTGTGAAGGGTGGCAGAGCTCCAGGCCTCCCGTTCCCTGCCCAGGCCATGCGGCCGGGCGGGGCCGGGGCCGGGGCCAGCCGCGTGTCCCGGCCGGCAGATGGCGGGGGGCCTGCGGAAGGTTTTCCTCGGGCCGGGCCGAGCCGAACCGATCTCTGGCTCAGCTGCAGGTTTTGCTGTAACTAAATTCACTGGAAAATGCCGAGAGAAGAAAGAGAGAGGCCCTGGACTTGCAGCGGGCTGGAGCGGCGACTACACTCTCCAGAGCAGCCATGAGGAACTTTCCATCGCAGACGGCTCCAGCTCCTGTTCAGCAGAGATCACCGAACCACCTACAAAAGCCTGGGCAAGATTTTAACTCTTTCATTACCCAGATGAGACTTGCGGATTAATCTTTTTATCCAGAGAGAGAGAGAGAGAGAGTGATCAACATGAAAAGAGACTTTATAAACTACCACTGACAGGAAAGAAAAGAAGCTTCAGAAAAGGTAGAGAATTAAGAAGATGCTTTAATTAAGCTGAAATATCTTTCTGTTAAAACTATGGAGATGGACAGTTCTGAAAAGAACTCCTTTAATTCATGATACAGAATCTAGAGAGGAATAAAGTGTTCAAATTGTAAATTTGAGTAAAAAGTAGAGTAATTGTGGTATAGTGAAGTGCTGGGAGATTTGAAGCCTTGAGAGGCAATGAGAAAACTGTTTTCTAGTGAAGCTCACAGAAACAGATGAAGAAGACTTTTTGCCTTTGAATAACTTATCCTTAAAAATGCTACCCCTAGACTCATGGCCCATACAAACCTCAGAGTGATGTGAAAATGGGAGGAGTGGGCTCTAATAATAGCAGCTCTGGGCAGCTAACATTAGGGCAATGGAAAACTATAACAAAAATAGTTTTCTTCTGAGAATCTCCATAAATTAACAGGAAGAAACTTCTGTTTCTCTACAAAGACTGGTGAAAAGACTGTAGCAAGAATTGGGACTGTTTTAACCATCAAAGTTCCAAAGTTTTTGTCTCTGTTGTCATGTGAACAAGGAAATAGTGAGTAGATAGGGGATGAAAAGGTTTTCTGGAAGTTTATTCTGGTGTTCTTATTATTGTAGTTTGTCAATAAACTTTCCTTTTTCCTTTAAAGTTTTAGGCCTGTTTTGCTCTTGTTCTAATCCATATCTCACAGCAAGAAATAAGTAATTTTCTCAGTTATTGGTTTAAAACCACGACATCTCTTCAAAGTCTTTCAAATTCCAGAAACATTCCACAAAATCTCCACAAATTTGTACACAAACTATGAAAAATCTTTCAAAATGATTCAAGTCTAGTCAAAATCCAACAAAATTCCACAAACATCCCAACAAACTCCCTAAATCTTCTCAAAACCCCACTAAATTCCAGAAACATCCCACAAAAACTTTACAAATTTCCACACATCCTAGAAAAATCCCTCAAAATTCTTCAAGTCTTCTTAAAATCTCACTAAATTCCAGAACATTCCACAACATTCCAAAAAAATCGCACAACATTCCAGAAACCTCCCAGAAAATTCTTTACATTTTCGCAAAACTCCACCAAATTCCAGAAACATCCCACAAAATCTCCTCCAATTAGCACGCAATCTAAGAAAAATACCTCAAAATCCTTCATGTCTCTTCAAAGTCTACCAAATTCCAGAAATTTCCCACAAAATCTCCTCCAATTTGCACGCAATCTAAGCAAAATTATTCAAAATTCTTCATGTCTCTTCAATGTCCTTCAAAATTACAGAAATTTCCCACAAAATTCCACGAACATCCCAACACACTCCTTAAACCTTCTCAAAACAACACCAAATTTCAGTAACATCTCACAAAATTCTAGAAAAATCTTGTCAAAACCCCACCAAATTCCAGAAACTTCCCACAAAAAGCTTACAAATTTCCTCACATCCTAGAAAAATCACTCGAAATTCATCAAGTCTCCTCAAAATCTCACTAAATTCCAGAACATTCCACAACATTTCAAAAAAATTGCACAACATTCCAGAAACCTCCACAAAATTCTTTATATTTTCGCAAAACTCCACCAAATTTCAAAAACATCCCACAAAATCTCCACAAATTTCCACACAATCTAAGAAAAATACTTCAAAATGCTTCATGTCTCCTCAAAGTCAAAAACCTTAAAAATTTCCACACACCATAGAAAAATCCCTCAAAATTCTTCAAGTCTCTTTAAAATCTTACCAAATTCCAGAACATTCCGCAACATTCCAAAAAAATCGCACAACCTTCCAGAAACCTCACACAAAATTCTTTACATTTTCACAAAACCCTACCAAATTCCAGAAACTTCACACAAAAACTCCTCCATTTTACACAAAGCTAAGAAAAATACCTCAAAATGCTTCACGTCTCTTCAGTCTACCAAATTCCAGAAACATCCCACAAAATCTCCTCCAATTTGCAAGCGATCTAAAAAAAATCTTTCAAAATTCTTCAAGTCTAGTGAAAATCCCACAAAATTCCACAAACATCCCAAAAAATTCCACAAACATCCCAACAAACTCCCTAAGTCTTCTCAAAACGCTACCAAATTCCAGAAACATCCCACAAAATCTCCACAAATTTCCACACAATCTAAGAAAAATACCTCAAAATTCTTCATGTCTCCTCAAAGTCTTTTGAAATTCCACAAACATCCCACACAATTCCACAAACATCCCAACAAACTCCTTAAACCTTCTCAAAGCCCTACCAAATTCCAGAACATTCCACAACATTTCAAAGAAATCACACAACATTCCAGAAACCTCCCACAAAATTCTTTACATTTTCGCAAAACTCCATCAAATTCCAGAAACATCCCCCAAAATCTCCTCAAATTTCCACACAATCTAAGAAAAATACCTAAAAATTCTCCATGTCTCCTCAAAGTCTTTCGAAATTCCACAAACAACGCACACAATTCCCTAAATCTTCTCAAAACCCTACCAAATTCCAGGAACATCCCACAAAAACTTTTCCAATTTCCACACAATCTAAGAAAAATACCTCAAAATTCTTCATGTCTCCTCAAAGTCTTACAAATTCCACAAACATCCCACAAAATTCCACAAACATCCCAACAAACTCCCCAAGTCTTCTCAAAACCCTACCAAATTCCAGAAATATCCCACAAAATCTTGACAAATTTCCACACAATCTAAAAAAAACCCTCAAAATTCTTCATGTCTCCTCAAAGTCTTTCAAATTCCAGAAACATCCCACAAAATCTCCAAAAATTTCCACTCAATTTAAGAAAAATACTTCAAAATGCTTCATGTCTCCTCAAAGTCAAAAACCTTAAAAATTTCCACACACCATAGAAAAATCCCTCAAAATTCTTCAAGTCTCTTTAAAATCTTACCAAATTCCAGAACATTCCGCAACATTCCAAAAAAATCGCACAACCTTCCAGAAACCTCACACAAAATTCTTTACATTTTCACAAAACCCTACCAAATTCCAGAAACTTCGCACAAAAACTCCTCCATTTTACACAAAGCTAAGAAAAATACCTCAAAATGCTTCACATCTCTTCAGTCTACCAAATTCCAGAAACATCCCACAAAATCTCCTCCAATTTGCAAGCGATCTAAAAAAAATCTTTCAAAATTCTTCAAGTCTAGTCAAAATCCCACAAAATTCCACAAACATCCCAAAAAATTCCACAAACATCCCAACAAACTCCCTAAGTCTTCTCAAAACGCTACCAAATTCCAGAAACATCCCACAAAATCTCCACAAATTTCCACACAATCTAAGAAAAATACCTCAAAATTCTTCATGTCTCCTCAAAGTCTTTTGAAATTCCACAAACATCCCACACAATTCCACAAACATCCCAACAAACTCCTTAAACCTTCTCAAAGCCCGACCAAATTCCAGAAACATCTCACAAAATTCTAGAAAAATCTTCTCAAAACCCCACCAAATTCCAGAAACTTCCCACAAAATCTTTACAAATTTCCACACATCCTAGAAAATTCCCTCAAAATTCTTCAAGTCTTCTCAAAATCTCACCAAATTCCAGAACATTCCACAACATTTCAAAAAAATCGCACAACATTCCAGAAACCTCCCACAAAATTCTTTACATTTTCGCAAAACTCCATCAAATTCCAGAAACATCCCACAAAATCTCCACAAATTTCCACACAATATAAGCAAAATACCTCAAAATTCTTCATATCTCCTCAAAGTCTTTCGAAATTCCACAAACTTCCCACACAATTTCCTAAATCTTCTCAAAACCCTACCAAATTCCAGAAACATCCCACAAAAACTCTTCCAATTTTCACAAAATTCCACAAACATCCCACAAAATTCCCGAAAAATCTTCTCAAAACCCTACCAAATTCCAGACACATCCCACGGAATTCCACAAAAATTTCAACAAATTCCAAAAACATCCCACGGAATTTCAGAAACATCCCAAAAAACTCACTAAATCTTCTCAAAACCTTAACAAAGTCCGGAAACATCCCACAAAAGTCTCCACAAATTACCACACAATCTATGAAAATACTTCAAAATCCTTCATGTCTCCTCAAAGTCTACCAAATTCCAGAAACATCCCACACAATTCCTTAAATCTTTTCAAAACCCCACCAAATTCCAGAAACATCCCACAAAAATTTCCACAAAATTCTACAAACATCCCGCAAAATTCCAGAAAAATCTTTTCAAAACCCTACCAAATTCCAGAAAAATCCTGCTAAATCCCTCAAAAATCACACCAAATTCCAACAACATTCCACGGAATTCCACAAACATCCCAACACACTCCTAAATCTTCTCTAAACTCTTCCAAATTCCAGAAACATCCCACAAAATCTACAAAAATTTCCACAAAATTCCACAAACATCCCACAAAATTCCAGAAAAATCTTCTCAAAACGCTACCAAATTCCAGAAACATCCCACAGAATCTTGACAAATTTCCTCACAATATAAAAAAACCCCTCAAAATTCTTCATGACTCGTCAAAATCTTTCAAATTCCAGAAACATCCCACAAAATCTCCACAAATTTCCACACAATCTAAGAAAAATACCTCAAAATTCTTCATGTCTCCTCAAAGTCTTTCGAAATTCCACAAACATCCCACACAATTCCCTAAATCTTCTCAAAACCCTTCCAAATTCCAGAAACATCCCAAAAAATCTCTTCCAATTTCCGCAAAATTAAACAAACATCCCACAAAATTACAGAAAAATCTTCTCAAAACCCTACCAAATTTCAGAAATATCCCCCAATATCTTGACAAATTTCCACACAATCTAAAAAAAACCCCTCAAAATTCTTCAGGACTCCTCAAAGCCTTTCAAATTCCAGAATCATCCCACAAAATCTCCACAAATTACCACACAATCTATGAAAACTCGTTCAAAATTCTTCAAGTCTAGTCAAAATCCCTCAAAATTCCAGAAACATCCCACCAAATTCCACAAAAATCCCACCAAATTCCAGAAACATCCCAAAAAAATCCACAAACATCCCAGCAAAATCCCTAAATCTTCTCAAAACTCTACCAAATTCCAGAAACATCCCACAAAAACTCTTCCAATTTTCACAAAATTCCACAAACATCCCACAAAATTCCCGAAAAATCTTCTCAAAACCCTACCAAATTCCAGACACATCCCACGGAATTCCACAAAAATTTCAACAAATTCCAAAAACATCCCACGGAATTTCAGAAACATCCCAAAAAACTCACTAAATCTTCTCAAAACCTTAACAAAGTCCGGAAACATCCCACAAAAGTCTCCACAAATTACCACACAATCTATGAAAATACTTCAAAATCCTTCATGTCTCCTCAAAGTCTACCAAATTCCAGAAACATCCCACACAATTCCTTAAATCTTTTCAAAACCCCACCAAATTCCAGAAACATCCCACAAAAATTTCCACAAAATTCTACAAACATCCCGCAAAATTCCAGAAAAATCTTTTCAAAACCCTACCAAATTCCAGAAAAATCCTGCTAAATCCCTCAAAATTCCCACCAAATTCCAAAAACATTCCACGGAATTCCACAAACATCCCAACAAACTCACTAAATCTTCTAAAAACCTTAAAAAATTCCAGAAACATCCCACAAAATCTCCTCCAATTTGCAAGCGATCTAAAAAAAATCTTTCAAAATTCTTCAAGTCTAGTCAAAATCCCACAAAATTCCACAAACATCCCAAAAAATTCCACAAACATCCCAACAAACTCCCTAAGTCTTCTCAAAACGCTACCAAATTCCAGAAACATCCCACAAAATCTCCACAAATTTCCACACAATCTAAGAAAAATACCTCCAAATTCTTCATGTCTCCTCAAAGTCTTTCGAAATTCCACAAACATCCCACACAATTCCACAAACATCCCAACAAACTCCTTAAACCTTCTCAAAGCCCTACCAAATTCCAGAACATTCCACAACATTTCAAAGAAATCACACAACATTCCAGAAACCTCCCACAAAATTCTTTACATTTTCGCAAAACTCCATCAAATTCCAGAAACATCCCCCAAAATCTCCACAAATTTCCACACAATCTAAGAAAAATACCTAAAAATTCTCCATGTCTCCTCAAAGTCTTTCGAAATTCCACAAACAACGCACACAATTCCCTAAATCTTCTCAAAACCCTACCAAATTCCAGAAATATCCCACAAAATCTTGACAAATTTCCACACAATCAAAAAAAAACCTCAAAATTCTCCATGTCTCCTCAAAGTCTTTCAAATTCCAGAAACATCCAACAAAATCTCCAAACATTTGCACACAATCTAAGAAAACCCTTTCAAAATTATTCAAGTCTAGTCAAAATCCCAAAAAATTCCAAAAACATCCAACCAAATTCCAGAAAAATCACACAAAATTCCACATACATCCCATCAAACTCCCTAAATCTTCTCAAAACCCTACCAAATTCCAGAAACATCCCACAAAAACTTTTCCAATTTCCACACAATCTAAGAAAAATACCTCAAAATTCTTCATGTCTCCTCAAAGTCTTACAAATTCCACAAACATCCCACAAAATTCCACAAACATCCCAACAAACTCCCCAAGCCTTCTCAAAACCCTACCAAATTCCAGAAATATCCCACAAAATCTTGACAAATTTCCACACAATCTAAAAAAAACCCTCAAAATTCTTCATGTCTCCTCAAAGTCTTTCAAATTCCAGAAACATCCCACAAAATCTCCAAAAATTTCCACTCAATTTAAGAAAAATACTTCAAAATGCTTCATGTCTCCTCAAAGTCAAAAACCTTAAAAATTTCCACACACCATAGAAAAATCCCTCAAAATTCTTCAAGTCTCTTTAAAATCTTACCAAATTCCAGAACATTCCGCAACATTCCAAAAAAATCGCACAACCTTCCAGAAACCTCACACAAAATTCTTTACATTTTCACAAAACCCTACCAAATTCCAGAAACTTCACACAAAAACTCCTCCATTTTACACAAAGCTAAGAAAAATACCTCAAAATGCTTCACGTCTCTTCAGTCTACCAAATTCCAGAAACATCCCACAAAATCTCCTCCAATTTGCAAGCGATCTAAAAAAAATCTTTCAAAATTCTTCAAGTCTAGTGAAAATCCCACAAAATTCCACAAACATCCCAAAAAATTCCACAAACATCCCAACAAACTCCCTAAGTCTTCTCAAAACGCTACCAAATTCCAGAAACATCCCACAAAATCTCCACAAATTTCCACACAATCTAAGAAAAATACCTCAAAATTCTTCATGTCTCCTCAAAGTCTTTTGAAATTCCACAAACATCCCACACAATTCCACAAACATCCCAACAAACTCCTTAAACCTTCTCAAAGCCCTACCAAATTCCAGAACATTCCACAACATTTCAAAGAAATCACACAACATTCCAGAAACCTCCCACAAAATTCTTTACATTTTCGCAAAACTCCATCAAATTCCAGAAACATCCCCCAAAATCTCCTCAAATTTCCACACAATCTAAGAAAAATACCTAAAAATTCTCCATGTCTCCTCAAAGTCTTTCGAATTTCCACAAACAACGCACACAATTCCCTAAATCTTCTCAAAACCCTACCAAATTCCAGGAACATCCCACAAAAACTTTTCCAATTTCCACACAATCTAAGAAAAATACCTCAAAATTCTTCATGTCTCCTCAAAGTCTTACAAATTCCACAAACATCCCACAAAATTCCACAAACATCCCAACAAACTCCCCAAGTCTTCTCAAAACCCTACCAAATTCCAGAAATATCCCACAAAATCTTGACAAATTTCCACACAATCTAAAAAAAACCCTCAAAATTCTTCATGTCTCCTCAAAGTCTTTCAAATTCCAGAAACATCCCACAAAATCTCCAAAAATTTCCACTCAATTTAAGAAAAATACTTCAAAATGCTTCATGTCTCCTCAAAGTCAAAAACCTTAAAAATTTCCACACACCATAGAAAAATCCCTCAAAATTCTTCAAGTCTCTTTAAAATCTTACCAAATTCCAGAACATTCCGCAACATTCCAAAAAAATCGCACAACCTTCCAGAAACCTCACACAAAATTCTTTACATTTTCACAAAACCCTACCAAATTCCAGAAACTTCGCACAAAAACTCCTCCATTTTACACAAAGCTAAGAAAAATACCTCAAAATGCTTCACATCTCTTCAGTCTACCAAATTCCAGAAACATCCCACAAAATCTCCTCCAATTTGCAAGCGATCTAAAAAAAATCTTTCAAAATTCTTCAAGTCTAGTCAAAATCCCACAAAATTCCACAAACATCCCAAAAAATTCCACAAACATCCCAACAAACTCCCTAAGTCTTCTCAAAACGCTACCAAATTCCAGAAACCTCCCACAAAATCTTTTACATTTTTGGAAAACTTTCTCAAATTCCAGAAACACCCCACAAAATCTTAACAAATTTCCACACATCCTAGAAAATTCCCTCAAAATTCTTCAAGTCTTATCAAAATCTCACCAAATTCCAGAACATTCCACAACATTTCAAAAAAATCGCACAACATTCCAGAAACCTCCCACAAAATTCTTTACATTTTCGCAAAACTCCACCAAAATTCTTCATGTCCCCTCAAAGTCTTTCGAAATTCCACAAACTTCCCACACAATTTCCTAAATCTTCTCAAAACCCTACCAAATTCCAGAAACATCCCACAAAAACTCTTCCAATTTTCACAAAATTCCACAAACATCCCACAAAATTCCAGAAAAATCTTTTCAAAACCCTACCAAATTCCAGAAATATCCCACAAAATCTTGACAAATTTCCACACAATCTAAGAAAAACCCTCAAAATTCTTCATGTCTCCTCAAAGTCTTTCAAATTCCAGAAACATCCCACAAAATCTCCACAAATTTCCACACAATTTAAGAAAAATACTTCAAAATGCTTCATGTCTCCTCAAAGTCAAAAACCTTAAAAATTTCCACACATCATCGAAAAATCCCTCAAAATTCTTCAAGTCTCTTTAAAATTTTACCGAATTCCAAAACATTCTACAACATTCCAAAAAATTCGCGCAACCTTCCAGAAATCTCATACAAAATTCTTTACATTTTCACAAAACCCTACCAAATTGCAGAAACTTCCCACTAAACCTCCACCAATTTGCAAGCAATCTAAGAAAAATCTTTCAAAATTCTTCAAGTCTAGTCAAAATCCCTCAAAATTCCAGAAACATCCCACCAAATTCCAGAAAAATCACACAAAATTCCACATACATCCCATCAAACTCCCTAAATCTTCTCAAAACCCTACCAAATTCCAGAAACTTCCCACAAAACCTCCTCCATTTTGCACACAAGCTAAGAAAAATACCTCAAAATGCTTCACGTCTCTTCAGTCTACCAAATTCCAGAAACATCCCACAAAATCTCCTCCAATTTGCAAGCGATCTAAAAAAAATCTTTCAAAATTCTTCAAGTCTAGTCAAAATCCCACAAAATTCCACAAACATCCCAAAAAATTCCACAAACATCCCAACAAACACCTTAAACCTTCTCAAAGCCCTACCAAATTCCAGAAACATCTCACAAAATTCTAGAAAAATCTTCTCAAAACCCCACCAAATTCCAGAAACTTCCCACAAAATCTTTACAAATTTCAACACATCCTAGAAAATTCCCTCAAAATTCTTCAAGTCTTCTCAAAATCTCACTAAATTCCAGAACATTCCACAACATTTCAAAAAAATCGCACAACATTCCAGAAACCTCCCACAAAATTCTTTACATTTTCGCAAAACTCCATCAAATTCCAGAAACATCCCACAAAATCTCCACAAATTTCCACACAATATAAGCAAAATACCTCAAAATTCTTCATTTCTCCTCAAAGTCTTTCGAAATTCCACAAACATCGCACACAATTCCCTAAATCTTATCAAAACCCTTCCAAATTTTAGAAATATCCCACAAAATCTTGACAAATTTCCACACAATCTAAAAAAAAACCTCAAAATTCTTCATGTCTCCTCAAAGTCTTTCAAATTCCAGAAACATCCAACAAAATCTCCAAAAATTTGCACACAATCTAAGAAAACTCATCAAAATTCTTCAAGTCAAGTCAAAATCCCTCAAAATTCCCGAAACATCCAAACAAACTCCCTAAATCTTCTCAAAACCCTATCACATTCCAGAAACATCCCACAAAACTCTCCACAAATTTCCACACAATCTAAGAAAAATATTACAATTCCATCATGTCTTTTCAGTCCTTAAAATTGCAGAAACATCCCACAAAATTCCACAAAAATCAAACAGAATTCCAGAAACATCACACATAATTCCACAATCATCCCAACAAACTCCCTAAATCTTCTCAAAACCCTACCACATTCCAGAAAAATCCCACAAAAACTTTTCCAATTTCCACTCATCCTAGAAAAATCCCTCAAAATTCTTCAAGTCTCTTTAAAATCTCACCAAATTTCAGAACATTCCACAACATTCCAAAAAAATCGCACAACCTTCCAGAAACCTCCTACAAAATTCTTTACATTTTCACAAAACCCTACCAAATTCCAGAAACTTCCCACTAAACCTCCACCAATTTGCACACAATCTAAAAAGAATTTTTCAAAATTCTTCAAGTCCAGTCAAAATCCCACAAAATTCCAGAAACATCCCACCAAATTCCAGAAAAATCACACAAAATTCCACATACATCCCATCAAACTCCCTAAATCTTCTCAAAACCCTACCAAATTCCAGAAACATCCCACAAAAATCTCCACAAATTTCCACACAATCTATGAAAATACTTCAAAATCCTTCATGTCTCCTCAAAGTCTTCCAAATTCCAGAAACATCCCACACAATTCCTTAAATCTTTTCAAATCCCCACCAAATTCCAGAAACATCCCACAAAAATTTCCACAAAATTCTACAAACATCCCGCAAAATTCCAGAAAAATCTTTTCAAAACCCTACCAAATTCCAGAAAAATCCTGCAAAATCCCTCAAAATTCCCACCAAATTCCAACAACATTCCACGGAATTCCACAAACATCCCAACACACTCCCTAAATCTTCACTAAAGTCTACCAAATTCCAGAAACATCCCACAAAATCTACAAAAATTTCCACAAAATTCCACTAACATCCCACAAAATTCCAGAAAAATCTTCTCAAAACCCTACGAAATTCCAGAAATATCCAACAAAATCTTGACAAATTTCCTCACAATAGAAAAAAACCCTCAAAATTCTTCATGTCTCCTCAAAGTCTTTCAAATTCCAGAAACATCCCACAAAATCTCCAAAAATTTCCACTCAATTTAAGAAAAATACTTCAAAATGCTTCATGTCTCCTCAAAGTCAAAAACCTTAAAAATTTCCACACACCATAGAAAAATCCCTCAAAATTCTTCAAGTCTCTTTAAAATCTTACCAAATTCCAGAACATTCCGCAACATTCCAAAAAAATCGCACAACCTTCCAGAAACCTCACACAAAATTCTTTACATTTTCACAAAACCCTACCAAATTCCAGAAACTTCGCACAAAAACTCCTCCATTTTACACAAAGCTAAGAAAAATACCTCAAAATGCTTCACATCTCTTCAGTCTACCAAATTCCAGAAACATCCCACAAACTCTCCTCCAATTTGCAAGCGATCTAAAAAAAATCTTTCAAAATTCTTCAAGTCTAGTCAAAATCCCACAAAATTCCACAAACATCCCAAAAAATTCCACAAACATCCCAACAAACTCCCTAAGTCTTCTCAAAACGCTACCAAATTCCAGAAACCTCCCACAAAATCTTTTACATTTTTGGAAAACTTTCTCAAATTCCAGAAACACCCCACAAAATCTTAACAAATTTCCACACATCCTAGAAAATTCCCTCAAAATTCTTCAAGTCTTATCAAAATCTCACCAAATTCCAGAACATTCCACAACATTTCAAAAAAATCGCACAACATTCCAGAAACCTCCCACAAAATTCTTTACATTTTCGCAAAACTCCACCAAAATTCTTCATGTCCCCTCAAAGTCTTTCGAAATTCCACAAACTTCCCACACAATTTCCTAAATCTTCTCAAAACCCTACCAAATTCCAGAAACATCCCACAAAAACTCTTCCAATTTTCACAAAATTCCACAAACATCCCACAAAATTCCAGAAAAATCTTTTCAAAACCCTACCAAATTCCAGAAATATCCCACAAAATCTTGACAAATTTCCACACAATCTAAGAAAAACCCTCAAAATTCTTCATGTCTCCTCAAAGTCTTTCAAATTCCAGAAACATCCCACAAAATCTCCACAAATTTCCACACAATTTAAGAAAAATACTTCAAAATGCTTCATGTCTCCTCAAAGTCAAAAACCTTAAAAATTTCCACACACCATAGAAAAATCCCTCAAAATTCTTCAAGTCTCTTTAAAATCTTACCAAATTCCAGAACATTCCGCAACATTCCAAAAAAATCGCACAACCTTCCAGAAACCTCACACAAAATTCTTTACATTTTCACAAAACCCTACCAAATTCCAGAAACTTCGCACAAAAACTCCTCCATTTTACACAAAGCTAAGAAAAATACCTCAAAATGCTTCACATCTCTTCAGTCTACCAAATTCCAGAAACATCCCACAAACTCTCCTCCAATTTGCAAGCGATCTAAAAAAAATCTTTCAAAATTCTTCAAGTCTAGTCAAAATCCCACAAAATTCCACAAACATCCCAAAAAATTCCACAAACATCCCAACAAACTCCCTAAGTCTTCTCAAAACGCTACCAAATTCCAGAAACCTCCCACAAAATCTTTTACATTTTTGGAAAACTTTCTCAAATTCCAGAAACACCCCACAAAATCTTAACAAATTTCCACACATCCTAGAAAATTCCCTCAAAATTCTTCAAGTCTTATCAAAATCTCACCAAATTCCAGAACATTCCACAACATTTCAAAAAAATCGCACAACATTCCAGAAACCTCCCACAAAATTCTTTACATTTTCGCAAAACTCCACCAAAATTCTTCATGTCCCCTCAAAGTCTTTCGAAATTCCACAAACTTCCCACACAATTTCCTAAATCTTCTCAAAACCCTACCAAATTCCAGAAACATCCCACAAAAACTCTTCCAATTTTCACAAAATTCCACAAACATCCCACAAAATTCCAGAAAAATCTTTTCAAAACCCTACCAAATTCCAGAAATATCCCACAAAATCTTGACAAATTTCCACACAATCTAAGAAAAACCCTCAAAATTCTTCATGTCTCCTCAAAGTCTTTCAAATTCCAGAAACATCCCACAAAATCTCCACAAATTTCCACACAATTTAAGAAAAATACTTCAAAATGCTTCATGTCTCCTCAAAGTCAAAAACCTTAAAAATTTCCACACATCATCGAAAAATCCCTCAAAATTCTTCAAGTCTCTTTAAAATTTTACCGAATTCCAAAACATTCTACAACATTCCAAAAAATTCGCGCAACCTTCCAGAAATCTCATACAAAATTCTTTACATTTTCACAAAACCCTACCAAATTGCAGAAACTTCCCACTAAACCTCCACCAATTTGCAAGCAATCTAAGAAAAATCTTTCAAAATTCTTCAAGTCTAGTCAAAATCCCTCAAAATTCCAGAAACATCCCACCAAATTCCAGAAAAATCACACAAAATTCCACATACATCCCATCAAACTCCCTAAATCTTCTCAAAACCCTACCAAATTCCAGAAACTTCCCACAAAACCTCCTCCATTTTGCACACAAGCTAAGAAAAATACCTCAAAATGCTTCACGTCTCTTCAGTCTACCAAATTCCAGAAACATCCCACAAAATCTCCTCCAATTTGCAAGCGATCTAAAAAAAATCTTTCAAAATTCTTCAAGTCTAGTCAAAATCCCACAAAATTCCACAAACATCCCAAAAAATTCCACAAACATCCCAACAAACACCTTAAACCTTCTCAAAGCCCTACCAAATTCCAGAAACATCTCACAAAATTCTAGAAAAATCTTCTCAAAACCCCACCAAATTCCAGAAACTTCCCACAAAATCTTTACAAATTTCCACACATCCTAGAAAATTCCCTCAAAATTCTTCAAGTCTTCTCAAAATCTCACTAAATTCCAGAACATTCCACAACATTTCAAAGAAATCGCACAACATTCCAGAAACCTCCCACAAAATTCTTTACATTTTCACAAAACTCCATCAAATTCCAGAAACATCCCACAAAATCTCCACAAATTTCCACACAATCTAAAAAAAAACCCTCAAAATTCTTCAGGACTCCTCAAAGTCTTTCAAATTCCAGAATCATCCCACAAAATCTCAAAATCCCTCAGAAGTCCAGAAACATCCCACCAAATTCCAGAAAAATCCCACCAAATTCCAGAAACATCCCACAAAAACTTTTCCAATTTCCACAAAATTCCACAAACTTTCCCCAAAATTCCAGAAAAATCCCACAAAATTCCACAAACATCCCAACAAACTCCCTAAGTCTTATCAAATCCCTACCCAATTCCAGAAACCTCCCACAAAATCTTTTACATTTTTGGAAAACTTTCTCAAATTCCAGAAACACCCCACAAAATCTTAACAAATTTCCACACATCCTAGAAAAATCCCTCAACATTCTTCAAGTCTTCTCAAAATCTCACTAAATTCCAGAACATTCCACAACATTTCAAAGAAATCGCACAACATTCCAGAAACCTCCCCCAAAATTCTTTACATTTTCGCAAAACCCCATCAAATTCCAGAAACATCCCACAAAATCTCCACATATTTCCACACAATCTAAGAAAAATACCTCAAAATTCTTCATGTCTCTTCAAAGTCTTTCGAAATTCCACAAACATCCCACACAATTCCTTAAATCTTCTCAAAACCCTTCCAAATTCCAGAAACATCCTACAAAATCTCATTCAATTTCCACAAAATTCCACAAACATCCCAGAAAATTACAGAAAAATCTTTTCAAAACCCTATCAAATTCCAGAAACATCCCAAAAAATCTCGACAAATTTCCACACAATCTAAGAAAACACTTTCAAAATTCTTAAAGTCTAGACATAATCCCTCAAATTTCCAGAAACATCCCAACAAACTCCTTAAATCTTCTCAAAACCCTACCACATACCAGAAACATCCCACAAAATCTTCAAAAATTTCCACACAATCTAAAAAAAATACCTCAAAATGCTTCATGTCTACTGAGTCCCTAAAATTGCAGAAACAACCCACAAAATTCCACAAAAATTTCAACAGATTCCAAAAACATCCCACAGAATTCCACAAAAATCCCAACAAACTCCCTAAACCTTCTCAAAACCTTACCAATTTCCAGAAACTTCCCACAAAAATTTTTCCAATTTCCACACATCTTAGAAAAATCCCTCAAAATTCTTCAAGTCTCTTTAAAATCTTACCAAATTCCAGAACATTCCACAAAATCTACAAAAAAATCGCACAACCTTCCAGAAACCTCACACAAAATTCTTTACATTTTCACAAAACCCTACCAAATTCCAAAAACTTCCCACAGAACCTCCTCCAATTTGCACACCAGCTAAGAAAAATACCTCAAAATGCTTCACGTCTCTTCAGTCTACCAAATTCCAGAAACATCCCACAAAATCTCCTTCAATTTGCAAGCGATCTAAAAAAATCTTTCGAAATTCTTCAAGTCTAGTCAAAATCCCACAAAATTCCAGAAACACCCCAAAAAATTCCACAAACATCCCAACAAACTCCCTAAGTCTTCTCAAAACCCTACCACATTCCAGAAACATCTCACAAAATTCTAGAAAAATCTTCTCAAAACCTCACCAAATTCCAGAAACACCCCACAAAATCTTTACAAATTTCCACACATCCTAGAAAATTCCCTCAAAATTCTTCAAGTCTCATCAAAATCTCACCAAATTCCAGAACATTCCACAACATTTCAAAAAAATTGCACAATATTCCAGAAACCTCCCACAAAATTCTTTACATTTTCGCGAAACTCCATCAAATTCCAGAAACATCCCACAAAATCTCCACAAATTTCCACACAATCTAAGAAAAATGCCTTAAAATTCCTCATATCTCCTCAAAGTCTTACAAATTCCACAAACATCCCACACAATTCCCTAAATCTTCTCAAAACCCTTCCAAATTCCAGAAACATCCCACAAAAACTCTTCCAATTTCCACAAAATTCCACAAACATCCCACAAAATTCCAGAAAAATCTTTTCACAACCCTACCAAATTCCAGAAACATCTTGTAAAATCCCTCAAAAATCCCACCAAATTCCAAAAACATTCCACGGAATTCCACAAACATTTCAACACATTCCCTAAATCTTCTCAAAACCTTCCAAATTCCAGAAACATCCCACAAAATCTACAAAAATTTCCACAAAGGTCCACAAACATCCCACAAAATTCCAGAAAAATCCTCTTAAAATGCTACCAAATTCCAGAAATATCCCACAAAAACTTGAGAAATTTCCACAAAATCTAAAAAAACCCACAAAATTCTTCATGACTCCTCAAAGTCTTACAAATTCCAGAAACAACCCACAAAATATCCAAAAATTTCCACACAATCTAAGAAAAATACCTCAAAATGCTTCATGTCTCCTCAAAGTCCCACAAAATTCCAGAAATATCCAACCAAATTCCACAAAAATCCCACAAAATTCCACAAACATCCCACAAAATTCCACAAACATCCCAACAAACTCCATAAATCTTCTCAAAACCCTACCAAATTCCAGAAAAATCCCACAAAAACTTTTCCAATTCTCACAAAATTCAACAAACATTCCATAAATTCCAGAAAAATCCCACAAAATTCCACAAACATCCCAACAAACTCCCTAACTCTTATCAAAACCCTACCAAATTCCAGAAATATCCCACAAAATCTACAAAAATTACCACACAATCTAAGAAAAATACATCAAAATTCTTCAAGTCTTCTCAAAACCCTACCAAATTCCAGAAACCTCCCACAAAATCCTTTACATTTTTGCAAAACTTTCTCAAATTCCAGAAACTTCCCACAAAATCTTTACAAATTTCCACACATCCTAGAAAATTCCCTCAAAATTCTTCAAGCCTTCTCAAAATCTCACCAAATTCCAGAACATTCCACAACATTTCAAAAAAATCGCACAACATTCCAGAAACCCCCCACAAAATTCTTTACATTTTCGCAAAACTCCATCAAATTCCAGAAACATCCCCCAAAATCTCCACAAATTTCCACACAATCTAAGAAAAATACCTCAAAATTCTTCATGTCTCCTCAAAGTCTTCCGAAATTCCACAAACATCCCACAAAATTCCACAAACATCCCATAAAATTCCAGAAAAATCTTTTCAAAACCCTACCAAATTCCAGAAACATCCCACAAAATCTCTTCCAATTTCCACAAAATTCCACAAACATCCCACAAAATTCCAGAAAAATCTTCTCAAAACCCTACCAAATTCCAGAAATATCCTGCAAAATCCCTCAAAAATCCCACCGAATTCCAAAAACATTCCATGGAATTCCAAAAACATCCCAACCAACTCCATAAATCTTCTCAAAACCCTACCAAATTCCAGAAACATCCCACAACAATCTCCAAAAATTTCCACAAAATTCTACGAAAATTGCACAAAATTCCAGAAAAATCTTCTCAAAACCCTACCAAATTCCAGAAATAACCCACAAAAACTTGACAAATTTCCACAAAATCTAAAAAAAACCCTCAAAATGCTTCATGTCTCCTCAAAGTCCTTTAAAATTCCACAAACATCCCAACCAACTCCCTAAATCTTCTCAAAACCTTCCAAATTCCAGAAACATCACACCAAATCTACAAAAATTTCCACAAAATTCCACAAACATCCCACAAAATTCCACAAACATCCCAACAAACTCCATAAATCTTCTCAAAACCCTACCAAATTCCAGAAACATCCCACAAAAACTTTTCCAAGTTCCACAAAATTCCACAAACATTCCACAAAATTCCAGAAAAATCCCACAAAATTCCACAAATATCCTCACAAACGCCCTAAGTCTTATCAAAACCCCACCAAATTCCAGAAATATCCCACAAAATCTTTACAAATTACCACACAATCTAAGAAAAATACCTCAAAATTCTTCATGTCTTCTCAAAACCCTACGAAATTCCAGAAACTCCCCACAAAATCTTTACAAATTTCCACATATCCTAGAAAAACCCTCAAAATTCTTCAAGCCTTCTCAAAATCTCACCAAATTCCAGAACATTCCACAACATTTCAAAGAAATCGCACAACATTCCAGAAACCTCCCACAAAATTCTTTACATTTTCACAAAACTCCACCAAATTCCAGAAACATCCCACAAAATCTCCACAAATTTCCGCACAATATAAGCAAAATACCTCAAAATTCTTCATGTCTCCTCAAAGTCTTTCGAAATTCCACAAACATCCGACACAATTCCCTAAATCTTTTCAAAACCCTTCCTAATTCCAGAAACATCCAACAAAAACTCTTCCAATTTCAACAAAATTCCACAAACATCGCACAAAATTACAGAAAAATCTTTTCACAGCCCTACCAAATTCCAGAAACATCTTGCCAAATCCCTCAAAAATCCCACCAAATCCCAAAAACATTCCACGGAATTCCACAAACATCCCAACACACTCCCTAAATCTTCTCAAAACCCTACCAAATTCCAGAAACATCCCACAAAAACTTTTCCAATTTCCACAAAATTCCACAAACATTCCACAAAATTCCAGAAAAATCCCACAAAATTCCACATACATCCCAACAAACTCCCTAATTCTTATCAAAACCCTACCAAATTCCAGAAATATCCCACTAAATCTTTACAAATTACCACACAATCGAAGAAAAATACCTCAAAATTCTTCATGTCTTCTCAAAACCCTACCCAATTCCAGAAACCTCCCACAAAATCCTTTACATTTTTGCAAAACTTTCTCAAATTCCAGAAACACCCCACAAAATCTTTACAAATTTCCACATATCCTAGAAAAACACTCAAAATTCTTCAAGCCTTCTCAAAATCTCACCAAATTCCAGAACATTCCACGACATTTCAAAGAAATCGCACAACATTCCAGAAACCTCCCACAAAATTCTTTACATTTTCACACAACTCCACCAAATTCCAGAAACATCCCCCAAAATCTCCACAAACATCCCAACAAACTCCCTAAATCTTCTCAAAACCCTACCAAATTCCAGAAACATCCCACAAAAACTTTTCCAATTTCCACAAAATTCCACAAACACTCCACCAAATTCCAGAAAAATCCCACAAAATTCCACAAACATCCCAACAAACTCCCTAAGTCTTCTCAAAACCCCACCGAATTCCAGAAATATCCCACTAAATCTTTACAAATTACCACACAATCTAAGAAAAATACCTCAAAATTCTTCATGTCTCTTCAAAGTCCTTTAAAATTCTAGAAAAATCCCACAAAATTCCATGAACATCCCAACAAACTCCTTAAATCTTCTCAAAACCCCATCAAATTCCAGAAACTTCCCACAAAAACTTTAGAAATTTCCACACATCCTAGAAAAATCCCTCAAAATTTTTCAAGTCTTCTCAAAATCTCACCAAATTCCAGAACATTCCACAACATTTCAAAAAAACTGCACATTCCAGAAACCTCCTACAAAATTCTTTACGTTTTCACAAAACTCCACCAAATTCCAGAAACATCCCACAAAATCTCCAGAAATTTCCATACAATCTAAGAAAAATATTTCAAAATTCTTCAAGTCTAGTCAAAATTCCTCAAAATTCCAGGAACATCCCAGAAAATTCCAGAAAAATCCCACAAAATTCCACAAACATCCCAACAAAATCTCAAAATCTTCTCAAAACCCTACCATTTTCCAAAACCATCCCACAAAATCTTTACGGATTTCCACAAAATCGAAGAAAAATCCCTCAGAATTTTTCAAGTCTCCTCAGTATCCCACAAAATTCCACAAAAATCCCACAAAATTCCAGAAACATCCCACAGAATTCCACAATTATTACACAAAATTCCACAAATATCTCCGAAAATTCCAGTAAAATCTGATTAAATTGTTAGCGTTCAGGAACACACATAACCACAAATGATTATATGTGGGTGCTTTATGAAGAGATCATGGTGTCAGGGGTACACATACCCAAATCTCTCTCATCTTGGTTTTGGGTTGAACATATTTTCATAGTCTAGCATTATATAACTCACATATTAATTATTAAACTTACATTGTTCTATTGTATGCATTGTTTTTACCCAAGCATGGATTTCTCCTGATCCACCCCAGCCCCCTAACATTGTTCCTCACATTCTTTAAACAATAATTACAGCTAATCACATCTAACAATTGTATCATGATCATCGACTGATTACACAGGTGCAATTTTGACCTGATTTTTAGCAAGTACAAGGCCTAACATTTCCCAGGGCCAACTTTTCCAAGGCCTTTCCAAACCTAACTAACTTTATAAGTCCCCAAATTTTCTAACATTTTGAGACCTTTTACTATCACTTTCAGGACTTGTGTGCTCCAGACCCCTCACCAGCCTTGTTGCCCTTCTCTGGACACGCTCCAGCCCATCCATGACCTTCCTAAATAAATTGGGGGCCCAGAACTGGACACAGCACTCGAGGTGCTGCCCAACCAGTGCAGAGTAGAGGGGAGGAATCCCTGCCCTGCTCCTGCTGGCCACACTGTTCCTGATCCAGGCCAGGAGCCATTGGCCTTCTTGGCCACCTGGGCACACTGCTGGCTCATGCCCAGCCTGCTGTCCATCAGTGTCCCAGCTCCCTTTCTGCCTGGCTGCTGTCCAGCCACTCTGTCCCCAGCCTGTAGCACTGCAGGGGTTGTTGGGGCCAAAGTGCACGACCCGACACTTGGACTTGTTAAACCTCACCTTGTTGGGTTTGGGCCCTGGATCCAGCCTGTCCAGCTGCCTGTGCAGAGCCCTTCTACCCTGCAGCACATCAACACTCCCAGCCAAGCTGGTGTCACCACGGTTCCAGGGGGCCTTAGAGTGTCACAATGGTCTCCAGGATTCCATGAAGCCTCCCAGCAATCCAGTTTTGGATCATACTGGGAGTGACTGGACTCATACGGGGAGTATCTGAGAATGACTGGGAACATACCATGCACATCATCCCCCATACTGGGGGTGACTGGGAGCAACTGGGAGCATGCTGGGAGCCAAAGGCATCATACTGACTGGGTTGATCTAGTCAGAGGCAAATGGGACCATCCTGGGAGTGCTGCCATGTGACAAGGATCATACTGGAGCTTACTGGACTCATACTGGTGTTGAAAGGGAACAGCTGGGATCTCTGAACACCAAAGGTTTTTTTCCTGCCCACTGAAGAAGGAGCTTCCCAGTGTCCATGTGTGAGGGGACCTTCACCTGAACCAGATGCTGTTAGGAGAAAAAGCTGCCTCTGCTGGCAAATCCCACACAACAAGTCAATGCCAAGAGAGAGCATTTTACTTTCACAACTTCCCTCCTGGAGTCATAGTCCTTTTGAATCACACAGCAAGCAAGAGAACAGCACAAAATATAAGGCTGTGTCCAGTTTTTGGCTGGGTGAGCAAACAGAGGGAGTGCCAGGGTCCGCTGCCACAGACTCTCCTCTTGGGGAACAGAACCCCCCAAGGCTCCATTCCAATGCTGTGCACACCCTGCTGGCTACAAACAACTCCGTTTTTAAGAAGTTGTTGGCAGGAGCTCTCCCAAATAAATGGCATCTTAATGGCAATTTTCATTCAAAATCACCTCCGTTCCAAAGGATGAACAGAAAGCCCACAGCAATCCCAAAGGCACATATGGTGCACCTGGGGAAATCCTCAACTTCAGGGCCCAGTGGGTTAAAAAATACCCATAAGAAGCCACAGAGTCCAGAGTGCAAAACTGCAACAACCACTTGCTGGATCATTTTGGCTGTGCTGCACATGTCTGCAGACTCTCTGTCCCCCTGCAAGGACAGAAGGACACCCATCAGGGGCTGGGCTGGCTGCTGAGAATGCCTCGGGCAGGACGATCCTCAGACAATGAGCAGGTGCCCAGAGCCGCTCTGACACTGAGGCCTCTGTGCCCCACAGCAACGGGAACACCACAAGGACACGGCAACGTTCCTGTGACATCACAGCAGCAGCTCCCCCAAAAATTGTTTGCAAGGTTCTCCTGGGTCACCAAGGAGCACAAAGGATCCTCAGAGGGCACAACCTATTGCTCAAAGGATCCAAGAGGAGCTCAGAAAATGCAGCAAATGAGGACACCCCACAGCCCAGCCTGAACACTGAGAACGAACAAAGAAGTGACCAAACCAAAGGAAATACAACTTTTGGTCACTGATGCTTCTGACTATAACCAGCAAGGCTTGTTCCATCTGGGATCTTTGTTCTAGTTCTAGAAACAAGCAACGTTCTCTGCTGTAACTGTACATTCCATCACCAGCTAGAGATCCTCATTGACGAGGTCACCCAGCATCCCTGAGGCCACAGCAGGGAGTGCTCCTGGCATCTGGTACAGCACTGTGGCTTTCCTGGGATCCTTCTGGTGCCTGTGGCTGAGAGGAGTGGGGTGGATGGAACCAGGACAGGTCACAGATCAGCAGCCCCACTGCAAGCAGTGCTTTCTCCTGCTGTGTTGGGACCGTGGGGTGACTGATATTGGGACTCCTCTGGCTTTGGCTCCTGCAGACCACACAGTGGCTCAGACACTGGCCTGAGGGAAGGGGTCTCATGGAAACCCGGCACAGGCATTTCTCTTTGGAGAGGGGGTTCTGCAGGGAGAAGGGAGAACAAGAGACGTTCCTGTCTCCTGAGATTCCCCCTCCTCTTTCAGCAGCCATACCACAGTCCATCAATGCCAGAGTTCATAGGATCACTTCCATGCCAGGGAGCACAAGGCACTCAAAACTGAGCCCTGCCAGAGCCCAGCCCTGCCTGCCCATTTGGAGGGTGTGGGGGAATGGAATTTCAGCAGGAGCTGACCCACAATGATACTTTGCCACTTGTGGGTTTCTCACAGCCTTAGAAGGAGTTTGAGATCTCTGTCCCCAACACCCGCTCACCCTTCAAGTGTACACACGCGCCTGGGGGCAATTCAGGGTCCCTGGAGTGGTGGCTGCTAATCTTGGAAACAGGAGCTGTTGTCTTTTCCAATGGCCTTAACTCCCTTCTAGCTATTAGAAAGAGGCTGAATAAAGGAAATGTCCCAGGAGAAAGGGGACCAGAGCCTTTGAAAAAGATGAAACATGTCTGAATTACAAATTAAATTGCTTTCATTTATTTCTTTAGTACTACTCTATTACTACAAACAAAAACATGTTTCTGAGCTGATTGTATTCGAGGCCTTATTTCCGGTTCTTGTTGTTATTATTGTTTATTAGCATTACTTTTTACTGTCAAGGCTTTTAAATCTTAGACATAAATAACAATGGCTGGATGTCACACACTGGGAAAATTCCCTTGTTTTTCCCACCAGAATTAAACTGGACACTCAACTCCAAGTTGCCAGTGGATTCTAAAGACGGAAAATCCTGTTAATGCCGGGTTTGGTGTGGTTTGGAGCTGGGGAAGGGTCTCATCCCCTCCCAGAGGCGCCCCAAGCCCGCTCTGCTGCCACGTCTGCGCTCGCGGCCCCTCACGGCGGCCCTGCCCTGGGGACATGGTGGGACCCCCTCCTGCCAGGGCTGAGGCTCCTCATGGCCCCTCACAGCCCCTCATGGCCCCATAGAACTTTTCATGGCCCCAAAGAACCTCTCATGGCCTCTCATGGTCCCTCATGGCCTCTCAAAGCCCTTCATGGCCCCTCATTTTTCCTCACGGCCCCTCTCAGCTCCAGGCGCGGGGCTCCTCCCAAAGGAGAAGGGGTCGGGCCCTGCTCTTTCTCCTTTTATTTCTGTCCCTTCATAGCGACGAGTAAACAAAGGCTGAATGGAGCCTTTCCCCAGCGTTTCCCTCGGGGTTCATTGCAGGCTGAAGCTCTGTGCTGGCGCTGGCCCGAGCACCAACATCCCTGCAGCCCCCAAGGCCTTTGCTGTCCCCCCGTGTCCATTCCCTGTCCCCGAGTCCCGCCCGGCTCTGGCAGCAGCAGCAGCCGCAGCGCAGCGGGCGCCGGCCCGGCCCGGCCGGGGCTCCCGGCCACGAGCAGCAGCAGCGCCGGCCCTTCCCACCTGCTCCTGCCTCGGCTTGCCAGGGCTTTTGCCAGGGCAGTTCTGGACTACAGCAACAATCCCCCACAAACAGCCCTGATTCCTCAGGCCCGCCTCTGCTGCCCTCAGCCAGCCCTCAGAGGAAGAAAGGATCGGGTTCCAGCGCTGTTTTCAGCACTGTTTTACTCACCCTGAGGTGACAGCAGGAGGCTGTTGGGGCCTTGGCCTTGGCAATTGTGGATCCCAGCTGATCTTGCCCCTCTTCTGCTTGCCACTTGAATTTTAGCAGTACAGCTGCAATTGCCTCTTTCAATCAGTGCTACCCACTGTGCTTTTCTGACAGGGAACTCGGACTGCTTGTTAAAAAGGCCTCATGAGTAGTAGATCTCCAAATGCTCCCAACTCCCTGAGCACAAAATCAAAGAGAATTAAAGCCACACAGGTCACATTTGCAGTGATCAAACACAGCCCTGTTGCTGCTGCTGCTGCTGAAATAGAATCAACTGACAGAGGCCATCACAGAAATTGCCTTTACAGTGGCAAATAAAATGAAAAAATCGACTAGGAGAAAAAAAACCCAGAACTCCCCAACTCGCTTCACTGTTTCTACCGAGCAGCAGAAGAAAAAGGAACAGGGCACCTTTCAGGCAGTTCCACAAGCTCAGGGTTCTCATTTCATGGGGAATCTGAGATGCAATTGGCCTTTTTAAAAGGCTAAAACAAAGGGAATGAATTGGAAATTATTAGGAAAAAATGTACCTTCTTATATACAAAGTTCACCAAGTCATTCCCTGCATTTCTCCTTTTCACATTCTTTCTGTCATCCAGAGAGGTCCAGCTTATCATGTTCTGATGCTTATCATCCACTGATTGTGCTCTTGATTTCTCCCACTGCAAGAGATGTAGAATCATCTAAACTGAACACAGAAACAAAGTCTCTCTGTCAGCCCATTTTCATGTTCCAGATCACTTTCAAGGTGTCCATGGGGGATTTGGAATGATCAGCTCTCCACTTCTGGCTGCACACCCTGGAGATTCTTTCTTCACATTCAGCCAGGCTTGTATTCCCTAACAATTCCCGGTACCTCATCATGTTTTCTTTGGGTAGAAGAGTAACAGTGGAAACCTTACCAATGGCACAACTCCCCAGTGCACAAGGAAAAGAAAGAACAAGTTTCAAGTGCTTCAAATATTTGTTCTGCTTTGCTGCAAGAGTTGTGCTGCAGTCACTTACAGTGTGGGAAGCCAAGAGAAGCTGCAGCTGGGGGCACATCTTGTGATAGGAGCTGTGCCTTGTTCTCCAGGACAGGTTTTTGGAAAGAACAGACGGGACTGTGGAGAAGATTCTGGGAAAATTGAAACAACTTTCTTATGAAATGAAAATCAAATCAAAAGAAACAACCAATATGTTTTTCTCTATTTTTCTCTATTTATTTTTATGTTCCCCTTTTCCATCTTGCACTTTCTCCATCCCATTCATTCCAAATGGATCTCACCTCTAAGATCTGAGACTTGGCAAGTTTTAGACACTGTAAAATACCATGAGCTATACCCAGTTTGCCTTGCCCTGTTTTCCTTGGAAAGCAATGCTGGAGACACAAGTGCAGCGCTTGGGTCGGGTACAAATTCTGCATTCAGGGAATGTGCTCAGATGGTGCCTGACCCTCAGCAGGGACAAGGCACAGCAGCAGCCAAGGGCATTCCTGTGCCCCTGTGCAGGAGTCAAGACTCTGGCTCTTGGCTCAACACGGCAAAGTTCCCGTGTTTGGCAAGGCTCAGGGGCTGTCCGGGGAGTGCGGGGCTCGGGCCGGGGCCGAGCGGGCAACGGACAAACGGACACGGGGACAAACGGTCCCGGTGCTTCAGTTGCAGCGGCGGCAGCGGCGGCAGCAGCAGCAGCGGCGGCAGCAGCAGCAGTGGAAGCAGCGAAAGCAGCCAATTTATCACTTTTCTGTCTCTCCTCTCCCTTTCCCACTGTCCCACATTCCCTCCGGGTCTCCCTTTTCCTGCGTCCCCCCCTCTTCCAGGTTCCCTCTCCCCGTACCCGCCCGGGCCATGCCCCCGGCCCGCCCCCGGACCCGCCCACGGGCCCAGGCGGGGTTGCCCCGGCCCCGGCCCCGGCCGTCCCGCCGTGGTCTCGCCTCCGCCGGGCTCTGGCTGTGCTGGCGCTGGCGCTGCTGGGCGGGCATCATTGCCTGGGGCTGGGGCGGAATCGCTGCCCTTTGGCTCCGCCTTGCCCGATCCCGGCCCCGGCCCCGACGCAGGCTCCGGTCCCGACCCCAGCTCCGGTCCCGACCCCAGCCCTGCCCCCGGCCCCGGCCCCGGCCCCGGCTCCTCCCGGGGCCCGCGGAGGACACAGGCGGCGGGGCCGCTGCCGCCGCCTCCGCTGCGGCTCCCCCGGCCCGAGCTCCGCCGCTCAGCAGCGCGGCCGCTGGCCCCGAGCCGCCGCTGCCGCGTTCCAATGAGGGAACGCCTGCGGATGCCCGGCCCGGGGAGCTCGGGGAGCGCTCGGGGGCCGTTCCTGTCCCCGGGCCGAGCGCTGATGGCCGCGACTCGCCCCCAGGGAAGGCGCAGGAGGCCCTGCAGCAGCGCTACGAGCTGGGCCCGCTGCTGGGGCGCGGCGGCTTCGGCAGCGTCTTCGCGGCCACGCGACTCTCGGACGGCGCCCCGGTGAGCGGTGGGCAGAGGAGGAGGAGGAGGAGGGGGCGGAGGAGATGGCGGGGGCGCGGCGGGGCGGGCAGCGAGCTCAACCCTCTGCTGCTCCTTGCTTGCAGGTGGCCATCAAATGTGTGCCGCGGGATCGCGTCCGGCTCTGGGGCGAGCTGGTGAGTGTGCGGGGCCAGCGGCAGAAGCCGGGGCGTGCCGGGCAGGGATGAGCCGGGGCCCGGCGGGGTGGGAGCCGCCGAGAGCCCTGCGGGGAGAGCGGGCGTGGGGTGAGCGAGGTGTGCAGAGCATCCCGGGCTGGCTGAGGGGTCCCAGAGCCCTGGCCCGGCCTCAGCCCCACTGACAGCACCGTGCTCCTCCCGCAGCCCGACGGCACCCGTGCTCCCATGGAGATTGTGCTGCTGGACAGGGTGTCCTCTGGCTGTGCTGCAGTCATTCAGCTGCTGGAGTGGCTTGAGCTCCCCGACAGCTTCGTGTTAGTGTTGGAGCGTCCACAGCGGTGCCAGGACCTCTCGCATTTGCTGGCGGAGCGGAGGTTCCTGCCAGAGGAGGAGGCGCGGGGGCTCTTTCGCCAGGTGCTGGAGGCCGTGCAGCACTGCAGCAGCTGCGGGGTCCTGCACAGGGACATAAAACCGGAGAACATCCTGCTCGACCTGGCCACTGGGCAGCTGAAATTGATCGACTTTGGCTGTGGCGCCTTCCTGCAAGACACAGCCTACACCCAGTTTGCAGGTGAGCCCTCGCAGGGGATGCTCCTGGCCATCTCATGGCCCAGCCTGGCTGTGGCACCGGGGATTCCCCGTGGTGCTGCCAGGATGGGATCAATGCTTGAGGCAAATTGATTTGGATGGGGGTGTGAGGGGGGCCAGCTCCCAGCCCTGCCAAGAGCCTTCAGCACCCACTGTGCCCTGGGCTGGGGCTGGGACAGCCAGCCTGACAAAAACCCCCATGGGGGTAGCAGAGGGCGGGGATCGGACCCCATGCCCCAGAGAGTTTAGTGAGTCAGCGAGGAAGGGCTTGAACTCCTCTGCTCCCCACGTTTGCCTTGGCCTATTAACAATGTTTTGGAGGCCATGCAGGCAGCGAGGAGAGTGTGTTTTCTCTACCACGGGGTGTGTTTTTATTTGGTTGCCATGGTTGGGCCTCCCCAGTGCTTCTGCTGCCCTCTTCCAGCCGCAGTGGCTTCTTTTCCAACCTTGGGTTTGTAGCCAAGTGCCAGGTGCTGGCAAGAGGGCAGTGGGTCACCCCGTGTGCCGCTGGGGCAGCCCCCACATGCCCAGGGATGCTGGGGCCAGGCTCTGGGAGCAGCAGCATCCCCCTGATGAGCTCCATCTGTGTTCCACAGGAACCCTGTCCTACAGCCCACCAGAGTGGATCCACCAGCAACGCTACCATGGCCAGGCAGCAACAATCTGGTCGCTGGGCCTCCTGCTCTACCAGCTGGTCATAGGGAAGCACCCATTCATGAGGGGCCAGCAGATCATCTGGGGGCGGATCTTGTTCCCACGACGGCTCTCCCAAGGTGAATCCTCATCTCTGGGCACAGGGGGAACACCAGGCTTGGGAGACAGCTGTGGGCTCATGAGCATCCTGCTCTGGCAGCTGCTGAGGAGGTGGCACATGTCCTGCTCTCCTGCAGACAGGGAATCCATGGGGAAGTTGAGGCCCAGCTCTGGGCACACCCAGCATGGCCTGGGCACTGGAAGGGGGCGGCAACTTCTCCAAGTGACTGGTGATTCCTGGTTTCTCTCTTCAGAATGCCAAGATATTATTAAGAGGTGTTTGTCCATGCAACCCTCGGACAGGCCATCCTTAGAAGACCTTTTGCGCGATCCTTGGATGCAGGCTGTTCATCTGCCCTAGGAGATGGGAGAGATCCACATGCACAGTTGGATCCAGGGGCCTGGCAGGTAACAGCTCCACACATTTCTTGGCAATCGGTGGCAAAGCAAACCAGGCTGTTTTTGTCGTGCCTGTAGCTCTGAGCAGGGGTCATCAGAAGGGAACACACAGCTCTTGGGCTGGAGCTGAGCTGGACACCTGGTGTGGCAAGCACTGGTGGCCACCATTCCCCCTGCTTTTGCTTGTCTGCTTCACTGATGGCTGGGACCCTGGGCAGAGCACTGACAGCCTGGTCTGGCCCCTAGGCAAGGAGAAGGAGCCCCTGGAGAAGCTGTTACCAGCTGGGGCTGCTGCTGGAGACACTAAGGGCAACCTCAAGGATGGCAATCTCTTCCTCCAGCTGGCCAGCTGAAGATGATGGATTTCAATTCTGGCATGTCTTCTTCAAAGACTCACTCCACGCCCAATTTGCAGGTGAGTCCACAGCCAGGGGATGCTCCCTGATCTGGGCATGGCACAGCCTGGCCAGGCACCAAAGGTTCCCCCCTTGGCTGGGGTGGATGCAAGCAATTCTTCAGTTGGCTGCCAAGCTGTTTTTTGTCTCTGGACAGCTGCTGAGGGGCTGGGTCTGCCGTGGCTGGCTGCAGGCTGGGCACATGGCCTGCCCTCCTGCTCTGCTCCCAAAGGCAGCAGTGATGGGCAGCTTTGGGCCCAGCTCTGAGCACGGCCAGCATGGCCTGGGCACCGCGGGTGGCTGGGACAAGGGGACAGGAGCCTTCAGCTGACGGGCAGTTTCTGGTTTCTCTCCTTGCAGCCGGGCTCTGCGGATGCTGAGGCTGCTCTGGGCTCTGCCAGGGCTCTGCTGGGCTCAGCCCCAGGCACAGCTGGGCTCACCCTGCCCTCCCATTGCTCTGACAGCTTTGCATCACACGAGCCCGTTCCCAGCACACCGCCTGAGCTTTCTGCTTTTGCAGGTGAGTGAGACTCTCCTGCAGGCCAAGAGATTGCAGTTAGGGACACACATCCAATTGGCAAGAACCCAAACTCTCCACAGTCCCAGCTGAATGCCTGCATCTGCACAGGATGTTTTCTGTGTCCCACTCTTCCTTTCTTTTTGGCTGCAATTGTGCAATTGCACTTTCTTCCTCCTCTAGAAGTGCCACTGCTGTGTTCCTGAGGCAGTTCAGTCTGGAGCTGATGGATGAAGAATCGCCCCTCTGCACTTCCAAACCAGAGCAAAAAGCTGTAAGTGGGACTTTGCATCTTTAAGAAACCCCTGAATGTTTGAAAGGGAATGTGCAGCTCATTCACAGGGTGAGAAGGAAGGGCACCTTCTAAAGGATTTGGGGTTTGACAGAGTTTAGATTCCCAGCGCTGCTTGGAGCTGGCAAGGCGCAAAGCACTTTCTTCTTGCTTCACTCCAATTTCACCACAATTTAAAATAACAATATTGGAATCAAACCCCAAAAACTTTTTCAGAAAGGTTTCTGAGGCCGGTAAGATGCATCATGCCATCAGCACATTTACAAAGTAAATAACTGTGTTTTATGTTTCAAAAGACCAATTACACCTTAATTCAAAGTTAGAGAAGATTTTTCACTGTACGCTTGGGTTCTGTTTTTATCTTTCACATTTTATAGAAGTTTTTTTTCTTTTATTTTTCCGCATTTTTCCCCTTAAAACAGAAATCATGCTATGAAAAAGAAGTGTCCTTTGCTCCTGGTTCCTGTGTGGAGCAGCTCCCTTCCCGCTGGCTGAGCTGCTCAGGCAGAGCCCAGCAGCTCCTGGCCCTGCAGGGCTGAGGCTTTTCCCCGTTGCTGGGTACAGACTGATGGAGCAGCACTGCTGAACACAGGGACACGCAGAGGGAGCAGAGCAGCTGCCTTTGCCCACCTGAAGCTCCAAGGCCAAACTCTGAGCAGACACGGCTGGAAGAGACTCGCAGGTTCCCTGTTGGCTCTGCTGCCCCACTTGTGCCCGGCCCAGCTCTGCGTGAGGCACAGGGAGAAGAAGGGGCAGCTCCCTCCCAGCCCCAGCCCAGGGACCCCTCCAGCCCTGGGCCTTGGGGCACTGTCAGCACCTGTTGCTCCAGCCACGGCTTCTGCTGGCACTGACAGCAACAATCAAACTGGGGCTGGTCCTGAGGGAGCAGCAGCAGTGCCTCGATCTGATCCCTCAGTGTGGGGCAGTGCTGGAAATATGATCGCAGCAGCAGCACCACCACCAGCAGCAGCACCAGCAGCACCAGCAGCACCAGCGCCAGCAGCACCAGCAGTAGCATCAGCAGCAGCACCACCAGCAGCAGGAGCAGCAGCAGCAGCAGCAGCAGCACCAGCAGCACCAGCAGTACCAGCACCAGCAGCAGCACCAGCTTCACCAGCAGCGCCAGCAGCAGCACCACCAGCAGCACGATCAGCAGCAGCACGAGCAGCAGCACCAGGGGCAGGATCAGCACCAGCAGCAGCACCAGCAGCACCAGCAGTACCAGCAGTAGCAGCAGAACCAGCTCCAGCAGAACCCGCTCCAGCAGCTCCAGCAGCAGCAGCAGCACCAGGGGCAGGATCAGCAGCAGCAGCAGCAGCAGCAGCACCAGCAGAACCAGCTCCAGAAGCACCAACAGCAGCAGCAGCACCAAAAGCAGCACCAGCAGCAGCACGACCAGCAGCCGAAGCAGCAGCAGCAGGACCAGCAGCACCAGCAGCACCAGCACCAACACCAACAGCACCAGCAGCACCAGCAGTACCAGCACCAGCAGCACTAGCAGCAGCACCAGCACCAGCAGCACCAGCAGCACCAGCAGTACCAGCAGAACCAGCAGCGGTAGCAGCACCAGGGACAGGACCAGCACTAGCTTCACCAGCAGTGCCAGCAGCAGCACCACCAGCAGCACCAGCAGCACCAGCAGTACCAGCAGAACCAGCAGCGGTAGCAGCACCAGGGACAGGACCAGCACTAGCTTCACCAGCAGTGCCAGCAGCAGCACCACCAGCAGCACGAGCAGCACCAGCACCAGCACCAGCAGCACCAGCAGCACCAGCAGTACCAGCAGAACCAGCAGCGGTAGCAGCACCAGGGACAGGACCAGCACTAGCTTCACCAGCAGTGCCAGCAGCAGCACCACCAGCAGCACCAGCAGCACCAGCAGTACCAGCAGAACCAGCAGCGGTAGCAGCACCAGGGACAGGACCAGCACTAGCTTCACCAGCAGTGCCAGCAGCAGCACCACCACCAGCACGAGCAGCACCAGCAGCAGCAGCAGCAGCAGCAGCACCACCACCAGTGCCAGCAGCACCAGAAGCACCACCACCAGCAGCACCACCAGCACCAGCAGTAGTACCAGGGGCAAGATCAGCACCAGCACCACCAGCACCACCAGCACCACCAGCAGCACCACCAGCAGCACCACCAGCAGCAGCAACAGCAGCAGTACCAGTAGTGCCAGCAGCACCAGCGGCAGTGCCAGCAGCAGCACCAGCAGCACCTGCACCAGTACCAGCAGCAGCAGCTGCACCACCAGCACCAGCAGCAGCAGAAGCAGAAGCACCAGCAGCAGCATCACCTGCAGCACCAGGACCAGCAGCACCAGCAGTACCAGCAGAACCAGCAGCAGCACTACCACCAGTGCCAGCAGCAGCACCACCAGCACCAGCAGTAGCACCAGGGGCAGGATCAGCACCAGCAGCACCAGCAGCAGCACCAGCCATAGCATCAGCAGCAGCACCAGGGGCTGGACCAGCACCAGCAGCAGCAGCAGCACCAGAAGAAGCAGCATCAGCAGCAGCATCAGTGGCAGCAGCAACAACAGCAGCAACAATAGCAGCAACAGCAGCAGCACCAGCAGCACCTGCAGCAGCACCACCAACAGCACCACCACCACCAAGAGCAGCACCAGCAGCACCAGTACCAGCAGCACCAGCAGCAGCACCACCACCACCAGCACCAGCAGTGCTAGCAGCAGCACCAGCAGCAGCAACAGCAGCAACAGAACCGCCAGCGCCAGCAGTAGCACCAGGGGCAGGATCAGCACCAGCAGCACCAGCAGCAGCACCAGCAGCAGCAGCACCAGCACCAGCAACAGCAGCATGAGCACTGCCAGCACCAGCAGCACCAGCAGCAGCACCAGGGGCTGGACCAGCACCAGCAGCACCAGCAGCAACATCAGTGCCAGCACCAGCAGTGCCAGCACCAGCAGCAGCAGTAGCACCAGCACCAGCAGCACCAGCAACAGCAGCACGAGCACTGCCAGCACCAGCAGCACCAGCAGCAGCACCAGGGGCTGGACCAGCACCAGCAGCACCAGCAGCAGCACCAGCAGAAGCACCAGCAGCAGCAGCATCACCAGCACAGAAGCAGCAGCAGCAGCAGCAGCAGCATTTGCAGCACCAGCATCACCACCAGCAGCATCAGTGGCAGCACCAGCACCAGCAGCACCAGCAGCACCAGCAGAACCAGCAGCAGCACTGCCACCAGTGCGAGCAGCAGCAGCACCAGCAACAGCACCTGCACCAGTACCAGCAGCAGCATCACCAGCACCAGCAGCACCAGCAGTATCACCAGGGGCAGGATCAGCAGCAGCAGCAGCAGCAGCACCAGCACCAGCACCAGCACTAGCACCAGCACCAGCATCACCAGCACAGCAGCAGCAGCAGCAGCAGCACCTGCAGCACCAGCATCACCACCAGCAGCATCAGTGGCAGCACCAGAACCAGCAGGACCAGCAGCACCACCACCAGCACCTGCACCACCACCAGCAGCAGCAGCACCAGCACCAGCAGCAGCACCAGCACCACCAGCACCAGCACCACCAGCACCAGCAGCACCAGCACCAGCAGTGCCAGCACCCGCAGCAGTACCAACACCAGCACATGGAGCTGACTTTCAGTGCAGCCTCTGCCATGCTTCCCTCCCTGTGCAGCGGTGTCACAGCAGCCTGAGGCACCTGGGAGCCCTCAGTGCCAGCAGGTACTTGAGATGGCAGCCCTGGGCTCCTGCACGTTACACCAGGAACAGAGCTGGGGACTCCCTCCCCATGTGGAGCTTCCAGATGGAAAAGGCTGCTGTGACCAGGCAGCTCCAAGGGCACAGAAAGGAGGGGCTCAACCCCTTGATCTGTGCCAGTCCCACAGTCCTGGGCAGCAGCCACCAAGCCCTGGGGGAGCAGAGGGCACAGCAAGAGGGACAAAAGCAGTCAAGGTCAGAGACTGGGAAGAGCCAGACCTGGGAGCAGGAACAGCTGCTTCATTGAACTCCTGGAGGAAGCTCTTGGCTGGTTCAAAGCCCTGAAAGGTGTGAAGGGCAGAGAAGAGGCCACACCAAACAATGCTCCTGTTTTCACACCTCCCCTCTCTGTGTCCCAGAAGGAATTGGATGAACTGTATTCTTCTCTCTGGGTCGTCTCGTTCAGTGTGAGCAGCTCAGCACCAGGAGCTGAAGGAGCTGAAGCCTCAGGCCACAAGAGCTGAGTAAGAGGGGGCTTTTGGGCCAAAGTAATGCTGCTAAGTAATGGACCTAGCTGAATGCAGCAGATAGAATCCTGCAATTATAGAATCCATTTTGCTGGAAAAGGCCTCTGAGCTCATCCAGTCCAGCCAGTCACCCAGCAGTGTCAAGCCCAGCACTAAACCTCGTCCCTGAAGTGCCAAGGTCTGAACAACAGGCCCTGAGTGAGGCCTGAACAACAGGCCCTGAGCCAAAGGTGACCTCTGGATGAACCTTCCAACCAGAGGTTATCTGTCTGTCTGCTCATTACTGAAATATGCATGGTCATTAGCACTGTGATAGATGGATCCACTCATCAATGAAACATGGATTGACCTTTCTGTGTTTAGAAGCCAGACAAGGCCATTAAATCCGACATCTGGCCTTGTTTGGGGTGTATGGACAGAGTCAACTCCCTTGGTTCCTCCTTGAGGCCTGGCCAGGCTTTGGTAGGGACGCAAGAGGAGGATGAAACCAGATGTTCCCACAGCAGAAGTGCTGTCAGTTTGTTCATTCAGCACTATCAAACCTGGGCCCTCTCTCACAGCCAGGGTTGAGCCTCACCTGTGGCTGGAGGCACCTGCAGGATTTCCCAGTGTCCGGGAGTGGCTCTCCAGTCCTTGGCTGTGACAGCATCCCCAGCTGATGGGTGGATCTGGGGATGGCAAAGTCTGAGGGGAACTGGATCTTTGTTAATGCCTGCAGGCAATCTTTGACAGTGATGATTGGGTGCATTGCTGAGCTGCTCCTTTTGTGATCCTTTGCTGCTTGGAGCTGCAGTAAGTGACACTGATTCCTTCAGGTGGTGTTGGTGCCTTTGGTGCTGACTCTGCCCACTGGTGAAACAAAATTGGCAAAGTCTGGCCAGATCACAACAAAATATCACTTTTTAAATGTAAATGTAAGGAATCAGTCCCATCTGAAGTTCCCAGAAGAGAAGCCCTCCCCAGAGTTCACTGGCTCTGGAGCGGGGCTGAGGTGGGAGCATCGTGCGAGCAGTGGGGCAGTCGGTTAAAAGAGGCTGAACCGCAGGATGTCTTAAAATGCATCCAAACATTGCATATGGAAAAAGGAAAAGAACTTGTGGGTTTGGGAAGACAAGGATGGATTTTCTTAACAGCACCAACAGAAGGAACAGTTGTTTTTTGGAATGCTCCCACATGAAGGTACAGAAAAAGGTTTTAGTCTTGAGCTCAGATTTGTTTGTGCAAGTAACATAATAACAATAACAATAACAATAACAACACAATAATATATATTTATATATATAACCAAAACTCAATAATGTGAAATAATGCTGAAAATACCAATTTGTGAGCTTTGGCTGCTCACTGTAACACTAAATACCCTACAAAAAAGAACTGGCAAAGACCCAAATGTCAGTGGTAAACTTTGTGAATTTTATACAAGGAATAAAGGAGGAACGGATAAAATTGGCTGTTTTTATAGGGTTTGTTGATACTATGATGCAGAATGCTTTGTCTGTTCCTGTGAAAAACACACTGATTAAGACTGCTGGGTTTTTCATGTACCAGACTCTCTACAAGCTGCAGGATTGGTTGAACAGGTGAAGGAGTTGTTAAGAGAGCAGTTGATAAAATGAGGAAATGGGAACCTGTCCTGGTGGAGAACCCATCTCCCAGATGTGTTCCATGCCCTTAACAATGGGCCCACTGGGGAAATGGAAACCCCTGGGTGTGCAGGGCTGCACCCAATTTGCAAACACAACCATGGACAGTGAGACTTGGACTGCCTGGGAAATTGTTCTGGGTGTGATGGCCCCTGACAGGGCCACCCCAGAGGCTGCAGGGCTGGACCTTCCTGCACTGGAATTAATTAGGAAAAAGCCAAAGCAAATGAAAGTTAACAATACAAGAATAGGAATTCAGATTCCTCCAGAACACTTTGGTTTGGTAACTGCTCACTTGAGCTTGGCCTTGCAAAGTGTTGATGTCATGGGAGGAGGAATTGATGCAGATTATGAAGGAGAAATTAAAGAAATTCTGTTAAAAATGAATGAACAAGATTGGATTATTCAACCCCATGACAGGTTATCACAAATATTGATATTGCAGTTTAAAAACGATTGTGAAAGAAGGAGATCCACCTCCAATCAGCACTGTTTGTGGAGATAAAAGGTTTGGATGCAGCAGTCCTAATAATTGGTCCAGAGTGTGGGTCCAGAGGCCAAATGGCCCTCCAGAGGCAGCTGAAGGAACAGCTCTGGGGAAAGACAACACTGTTTGAATCCTGAAACCTGAGCATGAAGAATGGGAATATGTCCCTGCAGCCAAGTGTTCTCTGCCAGAAAAAGTCAATATTGTTTTACAGATGCTGCCAGAGCAAATCTCCCTGTTTGGCCCAACAACCCCTTTGGAAAATGCTCTGATCCACGGGGCTCCATGTGAAGGCTGATGTGACACTGAGGGACTTGCACACCAATTCCAGCCAGGAGCTGGAAACTGGGATCCTCTCCCCTTCGGCTGGAGAAGTGCCAGGTCCCAGTCCCTGACGGGCACCCAGGCTCCTGGCTGGAATTGGTGTGGAAGTCCCTCAGTGTCACATCAGCCTTCACATGGAGCCCCGTAGATCAGAGCATTTTCCAAAGGGGTCGTTGGGCCAAACAGGGTAATTTGCTCTGGCAGCATCTGTAAAACAATATCCCATAACATCAGCTTGTTGTGGCAGAGAACACTTGGCTGCAGGGACATATTCCCATTGTTCCTGCCCAGGTCTCAGGATTCAAACAGCGTTGTCTTTCCCCAGAGCTGTTCCTTCAGCTGCCTCTGGAGGGCCATTTGGCCTCTGGACCAATTATTAGGACTGGTGCATCCAAACTCTTGATCTCCATGAACAGAGGTGATTTGAGGTAGATGTCCTTCTTTCACAATTGTTTTTAAAACTGCAGTATTAATAACTGTAATACCCTGCCATGGGGTTGGAAAACAAAATCTTGTTCATTATTGTTTAACAGACATCAATTTTTCCTTGATAATCTGCATCAATTCCTCCTCCCATGACATCAACACTTTGCAAGGCCAAGCTCAAGTGAGCAGTTACCAAACCAAAGCATCCTGGAGGAATCTGAATTCCTATTCTTGTATTGTTAACTTTCATTTGCTTTGGCTTTTTCCTAATTAATTCCAGTGCATGAAGGTCCAGCCCTGCAGCCTCTGGGGTGGCCCTGTCAGGGGCCATCACACCCAGAACAATTTCCCAGGCAATCCAAGTCTCACTGTCCATGGTTGTGTTTGCAAATTGGGTGCAGCCCTGCACACCCAGGGGTTTCCATTTCCCCAGTGGGCCCATTGTTAAGGGCATGGAACACATCTGGGAGATGGGTTCTCCACCAGGACAGGTTCCCATTTCCTCATTTTATCAACTGCTCTCTTAACAACTCCTTCACCTGTTCAACCAATCCTGCAGCTTGTAGAGAGTCTGGTACATGAAAAACCCAGCAGTCTTAATCAGTGTGTTTTTCACAGGAACAGACAGAGCATTCTGCATCATAGTATCACCAAACCCTATAAAAACAGCCAATTTCACCCCTTCCTCCTTTATTCCATGTATACAATTCACAAAAGTTTACCACTGACATTTGGGTCTTTGCCAGTCCTTTTTTGTAGGGTGCTTAGTGTTACAGTGAGCAGCCAAAGCTCACAAATCAGTACTGTCAACATTATTTCAAATTATCAATTTTTATTTATGTATATAAATATATATTATTGTGTTATATTATCATTATCATTATCATTATCATTATCATTATCATTATCATTATCATCATTATCATCATTATTATAATCATTATCATCATTGTTCTTGTTGTTGTTTTTTCACTTGTACAAACAAATCTGAGCTCAAGACTATAACCTTCTTCTGTCACTCCACATGGGAGTGTTCCAAAAACAATTGTTCCTTCTGTTGGTGCTTTTTCCTATTTGCTGTTAACAAAACCCATCCTACTCTTCCCAAACCCCCAAATTCTTTTCCTTTTTCCACATGCAATTTTTGGATTCATTTTAAGGCTGATTTACTAAAACATGGATATGATCTGGTATCAATATCCAACTGAGAAAGACAAAGACTCCTTAACTGTTTTAGGATTAAAAAGTGTATGTTTATTCACAGCACTGGGCTGATGTGTCAGGTCACCCCTTAATACACACGGCCCCAAGCACAGGTGAATACAGGCTTTTTATTTACAGAAGTATTGAATACAAATACATATTCATGACCCAGTTCCCACCAACTTTTCACTTCCTATGCTACTTAGGAAAAAAAGCAGTTAAGCATGATCCTTGAAATGGGTCAGTGGTCTTTTTCTGAGGAGGGGTCACAGAAGGGAGGAAGGGATATGGCTCTTCCTTGTTCTGCCCTTTCAACCTTTTCAATGCAAAGTGACAAATGGACCCTTGGCTGGGCTCCTTGTTTCATATCTTCAATGAGTTTCTGATTTGCAACTGTATTATGTTCTTGAAGTTCTTTACCAGATACTTTATTTCTCACTATAAGCCCAACTGAACAAGCATAAAGTTGACAATTAGTTATTAGCCCATGCTTAACCTCTATTTTAGCAAGGCCTCTTGTGGATGCTAACTGAAACAGAGAGCACGGTGCCTATGGAAATTGCAGGCCACATAGCTTTCTCAGTCTTGCCTTAGAAAGTGGCCTGGGAAATCATGAGGAGGAATTAAAACAATCCTCAGAGACAGAAAACAGCCTTGCAGGTGCTGTTTGTCTGTTCCTTGTTTTCTTGCAAGAGAAGGTCGAGGGGTGGTGTACCCCACTGACCAATGATAGTGATGTGTTAGTTTACTAACCAATAAGAGTTTCTTTTCTGTACTTTTCACGTATCGGTCTATAAAAAAGACCTGAGGTAATAAACCAGAGAGAAATTCTCCTGATCGACTCCCAAGAGAGTCTGTGTCGTTCTTCTCGCCGTTCCTAATAGAGCGACATCCTCTCTATCTACCTTTAATTTTAGCAAGGCCCATCTATTGATTTTAATTAGAGTTAGCAAGGCTTCTTTTTAATTAAGGCCTCAGCTTCTCTAGAATCTTAAATTCTTCAAAGTTTGTGTCTCACCGTGCCCCTTCTGCTTTTTGTGTGTTTTGTTGTAAAAAGGCAGAATTGGCAGGATTCAGTTCTGAGGCCGATTCTGCAGCTGCTGCCTTGCGGGGCTGGTGCTGTCCCTATGCAGGCCCAGGTATTTCTCATGCAGCTTCCTCTGTGGGGGCTGTAGGAAAACTTGAGGGGAAAGTATTTTATTATCTTTCCTTGGTTAATTTTTTAGTCACCTCCCTACGCCTAAGATGGACTTGATGCGAAAAATTGGGACAGGGAGCAATTGGTTACTAAAACAAAAAATGTGATTGGCTTTAGGCAGTGGCATTGCTTGCCACTGAACTGGAACATGTTTAAAAGGAAAATGACTGGAACAAAAGGAAGGAAAATGGTACAACAACATTTGACATGGACAGTCCTCCCACAGGGATATCCGGCGTCACTGGTTTTGTTTGGGCAAGCTTTGCAGAAAATATTAAGAGAGTTTACTCCAGCCTCAGGAGTTAGGATGTTGCAGGATGTGGATGATTTGCTTTTGTCAGGGGGACAAAAAGTGGTTGAAGAGGCTACTGTAAAGCTGCTTAATTTTCTTGCTAAAAAGACTTAAGGTGTCTGAAAAGGAGGCCAGTTGGTAGGAAAAAAAATAATAATAAAAAGGTCATATATAGAGCTGTCCTGGGGTGACTTTATGATCCTGGTATCCCCAGTCGTCTGGTTTATGTTATATATTAAGTTGTGCACCTTTAAGCCTGGCTCTGAGAGCGAAGGGGGCGGAAGAAGAAGTGCGCAATTTGTGTTGAAAGAAAACATCACTCCCCCACATCCCGCTCCTGGACTGTGGTGTCTGCAGCACGGACACACTGCAGGACACAGCTTCTCTCTGGCTTTTAGTTAGTTTTAGCTAGCTGAGGCAGAGGAGTTCCCTGGACCTTTGTTTTTTCCCTTTTTACCTGCATCTGTGCAAGCCTGCTCTGGACCGAACACGCAGCCAAACCCCGGGAGCTCACGCCTGTGGCCCACCAGGGCCTGGGCCTCGGCACTTTCCAGCGCCGAAAGGACTGATAAGAACCTGAGCGAGCCGAGCTACAGCACATGAAAAGGACTTTTCTTCCTAGATTTGCCATCCCATTCAACAGCGAGAGATTTTCTTACTTAATATTATTCAATTTCTGTTAAATAAACAGCTTCTCCCACTTCTCTCCGAGGAAATTCTTTTCCTTTCCCGGAACAGTTGGGGGGGGAGGGGTCATTTCCCTGGGGAAACCCCCACTTGGAGTTTTCCTCCTAAATTGGCCTTAAAGAAGGACAAAAGGCCAACAAAACTCCACAAAAATGCCACAAAATTCCTTAAATCTTCTCAAAACCCTACCAAATTCTAAAAACATCCCACAAAATCTCCTCCAAATTCCACACAATTGCAGAAAAATACCACAAGATTGAAGAAAAATCCCACAAAATACCCTAAATCTTTTCAAAACGCTATGAAATTCCAGAAGCATCCCACAAAATTCTTTACAAATTTCCACAAAATCTCAGAAAAATCCCTCAAAATTCTTCGTCTCCTCAAAATGCCACAAAATGCCACAAAAACCCCACCAAATTCCAGAAACATTCCACAAAATCTCCTCCAATTTCCAGAAAATCTAAGAAAAATCTCTCAAAATTCTTCAAATCTCCCTAAAATCCCACAAAATGCCAAAACATTCCACAACATGCCAAAAAAATTCCACAAAATTCAGGAAATGTCACACAAAATTCAGGGAAATTCCCACAAAATTCCAGAAATATCCCACTAAATTCCTGAAAAATCCCACATAATTCCCTAAATCTTCTCAAAACGCTACCAAATTCCAGAAACATCCCACAAAATTTTCTCCAATTTCCTACAAAATTCCAGAAAAAGCTGAGAAGATTCCACAAACATCCCACAAAAAATCCAGGTACATCCCACAAAATTCCAAAACATTTCCTCAAAATCCCACACAATTCCAGAAAAATCCTACCAAATTCAATAAAAATTCCACAAAATTCCATAAATCTTCTGAAAACCCTACCAAATTCCAGAAACATTTCACTAAATCTCCACAAATTTCTGAAAAAATCCTGAAAAATTTCACAAGATTACAGAAAAATCCCACAAGATTGAAGAAAAATCTACAAAATTCCAGAAACATCCCACAAGATCTTTACAAATTTCCACAAATTCTAAGAAAAATCCCTCAAAATTCTTCAAGTCTCCTCAAAATCCTACAAAAATTCCAGAAACATCCCACAAAATTTAAGAAAAATCCCACAAATTCCTGAAAAATCCCGCAAAATTCCCTACATCTTCTCAAAACCCCACCAAATAACAAAACATCCCACAAAATCTGCACAAGTTCCAAGAAAATCTAGAAAAAAATCCCACATCATTCAAGGAAAATCCCACAAAATTTCAGAAAAATCCCACCAAATTCCAGAAACATCCCACAAAATCTCCTCCACTTCCAACAAAACTCCTGGAAAATAAAAAAAAATCCAGAAAAATCCCACAATATCTCCGTCAATTTTGACAATATTCCATAAAAATCTCACAAAATCCTTGGAAAACCTCACAAAATTCAAGAAAAATCCCATAAAATTCCAGAAACATCCCAAAAAATCTCAATATCCCACTAATATTCAAAAAAATCCCACGAAATTCCTTAAATCTCCTCAAAATACTTCCAAATTCCTGAAAAATCCCACGTAATTCCAGAGAAATCCCACAAAATCTCATCAATATCCTGGTAAATTGCAGAAAAATCACAAAAAATTCCCTAAATCTCCTCAAAACCCTACCAAATTCCAGAAACATCCCACAAAATTCCAGAAAAATCCCACAAAATTGCCTGAATATCCCATAAAATTCAAGAACAATCCTTCAAAATTCCAGAAAAGTCCCACAAAATTTCCGAAAAATCCCACGAAAATAATTTTAAAAAATCCTACAAAATTTTAGGCAATTCTAGAACATTCACAAAAATCCCACAAAATTCAAGAAACATCCCACAAAATTATTTTCATTTGTTCAAAGTCTCACATACTTCCACAAAAATCCCACAAAATTGAAAAAAAATCCCACAAAATCCCCTAAATCTTCTCAAAATGCTACCAAATTCCAGAAATATTCCACAATATCTCCACAAATTTCCACAAAATCTAAAAAAAATCCCTCAAAAGTTTTCAAGTCTCCTCAGTATCCCACAAAATTCCATGAGAATCCCACAAAATTCCAGAAACATCCCACAAAATCTCTTCAATAGCCAGAAAAATCCAAGAAAAATCCCACAAAATTCCAGAAAAATCCCACAAGTCCCTAAATCTTCTCAAAACCCCACAAAATTCAAGAAAAATCCCACAAAACTCAAGGAAAATCCCACAAAATTCCAGAAAAATCCCACAAAATTCCAGTAAAATCTGATGAAATTGTTAGCGTTCAGGAACACACATAATCACAAATGATTATATGCAGGGGCTTTATTAAGAGATCTGGGTGTCAGGGGTTCACATACCCAAATCTGACCCATCTTGGTTTTGAGTTGAACATGTTTTATACTCTGTTATTATATAACTTATATATTAATTATTAAACTTACATTGCTCTATTGTATGCATTGTTTTTACCCAAGCATGGATTGCTCCTGATCCACCCCAGCCCCCTAACATTGTTCCTCATGTTCTTTAAACAATAATTACAGCTAATCACATCTAACAATTGTATCATGATCATCTACTGATTACACAGGTGCAGTTTTGACCTGATTTTTAGCAAGTACAAGGCCTAACATTTCCCAGGGCCAACTTTTCCCAGGCTTGGCAAACCTAACTTTCTAAGTCCCTGGATTTTCTAAGATTTTGAGACCTTTTACTATCATAACATATTTGTATTATATATTTGATATTACATATCTAAATGAAAGCATTTTCACTTCACTATAAGTGCAAATGTTTTCACTTGATACAGTTCTTTGTTTCTGAGTTTATACTTGATGTTCTTTGAATCCTTGATTGATGTAAACCTCATCCAGGTGAGCTGTCCTGGATACTGTCAGGAACTGGAGAACCAGAAGATGGTGGATCTCACATCAGTGCCTTTATTATTTTCTGGTTCCAGGACATTTTCTTCTGTATTTCTACCTTGAAGATGCTGCAAACTAACCAAATTGCTAAGAATACAATTAGTAAGATTATGGCACTCTCAATGATAGATTTACTCCACGACCTCACATTCCACCCTAACCCTTTGAAGATTCTCCCTAACCAATTGTAGTCAAATCCTTTTGCTCTTCCTGTGCTCCATGCTCTATTTGTTGCAACTGATTGATGTCATATTCTACATCTGCAGTTACATTTGGGATGTGGATGCAGCAATGATCAATCCATCCCTTTAAAAAACCCACACACTCCATGCTCTTTCAGGAGTAGTAAATTGTAATTGTATGTTTAGTTCTTTAAATCTTTCTCAGGTCACTCTTGCTAATTTATCTACCTGACCTGTAAGTTTGTACAACATTTCTTTATTCTGATAGTTTGCTATAGGACCAAGCAAAGACTCTAGGGCCCACCCAAATTTCGCTCTACTAAAGGGTTCTTACCAAGTGTCATCTTGATTCTATTCCTATCTTAATCCTTCCTAGCTCTGCCTGTGTCTAGCCACTGAGTTGATTTTGCCATTGTTAGCATCCATACCAAGATTAATTTTTGTTTTAGCAATTTTACCAATGTTTCTGCACCCCAATGGCATTTGTTATATTTAATTTGTAGAACTTCTCTCATTATCAAGGGGGTTAACACTATTTGTCTTTGTGCAGTTACATACCACTCTTCTGAATTATTTTGTGCATTTAGCAAATGTCCCAATTTCTCATCTTTTACTGAATATTTTGGTTTTGGAGGCAAATTACATTGAGATACATTAACTTTTAAAGGTATCAATGCCATTGTTGTTTGCACTTCTCAAGCAATCTGTCGAGCTGTCCAGTCTGCTTTTCGATTTTCCTCACAAATTTTGGAGTTTCTTGATTGGTGTGCTTTACACTGTATAATTGATACTTTTTCAGGTTTTTGTATTGCTTTTATCAATTGCAGGACTGCATCTTGATGTTTAACGTGTGTACCTTGAGAAGCCAGTAGTCTTCTTTCTTTCTACAGTGCTCCATGTACATGTACTACTCCAAAAGCATACTTTGAGTCAGTCCATATGTTTACCCTTTTCCCTTTACTCAATTCTAGTGCTCTGCTTAAGGCAACCAGTTCTGCCCTCTGGGCAGATGAATTTGGTGATTTGTATTTGGTATTTGCTTTTGCCTCCACTATTGTACTGACTGTTGTTACCGCATATCCAGCGTATCTGGTCCCGTTCTCCACCAAGCTGCTTCCATCTGTGAATAGCTCTCACTCTGCTTGCTCTAGTGGGATGTCTTTCAGGTCTTCTCTTGCCAAATAGGTGTACTCTATTACTTCTACATAGTCGTGCTCTAATGGGCCTTCTTCAGTTGTGGTACGTGGGAACAAAGCTGGATTCAAGAGGTTAGTTGTCTTTAGTGTGACATCATCCTGCTCAGTCAGGATTACCTGGAATTTCATCATCCTGCTTGGAGATAGCCAATGGCCCCCCTTTTGTTCTACAACAGTGGTCACCATGTGTGGCACATAGACATCTATGTCTCTACCCATTGTGAGTTTCCTGGCTTCTTGTATCAGCATCACAGTGGCTGCAACTGCCCACAGGCACGAAGGCCATCAGGCACTCTCATTGTCAAGTTGTTTGGAGAAGTAGCCTACCGGCCTTTTCCAGCCTCCCAAAGGTTGGGTCAGCACTCCCAGTGCTAGGTGTAGTCTTTCATGCACAAACAGGTGAAAATCTTTGGACAAATCAGGCAATCCTAATGCCAGAGCTGTTGTCAATGCCTCCTTCAGTTTGAGGAAGGTCTCCTTCTGTGGTTTGCCCCAGGTAAACGGCTGTGTCTTCTGGGCTTCATACAGGGGTTTTCAATTAGTCCATAGTCCATGATCCACAGGTGGCACCACCCTGTCATCCCAAGGAAAACTCGCAGCTCATGCAGGTTCTGGGGTTCTGGAATAGCACAAATAGCTTGAATATGATCAGTACCCAGCTTACGTTGCCCTTGTGAGATTTCACATCCCATGTAAATCACAGTTTGCCGGGCAATTTGTGCCTTCTCTTTAGACACCTTATATCCTCCCATTCCCAGCTGATTTAAAATTTCAATTGTTACCTTTATGCAGGTTGTTTTCTCTTCTGTAATTGTCAGTGTATCATCAACATATTGGAACAGCAGGTATTGTTCTCTCAGTACTTGCTCATTCTCAGTCCAAATCTCCAGCTCCTTAGCCAGCTGGCTTCCAAATAGGGTTGGACTGTTCTTGTATCCTTGTGGGAGGTGTGTCCAGGTGAGCTGAGTTTTCCTTCCATTTTCTGGATTTTCCCACTCAAAGGCAAACAGTTTCCTACTTTCTTTGTCAAGGGTATGCAGAAAAATTGAGATACATTAAGTGTGTTATCTCATATATTTGTCTCATATATTTATCTCATATATTTTTATCATATATATTTATCAAGGGGTATGCAGAAAAAGGCATCTTTTAAATCAATTACAGTAAACCATTTATATTTCTCTTTTATGGATGTTAACAATGTGCAAGGATTAGCTACCACTGGGTAAATATCTTTAGTTATTGCATTTATTGCTCTCAAATCCTGAACTAGTCTGTATTGGTCAACACAGAAATTTGGGCTCTAGCATTAACTACAGAAGTAATAGGTGCATGTTTGGGACCCACCATTGCTAAAATCAGTATGTCTCCAGTTTTGTTATTTCTAGTGAGCATTTTAAATACAACCAACCTCCACCTCTCTGCTCACCCATGAGAGGCAGAGTTCCCAGTTTCCCTGATTTGGGGTTTGAGGCTGTTTGGGATCCACTCCCAGAAGCTGAGAAGGAGACTGCTTTGGCTCGCAGCCCAGAGCCTGTGGAGGTGTGCTGGGTTATACAGTGGGGCATTCGATACAATGAACTTGGGACAGTGTTAATTAGAAACTACTTTACTCAACTTTTAAGTGATAAGTCATCCATTATGTTTCTGGGGACCCTCTTCTTTATCCTTAGTGACCACCAGTACTGGTGGTTAGAGATTTGTTTTCTCTTTTCTGGGTTTTCATTAAGAGAACCAATGTATCTAACACCCTTTGCTTTCTCTGATTTTTCTTCTGGGATTTTTACAGGTCCATAATTTCTACTGTAATTAATTAACTCTTTTGCAACTTTGCTCCATGTCCAAATTTTATGGTTCCTAGCAGGAGAACGCAGTTGTGAACCTGTCGGCTGAGAGGGGGTGGTGAAGGGAGTAAACCCAGGATCAGTGGAACCAGGTCAATCAGTCAGGTTCCCAAGAAATCTATCTAGTCTATCCACAGGGGTTATAGCTGCTGTGGTTTTGGGGGTTTTTTATAAGAAAAATTGCTGTAGGTTTAAGTGATTCTGGAAGGCCTTGAATTAAAGAGGTCATAATTTCAGTTTTCACAGGTAACTACACTGGTGATTTAGAACCAGCAATTAATTTTCTTTTGTGTATCATTTGCAAGCAGGCAGCTTTGTGAATGTTTTCCAGTAGTTGGTTGGGGGTACCAACTATAGCTATAGGGTCCCCCCTTTCCAAGGGGTTTAGCCCCTCTGCCTGATAAGCTGCATGCTGATTTAGGGACCATGGGTTATGTCTGTCTCCTGTTGTTACGAAGACTCCATGTCCCCAGTACCCACTGGCTTCCCATTCTCTCAATCGAATTTGATCACCTCCAGTAAGAGACACTCAGAATACATATTCTGTCTCTGACTCATGAGGCAGACTCCGTACTCCCTTTTTTTTTTTTTTATTCTTTTTTTTTTCTTTTTCTTTATTTTCAGTGGTTATATGCGGATCAAGATCCTTTTCATTATTGATATAATTATATTATAATCTGTTTTAATTAGAGGTTTCAAACTAAGACACCAGTGTTCCCCACAATTTTATCCAAGTTAGCTCCTTTTGAGGGTAAATTTGATTAATGAGAGGGGTTTCCCTCTCTTGTTTCCTTTAGCAAGTCAGCATTTTTTAAATTTTTATCATGGAGGGCTATTCACAACAGATTGATCTTACTCCTTTCTTCATCCAATTGTTTTTGCAAAATTTTAACTAGGTTTTGGAGGGAGTCTATTGTAGTTCTTTCCTCACTTCTTCACTTAAAGCGAGTTTCTATAGCTGCTGTAAGACAAGCTCCCAAAACTGAGCAGAGTATAGTTTTATTTTTGCCCAGTTTAAATTCTATTTCATGTTGTTAAAAAAAAACAACATACTCTATCAATCACATTTGCCAAATTAAACCAATTATTAAGCACGAACCTTTCCCTCCTGGAGGTTTGGCACTGTGTTTTGCTAACAAAGCATAACATGCATAGAATACAGCTTTAACTTCTGCAGACATTTTCTGTCATTTTTACAGAGGGAAAAACCACTACAGGGAGGTATCAACTTAAATTATACACACACACACACTCACAAATTTTTGCTTCCCTGTATGGGTAAAAAGAACAAATTTGCTTGGGAGGCACTCCTTCAGTTTAAAATTCTGGTTGTCTCTTTGCTACACCAAGCAGTCAAAATTCCTACACGCAACAACAAAAACAATCCAGTCCTTTTGCACTAAGACATCTTTTGCGAAATTCTGCAGACAGAGCCCTCAAGTGAGTGCGGGGTGCTTTTCACCTCGGCGTGTGCAGTTTGTGGGAAATTCAAGTTGCCCCCCTTGCTTTCTAGACACCGCTCACTCTTTTGGGAGTGTCGGGCTGGGTGCAACTGGAGCAAAACGTCCTTCCCCTAATACAGACTGCACAACAAACCTGCAGCCCCTTCTGTCTGTCAGAAATCCTGTCCGTGACTCCAGTTTAAATGCCACGATTCGCTAACGCGAGTGGGACTCGTGAGAGGTTCGTTTGATCTCAGAGTGCAAGACGGACACAAGGGATTTCAGTTTAAATCACAACAACAATAATGTACCTTTATTTTAGTGACAACAAGGGTTATGCGAGAGAGGAGAGGAAGAGAGGGAGAGATAAAGAAAACAAAGTAAAGAGAGAGAAGAGGGGGTTATAGCTACCAACAGAAGAGACGGGGTTGCTGGGGTCTTCTTCTGTGGGAAGATCTGACCGAAATCATCTTAGTCTTATGTAATTCTTCCCCAAAGTTACCTTGTTTCCAATGTGCTAATAAGCACCCAGAAGTATCCGGTATGGGAGCATTGCTGCCCAAAATCCCTTTAAGTTTCTCCATATTATAACTATAATATACCACAAATGCTGGATCTGTAACGCTATTGCAGTCATCTGACAGACGGCGCCTACGCAACTAACTCAAAGATTTCTGGGAGTAATACTTTTCTCTCTCTGAGAGAAAGTGCCTTGCCTCCAAGGGAGAGCCAGGATCTCTGAATCAGCTGGTTTCCTGACCCCCACAGTAAAGCACCTTACCTTTCTCTCCTGGGGAAATTGTGAGCAGCAGAGACGGTCGCAGCTGATGGGGTCCCCAAGAATCCCTCGGTGCCGGCTGGAGCGTGATCGGGTCGTGAGTTTGCTCAGCAGCACTCACAAGGTCCCATCTGGGGTCGCCAAAATGTTAGTGTTCAGGAACACACATAATCACAGAATGATTAAATTAAGGTGCTTTATTAAGAGCTCTGGGTGTCAGGGTTACACATACCCAAATCTGACCTGACTTGGTTTTGAGTTGAACATACTTTTATACTCTATCATTATATAACTTTCATATTAATTATTAAACTTACATTGTTCTATTGTATGCATTGTTTTTACCCAAGCATGGATTTCTCCTGATCCCCCTCAACCCCCTAACATTGTTCCTCATGTTCTTTAAACAATAATTATATCTAATCACACTTAACAATTGTATCATTCATCATATACCAATTACACAGGTACAGTTTGACATGATCTTTAGCAAGTACAAGGCCTAACACTTGCCAGGACCTACTCTTCCTGGGCTCACCAAACCTAACTTTCTTTCTAAGTCCCCAAATTTTCTAAGATTTTAAAACCTTATACTATCAGAGTGACACTTGTCTTTACAAACAAGCTGTGAGTCTGCCGATAAAATGAAACTATCACTGAGAGATAACAGAAACAATGGGATGGATTCAACTGAAAGATGAACGAGACACTGGGGAAACACCATAAAATTCCAACAAGGGCTAAGAACTAAGAAGGAGATTATGCACTGGGGGGAGGGGGGATGGTATCTCAGGTATCATGAGTACCAGGAAGTCTGTACCTCTCAAATCCCTCAGCCTATGGGGAAAGGGAGAAGGGACGTACGGCCTGGAATTGGGATAAAAGGGAGGCTGCGCCCTCCAAAAATTAGAGAGATCCCAGGGGAATGCCCCGTGGCCTCTCCCTTTATTTGAAAAAATTGAAAGCACTCCTCTGTCTCCTTTTTGGATATAAACCTCTGGTGTTTGTGGATTAATTTTTTCTGACACTAACAATTAATACGAAGTTCAAAACTACAAACCTAGGCAGTGCAGAATATGAAAAATATGAAAGCTAAAACTAAGGGCATCATAGCTGGGGGGGGGGGTGGAATTGACTAATTTTGGGGTGGGACTGATTAGCATTCAGAGGCACTGAGAGGTCTTGAGGTGACAGATTGAAGCCCCTCATCTCTTTGAGTGCCAAGAAATGGAGACAACTCCAAATACCCCACAACCCCTAAATACTCTCAAGTAGCTCCCTGATTCCCAGTTTCTCTTGAAGCACTAGTAAAATGTGAGGTTTTAGGTGCCATTGATTAATTAGATGCCATTAATTTGTTGATTTTTACCCCAATTTAGTCTGTTCCAAAGGGATGAAGATGAATCTAAAGATAATTCGAACAAAACCAAAACGACCACCAGCCCAGTGTCTTCCCAACACAGATCACAGAGAACATGGGCCATCAGGGCTCTGCCCAACGTGGGTCCACTGATGGGGGATGGAGTTGGAGCAGCGCACGAAGCTCTTCCTGCACTTGGAGCACTCGCAGGGCTTCCCTTAGTGGTGCCTCCGTTTGTGTCTGGTCAATTGAGAGCTGTCTGAGAAGTTCTTCCCACACTGGGGACACTCATAGGGCCTCTCCCCGGTGTGGATGCGTTTGTGGGTACTGAGGCTGGAGCTCTGGCTGAACCCCTTCCCACATTCGTCACACTTATAAGGCCTCTCCCCAGTGTGGATGCGCCGGTGGGTGATGAGGTGGGAGTTTTGCTTGAAGCGCTCCCCACAGTCACGGCAGCGGAAGGGCCTCTCATCCGTGTGAATCTGCTGGTGCCTGAGGAGCTGGAAGCTGGTCTGAAACCTCTTCCCACATTCTGGACACTCGTAGGGCCTCTCCCCAGTGTGGATCATCTGATGGATGGTCAGTTGGGAGCTCCGGCTGAAGCTCTTCCCACATTCCTCACATTCATAGGGACATTCCCCGGAGTGGGTCCTCTGGTGGCGGATCAGGTGGGACCTCCGGCTGAAGCTCTTCCCACATTCCCCACACTTGAAGGGCCTCTCCCCAGTGTGGATGCGCCGGTGAATGGTGAGGGTGGAGCTGTGCTTGAAGCCCTCCCCACAGTCAGGGCAGCAGAAGGGCCTCTCCTCTGTGTGAATCCTCTGGTGCACGAGGAGACTGGAGCTGATCCGAAACCTCTTCCCACACTCGGGACACTCGTAGGGCCTCTCCCCAGTGTGGCTGCGCTGGTGGATGATGAGTTTGGAGTTAAAGCTGAAGCCCTTCCCACATTTCCCACACTTGTAGGGCCATTCCCCAGTGTGGATCATCTGGTGGCAGATCAGGCTGTTGCTGTGGCTGAAGCTCTTCCCACACTCCAAGCACTCGTAGCGCTTCTCCCCATCCTGAAGCTGCTCATGGACCACCAGCTCAGAGCCCCGGCTGGATCTCCGGCCGCCTTCCTGGCACAGGGTGGGTCTTTCCTCCTCAGAGCACCCTGGGATGGGTTTGGAGCCCCTCCTCCTGCAGGATCTCCGGGGCTTTTCCTCCCCATTGGATTCCTGCACTGTGGAACTGCTCAAATCAGCCTCTTCCACAAGGTTCTGCTGCAGGGATTTGTCCTCCCTGGTCTCCATCCTCAGCTCCTTGTCTGGGGGAGGAAGGACAAGGAGAGGATGGGATTTGCCTCCGTGCCAGATGGAAGGGGAAGGAGATCCCCGCAGTGTGTCCCTGGCAGGACAGTGTTGGCAGTGGGGTTGTCCTGCAGCTGGGGGCCATGCTGGGCTGGGAGATGGAGCAGGAGAGAGAGGGAAAGGGGCACTGACTTCCTCCTCACCTGCCTGGGTGTCCCGGGGCATCTTCCTCTTCCTCACAGCCTCCTTCTCCATCCAGCCAAGGTTTGGCAATGGGAAATCCTGTTTTGGGGAAATACAAGGGATGAGGACATTGAGTTTGCAGGTCCCTCTGCCCGTGTTCATCTCTAGAAGTCACCGGACATCTGGGGTCCATAAAACCTCCAGAAAACACCAAAATTCAGCCTGAAAATGCCTCCCAGGAGTTCCCCATCTCTGGTCTCTCCTGTTTGGGGTTCAAGGGTTCCCCCTGTCCCAGCTGCTGGGAGTCACGCTTGTACTGGGGATCACCTGTCGGCTTGGTCCCTGCCCTCCCCGGGCTGCTGAGAGTGCCAGGAATCTGAAAAGTTCCCCCTGTTTCCATCTCCCCACTTAAGGATGGTGGGACCCCCCCAATGTCCCCCCAAGTAGGATTTTCCACTCAGCTTTGGAGTTCCACATTCTCCAAACATCCCCCCCCCAAATAAACCCAACCCAGGGACCCCCCCAGGATATCTGGGCAAAGCTCCCGCTCCCCAGTCACCTGTGGGATGGTGGGTGATGATCGCACAGGTGGGGGACTATAAATTCAGGGAGTGCTCGACCTTGTAGTTCCTTCTCCTTTCCCTGATCCTCATTTGTCCCTCCTCCTCCTCCTGCTCCTCTTTCATCCCTCCCCCTCCTCTCCCAGGAGCAGTGACACCCTCGGTGCCCCGTTCCCGAACCCCTCACAGCCCATGGGAGGAGCGGGGATGGAGCCGGGACAGGTCGGGATGGGCAGCGCGGGGCTCTCCGCTGCTCCCACCCGCTGGGGATGGAGGGAACCCGGCCTGGGGAAAAGGAGAGGGAAACTGGGAAAATTGGGGGCAGCAGATCCAACCTGGGGCTGGCTGGGGACCCTGGCTGGGGACTGCCAGCCCTTGGGGCTCCTCTGGGGAGATGCAGGAGGGGGGAACACAGAGAGGGCTGGGGGATTCCAGGAGTGGCAGCACTGGCAGGGACTGGTTTGTACTGGGATCGTCCTGGCACTGGCTGAGATTGCACTGGCCGTGTACTGACATCATACTGGGATATCATACTGGGATCGTCCTGGCAGTGAGTAGGAGACTGCAGGGGGCAATTGAGATCAGGTTGTGAGGAACTGGGAATATGCCCTGCACTCCCTAGAACCCCGGCATCGCCCCCCATATGTCTCGTAAGTCTCCCCCAAACCCTTCAGGATCCCCGAGTGCCCTCTCAGCGCTCGTTCAGGACCCCCCAAAGCATCTCTGGATCCCTGAATGCTCCCGACACCACAGATGCCCCTTCCAGACACAGCTGGGAATTCATCTCCCATCATCCCAGAACACAGTTCCGCGCCCAAACCTCCTGCCGTGCCCCACGCCCCAAAGAGCCCAGTTACAGCTCCCCAGGTTCCCCCCAAGTGCTCACGAGCTGTATACATTCACCCCGAGGACCTGCAACCACAGCTCGAACGGAAAAGTTCTCTCTGAGTGTTTCCCTGCAACACCAAACGCGCCTTCCGAGCCACTTACGGAACTACATCTCCCATCATGCTCCGCGGCGCCCATATGGTGCTATTCCAGCCATGACTCCATCTCCCGTCATGCCCCACGCCTCACCGGAATCCACTGGAGCTGCGCCTTTAACTCCCGTGATGCTCCGCGGCCCCATTAAACTGTATTATATCGGCACCTACAACTCCCATCATCCCCTGCGACCCATAGATTCCCCGTTACAGCCCCCCAAGTGCCCGCCCGGACCCCGAAGGGCCCCCAGATTCTCCTCCCTGACTTCCAAGCGCCCCCCTGGACGCTCAAGTGCTCCCCCAGACCACGAATTGTCCCACAGAATCCCTAAGTGCCCACCTGGCTCCCCCAAGTGTCCTCCAGACCACCAAGTTCTCTCTAAATTCCCTCCCCAGACACAAAACTGCCCCAAATGTTCCCCAGAAAAGTTTCCATGGACCCCAAAGTGGTCCCTTTTACCCTGTCTGAGAAAATTATTAAAAAATATTATCAAAGGACTAAAAGTAGGACAAATTAGCATAAAGAGGGAGAAATAGTGGTCAATTAATTAATGAAGGGAATGGTGGTACTTTGAACCAAGGACCGATAATGTTTTTTGTTCCTAAAATTGTATAAATTCTTTTATATAAATATAAAAATTAGGTTCTATAAGTACAGAACAATATTATTATAAAAAATAACATTTTATTTTTTTAATTAATTAGATTTTAATGATAAAGAAAAATTCTAAAGAGAAATGTTATCAATGTTTTGGGATGTCAGTCCCAGGTGGGCCATGTCAGACATGCTGAGGCTCGGGCTGAGGAGCAGGTTGTCCAAACAGGGGCAGCCCACAGGGTCCTCATTCTTCCCTGTGACCAGACTGCCTAAGGAGACATTCAGCATCAGGATTGTAAAGAGTAAATCATGACCTCCTGATCAGTACAGAAAGATATTTTACAGTTTGAACAGTAGAATGTTGTCACCGTAAGGTGCCTTCTTTGTTAATATAGCTCATATTGTGTCATGTTTGTTAAATACCAATGTTGTTGTACCAGCTTTCTTTGCTAAAATATTGTTATAAATGAAATTAGAATTTTGACAACTAGGTCCCTTGGCTTAATGGCAGTTTAATTAAAAATGAATACCATTTACTAAAGTGAATAGTAATGTGGTATAAAAGAATACAGTTTAGTAAAATAATACAGTTTAATAAAAAATTAAAATTTATATATATAATCTACTAGCAATTAAGTATGATTAAAGCATAAGCAAAACCGTCCAGGGTACGGAGGCTTCCCACCCTGCTTCACGTTCAAAACAAAGCACTTCAAGCTAAACTCATATACTGTATGCTTATACATATTCATTAATGTTTCCTGTAAGTTTCCTCCTATTTCCGATTTTTCTGACTTTACATCATTTTCCTTCACGGCACATGCCTCACTTGTTGTTAGGAGGTCTTCAGTCTTCTTTTGGTGGTCTTTTGGTGAAGGCTTCTCCTCTTCCTCATGGTCCTTTGGATAACCTTACAGGTTTGTATGTGCGTACTAAGCCTTGTGTTATATTAATCTACTAATTAGCCTTATATTTACTAGTCCTTACGTCCAATGCTTAAATTTGTTCTAATTTTGGTCCATCTCAAGGCCATTTTGGTCTTGAGACACCATTTATCTTCTAAACTACATCCTGTACCTTAATTTTGACATGTAACATCTGCAAAGGGGCACATCTGCTTTGTAACACTGATTCTTGATTGTTTCTAATAATAACTTTAAGAACAGCTACAATTTAGTTAGCACAAACCAATTCCATTTATTACCACTGCAAATACGCCTTATGCACCTTTTTATTGGTTTCCATGCTAACGGCCTTGCTTTCTTCCTTGCTATGGATAAACCTGTATTTTCTCAATTTCTTCTTTTGCTCCCTCAATTGTTTGGCCTGCAGACCAGTTGCTAAGCCCATCCACATTCACCTCTTAGTCTTCAGAGGGAAACTTTGAGCACAGTGAGAATCTCCCAGTGTGCAAGAGGGTCCCTGTGTGCCAGCTGCAGCTGGGGCCTCAGCCATCTCCTCTCTCAACAGGTTCCCCTCTGCAGCTTCACAGGAAAAGCCAAACACCTCCCTCAGGGACACCTGCACCACACATTTCACATCTCCATGCCCATACGTGATGTCCCTGTCACAGCTGCATTACCAGCTTGCTGCTGTGCAGATGCTGCCACCACCCAAAGCAAGGCCCTGTGTCCCTGAAGGGACCTGCCCTGCTCTGTGGCCTGGACTGAAGGTGGGTCCCTCCTGCCAGGGCAGGGCCTGACACAGCTCTTCTGTTCCAATAAAGAGATGGAGCTGTCACCCCAGTGTCTGGCTGGTACCACCAGCAAAGCCCACACAGCACCAGCCCCGGCTGAGCTCCATGTCCAGGAGCAGGCGGGGCTGACCACGGTGTGGGCAGGCAGGAGCCAGGCAGGGGCTGCTGTGACCAGCAGCGGGGCACTGAGGGGCTGGGGGAGTCTGTGTTGAGTGTCCCTGGGCTGAGGGCACATTTCCTTCAGTGGCATCACCTGGGCCTGGACCTCCTCCAGTGCCATGCCCAGGAAAAGAGGCAACGATCAAGAGCATCTCCTGGGACAGAACATGACCAGCAATGTCAGCAGGCAAAACCAAGGTTTTGTTTAGCAATGACCCTTAGATGAAGTCAAATATTTACAATCAGTCCCGTACAGTTTGGAGTACAGATGGGAGTACACTCGGGGGGTACAGCCAAGGCCATGAGGTCACAGCAGTCTCTGGGGTGACAGCAGGCTGAGGTGACAGCAGGCTCTGAGGTCACAGAGGTCCCAGAGCCCCGTGGTTGCACAGCACCACAAGGACCGAGCAGTCAGTCCTTGACCACGACTGTTGTGGCAGCAGCGGCGGCGGCAGCAGCGGTGCTGACATTGGGACAGCGGTGTCAGGACAGTGGTGGCAGCAAGAGCTGCAGGACTGGCAGTGGGCAAGGCACCATGGCCTTTGCTCTGCGCCTCTTCCTCCTGCTCCTCCTGGCAGTGGCCCTGCCTGACAGGGCTGCCCAGGCTGCTCCGTGGCGAGCAAGGCGAGCAGGTGAGCCCAGGGCCTGGCTTCCCTTTCCTGAGACAGCACTTCCTTCTCCCTGGGAAGCGTTGGGGATGGTTTTCCGCAGGGCTTCAGGGAGGGTTTCCTCTATGGATGGGAGAGAGTCCCCAGGGGCCCTGGGCTGGTCCCGCTGCCCCATCAGGGATGTTGCATGGGGCCTGCAAAGAGGGTGGAGAGTGTTCAGAGCCAGCCCAGAGCTCTCCAGGCCCCTCTGCAACTTTGGCCATGTCCATTGACATCTGGCTCCCACGGCCTTTCCCAACCCCCTTGCAGTGCCCAGTTCCCTAAGGCAGAAGGGGGTCCCAGCACACCATGGAATGGTTCTGATCTGTGCTCCCTTCTAGATGAGGGTGGTAGGAAGGCTTCTCCAGCAGCTTGGCTTCATGAAGATTTTCTGCCTCTGGAGACCCATGCAGGTATGTTCTCACTGTCCCAACAAGAAATAATCATTGACAACCTGTCACAAACCAGGTGACAGAAGCTTCTGTGGCTGTTGAGTTACAGGTGTGTCTGCATCAAGGACATTTCAAGCTCCTTTTCTGGTTGCTGCACGCAAGCCCAGCTCCCATCACGGGGGTGAGTGGTTTGTCCCTGCTGATCCCCCAGGCTGAGCCCTGGTTCTGTGGGATCCATTCATCTGAAATGGAAATACTTTCTGTTAAGGTTCTCTGAGAGGGAGGAATAAACCCACAGAAGACAAGATGCTGAGTGAACTGGATAGACGCTATGGTGGGTCCATGTCCTTCAGCCTTCTCCTGAGACTCAGCAGCCAGGGGCTTTCTCTGCACATCTGGACATGCCGTGCCTGGCACAGTGGGAAGGGATCCATGGCAGCCTTGCTGCCCCACTGCTGCTTTCTTGGCCTGCAGGGCTGTTTCCCAGCCTGGCCTGGCTACAGCTTCTCCCCAGCCTCTGCAGGAAGGCATTTGGCATCAGCTGACAGGGAGCCCAAACTGCAGCACAGGCCATGCACAGCCAGAGATCCCCTGCAATTTCCCAGTCTTGGGGTAGATGTGGAATGGCGGCTCTTTGGAGGAGGGAAGGCTCTGGCCTGGCTCCGAAGTTTTGATGGCTTCCTGAACCTTATTCATGACTTGGACAAGTATTGCCTTTTGAAGATGCCACCTTCCTGTTGGGGAACAGCCCCACCTGATCCAGCTGTGGCTCTTCTTTTCTCCAGAGATGAACCCTAAGGCTGTGCTGAAGGCAGCGTTTCCCGGAGGAAGCAGTGGCTCATGGGCAGCCTCTGCTGCAGGAAGGGAGGCCATGCCAGGCACAGTCCCAGGAGGTAATTGCTGTGCCTCTGGGCCTGAGCCCTGCTGAGGCTTGAGCTGCCATCTCTGTTGCTTGGCTTTGTGAGCACAGTGCAGAGGAATTATCCTGAGCAGGCTCAGGGCACTCGGCTACTGAGCAGTTCTGCTGAAGTCCCTCCATGGGAGACACATCCCAAAACCTGGCAGCGGCTGCAAGGAATGCCCATGGTGGGGAAAGGGCTGAGGGGAGGGTAAAGCTCCAGTGTGCCCTGAGAGGGCCTGGCTCTGTCCCCTTGGGCTGGGGGAGCTGTCCCAGCTGAAGGACGGAGGGCAGGAGAGAGGGCAGGACGGAGGTAGGGATGTCTGTGGCACTGAATGCTGCAGTTTGGCCCAGGGCTTAATGGTTTCCTCTGTGGCAGGGAGAGCCCCTGGGCCCTGGGCTGGTGCCGCTGCCCCACCAGGGATATTGCACAGGGCCTGCAAAGAAGGTGGAGAGTGTCCAGAGCCAGCCCAGAGCTCCCCAGGCCCCTCTGCAGCTTTGGCCATGTCCACTGACATCTGGCTCCCTTGGCCATCCCCCGACCCCCTTGCAGTGCCCAGTTTCCTAATGCAGAAGGGGGTCCCAGCACACCATGGAATGGTTCTGATCTGTGCTCCCTTCCAGATGAGGGTGGTAGGAAGGCTCCTCCAGCAGCTTGGCTGCATGAAGATTTTAAGCCTCTGGAGCCCCATGCAGGTATGTTCTCACTGTCCCAACAAGAAATAATCATTGACAACCTGTCACAAACCAGGTGACAGAAGCTTCTGTGGCTGTTGAGTTACAGGTGTGTCTGCATCAAGGACATTTCAAGCTCCTTTTCTGGTTGCTGCACGCAAGCCCAGCTCCCATCACAGGGGTGAGTGGTGTGTCCCTGCTGATCCCACAGGCTGAGCCCTGGTTCTATGGGACCCATACATCTGAAATGGAAATACTTTCTGTTAAGGTTCTCCGAGAGGGAGGAACAAACCTACAGAGGATAGTAAGTCGCTGGAGACATCCAAACACATGGATAAGATGTTGAGTGAACTGGAGAGACGCCATAGTGAGTCCATGTCCCTCAGCCTTCTCCTGTGACTCAGCAGCCGGGGGCTTTCTCTGCACATCTGGACATGCTATGGCTGGCACAGCAGGAAGGCATCCATGTCAGCCTCGCTGTCCCACTGCTGCTTTCACGGCCTACAGGGCTGTTTCCCAGCCTGGCCTGGCTGCAGCTTCTCCCCAGTCCCTGCAGGAAGGCATTTGGCATCAGCTGACAGGGAGCCCAAACTGCAGCATGGGCCATGCACACCCTGAGATCCCTTGCAATTTCCTGGTCTTGGGCTAGATCAGGTGTAGGGGCTGTTTGGAGGAGGGAGGGCCCTGGCCAGCCCAAATAACCTGGCCTTTCTCCTGATCCTTAACCATGACTTTAACAAATATTGCCACTTGAACATGCCACCTCCTCAATGGGGAATGGTTCTATCTGATCCAGCTGTGGCTCTTCCTTCCTCCAGAGATGAACCCAAAGGCTGTGCTGAAGGCGGCGTTTCCCGGAGGAAGCAGTGGCTCATGGGCAGCCTCTGCTGCAGGAAGGGAGGCCATGCCAGGCACAGTCCCAGGAGGTAATTGCTGTGCCTCTGGGCCTGAGCCCTGCTGAGGCTTCAGATGTAAATCTCTGCTCCTTGGCAGTGCCTGCCTTTCAGGGATTTTGCACAGAGCATGGAAAAGGTGTTGAGAATGTCCAGAGCCAGTCCAGAGCTTTCCTCAGGCCTCTCTGCAGCTTTGGCCATGTCCATTGACATCTGGCTCCCACGGCCTTACGTGACCTCCTTGCAGTGCCCAGTTCCCTAAGGCAGAAAGGGATCCCAGCACACCATGGAATGGTTCTGATCTGTTCTCCCTTCTAGATTGGGATGGTGACATGGAGCATCTGGAAGTGCTGGTAAATGGCGGTTTGAAGACCTTGCCAGATGCTGGAGGCAAGTTCTCAATGTCCCTTTCCGCACAGAACAATCCGTGTCAAGGTGGCAAAAGCTCACTCATGTGCCATTTCCCTCAAGAGTCTGAAGGTTGACGGATTCTGGAAACCTTGCCCTGCTCCCTTCTGGAGCCCTGAGTGATCCCACAGCATTGCTGTCAGTGGGAGGAAGGAGCATTTAGCTGTCGATCCTCTTCCTGTGTGTAATGCCAGTGTCTCCTTCCGTGTGCTCTGTACAGCCACGGAGAAGAGCAGAGAGGGAAGGGCTGGGCTCAGGGCTGTGCCCTGGGGCTCTGCCTTGTGTGGCTCCTTTCTGGCCCCAGGGAACCTGAGATGCTCCTGCTCCAGCTGCCAAGCCCTGGCCCTGCTTGAGGCTCAGTTCAGAGCTGCTGGCAGCTCCAGGGAGTCCTTTCTCCCCTGACTGCCGTGCAAGGGGCTCCTTCCATCCCACTGTGGGCCCACTGCAGGCAGGTGGTCCCCCTGCCCTTGCTACTGAGTTGAAAGCAGAGATGAGGAAGTGCCTTGGAGGGCAGCAGTCACCTGGGTGTACTCACTGCCACTCCAGCCTGAAGAAGAATCTTCAGCAGTGTCACGGGAGTTGTTCTGTCCTGACTTTCTTTGCAGATGAACCTGATGATGAAGATGATCCGGATTCCCAATCCATATCAGTTACTGAGCCTGATGATGAGGAAGATTCTGAGGGTAGGTCAAGGCCTTTCCCCCTGGGAGAGCCGCCAGCTCAGAGCCCAAGGGTCGGCCACGGTGGCATCTCTGCAGGTGCCAGGACAGAGCCGTGCATGGTTGTGCCCTCACCCTGCGTGATCCTCTCACTGCTCCTGTGGCTCAGTGCTGCCTGTGCAGATCAGCAGACATGACTGAAGCTTCTGTGGCTGTTGAGTTATAGGTGTGTCTGCAGGGAGGACTTTCCCAGCTCCTGAGCTAAATTCTGCCAGCAAGCCCAGCTCCCATCGCTGGGGTGTGTGGTGCCTCCCTGCTGATCCCACAGGCTGACCACTGGTTCTGTGGGATCCATTCCTGAGAAATGCAAATACTTTATATAATGGTCCCCTGAGAAAGAAGGACAAACCTATAGGAGATAGTAATGTAGCAATGGGGGAACTCAAATACCTGGACATAATCCTGAATGATCTGGAGGGACGCCATGGTGGGTCCATGTCCCTCAGCCTCCTCCTGACACTCAGCAGCCAGGGGCTTTCTCTGCACATCTGGACACGCCGTGCCCGGTACAGCAGGAAGGGATCCATGGCAGCCTTGCTGCCCCACTGCTGCTTTCATGGCCTACAGGGCTGTTTCCCAGCCTGGCCTGGCTGCAGCTTCTCCCCAGCCTCTGCAGGAAAGCATTTGGCATCAGGTGACAGGGAACCCAAACTGCACCATGGGGCACGCACACCTTGAGATCCCCTGAAAATTTCCAGTCTCAGGCTAGTTCAGGTTTAGGGTCTGTTTGGAAGAGGGGTGGCCCTGGAGCATTTCCAAAACCGTGGGCATTTTCCTGATCCTTATCCATGTCTTTGACAAGTATTGCCTGGAGAAGACCAGCACAGCACAGAGAAATTGTGCCATTCGAGCTCAGGGGGTTGAGCAGTCTTGTGCCAAGGGGTGGCAAGGTGCCTGCAGGCCCCAGCTCTGGGGGAAACAGAGAACGTCCTGGCTGTATCCAGCGTGCTGCCAGCTCAGCAGTGGAGCACAGCAAAGGCTCACGCTGCCCATTGCTCCCACAGATGCAGCTGGCACCACAGCACATGCTCAGAAGATCTGGGAGAGCATGAGAAGAGTTTTCTACCAGGGAACAGATGGTTTGATTAAGTTAATGGCCATTGTGGCTGGTGGAGCAGTTTTCCTGATGATGTGCTGTGCCGGAATCTGGTATTGCTGGAAGGGAAAACGGTGAGTGTTTTGCGATCTCAGCCTCAAACAGCTTCTTGAAAGGCTGCTCATAGTCAGGAAACATTCCCAGTGAGGCTGCTGTGCACTTGTGGGTAGGCCTTGGTTGCCCAAATAACTCTGCTGAGAGTTCTGCTGCTGCCCAGGCCTTTCATTGGCCTCTTAATTGCTGGGCCTTGTCCTGGGGAGCCCGCTGGGGCTGCAGCCAGTGCTGGCTGCCACTGAGGCTGCCTGGCCAAGAGCAGCCCCAGGAGCAGTGGGCAGAGGCAAAGCAAGGTGGGCAGGAGAAAGAGCGGGGACGAGATTGCCCTTGAAAGGCAGAGGTGCTCTGGGGCCCGCTCCCGGCCAGGGACCCTGCCCAGAGCCATCCCCTGCTCGCTGGGGCCTTGAGGGGCAGCTGTCCAGCTGGGCCAAGCTGTGCCAGCAGCTCCAGCGGTGCTGGGGAGCCTTGGCCGCTCTGGGCCCTGCTGTTCAGGAGGGTCCCTGAGTGCCAGCAGTAGCTGGGGGCCTCAGCCACCTCCTCTCTCCACAGGAGCACCTCTGCAGCTTCAGAAGAGCAGCCAAAGATTCCAGTGTCTGAGAAGCTGACCTGTTATCCTCGCTCTCCACATCTCTCCCTATCTGCTGTGCTGCAGCTGCAACCCCGTCTTGAGGGCATCCCAAGACCCACACCTCCCAAGCGAGACCCTCTGCCCCTGAGCCCCCTGGCCCTGTTCCCTGGCCAGGACTGAAATTGGGCAGCCCCTGTCCACCAGAGTGTTGCCGCCTGTTAGTTTACCTTCATTAAGTATGTTTGTTCACCTTCATTGAGTTTAGAGTTGGTTTGCCCCAGTTACTCCCCACTATCCCGATATAGTTTGTTCCCAGTTGCCTGTCATTGTAAACCTCTCCCCTCTTTCCAGATTGTTCCCCATCCATCACTTTGGTCCTACCCCCAAGCCCTATCAATCTATGTACACCACACCTTTTGTTCTGGTTCCTTCCCTGCTCATCATCCCTTACTCGATGCCCTATTGGTTGTATAGCTATCCTACCTCCCCCAAGTCCCTACCATTGGATTTGTGTATTGTAACCCCTTCCCACAACACCTCCCCTGCTGCAATATTATTGGTTGTTGTATGAGCCGCCCACGGGCTTTAAAACCTGGTGCACAGAGGTGCCCAGGGGCTCGGCTCGGACTTTCTCCTCGAGATCCCAGCCCTGTCCCTCATCGCCTTCTCCCTGCACCTGCTGGAATAAACTTGTTCCTGGGAAATTGGAGGACTCCGAGCACTCTCTCTCCCTTTACTTCACCTCGTGTCGCCCTGCATACTATAGAGCCCAAGCCCAAAGGAGCTCTAGAGGTTCCAGGTCGAGCCACATAGTGCTCACCTGGTTCCCCACTCCTGCCGCCGACGCTTGGCACAAGCTAGCCGGGCCGTGAAGGGCCGAGCAGGCAGCGACACCAGAGCAGGGGTTGGCCCATGTTTTTTGTTCAAATAAAGAGATGGAGCTGTCACCCCAGTGTCTGGCTGGTACCACCAGCAAAGCCCACATGGCACCAGCCTTGGCTGAGCTCCATGTCCAGGAGCAGGCAGGGCTGACCATGGTGTGGGCAGGCAGGAGCCAGGCAGGGGCTGCCGTGACCAGCGGTGGGGCCCCGAGGCGCTGGGGGAACCCGTGCTGAGCATCCCTGGGCTGTGAGGGCACATTTCCTTCTGTGGCATCACCTGGGCCTGCACCTCATGAGGCACACAGGGAAAATTTGGGCTCTCTCCTAAGGTGTGCAGGGATTCCCCATGAGGAGTGCAGTGGGGTTAAATTGAGAGGGTTTTTTACTCTTCTCAGCACAGCAAAGGGGACAGTCTTGGCCAAGGTTTTGCAGAGCTGGGAGGAAGCCTCTTGTGAGCCCTTGGGCCCGGCCTGTGGGCACAGCGGGCAGGTGGAGCCCATCCCTTGAGGCCAGTCTGGGCTGCTCGGGCCAGGCTGGGCCGGGTGAGCCGGGCCATTCTCTGGGGCACAGGAGGCACCCAGGGCTATAACTGGGGCCGTGGCTTTTCAGCCTGAAGGGAGGCTGGCTCTGTTGGTTCAGAGGGCACAGCTTAGATCCCAGTTACCTTTGTAAACCTGCTGGGGAAGTGTTGAGGGCAGAGAGTTCCAACCCTTCTCACTGGGAAGCTGGGCTGATGCTGTGGGGTTTTGTAATTTTTGCCCTCTAAATTTGTGTCCTGGCAGAGGATTAAGTTGCTCTCAGTAAGCCCCTTTTCTTCTTGGTGCTGTTGTAAATGAAATTAAAATCAGACAACTAGATCTATTGAATTAACAGCAATTAAATAACAAGGGAAAAAATTATACAACTGAGTGAATTGAATACAAGGATGCAATATAATAAAATAATACTATTTAGTGGATTGAATAGAAATTTAGTATAAAAGGAAAACAATTCAGTAAAAGAGTACAATTTAGTGAATATCTTCATATATATATATATATATATATATGTGAATATAATTTGCTAGTAATTGAGTATGATTAAAGCATGAGCAAAACTGACTGGGGTATGGGCAGGGCTTCTCACCCTGCCTCACGTACCAAAACAAAGCAATTCAAACTAAACTTATATACTGTATGCTTATACATATTCATTCATGTTTCCCCTAAGTCTCCTCCTGTTTTTGATTCTTTAATTTTACATCACTATTCTTCATGGCGCAAGCCTCACTTGTTGCTAGGGGGCCTTCAGTCTCCTTTCGATGGTATTTTGGATGAAGGCTTACGCTCATCCTCATTGTCCTCTGGATAAACTTACCGGTTTTGCATGTGTACTAAGTGTTATGTAAATAAGCATTGCGTTCCACTAATTAGTCTTACACTTCATAATCTTCAGGCCTATGCCTAAAGTTGTTCCAACTTTATCCATCTCAAGGTTGATTTCTTCTTGGGACACCACTTACCTCAAAACTACATCCTGTACCTTAATTTCAACACGTAACATCTGCAAAGGGGTACATCTGCCTTGTATCACCAATTCCCTTGATTGCTTCTAATAACAACTTTCCAAATAGTTACAATTTAGTTAGCACAAATCATTTCCATTTATTACGCTCCCCAAATTCCACTCCCAACATCTCCCCCGCTTCCAGCTCAGGATGGTGCCCTGATGAGACCCCTCCCCAAATCCCACCCCCAAGACACCTCCCCATTGCTGGAAAATCCCCCAAATCTCACTCGAAAATTGGGAATCCTCCCTGAGACCCCTCCCCAAATTCAGGCCTCCCCAAAATGCCCCTCCTCACTGGGATTAGGACCTCTCCCCATCAATGGAAATTCCCCCAAAAGACAAAAAATCCTCCCCAAATCCCCTTCCCAAAATCAGAACTCCACCAGGACCCCTGAATTTCCCCCCAAAACCACCAAATTTCCTCCCCCACCAAATCCCCAATTTTTTTCCCCAAACCCCAAATCCTCTCCCTAAAAACCCAAAAGTTCTCCCCAAAACCCCAAATCTCCTCCCCAAACACCCAAATATTAGAAAAAAGTCCTTAAATTCTTGCCCTAAAACCCCAAAATTCCCCCCAGGACCTTCAGAGTTTCGCCCCAAAACCCCAAATTTCTCCCTGAACCCCCAAATTTCTCCAATTCCACCCCAAATCCTGGGAGAACTCCCCAAAAAACAGCAAGCCTTCCCAAAACCTCCAACAAAACTGCAACTCTCTCCCCAAAAATCACCAAAAATCTGAGAACATAAATTTTTTCATACCTTGGGTGGGGGGAGAAACACCAGAAATCTCAGGATTTTTCCCGTATTTTTGGGGAGGGGGGTCTCCCTGCTTCCTGTCCCCCCAGGTGACCCCACCCCAAAATTCCTGCCCCTTGGCCCCCCAAATTAAGTGTAAATAAATAAAAAGATGAAAAAAGGAAAAAAAAAGGGGGGGGAAGGTAAAAAAAAAAAAAAAGCCAGAAAAAATTTAAAAAAACCATTTTCTCACCTCAGTTTGGGGGGAGGGGGATGGAGGAAATATTGGGGGAGGGGGTGAACCTCCAGAAAAAAAAAATTGAGGGACCCCCCGTGTCCTGGGTTGATTATGATGTTAAATTGTATCCCCATTCGTCCACCTAACCCAGACACAGATTTTGTATTCTTAAAATTCCATCTAAGAGTAAAAGTGAGTGGAAAAGAAGCACCGGGTCTGTTATCAGACTGTAATTGCTCCCCACACATCGGGAGTTTTGACTACAGCACAGACAGACACAAGACACAGATCGCCTTGGCTTTCCAACTAGCCAGAGCAGAGAGGTCTTCCTGGACTGTTTTCTTTCCCTTTTTCTGAAACGAATCGAACCTGCTCTGGACTGGGGACTCGGGGGAGCACCGGGAGCTTGCACTCGTGGACTACCGGGAGCCCAGCCTGGGCAGCGGCATTTTCCAGCGCCAGAGGGACTGATAACAGAGCGAACACCCACAGGAAAGAGACCCTCTGAAGTTTGTCATCTCTTCTGAATGGCGAGAGGTTTTGTAATTTGATATCGTTCATTCTTGTGCTGGGTAGAGCTGTGCCTGTGAAATCAACAGGATTTTTCCACTTCTCTCAGAGAAATCTCTTCCGAACCGGTTGAGGGGTGGGAGAAAAGGGCCACCTGGGTTTGCTTCCCGGGGGGAGGCCCATTGGAGGTTTTCTCCCAAATTTGCCCTAAACCAGGACAGCGTCCCTCGGCAGTTGGCTGCCTTTGGGGTGGAGCCCAGTGGCACGCGAGCGGCCTTTGGTGGCTGCTGTCGGCCGGCACCTGGGCAGACCTGCTGTCAGCCGGCGGGCCGCCGTGTGACGCGTCGAGCGGCTCTCCCCCATCGGCCTGAGCGCCTCGCCGCCTTCGCGTCTCCCTGAGAGGGAAGGAGGGAGCCCTCAGAAGCCGGCGGCGCTCCCTCCCGTGTCTGGGCCCGAGCAGATGGCGGCCCTGCTCCCGCCTCGGTTTCTGCCCGGCTGGCTCGGTCAGCGGGGCTGCCGTCCGCCTGCAGGTTTCGGTGGGGCCGGCCGGGGGCGAGCGGGAAGGAAGCCGCCGTCGGAGCGAAAGCCTCCGAGAGAGCGCCGGCGAGAAAGCTTCCTCGGAAAGGGAGGAGACCGAGCCTCAAGCCGCCGGTGGCCCCGTCGGCCCGCTCCTCAGCCCCCGCAGGCGCTGCCGCCGTGCCGAGCGGCCGGCCGCTTGAGGAGCCGCCTGGTCCATGATGCCAATTTATGTCACGATCCGCAAGGTGGGATTCGTGATGTGACTCTTTTATTTGATCGCAGAGTACAAAAGATTATCAGCAAACCAGGGACTCAAACCGCAGAACACACTTTACTGAGTGCTCATCAGCACTAATATGCGATAGAGGGAAAAGAGGAATAAGCAAAGCACAAAGAAAGAGAGTAAGGGGATTATAGCTACCAATGTCGAAGTCCACTCCGCCATCCAACGATGCAGAGTCTTCTGTCTGTTGGTGAGATCTCAAAGGAAAGTAAGTTTTGGGTTTATTTTACAATTTTTATTCCAGTTCCAGCAACTCACTGTATCACAATTACTCTCTCTTTTGCTCAAAAATCCACACTTTGAACACTCCATTCCTCCCAATATACTCTGTCATGAATTAAAGGAATCTTTTTAAGCTATTATTGTCCATCTCCATAGCTTTAACAGAAAGGTATTTCAGCTTGTAAAGCATCTCCTTATTCTCTCTTCCCCATTTAAAACTTAACTCTTTTCCTCACTGTTTTTAGTGGTTTTATGATGTCTTCTTCATGTTGATTGTCTCTCTCTTTCTCTGTCTTTCTGGGAAAAAGGAGTAATCTGTACATTTTATTCAGGTAGTAAAAGAATTAAAAGCTTTAGAAAAGCTGCAAGAGTTCATGGTGTCAGGTTTCAGTCCAGCAGCAGAAACTGAAAACTAAACCAGGTTGGCCGGCTCTGCTTTCTTTTCCTCCGCCCCCACCTTCATCCTCTGTGGCCTTGTCCGGCCTGGAGGGCGGAGCGGGAGAGGAGGAGGCCAAGACAGAGCCTTGTTACCTTTTCAGAAGCCAGAAACAAAAGAGGACAAGAGTGCTCTGACTTTACATCTTAAGGTGGTGTTCACAGGGTGAGTCTACGTTTTAATGGTCAAAACTGCTGTCAATTGTTAGAAATGACTGATAATTGGTCTGGAGGAAAGACTGCCATCAGCCACCAGCACCTTCAACTTCCTTAGCTCTCAAAACTACCATAAAGGTAAAACCACCCCATGACACTGTGACACAACTGCTGTGAATGTCCCAGTTTCCACCTCTCTGTGACAGCACAGCAGGGACAGCCCCAGTGTTCTCCTCTCTGTGACACCACAGCAGGCACAGCCCCAGTGTTCCACTCTCTGTTACGCCTGTCGTGGTTTTAAAGCATTAGTTAGAAAATCACTGTAAAACTTACTCATTTCTTGCTGTGAGATGTGGATGATGAGAAGGGCAAAAGAAGCTTAAAACCTAAAGGAATGAGTAAGTTTATTAACCAAACTACAAGGTTAAGAAAGCAGAATAAAACTTCCAGAAACCCTTTTTCCCCACCACGCTGCCATTCCTGTCTTTAATTGACAACATAGAGGAAAAAAAAACAAACCCTGGTGGTTAAAACAGTCCAAACTTTGCTATAGTCTTTTCAGCAGTCTTTGTCGAGAAAAAGAAGTTCTTTTTTGTCAATCTATGGAGTTTTTCATAAGAAAACCATTTTCTCGTGGCTTCCTATTGCTCTGATGCCAGTGGCCCAGGAAACTCTGCCATCAGTCCTTTCCTCCCATTTCACAGCACTCTGAGCTGTGTTCTTGGGCCGTGATTCAAGGGGTGTCCTTTGAAGGATGAGATCTTCCAAGGCAAAAGTTCTCTTCATTTGTCTCTGTGACCATCTCTGGAAACAGAAATTTTTGCTTTGTCTCTTAAGAGCCACAAATCTTCAACAACTCTCACTTCTCCTTTTCTCTTCCAGCATCTCCTAGGATTACAACCACTTCACCCTTGACTCAGCTTTATCAATGAATTACTTTTGCTCAGATCTACACTTTGAAATACTCCATTCCCCCCAAAATACTCTTTCAGGAATGAAAGGAGTTTTTTCAGGACATTATTGTCCCTCTCCATAGCTTGAACAAAAGAAAACTTCAGCTTATTCAGGCATCTCCTTATTGTCTTTCCATCTGAGGGTTAATTCCTTCCCTTGCTGCCTTTGATCCTTGATGCTGTCTCTTTCCATGGTGATCCCTCTCTCTTCCCCTCTCTCTGGAAAAAGGATTAATCTGCAAGTCTCATCTGCCTAGTGAAAGGGTTAAACTCTTGCCCAGGCCTTGATCTCTGCCGAGGCAGCGGCTGGAGCCGTTTGCCAGGGAAGATTTTTGGTAGCTGCTCTGGAGGAGTGTGGCCACTGTCTCAGCACGCCGCAGCTCAAGAGCTTTCCCTCCCCTTCCTCGGCAGTCTCTGCTGAAAGCCAGCAGCGTCAGAAACTGCAGCCGAGCCAGGAAGTGGCCTGACCCGGCAGCCCCGCTGCACAAGGCGCAGCTAGCCCTGCGAGGGCTTCAGCCCCTCTGGGAAGGGGCTCCTGTCACTTCACAGTCGCCATCCAGCACCAGGAACCGCAGAACTCCAGCCAGCCCCGCTCCCCGCCGCGGCCTTGTCTGACGTGGAGCGGCGGAGGCTGAACCAGAGCCCTGTTACCTCTTCAAAAGCCAGAAAGCAAAGAGAAAGAGAAATTCCCAGGCTTAAAATTGAAAGGGTGGTGTTCACAGCTTCATGTCACTTTTCAATGGGCAAAACTACTGTCAATTCCAGAAATGGCCAGGTATTGGCCAGGACAAAAATCTCCAATCAGTTTCCAGCAACCTTAACTTCCTTAGCTGTTTCTCTTTTTTTCATAAATGTCAATCTAACACACACTAGCACAAGTGACAGCCCCAGTGTTCCCCTCTCTGTGACACCACAGCAGGGACAGCCCCAGTGTTCTCCTCTCTGTGACACCACAGCAGTGATAGCTACCATGTCCTCCTCTTTGTGACACCACTGCTGTGACTGTCCCAATTTCCCCCTCTCTGTGACAGCACAGCAGGGACAGCCCCAGTGTTCTCCTCTCTGTGACACCACAGCAGGCACAGCCCCAGTGTTCCACTCTCTGTTACGCCTGTCGTGGTTTTAAAGCATTAGTTAGAAAATCACTGTAAAACTTACTCATTTCTTGCTGTGAGATGTGGATGATGAGAAGGGCAAAAGAAGCTTAAAACCTAAAGGAATGAGTAAGTTTATTAACCAAACTACAAGGTTAAGAAAGCAGAATAAAACTTCCAGAAACCCTTTTTCCCCACCACGCTGCCATTCCTGTCTTTAATTGACAACATAGAGGAAAAAAAAACAAACCCTGGTGGTTAAAACAGTCCAAACTTTGCTATAGTCTTTTCAGCAGTCTTTGTCGAGAAAAAGAAGTTCTTTTTTGTCAATCTATGGAGTTTTTCATAAGAAAACCATTTTCTCGTGGCTTCCTATTGCTCTGATGCCAGTGGCCCAGGAAACTCTGCCATCAGTCCTTTCCTCCCATTTCACAGCACTCTGAGCTGTGTTCTTGGGCCGTGATTCAAGGGGTGTCCTTTGAAGGATGAGATCTTCCAAGGCAAAAGTTCTCTTCATTTGTCTCTGTGACCATCTCTGGAAACAGAAATTTTTGCTTTGTCTCTTAAGAGCCACAAATCTTCAACAACTCTCACTTCTCCTTTTCTCTTCCAGCATCTCCTAGGATTACAACCACTTCACCCTTGACTCAGCTTTATCAATGAATTACTTTTGCTCAGATCTACACTTTGAAATACTCCATTCCCCCCAAAATACTCTTTCAGGAATGAAAGGAGTTTTTTCAGGACATTATTGTCCCTCTCCATAGCTTGAACAAAAGAAAACTTCAGCTTATTCAGGCATCTCCTTATTGTCTTTCCATCTGAGGGTTAATTCCTTCCCTTGCTGCCTTTGATCCTTGATGCTGTCTCTTTCCATGGTGATCCCTCTCTCTTCCCCTCTCTCTGGAAAAAGGATTAATCTGCAAGTCTCATCTGCCTAGTGAAAGGGTTAAACTCTTGCCCAGGCCTTGATCTCTGCCGAGGCAGCGGCTGGAGCCGTTTGCCAGGGAAGATTTTTGGTAGCTGCTCTGGAGGAGTGTGGCCACTGTCTCAGCACGCCGCAGCTCAAGAGCTTTCCCTCCCCTTCCTCGGCAGTCTCTGCTGAAAGCCAGCAGCGTCAGAAACTGCAGCCGAGCCAGGAAGTGGCCTGACCCGGCAGCCCCGCTGCACAAGGCGCAGAGAGCCCTGCAAGGGCTTCAGCCCCTTTGGGAAAGGGCTCCTGTCACTTCACAGTCGCCATCCAGCACCAGGAACCGCAGAACTCCAGCCAGCCCCGCTCCCCGCCGCGGCCTTGTCTGACGTGGAGCGGCGGAGGCTGAACCAGAGCCCTGTTACCTCTTCAAAAGCCAGAAAGCAAAGAGAAAGAGAAATTCCCAGGCTTAAAATTGAAAGGGTGGTGTTCACAGCTTCATGTCACTTTTCAATGGGCAAAACTACTGTCAATTCCAGAAATGGCCAGGTATTGGCCAGGACAAAAATCTCCAATCAGTTTCCAGCAACCTTAACTTCCTTAGCTGTTTCTCTTTTTTTCATAAATGTCAATCTAACACACACTAGCACAAGTGACAGCCCCAGTGTTCCCCTCTCTGTGACACCACAGCAGGGACAGCCCCAGTGTTCTCCTCTCTGTGACACCACAGCAGTGATAGCTACCATGTCCTCCTCTTTGTGACACCACTGCTGTGACTGTCCCAATTTCCCCCTCTCTGTGACACGACAGCAGGGACAGCCCCAGTGTTCTCCTCTCTGTGACACCACAGCAGGCACAGCCCCAGTGTTCCACTCTCTGTTACGCCTGTCGTGGTTTTAAAGCATTAGTTAGAAAATCACTGTAAAACTTACTCATTTCTTGCTGTGAGATGTGGATGATGAGAAGGGCAAAAGAAGCTTAAAACTTAAAGGAATGAGTAAGTTTATTAACCAAACTACAAGGTTAAGAATGCAGAATAAAACTTCCAGAAACCCTTTGTCATGGAGTTAACTTTACCTTTAAGGGAGTTGGAGTTGCTGGGAAGTGCTTGGAGTCTTTTCTCCTGACTAATTATCGGTCATTGCTGGAAATTGACAGCAGTTTAGGCCATTGAAAAGTGGGATCAACTTGTGAACCCTACCTTAAAATGTAAAAGCAGAGCTCTCTGGGTTCTCTTTGTTTTCTGGCTGTGGAGGGTGGCGGAGCTCCAGGCCTCCCGTCCCTGCCCAGGCCATGCGGCCGGGCGGGGATGGGGCCGGGCCTGCCCGGTCTCCCGGCCGGGAGATGGGGGGGGGGGGCCTGCGGAAGGTTTTCCTCGGGCTGGGCCAGGCCGAGCCGATCTCTGGCTCGGCTGCAGGTTTTGCTGTAACTACATTCACTAGAAACTGCCCAGTGAAGAAAGAGGGAGGCCCTGGACTTGCAGCGGGTTAGAGCAGAGACTACACGCTCCAGAGCAGCCATGAGGAACTTCCCATCGCAGACGGCTCCAGCTCCTGTTCAGCAGAGATCACCGAACCATCTACAAAAGCCTGGGCAAGATGTTAACTCTTTCATTACCCAGATGAGACTTGCGGATTAATCTTTTTATCCAGAGAGAGAGAGAGAGATCAACATGAAAAGAGACTTTATAAACTACCAGTGACAGGAAAAAAAAGAAGCTTCAAGAAAAGTAGAGAATTAAGAAGATGCTTTAATTAAGCTGAAATATCTCCCTGTTAAAACTATGGAGATGGACAATGAAGTCTTGAAAAGAACTCCTTTAATTCATGATATAAGATCTAGAGAGGAATAGTGTTCAAAGTGTAAATTTGAGTAAAGAGTAATTATAGTATAGTGAAGTACTGGGAGATTAAAAGCCTTGAGAGGCCATGAGAAAACTGTTGAGAGATTTGAAGCCCTGAGAGGCCATGAGAAAACTGTTTTCTAGTGAAGCTCACAGAAACAGATGAAGAAGACTTTTTTTTGCCTTTGAATAACTTATCCTTAAAAATGCTATCTCTAGACGCATGGCCCATACACACTTCAGAGTGATGTGAAAATGGGAGGAGTGAACTCTAATAATAGCAGCTCTGGACAGCTAACATTAGGGCAATAGAAAACTATAACAAAAATAGTTTTCTTGTGAGAAACTCCATAAATTAACAAGAAGAAACTTCTGTTTCTCTATAAAGATTGGTAAAAAGACTAGCAAGAATTGGGACTGTTTTAACCATCAGAGTTCCAGAGTTTTTGTCTCTGTTGTCATGTGAACAAGGGAATAGTAGGTAGATAGGGGATGGAAGGGTTTTTCTGGAAGTTTATTCTGGTGTTCTTATTATTGTGGTTTGTCAATAAACTTTCTTTTTTTTTTTCCCTTTTAAGTTGTATGCCTGTTTTGCTCTTATTCTAATCCATATCTCACAGCAAGAAGTAAGTAATTTTCTTAGTTAGTGGTTTAAAACCACGACACCCTTTTTCCCCACCACGCTCCCATTCCTGTCTTTAATTGATGTCATGGGGTGGCTTTACCTTTATAGTGATTTTAGGAGCTAAGGAAGTTGAAGGTGCTGGTGGCTGATGGGAGACTTTCCTCCTGACCAATTATCAGTCATTTTTAAGAACAATTGACAGCAGTTTTGACCATTAAAAAGTGAATTCAAACTGTGAACACCGCCCTAATATGTAAAGTCAGAGCACTCTGGTCCACTCTTTTGTTTCTGGCTTCTGAAAAGGTAACAAGGCTCTGTCGTGGCCTCCTCCTTCTCCCCTGCCCCCTCCCCCCCCAAGCCGGACAAGGCCGCAGAGGACAAAGGGGGGGGGGACGGGGGCGGGGGGGGGCGCAGAGGAAAAGAAAGCAGAGCCGGCCAACCTGGTTTAGTTTCCAGTTTCTGCTGCTGGACTGAAACCTGACACCATGAACTCTTGCAGCTTTTCTAAAGCTTTTAATTCTTTTACTACCTGAATAAAACGTACAGATTACTCCTTTTTCCCAGAAAGACAGAGAAAGAGAGAGACAATCAACATGAAGAAGACATCATAAAACCACTAAAAACAGTGAGGAAAAGAGTTAAGTTTTAAATGGGGAAGAGAGAATAAGGAGATGCTTTACAAGCTGAAATACCTTTCTGTTAAAGCTATGGAGATGGACAATAGTAGCTTAAAAAGACTCCTTTAATTCATGACAGAGTATTGGGAAGCTTGGAGTGTTCAAAGTGTGGATTTTTGAGCAAAAGAGAGAGTAATTGTGATACAGTGAGTTGCTGGAACTGAGTAAAGCGAAGATTTTGAAGCCTTGGGGGCAATGAGAAAACTGTTTTGTAGGAAAGCTCACAGAGACAGATGAAGAAGACTTTTGCCTTTGAATGACTCATCCTTAAAATGACATCCCTAGACTCATGGCCCATACACACCTCAGAGTGATGTGAAATGAGAGGAGAAGAACTGATGACAGATTTCCGGGCAGCTGGCATCAGAGCAACAGAGAACTGTAACAGAAATAGTTTTCTTGTGAGAAACTCCATAGGTTCTCAGAAAGAGACTTCTGTTTCTCTACAAAGACTGATGAAAAGACTGTAGCAAGAATTGGGACTGTTTTTAACCACCAAAGTTCAAAATTTTTTTTGTCTCTATGTTGTCATGTATACAAAGAAATGGTCAAGTAGTGAGAGACAGAAGAGTTTTCTGGAAGTTTATTCTGGTGTTCTTATTCTTGTAGTTTTGTTAATATACTTTCTTTATCCCTTTTTAAGTTTTAAGCCTGTTTTGCTCTTGCTCTAATCCATATCTCACAGCAAGAAATAAGTAATTTTTTTGTTACTGCTTTAAAACCATGACATCTCCTTTCAAAACCTAGTTGAAATTTTGCAGAAACAATTAGATGAAGAAAGGAATGAGACCCATCTCTTGCCAGTGGCCCGAAGAGAGGAATGGGTTAAAAATTCAAAGAATGCTTACTCACCAAAGAAACAATGGAGAGGGAAACCCCTCTCATTAATCAAATTTAGCCTCAAAAAGAACTAACTGATGAAAAATTGTGGGGAGCACTGCTGTCCTAGTGTCATGGGGTAGCTTTACCTTTAAGACAGCTTGGAGGGAGAGGAAGTTGAAGCTGCTGGTGGCTGATGGGAGTTTTTCTTCCTGACCAATTATCGGTCATTTCCAAGAATTGACAGCAGATCTGACCATTAAAAAGTGAATTCAACTTGTAAACACCCCCTTAAGAAGTACAGACAGAATTCTCTAGCCCTCTTTGGTTTCCGGCTTCGGACAAGGTAGCAAGGCTCTGTCTTGGCCTTCCCCCCACCTCTCCAGGCCGACAAGGCCGCAGGGTGGAGGGGGGGAGGGGGAAGAGAAGCAGCGCTGGTCAGCCGAGCTTGGTTTTCAGTTTTTGCTGCCAGACTGAAACTTAACACCATGAACTCTTGCAGTTTTCTTAAAGCTTTTAATTCTTTTACTACCTGGATAAACATACAGATTACTCTTTTTCTCAGAAAGACAGAGAGAGAGACAATCAACATAGAGGAGACATCATAGAACTACTAAAAACAGTGAAGAAAAGAGTTAAGTTTAAATAAGAAAGAGAGAATAAGGAGATGCTTTACAGCTGAAATATTTTTCTGTTAAAGCTATGGAGATGGACAATAATAGTATAAAAAGACTCTTTTAATTTATGATAAGAGTATTAGGAGGAATGAGATATTCAAAGTGTAACTTTTGAGCAGAAGAGAGAGAGAGTACTTGTGATACTGTGAGTTGCTGGAATTGAGTTGAGTGAAGATTTTGAAGCTTTGGGGGGTAAAGAGAAAACTGTTTTCTAGGAAGGCTCACAGAGACAAATGAAGAAGACTTCTGCCTTTGAATAACTTATCTTTAAAAATAAGATTCCTAAACTCTGTGACTCATACACACCTCGGAGATGTGAAATGAGAGGAGAAGATCTAATGACAGATTTCCGGGCAGCTGGAATTAGAGAAATAGAAAACTATGATGAAAAATAGTTTTCTCGTGAGAAACTCGGTAAGCTAACAGAAAGAGACTTCTGTTTCTCTACAAAGACTGATGAAAGACTGTAGCAAGAATTAAGACTGTTTTTAACCACCAGAATCCTAAAGTTATTTGTCTCTATGTTGTCATGTGTACAGAGAAATAGTTAAGATGTAGAAGATAAGGAGGTTTTCTGAAAGTTTATTCTGGTATTCTTATTCTTGTAGTTTGTTAATAAACTGTCTTTATTTCTTTTAAGTCTTAAGCCTGTTTTGCTCTTGTTCTAATCCATATCTCACAACAAAAAATAAGTAGTTTTTTTAGTTACTGGTTTAAAACCACGACACCTAGCTTGAAACCTTTAATTAAAACAATATAATCATATTGTCATGGAGTTAACTTTACCTTTAAGGGAGTTGGAGTTGCTGGGAACTGCCTGGAGTCTTTTCTCCTGACCAATTATCGGTCATTGCTGAGAATTGACAGCAGTTTACGCCATTGAAAAGTGGGATCAACTTGTGAACCCTACCTTAAAGTGTAAAACCAGAGCTCTCTTGGTTCTCTTTGTTTCCTGGCTGTGAAGGGTGGCAGAGCTCCAGGCCTCCCGTTCCCTGCCCAGGCCATGCGGCCGGGCGGGGCCGGGGCCGGGGCCAGCCGCGTGTCCCGGCCGGCAGATGGCGGGGGGCCTGCGGAAGGTTTTCCTCGGGCCCGGGCCGGGCCGAACCGATCTCTGGCTCAGCTGCAGGTTTTGCTGTAACTAAATTCACTGGAAAATGCCGAGTGAAGAAAGAGAGAGGCCCTGGACTTGCAGCGGGCTGGAGCAGCGACTACACTCTCCAGAGCAGCCATGAAGAACCTTCCATCGCAGACGGCTCCAGCTCCTGTTCAGCAGAGATCACCGAACCACCTACAAAAGCCTGGGCAAGATTTTAACTCTTTCATTACCCAGATGAAACTTGCGGATTAATCTTTTTATCCAGAGAGAGAGAGAGAGAGTGATCAACATGAAAAGAGACTTTATAAACTACCACTGACAGGAAAGAAAAGAAGCTTCAGAAAAGGTAGAGAATTAAGAAGATGCTTTAATTAAGCTGAAATATCTTTCTGTTAAAACTATGGAGATGGACAGTTCTGAAAAGAACTCCTTTAATTCATGATACAGAATCTAGAGAGGAATAAAGTGTTCAAATTGTAAATTTGAGTAAAAAGTAGAGTAATTGTGGTATAGTGAAGTGCTGGGAGATTTGAAGCCTTGAGAGGCAATGAGAAAACTGTTTTCTAGTGAAGCTCACAGAACAGATGAAGAAGACTTTTTGCCTTTGAATAACTTATCCTTAAAAATGCTACCCCTAGACTCATGGCCCATACAAACCTCAGAGTGATGTGAAAATGGGAGGAGTGGGCTTGAATAATAGCAGCTCTGGGCAGCTAACATTAGGGCAATGGAAAACTATAACAAAAATAGTTTTCTTCTGAGAATCTCCATAAATTAACAGGAAGAAACTTCTGTTTCTCTACAAAGACTGGTGAAAAGACTTTAGCAAGAATTGGGACTGTTTTAACCATCAAAGTTCCAAAGTTTTTGTCTCTGTTGTCATGAGAACAAGGAAATAGTGAGTAGATAGGGGATGAAAAGGTTTTCTGGAAGTTTATTCTGGTGTTCTTATTATTGTAGTTTGTCAATAAACTTTCCTTTTTCCTTTAAAGTTTTAGGCCTGTTTTGCTCTTGTTCTAATACATATCTCACAGCAAGAAAAAAGTAATTTTCTCAGTTATTGGTTTAAAACCACGACATCTCTTCAAAGTCTTTCAAATTCCAGAAACATTCCACAAAATCTCCACAAATTTGTACACAAACTATGAAAAATCTTTCAAAATTATTCAAGTCTAGTCAAAATCCAACAAAATTCCAGAAACATCCCAACAAACTTCTTAAATCTTCTCAAAACCCCACTAAATTCCAGAAACATCCCACAAAAACTTTACAAATTTCCACACATCCTAGAAAAATCCCTCAAAATTCTTCAAGTCTTCTCAAAATCTCACTAAATTCCAGAACATTCCACAACATTCCAAAAAAATCGCACAACATTCCAGAAACCTCCCACAAAATTCTTTACATATTCGCAAAACTCCACCAAATTTCAAAAACATCCCACAAAATCTCCACAAATTTCCACACAATCTAAGAAAAATACCTCAAAATTCTTCATGTCTCCTCAAAGTATTAAAATTCCACATACATCCCACACAATTGACTAAATCTTCTCAAAATACTACCAAATTCGAGAAACATCCCACAAAATTCCACAAAAATTTCAAGATTCCAAAAACGCCCCACAGAATTCCACAAACATCCCAACAAACTCCATAAATCTTCTCAAAACCCTACCAAATTCCAGAAACATCCCACAAAAATCTCCACAAATTACCACACAATCTAAGAAAAAAACCTCAAAATCCTTCATGTCTCCTCAAAGTCTTTCGAAATTCCACAAACATCCCACAGAATTCCCTAAATCTTCTCAAAGCCCTACCAAATTCCAGTAACATCCCACAAAAACTCTTCCGATTTCCAAAAATTCCGCAAACATCCCACAAATATCCAGAAAAATCTTTTCAAAACCCTACCAAACTCCAGCAATATCCTGCAAAATCCCACAAAAATCCCACAAAATTCCAAAAACATCCCACAAAATTACAGAAAAATCTTCTCAAAACTCTACCAAATTCCAGAAATATCCCACAAAATCTTGACAAATTTCCACACAATCTAAAAAAAACCCTCAAAATTCTTCATGTCTCCTCAAAGTCCTTTAAAATTCCAGAAACATCCCACAAAATACCACAAACATCCCAACAAACTCCATAAATCTTCTCAAAACCCTACCAAATTCCAGAAAAATCCAACAAAATTCCACAAACATCCCAACAAACTCCCTAACTCTTATCAAAACCCTACCAAATTCCAGAAATATCCCACAAAATCTTTACAAATTACCACACAATCTAAGAAAAATACCTCAAAATTCTTCAAGTCTTCTCAAAATCTCACCAAATTCCAGAGCATTCCACATTTGAAAAAAATCGCACAACATTCCAGAAACCTCCCACAAAATTCTTTACATTTTTGCAAAACTCCATCAAATTCCAGAAACATCCCACAAAATCTCCACAAATTTCCACACAATCTAAGAAAAATACCTCAAAATTCTTCATGTCTCCTCAAAGTCTTTCGAAATTCCACAAACATCCCACAAAATTAAACAAACATCCCAACAAACTCCATAAATCTTCTCAAAACCCTACCAAATTCCAGAAACATCCCACAAAATCTCTTCCAATTTCCACAAAATTCCACAAACATCCCACAAAATTCCAGAAAAATCTTCTCAAAACCCTACCAAATTCCGAAATAAATTGCAAAATCCCTCAAAAATCCCACCGAATTCCAAAAACATTCCATGGAATTCCAAAAACATCCCAACCAACTCCATAAATCTTCTCAAAACCCTACCAAATTCCAGAAACATCCCACAACAATCTCCAAAAATTTCCACAAAATTCCACAAACATCCCACAAAATTCCAGAAAAATCTTTTCACAACCCTACCAAATTCCAGAAACATCTTGCAAAATCCCTCAAAAATCCCACCAAATCCCAAAAACATTCCACGGAATTCCACAAACATCCCAACAAACTCCCTAAATCATCGCAAATCCCCACCAAATTCCAGAAATATCCCACAAAATCTTGACAAATTTCCACACATACTAAGAAATACCCTCAAAATTCTTCATGTCCCCTCAAAGTCCTTCAAAATTCCAGAAACATCCCTCAAAAATTTCAAAAAATTTCCACAAAATTCTACGAAAATTGCACAAAATTCCAGAAAAATCTTCTCAAAACCCCACCAAATTCCAGAAATATCCCACAAAAACTTGACAAATTTCCACAAAATCTAAAAAAACCCCTCAAAATGCTTCATGTCTCCTCAAAGTCCTTTAAAATTCCAGAAACATCCCAACCAACTCCCTAAATCTTCTCAAAACCTTCCAAATTCCAGAAACATCCCACCAAATCTACAAAAATTTCCACAAAATTCCACAAACATCCCAACAAACTCCCTAAATCTTCTCAAAACCCTACCAAATTCCAGGAACATCCCAAAAAACTTTTCCAATTTCCATAAAATTCCACAAACATTCCACAAAATTCCAGAAAAATCCCACAAAATTCCACAAACATCCCCACAAACGCCCTAAGTCTTATCAAAACCCCACCAAATTCCAGAAATATCCCACAAAATCTTTACAAATTACCACACAATCTAAGAAAAATACCTCAAAATTCTTCATGTCTTCTCAAAACCCTACCAAATTCCAGAAACCTCCCACAAAATCCTTTACAAATTTCCACATATCCTAGAAAAACCCTGAAAATTCCTCAAGCCTTCTCAAAATCTCACCAAATTCCAGAACATTCCATGACATTTCAAAGAAATCGCACAACATTCCAGAAACCTCCCTCAAAATTCCTCTAGCCTTCTCAAAATCTCACCAAATTCCAGAACATTCCATGACATTTCAAAGAAATCGCACAACATTCCAGAAACCTCCCACAAAATTCTTTACATTTTCACAAAACTCCACCAAATTCCAGAAACATCCCACAAAATCTCCACAAATTTCCACACAATATAAGCAAAATCCCTCAAAATTCTTCATGTCTCCTCAAAGTCTTTCGAAATTCTACAAACATCCGACACAATTCCCTAAATCTTTTCAAAACCCTTCCAAATTCCAGAAACATCCAACAAAAACTCTTTCAATTTCGACAAAATTCCACAAACATCGCACGAAATTCCAGAAAAATCTTTTCACAACCCTACCAAATTCCAGAAACATCTTGCAAAATCCCTCAAAAATCCCACCAAATCCCAAAAACATTCCACGGAATTCCACAAACATCCCAACACACTCCCTAAATCTTCTCAAAACCCTACCAAATTCCAGAAACATCCAACAAAAACTTTTCCAATTTCCACAAAATTCCACAGACATTCCACAAAATTCCAGAAAAATCCCACAAAATTCCACATACATCCCAACAAACTCCCTATGTCTTATCAAAACCCTAACAAATTCCAGAAATATCCTACAAAATCTTTACAATTTACCACACAATCTAAGAAAAATACCTCAAAATTCTTCATGTCTTCTCAAAACCCTACCAAATTCCAGAAACCTCCCACAAAATCCTTTACAATTTTGCAAAACTTTCTCAAATTCCAGAAACATCCCACAAAATCTTGACAAATTTCCACACATCCTTGAAAAATCCCTCAAAATTCTTCAAGTCTTCTCAAAATCTCACCAAATTCCAGAACATTCCACAACATTTCAAAAAAATCGCACAACATTCCAGAAACCTCCCAGAAAATTCTTTACATTTTCACAAAACTCCACCAAATTCCAGAAACATCCCACAAAATCTCCACAAATTTCCACACAATCTAAGAAAAATACCTCAAAATTCTTCATATCTCCTCAAAGTCTTTCGAAATTCCACAAACATCCCACACAATTCCCTAAATCTTCTCAAAACCCTTCCAAATTCCAGAAACATCCCAAAAACTCTTCCAATTTCCACAAAATTCCACAAACATCGCACGAAATTCCAGAAATATCTTCTCAAAACCCTACCAAATTCCAGAAATATCCTGCAAAATCCCTCAAAAATCCCACCGAATTCCAAGAACATTCCATGGAATTCCACAAACATCCCAACCAACTCCATAAATCTTCTCAAATCCCTACCAAATTCCAGAAACATCCCACAAAATCTCTTCCACTTCCCACAAAATTCCACAAACATCCCACAAAATTACAGAAAAATCTTTGCAAATCCCCACCAAATTCCAGAAATATCCCACAAAATCTTGACAAATTTCCACACATACTAAGAAATACCCACAAAATTCTTCATGTCCCCTCAAAGTCCTTCAAAATTCCAGAAACATCCCACAAAAATCTCTAAAAATTTCCACAAAATTCTACGAAAATTGCACAAAATTCCAGAAAAATCTTCTCAAAACCCCAACAAATTCCAGAAATATCCCACAAAAACTTGACAAATTTCCACAAAATCTAAAAAAACCCTCAGAATGCTTCATGTCTCATCAAAGTCCTTCAAAATTACAGAAACATCCCAACCAACTCCCTAAATCTTCTCAAAACCCTACCAAATTCCAGAAACATCCCACAAAAACTTTTCCAATTTCCACAAAATTTCACAAACATTCCACAAATTCCAGAAAAATCCCACAAAATTCCACAAACATCCCAACAAACTCCCTAACTCTTATCAAAACCCTAGCAAATTCCAGAAATATCTCACATAATCTTTACAAATTACCACACAAAGAAAAATACCTTAAAATTCTTCATGTCTTCTCAAAACCCTACCAAATTCCAGAAACCTCACACAAAATTATTTACAGTTTTGCAAAACTCTCTCAAATTCCAGAAACATCCCACAAAAATCTCCAAAAATTTCCACAAAATTCTACAAACATCCCGCACAATTCCAGAAAAATCTTTTCAAAACCCTACGAAATTCCAGAAACATCCAGCAAAATCCCTCAAAAATCCCACCAAATTCCAAAAACATTCCACGGAATTCCACAAACATCCCAACACACTCCCTAAATCTTCTCAAAACTCTACCAAATTCCAGAAACTTCCCACAAAATCTACAAAAATTTCCACAAAATTCCACAAACATCCCACAAAATTCCAGAAAAATCTTTTCACAACCCTACCAAATTCCAGAAATATCCCACAAAATCTTGACAAATTTCCTCAAAATCTAAAAAAACCCTCAAAATTCTTCATGACTCCTCAAAGTCTTACAAATTCCAGAAACATTTCACAAAATCTCCAAGAATTTCCACACAATCTAAGAAAAATACCTCAAATTGCTTCATGTCTCCTCAAAGTCCTTCAATTTCCAGAAACACCCCACAGAATTCTACAAAAATCACACCAAATTCCAGAAACATCCCACAAAATTCCACAAACATCCCAACAAACTCCCTAAATCTTCTCGAAACCCTACCATATTCCAGAAACATCCCACATAATCTCCACAAATTTCCACACAATCTAAGAAAAATACCTCAAAATTCTTCATGTCTCCTCAAAGTCTTTCGAAATTCCACAAACATCCACACAATTCCCTAAATCTTCTCAAAACCCTTCCAAATTCCAGAAACATCCCACAAAATCTCTTCCACTTCCCACAAAATTCCGAAAACATTGCACAAAATTCCAGAAAAATCTTCTCAAAACCCCACCAAATTCCAGAAATATCCCTCAAAATCTCCACAAATTTCCACACAATATAAGCAAAATACCTCAAAATTTTTCATGTCTCCTCAAAGTCCTTCAAAATTCTAGAAACATCCCACAAAATTCCACAAACATCCCAACAAACTCCCTAAGTCTTATCAAAACCCTACCAAGTTCCAGAAACATCTCACAAAATTCTAGAAAAAGCTTCTCAAAACCCTACCAAATTCCAGAAACACCCCACAAAAACTTGACAAATTTCCACACATCCTAGAAAAATCCCTCAAAATTCTTCAAATCTCCTCAACATCTCACCTAATTCCAGAACATTCCACAACATTTCAAAGAAATCGCACAACATTCCAGAAACCTCCCACAAAATTCTTTACATTTTCGCAAAACTCCACCAAATTCCAGAAACATCCCACAAAATCTCCACAAATTTTCACACAATTTAAGAAAAATACCTCTAAATTCTTAATATCTCCTCAAAGTCTTTCGAAATTCCACAAACATCCCACACAATTCCCTAAACCTTCTCAAAACCCTACCAAATTCCAGGAACATCCCACAAAAACTTTTCCAATTTCCACAAAATTCCACAAACATCCCAACAAACTCACTAAGTCTTCTTAAAACCCCACCGAATTCCAGAAATATCCCACTAAATCTTTACAAATTACCACACAATCTAAGAAAAATACCTCAAAATTCTTCATGTCTCTTCAAATTCCTTCAAAATTCTAGAAAAATCCCACAAAATTCCATGAACATCCCAACAAACTCCTTAAATCTTCTCAAAACCCCATCAAATTCCAGAAACTTCCCACAAAAACTTTAGAAATTTCCACACATCCTAGAAAAATCCCTCAAAATTCTTCAAGTCTTCTCAAAATCTCACCAAATTCCAGAACATTCCACAACATTTCAAAAAAACTGCACATTCCAGAAACCTCCTACAAAATTCTTTACATTTTCACAAAACTCCACCAAATTCCAGAAACATCCCACAAAATCTCCACAAATTTCCATACAATCTAAGAAAAATATTTCAAAATTCTTCAAGTCTAGTCAAAATTCCTCAAAATTCCAGAAACATCCCAGAATATTCCAGAAAAATCCCACAAAATTCCACAAACATCCCAACAAAATCTGTAAATCTTCTCAAAACCCTACCATTTTCCAAAACCATCCCACAAAATCTTTACGGATTTCCACAAAATCGAAGAAAAATCCCTCAGAATTTTTCAAGTCTCCTCAGTATCCCACAAAATTCCACAAAAATCCCACAAAATTCCAGAAACATCCCACAGAATTCCACAATTATTACACAAAATTCCACAAATATCTCCGAAAATTCCAGTAAAATCTGATTAAATTGTTAGCGTTCAGGAACACACATAACCACAAATGATTATATGCGGGTGCTTTATTAAGAGATCTGGGTGTCAGGGGTACACATACCCAAATCTCTCTCATCTTGGTTTTGGGTTGAACATATTTTCATAGTCTAGCATTATATAACTCACATATTAATTATTAACCTTACATTGTTCTATTGTATGCATTGTTTTTACCCAAGCATGGATTTCTCCTGATCCACCCCAGCCCCCTAACATTGTTCCTCACGTTCTTTAAACAATAATTACAGCTAATCACATCTAACAATTGTATCATGATCATCTACTGATTACACAGGTGCAATTTTGACCTGATTTTTAGCAAGTACAAGGCCTAACATTTCCCAGGGCCAACTTTTCCAAGGCCTTTCCAAACCTAACTAACTTTATAAGTCCCCAAATTTTCTAACATTTTGAGACCTTTTACTATCACTTACAGGACTTGTGTGCTCCAGAGCCCTCACCAGCCTTGTTGCCCTTCTCTGGACACGCTCCAGCCCATCCATGACCTTCCTAAATAAATTGGGGGCCCAGAACTGGACACAGCACTCGAGGTGCTGCCCAACCAGTGCAGAGTAGAGGGGAGGAATCCCTGCCCTGCTCCTGCTGGCCACACTGTTCCTGATCCAGGCCAGGAGCCATTGGCCTTCTTGGCCACCTGGGCACACTGCTGGCTCATGCCCAGCCTGCTGTCCATCAGTGTCCCAGCTCCCTTTCTGCCTGGCTGCTGTCCAGCCACTCTGTCCCCAGCCTGTAGCACTGCAGGGGTTGTTGGGGCCAAAGTGCACGACCCGACACTTGGACTTGTTAAACCTCACCTTGCTGGGTTTGGGCCCTGGATCCAGCCTGTCCAGCTGCCTGTGCAGAGCCCTCCTACGCTGCAGCACATCAACACTCCCAGCCAAGCTGGTGTCACCACGGTTCCATGGGGCCCTAGAGTGTCACAATGGTCTCCAGGATTCCATGAAGCCTCCCAGCAATCCAGTTTTGGATCATACTGAGAGTGACTGGACTCATACTGGGAGTATCTGAGAATGACTGGGAACATACCATGCACATCATCCCCCATACTGGGGGTGACTGGGAGCAACTGGGAGCATGCTGGGAGCCAACGGCATCATACTGGGACTGACTGGGTTGATCTAGTCAGAGGCAAATGGGACCATCCTGGGAGTGCTGCCATGTGACAAGGATCATACTGGAGCTTACTGGACTCATACTGGTGTTGAAAGGGAACAGCTGGGATCTCTGAACACCAAAGGTTCCTTTCCTGCTCACTGAAGAAGGAGCTTCCCAGTGTCCATGTGTGAGGGGACCTTCACCTGAACCAGATGCTGTTAGGAGAAAAAGCTGCCTCTGCTGGAAAATCCCACACAAGTCAATGCCAAGAGAGAGCATTTTACTTTCAAAACTTCCCTCCAGGAGCCACAGTCCTTTTGGATCACACAGCAAGCAAAAGAACAGCACAAAATATAAGGCTGTGTCCAGTTTTTGGCTGGGTGAGCAAACAGAGGGAGTGCCAGGGTTGGCTGCCACAGACTCTCCTCTTGGGGAACAGAACACCCCCAGGCTCCATTCCAAATGCTGTGCACACCCTGCTGGCTACAAACAACCCCTTTTTTAAGAAGTTGTTGGCAGGAGCTGTCCCAAATAAATGGCATCTTAATGGCAATTTTCATTCAAAATCACCTCCGTTCCAAAGGATGAACAGAAAGCCCACAGCAATCCCAAAGGCACATATGGTGCACCTGGGGAAATCCTCGATTTAGGGGCCCAGTGGGTTAAAAAATACCCATAAGAAGCCACAGAGTCCAGTGTGCAAACTGCAACAACCACTTGCTGGATCATTTTGGCTGTGCTGCACATGTCTGCAGACTGTCTGTCCCCCTGAAAGGACAGAAGGACACCCATCAGGGGCTGGGCTGGCTGCTGAGAATGCCTCGGGCAGGACAATCCTCAGGCAATGAGCAGGCGCCCAGAGCCTCTCTGACACTGAGGCCTCTGTGCCCCACAGCAACGGGAAACACCACAAGGACACGGCAACGTTCCTGTGACATCACAGCAGCAGCTCCCCCAAAAATTGCCTGCAAGGTTCTCCTGGGTCACCAAGGAGCACAAAGGACCCTCAGAGGGCACAACCTATTGCTCAAAGGATCCAAGAGGAGCTCAGAAAATGCAGCAAATGAGGACACCCCACAGCCCAGTCTGAACACTGAGAACGAACAAAGATGTGACCAAACCAAAGGAAATACAACTTTTGGTCACTGATGCTTCTGACTATAACCAGCAAGGCTTGTTCCATCTGGGATCTTTGTTCTAGAAACAAGCAACATTCTCTGCTGTAACTGTACATAAAGCTGGAACTTGGGGAAAAGAAGTCTTGTGTGACTTCTTGGACATCTTGTGGCTGAGGGTGTCCAAGGCAATGAACTCACAAGCGGGGTCCCTGCCCTCCCGACTGACAGCTGCCATCTCTCCTTCAGCCCCATGCGTATCTCCAACAACCTCCATCCACACACTCCATCCACACATTCCATCACCAGCCAAAGATCCTCATCGACGAGGTCACCCAGCATCCCTGAGGCCACAGCAGGGAGTGCTCCTGGCATCTGGTACAGCACTGTGGCTTTCCTGGGATCCTTCTGGTGCCTGTGGCTGAGAGGAGTGGGGTGGATGGAACCAGGACGGGTCACAGATCAGCAGCCCCACTGCAAGCAGTGCTTTCTCCTGCTGTGTGGGGACCGTGGGGTGACTGATATTGGGACTCCTCTGGCTTTGGCTCCTGCAGACCACACAGTGGCTCAGACACTGGCCTGAGGGAAGGGGTCTCATGGAAACCCGACACAGGCATTTCTCTTTGGAGAGGGGGTTCTGCAGGGAGAAGGGAGAACGAGAGACTTTCCTGTCTCCTGAGATTCCCCCTCCTCTTTCAGCAGCCATACCACAATCCATCAATACCAGAGTTCATAGGATCACTTCCATGCCAGGGAGCACAAGGCACTCAAAACTGAACCCTGCCAGAGCCCAGCCCTGCCTGCCCATTTGGAGGGTGTGGGGGAATGGAATTTCAGCAGGAGCTGACCCACAATGATACTTTGCCACTTGTGGGTTTCTCACAGCCTTAGAAGGAGTTTGAGATCTCTGTCCCCAACACCCGCTCACCCTTCAAGTGCACACACGTGCCTGGGGGCAATTCAGGGTCCCTGGAGTGGTGGCTTCTAATCTTGGAAACAGGAGCTGTTGTCTTTTCCAATGGGCTTAACTCCCTTCTAGCTATTAGAAAGTGGGTGAGTAAAGGAAATGACCCTGGAGGAAGGGGACCAGAACCTTGGAAAAAGATGAAACATCTTTTGTCTGAATTACAAATTAAATCGCTTTCATTTATTTCTTTAGTACTACTCTATTACTACAAACAAAAACATGTTTCTGAGCTGATTGTTGGGATTCGGGGCTTTATTTCTTGGTCTTGTTGTTATTATTATTTTTTAGTATTACTTTTCATTGTCAAGACTTTTAAATCTTAGACATAAATAACAAATGCTGGATGTCACACACTGGAAAAATTCCCTTGTTTTTCCCACCAGAATTAAACTGGACACTCAACTCCAAGTTGCCAGTGGATTCTAAAGACGGAAAATCCTGTTAATGCCGGGTTTGGTGTGGTTTGGAGCTGGGGAAGGGTCTCATCCCCTCCCAGAAGTGCCCCAAGCCCGCTCTGCTGCCACGTCTGCGCTCGCGGCCCCTCACGGCGGCCCTGCCCTGGGGACGTGGTGGGACCCCCTCCTGCCAGGGCTGAGGCTCCTCATGGCCCCTCACAGCCCCTCATGGCCCCATAGAACTTCTCATGGCCTCATAAAACCTCTCATGGCCTCTCATGGTCCCTCATGGCCTCTCAAAGCCCTTCATGGCCCCTCATTTTTCCTCACGGCCCCTCTCAGCTCCAGGCGCGGGGCTCCTCCCAGAGGAGAAGGGGTCGGGCACTGCTCTTTCTCCTTTTATTTCGGTCCCTTCATAGCGACGAGTAAACAAAGGCTGAATGAAGCCTTTCCCCAGCGTTTCCCTCGGGGTTCATTGCAGGCTGAAGCTCTGTGCTGGCGCTGGCCCGAGCACCAACATCCCTGCAGCCCCCAAGGCCTTTGCTGTCCCCCCGTGTCCATTCCCTGTCCCCGAGTCCCGCCCGGCTCTGGCAGCAGCAGCAGCCGCAGCGCAGCGGGCGCAGGCCCGGCCCGGCCGGGGCTCCCGGCCACGAGCAGCAGCAGCGCCGGCCCTTCCCACCTGCTCCTGCCTCGGCTTCCCAGGGCTTTTGCCAGGGCAATTCTGGACTACAGCAACAATCCCCCACAAACAGCCCTGATTCCTCAGGCCCGCCTCTGCTGCCCTCAGCCAGCCCTCAGAGGAAGAAAGGATCGGGTTCCAGCGCTGTTTTCAGCACTGTTTTACTCACCCTGAGGTGACAGCAGGAGGCTGTTGGGGCCTTGGCCTTGGCAATTGTGGATCCCAGCTGATCTTGCCCCTCTTCTGCTTGCCACTTGAATTTTAGCAGTACAGCTGCAATTGCCTCTTTCAATCAGTGCTACCCACTGTGCTTTTCTGACAGGGAACTCGGACTGCTTGTTAAAAAGGCCTCATGAGTAGTAGATCTCCAAATGCTCCCAACTCCCTGAGCACAAAATCAAAGAGAATTAAAGCCACACAGGTCACATTTGCAGTGATCAAACACAGCCCTGTTGCTGCTGCTGCTGAAATAGAATCAACTGACAGAGGCCATCACAGAAATTGCCTTTACAGTGGCAAATAAAATGAAAAAATCGACTAGGAGAAAAAAACCCCAGAACTCCCCAACTCACTTCACTGTTTCTACCGAGCAGCAGAAGAAAAAGGAACAGGGCACCTTTCAGGCAGTTCCACAAGCTCAGGGTTCTCATTTCATGGGGAATCTGAGATGCAATTGGCCTTTTTCAAAGGATAAAACAAAGGGAATGAATTGGAAATTATTAGGAAAAAATGTACCTTCTTATATACAAAGTTCACCAAGTCATTCCCTGCATTTCTCCTTTTCACATTCTTTCTGTCATCCAGAGAGGTCCAGCTTATCATGTTCTGATGCTTATCATCAACTGATTGTGCTCTTGATTTCTCCCAGTGCAAGAGATGTAGAATCATCTAAACTGAACACAGAAACAAACTCTCTCTGTCAGCCCATTTTCATGTTCCAGATCACTTTCAAGGTGTCCATGGGGGATTTGGAATGATCAGCTCTCCACTTCTGGCTGCACACCCTGGAGATTCTTTCTCCACATTCAGCCAGGCTTGTATTCCCTAACAATTCCTGGTACCTCATCATGTTTTCTTTGGCTAGAAGAGTAACAGTGGAAACCTTACCAATGGCACAACTCCCCAGTGCACAAGGAAAAGAAAGAACAAGTTTCAAGTGCTTCAAATATTTGTTCTGCTTTGCTGCAAGAGTTGTGCTGCAGTCACTTACAGTGTGGGAAGCCAAGAGAAGCTGCAGCTGGGGGCACATCTTGTGATAGGAGCTGCGCCTTGTTCTCCAGGACAGGTTTTTGGAAAGAACAGACGGGACTGTGGAGAAGATTCTGGGAAAATTGAAACAACTTTCTTATGAAATGAGAATCAAATCAAAAGAAACAACCAATATGTTTTTCTCTATTTTTCTCTATTTATTTTTATGTTCCCCTTTTCCATCTTGCACTTTCTCCATCCCATTCATTCCAAATGGATCTCACCTCTAAGATCTGAGACTTGGCAAATTTTAGACACTGTAAAATACCATGAGCTATACCCAGTTTGCCTTGCCCTGTTTTCCTTGGAAAGCAATGCTGGAGACACAAGTGCAGTGCTTGGGTCGGGTACAAATTCTGCATTCAGGGAATGTGCTCAGATGGTGCCTGACCCTCAGCAGGGACATGGTACAGCAGCAGCCAAGGGCATTCCTGTGCCCCTGTGCAGGAGTCAAGACTCTGGCTCTTGGCTCAACACGGCAAAGTTCCCGTGTTTGGCCAGGCTCAGGGGCTGCCCGGGGAGTGCGGGGCTCGGGCCGGGGCCGAGCGGGCAACGGACAAACGGACACGGGGACAAACGGTCCCGGTGCTTCAGTTGCAGCGGCGGCAGCGGCAGCAGCAGCAGCAGCGGCGGCAGCAGCAGCAGTGGAAGCAGCGAAAGCATCAAATTTATCACTTTTCTGTCTCTCCTCTCCCTTTCCCACGGACCCACATTCCCTCCGGGTCTCCCTTTTCCTGCGTCCCCCCCTCTTCCAGGTTCCCTCTCCCCGTACCCGCCCGGGCCATGCCCCCGGCCCGCCCCCGGACCCGCCCACGGGCCCAGGCGGGGTTGCCCCGGCCCCGTCCCCGTCCCCGGCCGTCCCGCCGTGGTCTCGCCTCCGCCGGGCTCTGGCTGTGCTGGCGCTGGCGCTGCTGGGCGGGCATCATTGCCTGGGGCTGGGGCGGAATCGCTGCCCTTTGGCTCCGCCTTGCCCGATCCCGGCCCCGGCCCCGACGCAGGCTCCGGTCCCGACCCCAGCTCCGGTCCCGACCCCAGCCCTGCCCCCGGCCCCGGCCCCGGCCCCGGCTCCTCCCGGGGCCCGCGGAGGACACAGGCGGCGCGGCCGCTGCCGCCGCCTCCGCTGCGGCTTCCCCGGCCCGAGCTCCGCCGCTCAGCAGCGCGGCCGCTGGCCCCGAGCCGCCGCTGCCGCGTTCCAATGAGGGAACGCCTGCGGATGCCCGGCCCGGGGAGCTCGGGGAGCGCTCGAGGGCCGTTCCTGTCCCCGGGCCGAGCGCTGATGGCCGCGACTCGCCCCCAGGGAAGGCGCAGGAGGCCCTGCAGCAGCGCTACGAGCTGGGCCCGCTGCTGGGGCGCGGCGGCTTCGGCAGCGTCTTCGCGGCCACGCGACTCTCGGACGGCGCCCCGGTGAGCGGTGGGCAGAGGAGGAGGAGGAGGAGGGGGCGGAGGAGATGGCGGGGGCGCGGCGGGGCGGGCAGCGAGCTCAAGCCTCTGCTGCTCCTTGCTCGCAGGTGGCCATCAAATGTGTGCCGCGGGATCGCGTCCGGCTCTGGGGCGAGCTGGTGAGTGTGCGGGGCTAGCGGCAGAAGCCGGGGCGTGCCGGGCAGGGATGAGCCGGGGCCAGGCGGGGTGGGAGCCGCCGAGAGCCCTGCGGGGAGAGCGGGCGCGGGGTGAGCGAGGTGTGCAGAGCATCCCGGGCTGGCAGAGGGGTCCCAGAGCCCTGGCCCGGCCTCAGCCCCACTGACAGCACCGTGCTCCTCCCGCAGCCCGACGGCACCCGTGCTCCCATGGAGATTGTGCTGCTGGACAGGGTTTCCTCTGGCTGTGCTGCAGTCATTCAGCTGCTGGAGTGGCTTGAGCTCCCCGACAGCTTCGTGTTAGTGTTGGAGCGTCCACAGCGGTGCCAGGACCTCTCGCATTTGCTGGCGGAGCGGAGGTTCCTGCCAGAGGAGGAGGCGCGGGGGCTCTTTCGCCAGGTGCTGGAGGCCGTGCAGCACTGCAGCAGCTGCGGGGTCCTGCACAGGGACATAAAACCGGAGAACATCCTGCTCGACCTGGCCACTGGGCAGCTGAAATTGATCGACTTTGGCTGTGGCGCCTTCCTGCAAGACACAGCCTACACCCAGTTTGCAGGTGAGCCCTCGCAGGGGATGCTCCTGGCCATCTCATGGCCCAGCCTGACTGTGGCACCGGGGATTCCCCGTGGTGCTGCCAGGATGGGATCAATGCTTGAGGCAAATTGATTTGGATGGGGGTGTGAGGGGGACCAGCTGCCAGCCCTGCCAAGAGCCTTCAGCACCCACTGTGCCCTGGGCTGGGGCTGGGACAGCCAGCCTGACAAAAACCCCCATGGGGGTAGCAGAGGGCGGGGATCGGACCCCATGCCCCAGAGAGTTTAGTGAGTCAGCGAGGAAGGGCTTGAACTCCTCTGCTCCCCACGTTTGCCTTGGCCTATTAACAATGTTTTGGAGGCCATGCAGGCAGCGAGGAGAGTGTGTTTTCTCTACCACGGGGTGTGTTTTTATTTGGTTGCCATGGTTGGGCCTCCCCAGTGCTTCTGCTGCCCTCTTCCAGCAGCAGTGGCTTCTTTTCCAACCCTGGGTTTGTAGCCAAGTGCCAGGTGCTGGCAAGAGGGCAGTGGGTCACCCCGTGTGCCGCTGGGGCAGCCCCCACATGCCCAGGGATGCTGGGGCCAGGCTCTGGGAGCAGCAGCATCCCCCTGATGAGCTCCATCTGTGTTCCACAGGAACCCTGTCCTACAGCCCACCAGAGTGGATCCACCAGCAACGCTACCATGGCCAGGCAGCAACAATCTGGTCCCTGGGCCTCCTGCTCTACCAGCTGGTCATAGGGAAGCACCCATTCATGAGGGGCCAGCAGATCATCTGGGGGCGGATCTTGTTCCCACGACGGCTCTCCCAAGGTGAATCCTCATCTCTGGGCACAGGGGGAACACCAGGCTTGGGAGACAGCTGTGGGCTTATGAGCATCCTGCTCTGGCAGCTGCTGAGGAGGTGGCACATGTCCTGCTCTCCTGCAAACAGGGAATCCATGGGGAAGTTGAGGCCCAGCTCTGGGCACACCCAGCATGGCCTGGGCACTGGAAGGGGGCGGCAACTTCTCCAACTGACTGGTGATTCCTGGTTTCTCTCTTCAGAATGCCAAGATATTATTAAGAGGTGTTTGTCCATGCAACCCTCGGACAGGCCATCCTTAGAAGACCTTTTGCGCGATCCTTGGATGCAGGCTGTTCATCTGCCCTAGGAGATGGGAGAGATCCACATGCACAGTTGGATCCAGGGGCCTGGCAGGTAACAGCTCCACACATTTCTTGGCAATCGGTGGCAAAGCAAACCAGGCTGTTTTTGTCGTGCCTGTAGCTCTGAGCAGGGGTCATCAGAAGGGAACACACAGCTCTTGGGCTGGAGCTGAGCTGGACACCTGGTGTGGCAAGCACTGGTGGCCACCATTCCCCCTGCTTTTGCTTGTCTGCTTCACTGATGGCTGGGACCCTGGGCAGAGCACTGACAGCCTGGTCTGGCCCCTAGGCAAGGAGAAGGAGCCCCTGGAGAAGCTGTTACCAGCTGGGGCTGCTGCTGGAGACACCAAGGGCAACCTCAAGGATGGCAGTCTCTTCCTCCAGCTGGCCAGCTGAAGATGATGGATTTCAATTCTGGCATGTCTTCTTCAAAGACTCGCTCCACGCCAAATTTGCAGGTGAGTCCACAGCCAGGGGATGCTCCCTGATCTGGGCATGGCACAGCCTGGCCAGGCACCAAAGGTTCCCCCCTTGGCTGGGGTGGATGCAAGCAATTCTTCAGTTGGCTGCCAAGCTGCTTTTTGTCTCTGGACAGCTGCTGAGGGGCTGGGTCTGCCGTGGCTGGCTGCAGGCTGGGCACATGGCCTGCCCTCCTGCTCTGCTCCCAAAGGCAGCAGTGATGGGCAGCTTTGGGCCCAGCTCTGAGCACGGCCAGCATGGCCTGGGCACCGCGGGTGGCTGGGACAAGGGGACAGGAGCCTTCAGCTGACGGGCAGTTTCTGGTTTCTCTCCTTGCAGCCGGGCTCTGCAGATGCTGAGGCTGCTCTGGGCTCTGCCAGGGCTCTGCTGGGCTCAGCCCCAGGCACAGCTGGGCTCACCCTGCCCTCCCATTGCTCTGACAGCTTTGCATCACACGAGCCCGTTCCCAGCACAGCGCCTGAGCTTTCTGCTTTTGCAGGTGAGTGAGACTCTCCTGCAGGCCAAGAGATTGCAGTTAGGGACACACATATAATTGGCAAGGACCCAAACACTCCACAGTCCCAGCTGAATGCCTGCATCTGCACAGGATGTTTTCTGTGTCCCACTCTTCCTTTCTTTTTGGCTGCAATTGTGCAATTGCACTTTCTTCCTCCTCTAGAAGTGCCACTGCTGTGTTCCTGAGGCAGTTCAGTCTGGAGCTGATGGATGAAGAATCGCCCCTCTGCACTTCCAAACCAGAGCAAAAAGCTGTAAGTGGGACTTTGCATCTTTAAGAAACCCCTGAATGTTTGAAAGGGAATGTGCAGCTCATTCACAGGGTGAGAAGGAAGGGCACCTTCTAAAGGATTTGGGGTTTGACAGAGTTTAGATTCCCAGCGCTGCTTGGAGCTGGCAAGGCGCAAAGCACTTTCTTCTTGCTTCACTCCAATTTCACCACAATTTAAAATAACAATATTGGAATCAAACCCCAAAAACTTTTTCAGAAAGGTTTCTGAGGCCGGTAAGATGCATCATGCCATCAGCACATTTACAAAGTAAATAACTGTGTTTTATGTTTCAAAAGACCAATTACACCTTAATTCAAAGTTAGAGAAGATTTTTCACTGTACGCTTGGGTTCTGTTTTTATCTTTCACATTTTATAGAAGTTTTTTTTCTTTTATTTTTCCGCATTTTTCCCCTTAAAACAGAAATCATGCTATGAAAAAGAAGTGTCCTTTGCTCCTGGTTCCTGTGTGGAGCAGCTCCCTTCCCGCTGGCTGAGCTGCTCAGGCAGAGCCCAGCAGCTCCTGGCCCTGCAGGGCTGAGGCTTTTTCCCGTTGCTGGGTACAGACTGATGGAGCAGCACTGCTGAACACAGGGACACGCAGAGGGAGCAGAGCAGCTGCCTTTGCCCAACTGAAGCTCCAAGGCCAAACTCTGAGCAGACACGGCTGGAAGAGACTCGCAGGTTCCCTGTTGGCTCTGCTGCCCCACTTGTGCCCGGCCCATCTCTGCGTGAGGCACAGGGAGAAGAAGGGGCAGCTCCCTCCCAGCCCCAGCCCAGGGACCCCTCCAGCCCTGGGCCTTGGGGCACTGTCAGCACCCGCTCCTCCAGCCACGGCTTCTGCTGGCACTGACAGCAACAACCAAACTGGGGCTGGTCCTGAGGGAGCAGCAGCAGTGCCTGGATCTGATCCCTCAGTGTGGGGCAGTGCTGGAAATATGATCGCAGCAGCAGCACCACCACCAGCAGCAGCACCAGCAGTACCAGCAGCACCAGCACCACCACCAGCACCAGCTTCACCAGCAGCGCCAGCAGCAGCACCACCAGCAGCACGATCAGCAGCAGCACGAGCAGCAGCACCAGGGGCAGGATCAGCACCAGCAGCAGCACCAGCAGCACCAGCAGTACCAGCAGTAGCAGCAGAACCAGCTCCAGCAGAACCCGCTCCAGCAGCTCCAGCAGCAGCAGCAGCACCAGGGGCAGGATCAGCAGCAGCAGCAGCAGCAGCACCAGCAGCACCAGCAGAACCAGCTCCAGAAGCACCAACAGCAGCAGCAGCACCAAAAGCAGCACCAGCAGCAGCACGACCAGCAGCCGAAGCAGCAGCAGCAGGACCAGCAGCACCAGCAGCACCAGCACCAACACCAACAGCACCAGCAGTGCCAGCAGTACCAGCACCAGCAGCACTAGCAGCAGCACCAGCACCAGCAGCACCAGCAGCACCAGCAGTACCAGCAGAACCAGCAGCGGTAGCAGCACCAGGGACAGGACCAGCACTAGCTTCACCAGCAGTGCCAGCAGCAGCACCACCACCAGCACGAGCAGCACCAGCAGCAGCAGCAGCAGCAGCACCACCACCACCAGTGCCAGCAGCACCAGAAGCACCACCACCAGCAGCACCACCAGCACCAGCAGTAGTACCAGGGGCAAGATCAGCACCAGCACCACCAGCACCACCAGCAGCACCACCAGCAGCACCACCAGCAGCAGCAACAGCAGCAGTACCAGTAGTGCCAGCAGCACCAGCGGCAGTGCCAGCAGCAGCACCAGCAGCACCTGCACCAGTACCAGCAGCAGCAGCAGCACCACCAGCACCAGCAGCAGCAGCAGAAGCAGAAGCACCAGCAGCAGCATCACCTGCAGCACCAGGACCAGCAGCACCAGCAGTACCAGCAGAACCAGCAGCAGCACTACCACCAGTGCCAGCAGCAGCACCACCAGCACCAGCAGTAGCACCAGGGGCAGGATCAGCACCAGCAGCACCAGCAGCAGCACCAGCCATAGCATCAGCAGCAGCACCAGGGGCTGGACCAGCACCAGCAGCAGCAGCAGCACCAGAAGAAGCAGCATCAGCAGCAGCATCAGTGGCAGCAGCAACAACAGCAGCAACAATAGCAGCAACAGCAGCAGCACCAGCAGCACCTGCAGCAGCACCACCAACAGCACCACCACCACCAAGAGCAGCACCAGCAGCACCAGTACCAGCAGTGCTAGCAGCAGCACCAGCAGCAGCAACAGCAGCAACAGAACCGCCAGCGCCAGCAGTAGCACCAGGGGCAGGATCAGCACCAGCAGCACCAGCAGCAGCACCAGCAGCAGCAGCACCAGCACCAGCAACAGCAGCACGAGCACTGCCAGCACCAGCAGCACCAGCAGCAGCACCAGGGGCTGGACCAGCACCAGCAGCACCAGCAGCAACATCAGTGGCAGCACCAGCAGTGCCAGCACCAGCAGCAGCAGTAGCACCAGCACCAGCAGCACCAGCAACAGCAGCACGAGCACTGCCAGCACCAGCAGCACCAGCAGCAGCACCAGGGGCTGGACCAGCACCAGCAGCACCAGCAGCAGCACCAGCAGAAGCACCAGCAGCACCAGCATCACCAGCACACAAGCAGCAGCAGCAGCAGCAGCAGCATTTGCAGCACCAGCATCACCACCAGCAGCATCAGTGGCAGCACCAGCACCAGCAGCACCAGCAGCACCAGCAGCACCAGCAGAACCAGCAGCAGCACTGCCACCAGTGCGAGCAGCAGCAGCACCAGCACCTGCACCAGTACCAGCAGCAGCATCACCAGCACCAGCAGCACCAGCAGTATCACCAGGGGCAGGATCAGCAGCAGCAGCAGCAGCAGCAGCAGCAGCAGCAGCAGCACCAGCACCAGCACTAGCACCAGCACCAGCAGCACCAGCATCACCAGCACAGCAGCAGCAGCAGCAGCAGCACCTGCAGCACCAGCATCACCACCAGCAGCATCAGTGGCAGCACCAGAACCAGCAGGACCAGCAGCACCACCACCAGTACCTGCACCACCAGCAGCAGCAGCAGCACCAGCACCAGCAGCAGCACCAGCACCACCAGCACCAGCACCACCAGCACCAGCAGCACCAGCACCAGCAGTGCCAGCACCCGCAGCAGTACCAACACCAGCACATGGAGCTGACTTTCAGTGCAGCCTCTGCCATGCTTCCCTCCCTGTGCAGCGGTGTCACAGCAGCCTGAGGCACCTGGGAGCCCTCAGTGCCAGCAGGTACTTGAGATGGCAGCCCTGGGCTCCTGCATATTACGCCAGGAACAGAGCTGGGGACTCCCTCCCCATGTGGAGCTTCCAGATGGAAAAGGCTGCTGTGACCAGGCAGCTCCAAGGGCACAGAAAGGAGGGGCTCAACCCCTTGATCTGTGCCAGTCCCACAGTCCTGGGCAGCAGCCACCGAGCCCTGGGGGAGCAGAGGGCACAGCAAGAGAGACAAAAGCAGTCAAGGTCAGAGACTGGGAAGAGCCAGACCTGGGAGCAGGAACAGCTGCTTCATTGAACTCCTGGAGAAAGCTCTTGGCTGGTTCAAAGCCCTGAAAGGTGTGAAGGGCAGAGAAGAGGCCACACCAAACAATGCTCCTGTTTTCACACCTCCCCTCTCTGTGTCCCAGAAGGAATTGGATGAACTGTATTCTTCTCTCTGAGTCGTCTCGTTCAGTGTGAGCAGCTCAGCACCAGGAGCTGAAGGAGCTGAAGCCTCAGGCCACAAGAGCTGAGTAAGAGGGGGCTTTTGGGCCAAAGTAATGCTGCTAAGTAATGGACCTAGCTGAATGCAGCAGATGGAATCCTGCAATTATAGAATCCATTTTGCTGGAAAAGGCCTCTGAGCTCATCCAGTCCAGCCAGTCATGCAGCAGTGTCAAGCCCAGCACTAAACCTCGTCCCTGAAGTGCCAAGGTCTGAACAACAGGCCCTGAGTGAGGCCTGAACAACAGGCCCTGAGCCAAAGGTGACCTCTGGATGAACCTTCCAACCAGAGGTTATCTGTCTGTCTGCTCATTACTGAAATATGCATGGTCATTAGCACTGTGATAGATGGATCCACTCATCAATGAAACATGGATTGACCTTTCTGTGTTTAGAAGCCAGACAAGGCCATTCAATCCGACATCTGGCCTTGTTTGGGGTGTATGGACAGAGTCAACTCCCTTGGTTCCTCCTTGAGGCCTGGCCAGGCTTTGGTAGGGACCCAAGAGGAGGATGAAACCAGATGTTCCCACAGCAGAAGTGCTGTCAGTTTGTTTATTCAGCACTATCAAAGCTGGGCCCTCTCTCACAGCGGGGGTTGAGCCTCACCTGTGGCTGGAGGCACCTGCAGGATTTCCCAGTGTCCAGGAGCGGCTCTCCAGTCCTTGGCTGTGACAGCATCCCCAGCTGATGGGTGGATCTGGGGATGGCAAAGTCTGAGGGGAACTGGATCTTTGTTAATGCCTGCAGGCAATCTTTGGCAGTGATGATTGGGTGCATTGCTGAGCTGCTCCTTTTGTGATCCTTTGCTGCTTGGAGCTGCAGTAAGTGACACTGATTCCTTCAGGTGGTGTTGGTGCCTTTGGTGCTGACTCTGCCCACTGGTGAAACCAAATTGGCAAAGTCTGGCCAGATCACAACAAAATATCACTTTTTAAATGTAAATGTAAGGAATCAGTCCCATCTGAAATTCCCAGAAGGGAAGCCCTCCCCAGAGTTCACTGGCTCTGGAGTGGGGCTGAGGTGGGAGCACCGTGCGAGCAGTGGGGCAGTCGGTTAAAAGAGGCTGAACCGCAGGATGTCTTAAAATGCATCCAAACATTGCATATGGAAAAAGGAAAAGAACTTGTGGGTTTGGGAAGACAAGGATGGATTTTCTTAACAGCACCAACAGAAGGAACAGTTGTTTTTTGGAATGCTCCCACATGAAGGTACAGAAAAAGGTTTTAGTCTTGAGCTCAGATTTGTTTGTGCAAGTAACATAATAACAATAACAATAACAATAACAACACAATAATATATATTTATATATATAACCAAAACTCAATAATGTGAAATAATGCTGAAAATACCAATTTGTGAGCTTTGGCTGCTCACTGTAACACTAAATACCCTACAAAAAAGAACTGGCAAAGACCCAAATGTCAGTGGTAAACTTTGTGAATTTTATACAAGGAATAAAGGAGGAACGGATAAAACTGGCTGTTTTTATAGGGTTTGTTGATACTATGATGCAGAATGCTTTGTCTGTTCCTGTGAAAAACACACTGATTAAGACTGCTGGGTTTTTCATGTACCAGACTCTCTACAAGCTGCAGGATTGGTTGAACAGGTGAAGGAGTTGTTAAAAGAGCAGTTGATAAAATGAGGAAATGGGAACCTGTCCTGGTGGAGAACCCATCTCCCAGATGTGTTCCATGCCCTTAACAATGGGCCCACTGGGGAAATGGAAACCCCTGGGTGTGCAGGGCTGCACCCAATTTGCAAACACAACCATGGACAGTGAGACTTGGACTGCCTGGGAAATTGTTCTGGGTGTGATGGCCCCTGACAGGGCCACCCCAGAGGCTGCAGGGCTGGACCTTCATGCACTGGAATTAATTAGGAAAAAGCCAAAGCAAATGAAAGTTAACAATACAAGAATAGGAATTCAGATTCCTCCAGGACGCTTTGGTTTGGTAACTGCTCACTTGAGCTTGGCCTTGCAAAGTGTTGATGTCATGGGAGGAGGAATTGATGCAGATTATGAAGGAGAAATTAAAGAAATTCTGTTAAAAATGAATGAACAAGATTGGATTATTCAACCCCATGACAGGTTATCACAAATATTGATATTGCAGTTTAAAAACGATTGTGAAAGAAGGAGATCCACCTCCAATCAGCACTGTTTGTGGAGATAAAAGGTTTGGATGCAGCAGTCCTAATAATTGGTCCAGAGTGTGGGTCCAGAGGCCAAATGGCCCTCCAGAGGCAGCTGAAGGAACAGCTCTGGGGAAAGACAACACTGTTTGAATCCTGAAACCTGAGCATGAAGAATGGGAATATATCCCTGCAGCCAAGTGTTCTCTGCCACAACAAGTCAATATTGTTTTACAGATGCTGCCAGAGCAAATCTCCCTGTTTGGCCCAACGACCCCTTTGGAAAATGCTCTGATCCACGGGGCTCCATGTGAAGGCTGATGTGACACTGAGGGACTTGCACACCAATTCCAGCCAGGAGCTGGAAACTGGGATCCTCTCCCCTTCGGCTGGAGAAGTGCCAGGTCCCAGTCCCTGACGGGCACCCAGGCTCCTGGCTGGAATTGGTGTGGAAGTCCCTCAGTGTCACATCAGCCTTCACATGGAGCCCCGTAGATCAGAGCATTTTCCAAAGGGGTCGTTGGGCCAAACAGGGTAATTTGCTCTGGCAGCATCTGTAAAACAATATCCCATAACATCAGCTTGTTGTGGCAGAGAACACTTGGCTGCAGGGACATATTCCCATTGTTCCTGCCCAGGTCTCAGGATTCAAACACTGTTGTCTTTCCCCAGAGCTGTTCCTTCAGCTGCCTCTGGAGGGCCATTTGGCCTCTGGACCAATTATTAGGACTGGTGCATCCAAACTCTTGATCTCCATGAACAGAGGTGATTTGAGGTAGATGTCCTTCTTTCACAATTGTTTTTAAAACTGCAGTATTAATAACTGTAATACCCTGCCATGGGGTTGGAAAACAAAATCTTGTTCATTATTGTTTAACAGACTTACTTTAATTTCTCCTTCATAATCTGCATCAATTCCTCCTCCCATGACATCAACACTTTGCAAGGCCAAGCTCAAGTGAGCAGTTACCAAACCAAAGCGTCCTGGAGGAATCTGAATTCCTATTCTTGTATTGTTAACTTTCATTTGCTTTGGCTTTTTCCTAATTAATTCCAGTGCATGAAGGTCCAGCCCTGCAGCCTCTGGGGTGGCCCTGTCAGGGGCCATCACACCCAGAACAATTTCCCAGGCAGTCCAAGTCTCACTGTCCATGGTTGTGTTTGCAAATTGGGTGCAGCCCTGCACACCCAGGGGTTTCCATTTCCCCAGTGGGCCCATTGTTAAGGGCATGGAACACATCTGGGAGATGGGTTCTCCACCAGGACAGGTTCCCATTTCCTCATTTTATCAACTGCTCTCTTAACAACTCCTTCACCTGTTCAACCAATCCTGCAGCTTGTAGAGAGTCTGGTACATGAAAAACCCAGCAGTCTTAATCAGTGTGTTTTTCACAGGAACAGACAGAGCATTCTGCATCATAGTATCACCAAACCCTATAAAAACAGCCAATTTCACCCCTTCCTCCTTTATTCCATGTATACAATTCACAAAAGTTTACCAGTGACATTTGGGTCTTTGCCAGTCCTTTTTTGTAGGGTGCTTAGTGTTACAGTGAGCAGCCAAAGCTCACAAATCAGTACTGTCAACATTATTTCAAATTATCAATTTTTAATTATGTATATAAATATATATTATTGTGTTATATTATCATTATCATTATCATTATCATTATCATTATCATTATCATTATCATTATCATTATCATCATTATCATCATCATTATCATCATTGTTCTTGTTGTTGTTTTTTCACTTGTACAAACAAATCTGAGCTCAAGACTATAACCTTCTTCTGTCACTCCACATGGGAGTGTTCCAAAAAGAATTGTTCCTTCTGTTGGTGCTTTTTCCTATTTGCTGTTAACAAAATCCATCCTACTCTTCCCAAACCCCCAAATTCTTTTCCTTTTTCCACATGCAATTTTTGGATTCATTTTAAGGCTGATTTATTAAAACATGGATATGATCTGGTATCAATATCCAACTGAGAAAGACAAAGACTCCTTAACTGTTTTAGGATTAAAAAGTGTATGTTTATTCACAGCACTGGGCTGATGTGTCAGGTCACCCCTTAATACACACGGCCCCAAGCACAGGTGAATACAGGCTTTTTATTTACAGAAGTATTGAATACAAATACATATTCATGACCCAGTTCCCACCAACTTTTCACTTCCTATGCTACTTAGGAAAAAAAGCAGTTAAGCATGATCCTTGAAATGGGTCGGTGGTCTTTTTCTGAGGAGGGGTCACAGAAGGGAGGAAGGGATATGGCTCTTCCTCGTTCTGCCCTTTCAACCTTTTCAATGCAAAGTGACAAATGGACCCTTGGCTGGGCTCCTTGTTTCATATCTTCAATGAGTTTCTGATTTGCAACTGTCTTATGTTCTTGAAGTTCTTTACCAGATACTTTATTTCTCACTATAAGCCCAACTGAACAAGCATAAAGTTGACAATTAGTTATTAGCCAATGTTTAACCTCTATTTTAGCAAGGCCTCTTGTGGATGCTAACTGAAACAGAGAGCACGGTGCCTGTGGGAATTGCAGGCCACATAGCTTTCTCAGTCTTGCCTGAGAAAGTGGCCTGGGAAATCATGAGGAGGAATTAAAACAATCCTCAGAGACAGAAAACAGCCTTGCAGGTGCTGTTTGTCTGTTCCTTGTTTTCTTGCAAGAGAAGGTCGAGGGGTGGTGTACCCCACTGACCAATGATAGTGATGTGTTAGTTTACTAACCAATAAGAGTTTCTTTTCTGTACTTTTCACGTATCGGTCTATAAAAAAGACCTGAGGTAATAAACCAGAGAGAAATTCTCCTGATCGACTCCCAAGAGAGTCTGTGTCGTTCTTCTCGCCGTTCCTAATAGAGCGACATCCTCTCTATCTACCTTTAATTTTAGCAAGGCCCATCTATTGATTTTAATTAGAGTTAGCAAGGCTTCTTTTTAATTAAGGCCTCAGCTTCTCTAGAATCTTAAATTCTTCAAAGTTTGTGTCTCACCGTGCCCCTTCTGCTTTTTGTGTGTTTTGTTGTAAAAAGGCAGAATTGGCAGGATTCAGTTCTGAGGCCGATTCTGCAGCTGCTGCCTTGCGGGGCTGGTGCTGTCCCTATGCAGGCCCAGGTATTTCTCATGCAGCTTCCTCTGTGGGGGCTGTAGGAAAACTTGAGGGGAAAGTATTTTATTATCTTTCCTTGGTTAATTTTTTAGTCACCTCCCTACGCCTAAGATGGACTTGATGCGAAAAATTGGGACAGGGAGCAATTGGTTACTAAAACAAAAAATGTGATTGGCTTTAGGCAGTGGCATTGCTTGCCACTGAACTGGAACATGTTTAAAAGGAAAATGACTGGAACAAAAGGAAGGAAAATGGTACAACAACATTTGACATGGACAGTCCTCCCACAGGGATATCCGGCGTCACTGGTTTTGTTTGGGCAAGCTTTGCAGAAAATATTAAGAGAGTTTACTCCAGCCTCAGGAGTTAGGATGTTGCAGGATGTGGATGATTTGCTTTTGTCAGGGGGACAAAAGGTGGTTGAAGAGGCTACTGTAAAGCTGCTTAATTTTCTTGCTAAAAAGACTTAAGGTGTCTGAAAAGGAGGCCAGTTGGTAGGAAAAAAAATAATAATAAAAAGGTCATATATAGAGCTGTCCTGGGGTGACTTTATGATCCTGGTATCCCCAATCGTCTGGTTTATGTTATATATTAAGTTGTGCACCTTTAAGCCTGGCTCTGAGAGCAAAGGGGGCGGAAGAAGAAGTGCGCAATTTGTGTTGAAAGAAAACATCACTCCCCCACATCCCGCTCCTGGACTGTGGTGTCTGCAGCACGGACACACTGCAGGACACAGCTTCTCTCTGGCTTTTAGTTAGTTTTAGCTAGCTGAGGCAGAGGAGTTCCCTGGACCTTTGTTTTTTCCCTTTTTACCTGCATCTGTGCAAGCCTGCTCTGGACCGAACACGCAGCCAAACCCCGGGAGCTCACGCCTGTGGCCCACCGGGGCCTGGGCCTCGGCACTTTCCAGCGCCGAAAGGACTGATAAGAACCTGAGCGAGCCGAGCTACAGCACATGAAAAGGACTTTTCTTCCTAGATTTGCCATCCCATTCAACAGCGAGAGGTTTTCTTATTTAATATTATTCAATTTCTGTTAAATAAACAGCTTCTCCCACTTCTCTCCAAGGAAATTTTTTTCCTTTCCCGGAACAGTTGAGGGGGAGGGGTCATTTCCCTGGGGAAACCCCCACTTGGAGTTTTCCTCCTAAATTGGCCTTAAAGAAGGACAAAAAGCCAACAAAACTCCACAAAAATGCCACAAGATTCCTTAAATCTTCTCAAAACCCTACCAAATTCCAAAAACATCCCACAAAATCTCCTCCAATTTCCACAAAATTGCAGAAAAATACCACAAGATTGAAGAAAAATCCCACAAAATACCCTAAATCTTTTCAAAACGCTACGAAATTCCAGAAACATCCCACAAAATCTCCTCCAATTTCCAGAAAATCTAAGAAAAATCTCTCAAAATTCTTCAAGTCTCCCCAAAATCCCACAGAATGCCAAAACATTCCACAACATGCCAAAAAAATTCCACAAAATTCAAGAAATGTCACACAAAATTCAAGAAAAATCCCACAAAATTCCAGAAATATCCCACTAAATTCCTGAAAAATCCAACATAATTCCCTAAATCTTCTCAAAACGCTACCAAATTCCAGAAACATCCCACAAAATTTTCTCCAATTTCCTACAAAATTCCAGAAAAATCCCACAATATCTCTGCCAATTTTGACAATATTCCAGAAAAACCTCACAAAATCCTTGGAAAACGTCACAAAATTCAAGAAAAATCCCATAAAATTCCAGAAACATCCCAAAAAATCTCAATATCCCACTAATATTCAAAAAAATCCCACAAAATTCCCTAAATCTCCTCAAAATATTTCCAAATTCCAGAAAAATCCCACTTAATTCCAGAGAAATCCCACAAAATCTCATCAATATCCTGGTAAATTGCAGAAAAATCACAAAAAATTTCCTAAATCTCCTCAAAACCCTACCAAATTCCAGAAACATCCCACAAAATTCCAGAAAAATCCCACAAAATTGCCTGAATATCCCATAAAATTCAAGAACAATCCTTCAAAATTCCAGAAAAGTCCCACAAAATTTCCGAAAAATCCCACAAAAATAATTTTAAAAAATCCTACAAAATTTTAGGCAATTCTAGAACATTCACAAAAATCCCACAAAATTCAAGAAACATCCCACAAAATTATTTTCATTTGTTCAAAGTCTCACATACTTCCACAAAAATCCCACAAAATTGAAAAAAAATCCCACAAAATTCCCTAAATCTTCTCAAAATGCTACCAAATTCCAGAAATATTCCACAATATCTCCACAAATTTCCACAAAATCTAAGGAAAATCCCTTAGAATTCTTCAAGTCTCCTCAAAATCCCACAAAATTCCATGAGAATCCCACAAAATTCCAGAAAAATCCCACAAAATTCCAGAAAAATCCCACAAAATTCCAGTAAAATCTGATGAAATTGTTAGCGTTCAGGAACACACATAATCACAAATGATTGTATGTGGGGGCTTTATTAAGAGATCTGGGTGTCAGGGGTTCACATACCCAAATCTGACCCATCTTGGTTTTGAGTTGAACATGTTTTATACTCTGTTATTATATAACTTATATATTAATTATTAAACTTACATTGTTCTATTGTATGCATTGTTTTTACCCAAGCATGGATTTCTCCTGATCCCCCCCAGCCCCCTAACATTGTTCCTCATGTTCTTTAAACAATAATTATAGCTAATCACATCTAACAATTGTATCATGATCATCTACTGATTACACAGGTGCAGTTTTGACCTGATTTTTAGCAAGTACAAGGCCTAACATTTCCCAGGGCCAACTTTTCCCAGGCTTGGCAAACCTAACTTTCTAAGTCCCTGGATTTTCTAAGATTTTGAGACCTTTTACTATCATTACATATTTGTATTATATATTTGATATTACATATCTAAATGAAAGCATTTTCACTTCACTATAAGTGCAAATGTTTTCACTTGATACAGTTCTTTGTTTCTGAGTTTATACTTGATGTTCTTTGAATCCTTGATTGATGTAAACCTCATCCAGGTGAGCTGTCCTGGATGCTGTCAGGAACTGGAGAACCAGAAGATGGTGGATCTCACATCAGTGCCTTTATTATTTTCTGGTTCCAGGACATTTTCTTCTGTATTTCTACCTTGAAGATGCTGCAAACTAACCAAATTGCTAAGAATACAATTAGTAAGATTATGGCACTCTCAATGATAGATTTACTCCACGACCTCACATTCCACCCTAACCCTTTGAAGATTCTGCCTAACCAATTGTAGTCAAATCCTTTTGCCCTTCCTGTGCTCCATGCTCTATTTGTTGCAACTGATTGATGTCATATTCTACATCTGCAGTTACATTTGGGATGTGGATGCAGCAATGATCAATCCATCCCTTTAAAAAACCCACACACTCCATGCTCTTTCAGGAGTAGTAAACTGTAATTGTATGTTTAGTTCTTTAAATCTTTCTCAGGTCACTCTTGCTAATTTATCTACCTGACCTGTAAGTTTGTACAACATTTCTTTATTCTGATAGTTTGCTATAGGACCGAGCAAAGACTCTAGGGCCCACCCAAATTTCGCTCTACTAAAGGGTTCTTACCAAGTGTCATCTTGATTCTATTCCTATCTTAATCCTTCCTAGCTCTGCCTGTGTCTAGCCACTGAGTTGATTTTGCCATTGTTAGCATCCATACCAAGATTAATTTTTGTTTTAGCAATTTCACCAATGTTTCTGCACCCCAATGGCATTTGTTATGTTTAATTTGTAGAACTTCTCTCATTATCAAGGGGGTTAACACTATTTGTGCAGTTACATACCACTCTTCTGAATTATTTTGTGCATTTAGCAAATGTCCCAATTTCTCATCTTCTACTGAATATTTTGGTTTTGGAGGCAAATTACATTGAGATACATTAACTTTTAAAGGTATCAATGCCATTGTTGTTTGCACTTCTCCAGCAATCTGTCGAGCTGTCCAGTCTGCTTTTCGATTTTCCTCACAAATTTTGGAGTTTCTTGATTGGTGTGCTTTACACTGTATAATTGATACTTGTTCAGGTTTTTGTATTGCTTTTATCAATTGCAGGACTGCATCTTGATGTTTAACGTGTGTACCTTGAGAAGCCAGTAGTCTTCTTTCTTTCTACAGTGCTCCATGTACATGTACTACTCCAAAAGCATACTTTGAGTCAGTCCATATGTTTACCCTTTTCCCTTTACTCAATTCTAGTGCTCTGCTTAAGGCAACCAGTTCTGCCCTCTGGGCAGATGAATTTGGTGATTTGTATTTGGTATTTGCTTTTGCCTCCACTATTGTACTGACTGTTGTTACCGCATATCCAGCGTATCTGGTCCCGTTCTCCACCAAGCTGCTTCCATCTGTGAATAGCTCTCACTCTGCTTGCTCTAGTGGGATGTCTTTCAGGTCTTCTCTTGCCAAATAGGTGTACTCTATTACTTCTACACAGTCGTGCTCTAATGGGCCTTCTTCAGTTGTGGTACGTGGGAACAAAGCTGGATTCAAGAGGTTAGTTGTCTTTAGTGTGACATCATCCTGCTCAGTCAGGATTACCTGTAATTTCATCATCCTACTTGGAGATAGCCAATGGCCCCCCTTTTGTTCTACAACAGTGGTCACCATGTGTGGCACATAGACATCTATGTCTCTACCCATTGTGAGTTTCCTGGCTTCTTGTATCAGCATCACAGTGGCTGCGACTGCCCACAGGCACGAAGGCCATCTGGCACTCTCATTGTCAAGTTGTTTGGAGAAGCAGCCTACCGGCCTTTTCCAGCCTCCCAAAGGTTGGGTCAGCACTCCCAGTGCTAGGTGTAGTCTTTCATGCACAAACAGGTGAAAATCTTTGGACAAATCAGGCAATCCTAATGCCAGAGCTGTTGTCAATGCTTTCTTCAGTTTGAGGAAGGTCTCCTTCTGTGGTTTGCCCCAGGTAAACGGCTGCGTCTTCTGGGCTTCATACAGGGGTTTTGCAATTAGTCCGTAGTCCATGATCCACAGGTGGCACTACCCTGTCATCCCAAGGAAAACTCGCAGCTCATGCAGGTTCTGGGGTTCTGGAATAGCACAAATAGCTTGAATATGATCAGTACCCAGCTTACGTTGCCCTTGTGAGATTTCACATCTCAGGTAAATCACAGTTTGCCGGGCAATTTGTGCCTTCTCTTTAGACACCTTATATCCTCCCATTCCCAGCTGATTTAAAATTTCAATTGTTACCTTTATGCAGGTTGTTTTCTCTTCTGTAATTGTCAGTGTATCATCAACATATTGGAACAGCAGGTATTGTTCTCTCAGTACTTGCTCATTCTCAGTCCAAATCTCCAGCTCCTTAGCCAGCTGGCTTCCAAATAGGGTTGGACTGTTCTTGTATCCTTGTGGGAGGTGTGTCCAGGTGAGCTGAGTTTTCCTTCCATTTTCTGGATTTTCCCACTCAAAGGCAAACAGTTTCCTACTTTCTTTGTCAAGGGTATGCAGAAAAATTGAGATACATTAAGTGTGTTATCTCATATATTTGTCTCATATATTTATCTCATATATTTTTATCATATATATTTATCAAGGGGTATGCAGAAAAAGGCATCTTTTAAATCAATTACAGTAAACCATTTATATTTCTCTTTTATGGATGTTAACAATGTGCAAGGATTAGCTACCACTGGGTAAATATCTTTAGTTATTGCATTTATTGCTCTCAAATCCTGTACTAGTCTGTATTGGTTAACACAGAAATTTGGGCTCTAGCGTTAACTGGAAGTAATAGGCGCACATTTGGGACCCACCATTGCTAAAATCAGTATGTCTCCAGTTTTGTTATTCCTAGTGAGCATTTTAAATACAACCAACCTCCACCTCTCTGCTCACCCATGAGAGGCAGAGTTCCCAGTTTCCCTGATTTGGGGTTTGAGGCTGTTTGGACTCCACTCCCAGAAGCTGAGAAGGAGACTGCTTTGGCTCACAGCCCAGAGCCTGTGGAGGTGTGCTGGGTTATACAATGGGGCATTCGATACAATGAACTTGGGACAGTGTTAATTAGAAACTACTTTACTCAACTTTTAAGTGATAAGTCATCCATTATGTTTCTGGGGACCCTCTTCTTTATCCTTAGTGACCACCAGTACTGGTGGTTAGAGATTTGTTTTCTCTTTTCTGGGTTTTCATTAAGAGAACCAATGTATCTAACACCCTTTGCTTTCTCTGATTTTTCTTCTGGGATTTTTACAGGTCCATAATTTCTACTGTAATTAGTTAACTCTTTTGCAACTTTGCTCCATGTCCAAATTTTATGGTTCCTAGCAGGAGAACGCAGTTGTGAACCTGTCTGCTGAGAGGGGGTGGTGAAGGGAGTAAACCCAGGATCAGTTGAACCAGGTCAATCAGTCGGGTTCCCAAGAAATCTATCTAGTCTATCCACAGGGGTTATAGCTGCTATGGTTTTGGGGGTTTTTTATGAGAAAAATTGCTGTAGGTTTAAGTGATTCTGGAAGGCCTTGAATTAAAGAGGTCATAATTTCAGTTTTCACAGATAACAACACCGGTGATTTAGAACCAGCAATTAATTTTCTTTTGTGTATCATTTGCAAGCAGGCAGCTTTGTGAATGTTTTCCAGTAGTTGGTTGGGGGTACCAACTATAGCTATAGGGTCCCCCCTTTCCAAGGGGTTTAGCCCCTCTGCCTGATAAGCTGCATGCTGATTTAGGGACCATGGGTTATATCTGTCTCCTGTTGTTACGAAGACTCCATGTCCCCAGTACCCACTGGCTTCCTGTTCTCTCAATCGAATTTAATCACCTCCAGTAAGAGACACTCAGAATACATATTCTGTCTCTGACTCGTGAGGCAGACTCCCGTACTCCCTTTTTTTTTTTATTTTTTTTTTTTTTATTTTTCTTTATTTTCAGTGGTTATATGCGGATCAAGATCCTTTTCAGTATTGATATAATTATATTAAATTCTGTTTTAATTAGAGGTTTCAAACTAAGACACCGGTGTTCCCCACAATTTTATCCAAGTTAGCTCCTTTTGAGGGTAAATTTGATTAATGAGAGGGGTTTCCCTCTCGTTTCCTTTAGCAAGTCAGCATTTTTTGAATTTTTATCATGGAGGGCTACTCACAACAGATTGATCTTACTCCTTTCTTCATCCAATTGTTTTTGCAAAATTTTAACTAGGTTTTGGAGGGAGTCTATTATAGTTCTTTCCTAACTTCTTCACTTAAAGCGAGTTTCTATAGCTGCTGTAAGACAAGCTCCCAAAACTGAGCAGAGTATAGTTTTATTTTTGCCCAGTTTAAATTCTTTTTCATGTTGTAAATAAAACATAGTCTATCAATCACATTTTCCAAATTAAACCAATTATTAAGCACCAACTTTTCCCTCCTGGAGGTCTGGCACTGTGTTTTGCTAACAAAGCATAACATGCATAAAATGCAGCTTTAACTTCTGCAGACATTTTCGGTCATTTTTACAGAGGGAAAAACCACTACAGGAAGGTATAAACTTAAATTATACACACACACACAGATTTTTGCTTCCCTGTATGGGTAAAAAGGAAAAATCTGCTTGGGAGGCACTCCTTCAGTTTAAAATTCTGGTTGTCTCTTTGCTACACCAAGCTGTCAAAATTCATACACACAACAACAAAAACAGTCCCGCCCTTTTGCACTAAGAGATCTTTTGTGAAATTCTGCAGACAGAGCCCTCAAGTGAGTGTGGGGTGCTTTTCACCTCGGCGTGTGCAGTTTGCGGGAAATTCAAGTTGCCCCCCTTGCTTTCCAGACACCGCTCACTCTTTGGGAGTGTCGGGCTGGGTGCAACTGGAGCAAAACGTCCTTCCCCTAATACAGACTGCACAACAAACCTGCAGCCCCTTCTGTCTGTCAGAAATCCCGTCCGTGACTCCAGTTTAAATGCCACGATTCGCTAACGCGAGTGGGACTCGTGAGAGGTTCGTTTGATCTCAGAGTGCAAGACGGACACAAGGGATTTCAGTTTAAATCACAACAACAATAATGTACCTTTATTTTAGTGCCAACAAGGGTTATGCGAGAGAGGAGAGGAAGAGAGGGAGAGATAAAGAAAACAAAGTAAAGAGAGAGAAGAGGGGGTTATAGCTACCAACAGAAGAGACGGGGTTGCTGGGGTCTTTTTCTGTGGGATGATCTGGCCGAAATTATCTTAGTCTTATGTAATTCTTCCCCAATGTTACCTTGTTTCCAATGTGCTAATAAGCACCCAAAGGAGAAGTATCCGGTATGGGAGCATTGCTGTCCAAAATCCCTTTAAGTTTCTCCATATTGTAACTATAATATACCACAAATGCTGGATCTGCAACGCTATTGCAGTCGTCTGACAGACGGCGCCTACGCAACTAACTCAAAGATTTCTGGGAGTAACACTTTTCTCTCTCTGAGAGAAAGTGCCTTGCCTCCAAGGGAGAGCCAGGATCTCTGAATCAGCTGGTTTCCTGACCCCCACAGTAAAGCACCTTACCTTTCTCTCCTGGGGAAATTGTGAGCAGCAGAGACGGTCGCAGCTGATGGGGTCCCCAAGAATTCCTCGGTGCTGGCTGGAGCGTGATCGGGTCGTGAGTTTGCTCAGCAGCACTCACAAGGTCCCATCTGGGGTCGCCAAAATGTTAGTGTTCAGGAACACACATAATCACAGAATGATTAAATGAAGGTGCTTTATTAAGAGCTCTGGGTGTCAGGGGTACACATACCCAAATCTAACCTGACTTCGTTTTGAGTTGAACATGCTTTTATACTCTATCATTATATAACTTTCATATTAATTATTAAACTTACATTGTTCTATTGTATGCATTGTTTTTACCCAAGCATGGATTTCTTGTGATCCCCCTCAATCCCCTAATATTGTTCCTCATGTTCTTTAAACAATAATTATATCTAATCACATCTAACAATTGTATCATTCATCATATACCAATTACACAGGTACAGTTTGACATGATCTTTAGCAAGTACAAGGCCTAACACTTGCCAGGACCTACTCTTCCCGGGCTCACCAAACCTAACTTTCTTTCTAAGTCCCCAAATTTTCTAAGATTTTAAAACCTTATACTATCAGAGTGACACTTGTCTTTACAAACAAGCTGTGAGTCTGCCGATAAAATGAAACTATCACTGAGAGATAACAGAAACAATGGGATGGATTCAACTGAAAGATGAACGAGACACTGGGGAAACACCATAAAATTCCAACAGGGCTGAGAACTAAGAAGGAGATTATGCACTGGGGAGAGGGGGGATGGTATCTCAGGTATCATGAGTACCAGGAAGTCTGTACCTCTCAAATCCCTCAGCCTATGGGGAAAGGGAGAAGGGACGTACGGCCTGGAATTGGGATAAAAGGGAGGCTGCGCCCTCCAAAAATTAGAGAGATCCCAGGGGAATGCCCCATGGCCTCTCCCTTTATTTGAAAAAATTGAAAGCACTCCTCTATCTCCTTTTTGCATATAAACCTCTGGTGTTCATGGATTAATTTTTTCTGACACTAACAATTAATATGAACTTCAAAACTACAAACCTAGGCAGTGCAGAATATGAAAAATATGAAAGCTAAAACTAAGGGCATCATAGCTGGAGGGGGGGGTGGAATTGACTAATTTTGGGGTGGGACTGATTAGCATTCAGAGGCACTGAGAGGTCTTGAGGTGACAGATTGAAGCCCCTCATCTCTTTGAATGCCAAGAAATGGAGACAACTCCAAATACCCCACAACCCCTAAATACTCTCAAGTAGCTCCCTGATTCCCAGTTGCTCTTGAAGCACTAGTAAAATGTGAAGTTTTAGGTGCCATTGATTAATTAGATGCCATTAATTTGTTGATTTTTACCCCAATTTAGTCTGTTCCAAAGGGATGAAGATGAATCTAAAGATAATTAGAACGAAACCAAAACGACCACCAGCCCAGTGTCTTCCCAACACAGATCACAGGGAACATGGGCCATCAGGGCTCTGCCCAACGTGGGCCCACTGATGGGGGATGGAGTTGGAGCAGCGCACGAAGCTCTTCCTGCACTTGGAGCACTCGCAGGGCTTCCCTTAGTGGTGCCTCCGTTTATGTCTGGTCAGTTGAGAGCTGTCTGAGAAGTTCTTCCCACACTGGGGACACTCATAGGGCCTCTCCCCGGTGTGGATGCGTTTGTGGGTACTGAGGCTAGAGCTCTGGCTGAACCCCTTCCCACATTCTCCACACTTATAAGGCCTCTCCCCAGTGTGGATGCGCCGGTGGGTGATGAGGTGGGAGTTTTGCTTGAAGCGCTCCCCACAGTCATGGCAGCGGAAGGGCCTCTCATCCGTGTGAATCTGCTGGTGCCTGAGGAACTGGAAGCTGGTCTGAAACCTCTTCCCACATTCTGGACACTCATAGGGCCTCTCCCCAGTGTGGATCATCTGATGGATGGTCAGTTGGGACCTCCGGCTGAAGCTCTTCCCACATTCCCCACACTTGAAGGGCCTCTCCCCAGTGTGGATGCGCCGGTGAATGGTGAGGGTGGAGCTGTGCTTGAAGCCCTCCCCACAGTCAGGGCAGCGGAAGGGCCTCTCCTCTGTGTGAATCCTCTGGTGCACGAGGAGACTGGAGCTGATCCGAAAACTCTTCCCACACTCAGAACACTCGTAGAGCCTCTCCCCAGTGTGGCTGCGCTGGTGGATGATGAGTTTGGAGTTAAAGCTGAAACCCTTCCCACATTTCCCACACTTGTAGGGCCATTCCCCAGTGTGGATCATCTGGTGGCAGATCAGGCTGTTGCTCTGGCTGAAGCTCTTCCCACATTCCAAGCACTTGTAGCACTTCTCCCCATCCTGAAGCTGCTCATGGACCACCAGCTCAGAGCCCCGGCTGGATCTCCGGCCGCCTTCCCGGCACAGGGTGGGTCTTTCCTCCTCAGAGCACCCTGGGATGGGTTTGGAGCTTCTCCTCCTGCGGGATCTCCGGGGCTTTTCCTCCCCGTTGGATTCCTGCACTGTGGAACTGCTCAAATCAGCCTCTTCCACAAGGTTCTGCTGCAGGGATTTGTCCTCCCTGGTCTCCATCCTCAGCTCCTTGTCTGAGGGAGGAAGGACAAGGAGAGGATGGGATTTACCTTGGTGCCAGAGGGAAGGGGAAGGAGATCCTCCCAGTGCGTCCCCGGCAGGACGGCCTCGGCAACAGGGTTGTCCTGCAGCTGGGGGCCATGCTGGGCTGGGAGATGGAGCAGGAGAGAGAGGGAAAGGGGCACTGACTTCCTCCTCACCTGCCTGGGTGTCCCGAGGCATCTTCCTCTTCCTTGCAGCCTTCCTCTCCATCCAGCCAAGGTTTGGCAATGGGAAATCCTGGTTTTGGGAAATACAAGGGATGAGGACATTGAGTTTGCAGGTCCCTCTGTCCAAGCTCATCTCTAGAAGTCATCGGACATCTGGGGTCCATAAAACCTTCAGAAAACACCAAAATTCAGCCTGAAAATGCCTCCCAGGAGTTCCCCATCTCTGGTCTCTCCTGTTTGGGGTTCAAGGGTTCCCCCCTGTCCCAGCTGCTGGGAGTCACGTTTGTACTGGGGATCACCTGTCGGCTTGGTCCCTGCCCTCCCCGGGCTGCTGAGAGTGCCAGGAATCCGAAAAGTTCCCCCTGTTTCCATCTCCCCACTTAAGGATGGTGGGACCCCCCAATATCCCCCCAAGTAGGATTTTCCACTCAGCTTTGGAGTTCCACATTCTCCAAACATCCCCCCCCAAATAAACCCAACCCAGGGACCCCCCCAGGATATCTGGGCAAAGCTCCCGCTCCCCAGTCACCTGTGGGATGGTGGGTGATGATCGCACAGGTGGGGGACTATAAATTCAGGGAGTGCTCGACCTTGTAGTTCCTTCTCCTTTCCCTGATCCTCATTTGTCCCTCCTCCTCCTCCTGCTCCTCTTTCATCCCTCCCCCTCCTCTCCCAGGAGCAGTGACACCCTCAGTGCCCCGTTCCCGAACCCCTCACAGCCCATGGGAGGAGCGGGGATGGAGCCGGGACAGGTCGGGATGGGCAGCGCGGGGCTCTCCGCTGCTCCCACCCGCTGGGGACGGGGGGAACCCGGCCTGAGGAAAAGGAGAGGGAAACTGGGAAAATTGGGGGCAGCAGATCCAACCTGGGGCTGGCTGGGGACCCTGGCTGGGGACTGCCAGCCCTTGGGGCTCCTCTGGGGAGATGTGGGAGGGGGGAACACAGAGAGGGCTGGGGGATCCCAGGAGTGGCAGCACTGGCAGGGACTGGTTTGTACTGGGATCGTCCTGGCACTGGCAGAGATTGCACTGGCTGTGTACTGACATCATACTGGGATATCATACTGGGATCGTCCTGGCAGTGAGTAGGAGACTGCAGGGGGCAATTGAGATCAGGTTGTGAGGAACTGGGAATATGCCCTGCACTCCCTAGAACCCCGGCATCGCCCCCCATATGTCTCGTAAGTCTCCCCCAAACCCTTCAGGATCCCCGAGTGCCCCCTCAGCGCTCGTTCAGGACCCCCCAAAGCATCTCTGGATCCCTGAATGCTCCCGACACCACAGATGCCCCTTCCAGACACAGCTGGGAATTCATCTCCCATCATCCCAGAACACAGTTCCACGCCCAAACCTCCTGCCGTGCCCCACGCCCCAAAGAGCCCAGTTACAGCTCCCCAGGTTCCCCCCAAGTGCTCACGAGCTGTATACATTCGCCCCGAGGACCTGCAACCACAGCTCGAACGGAAAAGTTCTCTCTGAGTGCTTCCCTGCAACACCAAACGCGCCTTCCGAGCCACTTATGGAACTACATCTCCCATCATGCTCCGCGGCGCCCATATGGTGCTATTGCAGCCATGACTCCATCTCCCGTCATGCCCCACGCCTCACCGGAATCCACTGGAGCTGCGCCTTTAACTCCCGTGATGCTCCGCGGCCCCATTAAACTGTATTATATCGGCACCTACAACTCCCATCATCCCCTGCGACCCATAGATTCCCCGTTACAGCCCCCCAAGTGCCCGCCCGGACCCCGAAGGGCCCCCAGATTCTCCTCCCTGACTTCCAAGCGCCCCCCTGGACGCCCAAGTGCTCCCCCAGGCCCCGAATTGTCCCACAGAATCCCTAAGTGCCCACCTGGCTCCCCCAAGTGTCCTCCAGACCACCAAGTTCTCTCTAAATTCCCTCCCCAGACACAAAACTGCCCCAAATGTTCCCCAGAAAAGTTTCCATGGACCCCAAAGTGGTCCCTTTTACCCTGTCTGAGAAAATTATTAAAAAATATTATCAAAGGACTAAAAGTAGGACAAATTAGCATAAAGAGGGAGAAATAGTGGTCAATTAATTAATGAAGGGAATGGTGGTACTTTGAACCAAGGACCGATAATGTTTTTTGTTCCTAAAATTGTATAAATTCTTTTATATAAATATAAAAATTAGGTTCTATAAGTACAGAACAATATTATTATAAAAAATAACATTTTATTTTTTTAATTAATTAGATTTTAATTATAAAGAAAAATTCTAAAGAGAAATGTTATCAATGTTTTGGGATGTCAGTCCCAGGTGGGCCATGTCAGACATGCTGAGGCTCGGGCTGAGGAGCAGGTTGTCCAAACAGGGGCAGCCCACAGGGTCCTCATTCTTCCCTGTGACCAGACTGCCTAAGGAGACATTCAGCATCAGGATTGTAAAGAGTAAATCATGACCTCCTGATCAGTACAGAAAGATATTTTACAGTTTGAACAGTAGAATGTTGTCACCGTAAGGTGCCTTCTTTGTTAATATAGCTCATATTGTGTCATGTTTGTTAAATACCAATGTTGTTGTACCAGCTTTCTTTGCTAAAATATTGTTATAAATGAAATTAGAATTTTGACAACTAGGTCCCTTGGCTTAATGGCAGTTTAATTAAAAATGAATACCATTTACTAAAGTGAATAGTAATGTGGTATAAAAGAATACAGTTTAGTAAAATAATACAGTTTAATAAAAAATTAAAATTTATATATATAATCTACTAGCAATTAAGTATGATTAAAGCATAAGCAAAACCGTCCAGGGTACGGAGGCTTCCCACCCTGCTTCACGTTCAAAACAAAGCACTTCAAGCTAAACTCATATACTGTATGCTTATACATATTCATTAATGTTTCCTGTAAGTTTCCTCCTATTTCTGATTTTTCTGACTTTACATCATTTTCCTTCACGGCACATGCCTCACTTGTTGTTAGGAGGTCTTCAGTCTTCTTTTGGTGGTCTTTTGGCAAAGGCTTCTCCTCATCCTCATGGTCCTTTGGATAACCTTACAGGTTTGTATGTGCGTACTAAGCCTTGTGTTATATTAATCTACTAATTAGCCTTATATTTACTAGTCCTTACGTCCAATGCTTAAATTTGTTCTAATTTTGGTCCATCTCAAGGCCATTTTGGTCTTGAGACACCATTTATCTTCTAAACTACATCCTGTACCTTAATTTTGACATGTAACATCTGCAAAGGGGCACATCTGCTTTGTAACACTGATTCTTGATTGTTTCTAATAATAACTTTAAGAACAGCTACAATTTAGTTAGCACGAACCAATTCCATTTATTACCACTGCAAATACGCCTTATGCACCTTTTTATTGGTTTCCATGCTAACGGCCTTGCTTTCTTCCTTGCTATGGATAAACCTGTATTTTCTCAATTTCTTCTTTTGCTACCTCAATTGTTTGGCCTGCAGACCAGTTGCTAAGCCCATCCACATTCACCTCTTAGTCTTCAGAGGGAAACTTTGAGCACAGTGAGAATCTCCCAGTGTGCAAGAGGGTCCCTGTGTGCCAGCTGCAGCTGGGGCCTCAGCCAACTCCTCTCTCAACAGGTTCCCCTCTGCAGCTTCACAGGAAAAGCCAAACACCTCCCTCAGGGACACCTGCACCACACATTTCACATCTCCATGCCCATACGTGATGTCCCTGTCACAGCTGCGTTACCAGCCTGCTGCTGTGCAGATGCTGCCACCACCCAAAGCAAGGCCCTGTGTCCCTGAAGGGACCCGCCCTGCTCTGTGGCCTGGACTGAAGGTGGGTCCCTCCTGCCAGGGCAGGGCCTGACACAGCTCTTCTGTTCCAATAAAGAGATGGAGCTGTCACCCCAGTGTCTGGCTGGTACCACCAGCAAAGCCCACACAGCACCAGCCCTGGCTGAGCTCCATGTCCAGGAGCAGGCGGGGCTGACCACGGTGTGGGCAGGCAGGAGCCAGGCAGGGGCTGCTGTGACCAGCAGCGGGGCCCCGAGGGGCTGGGGGAGTCTGTGTTGAGTGTCCCTGGGCTGAGGGCACATTTCCTTCAGTGGCATCACCTTGGCCTGGACCTCCTCCAGTGCCATGCCCAGGAAAAGAGGCAACCATCAAGAGCATCTCCTGGGACAGAACATGACCAGCAATGTCAGCAGGCAAAACCAAGGTTTTGTTTAGCAATGACCCTTTGATGAAGTCAAATATTTACAATCAGTCCCGTACAGTTTGGAGTACAGATGGGAGTACACTCGGGGGGTACAGCCAAGGCCATGAGGTCACAGCAGTCTCTGGGGTGACAGCAGGCTGAGGTGACAGCAGGCTCTGAGGTCACAGAGGTCCCAGAGCCCCGTGGTTGCACAGCACCACAAGGACCGAGCAGTCAGTCCTTGACCACGACTGTTGTGGCAGCAGCGGCGGCGGCAGCAGCGGTGCTGACATTGGGACAGCGGTGTCAGGACAGTGGTGGCAGCAAGAGCTGCAGGACTGGCAGTGGACAAGGCACCATGGCCTTTGCTCTGCGCCTCTTCCTCCTGCTCCTCCTGGCAGTGGCCCTGCCTGACAGGGCTGCCCAGGCTGCTCCGTGGCGAGCAAGGCGAGCAGGTGAGCCCAGGGCCTGGCTTCCCTTTCCTGAGACAGCACTTCCTTCTCCCTGGGAAGCGTTGGGGATGGTTTTCCACAGGGCTTCAGGGAGGGTTTCCTCTATGGATGGGAGAGAGTCCCCAGGGGCCCTGGGCTGGTCCCGCTGCCCCATCAGGGATGTTGCATGGGGCCTGCAAAGAGGGTGGAGAGTGTTCAGAGCCAGCCCAGAGCTCTCCAGGCCCCTCTGCAACTTTGGCCATGTCCATTGACATCTGGCTCCCACGGCCTTTCCCAACCCCCTTGCAGTGCCCAGTTCCCTAAGGCAGAAGGGGGTCCCAGCACACCATGGAATGGTTCTGATCTGTGCTCCCTTCTAGATGAGGGTGGTAGGAAGGCTTCTCCAGCAGCTTGGCTTCATGAAGATTTTCTGCCTCTGGAGCCCCATGCAGGTATGTTCTCACTGTCCCAACAAGAAATAATCATTGACAATCTGTCACGAACCAGGTGACAGAAGCTTCTGTGGCTGTTGAGTTACAGGTGTGTCTGCATCAAGGACATTTCAAGCTCCTTTTCTGGTTGCTGCACGCAAGCCCAGCTCCCATCACGGGGGTGAGTGGTGTGTCCTTGCTGATCCCACAGGCTTGAGCCCTGGTTCTGTGGGATCCATTCATCTGAAATGGAAATACTTTCTGTTAAGGTTCTCTGAGAGGGAGGAATAAACCCACAGAAGACAAGATGCTGAGTGAACTGGATAGACGCTATGGTGGGTCCATGTCCTTCAGCCTTCTCCTGAGACTCAGCAGCCGGGGGCTTTCTCTGCACATCTGGACATGCCGTGCCTGGCACAGTGGGAAGGGATCCATGGCAGCCTTGCTGCCCCGCTGCTGCTTTCTTGGCCTGCAGGGCTGTTTCCCAGCCTGGCCTGGCTACAGCTTCTCCCCAGCCTCTGCAGGAAGGCATTTGGCATCAGCTGACAGGGAGCCCAAACTGCAGCACAGGCCATGCACAGCCAGAGATCCCTTGCAATTTCCCAGTCTTGGGGTAGATGTGGAATGGCAGCTCTTTGGAGGAGGGAAGGCCCTGGCCTGGCTCCGAAGTTTTGATGGCTTCCTGAACCTTATTCATGACTTGGACAAGTATTGCCTTTTGAAGATGCCACCTTCCTGTTGGGGAACAGCCCCACCTGATCCAGCTGTGGCTCTTCTTTTCTCCAGAGATGAACCCTAAGGCTGTGCTGAAGGCAGCGTTTCCCGGAGGAAGCAGTGGCTCATGGGCAGCCTCTGCTGCAGGAAGGGAGGCCATGCCAGGCACAGTCCCAGGAGGTAATTGCTGTGCCTCTGGGCCTGAGCCCTGCTGAGGCTTGAGCTGCCATCTCTGTTGCTTGGCTGTGTGAGCACAGTGCAGAGGAATTATCCTGAGCAGGCTCAGGGCACTCGGCTACTGAGCAGTTCTGCTGAAGTCCCTCCATGGGAGACACATCCCAAAACCTGGCAGCGGCTGCAAGGAATGCCCATGGTGGGGAAAGGGCTGAGGGGAGGGTAAAGCTCCAGTGTGCCCTGAGAGGGCCTGGCTCTGTCCCCTTGGGCTGGGGGAGCTGTCCCAGCTGAAGGACGGAGGGCAGGAGAGAGGGCAGGACGGAGGTAGGGATGTCTGTGGCACTGAATGCTGCAGTTTGGCCCAGGGCTTAATGGTTTCCTCTGTGGCAGGGAGAGCCCCTGGGCCCTGGGCTGGTGCCGCTGCCCCACCAGGGATATTGCACAGGGCCTGCAAAGAAGGTGGAGAGTGTCCAGAGCCAGCCCAGAGCTCCCCAGGCCCCTCTGCAGCTTTGGCCATGTCCACTGACATCTGGCTCCCTTGGCCATCCCCCGACCCCCTTGCAGTGCCCAGTTTCCTAATGCAGAAGGGGGTCCCAGCACACCATGGAATGGTTCTGATCTGTGCTCCCTTCCAGATGAGGGTGGTAGGAAGGCTCCTCCAGCAGCTTGGCTGCATGAAGATTTTAAGCCTCTGGAGCCCCATGCAGGTATGTTCTCACTGTCCCAACAAGAAATAATCATTGACAACCTGTCACAAACCAGGTGACAGAAGCTTCTGTGGCTGTTGAGTTACAGGTGTGTCTGCATCAAGGACATCTCAAGCTCCTTTTCTGGTTGCTGCACGCAAGCCCAGCTCCCATCACAGGGGTGAGTGGTGTGTCCCTGCTGATCCCACAGGCTGAGCCCTGGTTCTATGGGATCCATACATCTGAAATGGAAATACTTTCTGTTAAGGTTCTCCGAGAGGGAGGAACAAACCTACAGAGGATAGTAAGTCCCTGGAGACATCCAAACACATGGATAAGATGTTGAGTGAACTGGAGAGACGCCATAGTGAGTCCATGTCCCTCAGCCTTCTCCTGTGACTCAGCAGCCGGGGGCTTTCTCTGCACATCTGGACATGCTATGGCTGGCACAGCAGGAAGGCATCCATGTCAGCCTCGCTGTCCCACTGCTGCTTTCACGGCCTACAGGGCTGTTTCCCAGCCTGGCCTGGCTGCAGCTTCTCCCCAGTCCCTGCAGGAAGGCATTTGGCATCAGCTGACAGGGAGCCCAAACTGCAGCACGGGCCATGCACACCCTGAGATCCCTTGCAATTTCCTGGTCTTGGGCTAGATCAGGTGTAGGGGCTGTTTGGAGGAGGGAGGGCCCTGGCCAGCCCAAATAACCTGGCCTTTCTCCTGATCCTTAACCATGACTTTAACAAATATTGCCACTTGAACATGCCACCTCCTCAATGGGGAATGGTTCTATCTGATCCAGCTGTGGCTCTTCCTTCCTCCAGAGATGAACCCAAAGGCTGTGCTGAAGGTGCCATTTCCCGGAGGAAGAAGTGGCTCATGGGCAGCCTCTGCTGCAGGAAGGGAGGCCATGCCAGGCACAGTCCCAGGAGGTAATTGCTGTGCCTCTGGGCCTGAGCCCTGCTGAGGCTTCAGATGTAAATCTCTGCTCCTTGGCAGTGCCTGCCTTTCAGGGATTTTGCACAGAGCATGGAAAAGGTGTTGAGAATGTCCAGAGCCAGTCCAGAGCTTTCCTCAGGCCTCTCTGCAGCTTTGGCCATGTCCATTGACATCTGGCTCCCACGGCCTTACGTGACCTCCTTGCAGTGCCCAGTTCCCTAAGGCAGAAAGGGATCCCAGCACACCATGGAATGGTTCTGATCTGTTCTCCCTTCTAGATTGGGATGGTGACATGGAGCATCTGGAAGTGCTGGTAAATGGCGGTTTGAAGACCTTGCCAGATGCTGGAGGCAAGTTCTCAATGTCCCTTTCCGCACAGAACAATCCGTGTCAAGGTGGCAAAAGCTCACTCATGTGCCATTTCCCTCAAGAGTCTGAAGGTTGACGGATTCTGGAAACCTTGCCCTGCTCCCTTCTGGAGCCCTGAGTGATCCCACAGCATTGCTGTCAGTGGGAGGAAGGAGCATTTAGCTGTCAATCCTCTTCCTGTGTGTAATGCCAGTGTCTCCTTCCGTGTGCTCTGTACAGCCACGGAGAAGAGCAGAGAGGGAAGGGCTGGGCTCAGGGCTGTGCCCTGGGGCTCTGCCTTGTGTGGCTCCTTTCTGGCCCCAGGGAACCTGAGATGCTCCTGCTCCAGCTGCCAAGCCCTGGCCCTGCTTGAGGCTCAGTTCAGAGCTGCTGGCAGCTCCAGGGAGTCCTTTCTCCCCTGACTGCCGTGCAAGGGGCTCCTTCCATCCCACTGTGGGCCCACTGCAGGCACGTGGTCCCCCTGCCCTTGCTACTGAGTTGAAAGCAGAGATGAGGAAGTGCCTTGGAGGGCAGCAGTCACCTGGGTGTACTCACTGCCACTCCAGCCTGAAGAAGAATCTTCAGCAGTGTCACGGGAGTTGTTCTGTCCTGACTTTCTTTGCAGATGAACCTGATGATGAAGATGATCCGGATTCCCAATCCATATCAGTTACTGAGCCTGATGATGAGGAAGATTATGAGGGTAGGTCAAGGCCTTTCCCCCTGGGAGAGCCGCCAGCTCAGAGCCCAAGGCTTGGCCACGGTGGCATCTCTGCAGGTGCCAGGACAGAGCCGTGCATGGTTGTGCCCTCACCCTGCGTGATCCTCTCACTGCTCCTGTGGCTCAGTGTTGCCTGTGCAGATCAGCAGACATGACTGAAGCTTCTGTGGCTGTTGAGTTATAGGTGTGTCTGCAGGGAGGACTTTCCCAGCTCCTGAGCTAAATTCTGCCAGCAAGCCCAGCTCCCATCGCTGGGGTGTGTGGTGCCTCCCTGCTGATCCCACAGGCTGACCACTGGTTCTGTGGGATCCATTCCTGAGAAATGCAAATACTTTATATAATGGTCCCCTGAGAAAGAAGGACAAACCTATAGGAGATAGTAATGTAGCAATGGGGGAACTCAAATACCTGGACATAGTCCTGAATGATCTGGAGGGACGCCATGGTGGGTCCATGTCCCTCAGCCTCCTCCTGACACTCAGCAGCCAGGGGCTTTCTCTGCACACCTGGACACGCCGTGCCCGGTACAGCAGGAAGGGATCCATGGCAGCCTTGCTGCCCCACTGCTGCTTTCATGGCCTACAGGGCTGTTTCCCAGCCTGGCCTGGCTGCAGCTTCTCCCCAGCCTCTGCAGGAAAGCATTTGGCATCAGGTGACAGGGAACCCAAACTGCACCATGGGGCACGCACACCTTGAGATCCCCTGAAAATTTCCAGTCTCAGGCTAGTTCAGGTTTAGGGTCTGTTTGGAAGAGGGGTGGCCCTGGAGCATTTCCAAAACCGTGGGCATTTTCCTGATCCTTATCCATGTCTTTGACAAGTATTGCCTGGAGAAGACCAGCACAGCACAGAGAAATTGTGCCATTCGAGCTCAGGGGGTTGAGCAGTCTTGTGCCAAGGGGTGGCAAGGTGCCTGCAGGCCCCAGCTCTGGGGGAAACAGAGAACGTCCTGGCTGTATCCAGCGTGCTGCCAGCTCAGCAGTGGAGCACAGCAAAGGCTCACGCTGCCCATTGCTCCCACAGATGCAGCTGGCACCACAGCACATGCTCAGAAGATCTGGGAGAGCATGAGAAGAGTTTTCTACCAGGGAACAGATGGTTTGATTAAGTTAATGGCCATTGTGGCTGGTGGAGCAGTTTTCCTGATGATGTGCTGTGCCGGAATCTGGTATTGCTGGAAGGGAAAACGGTGAGTGTTTTGCGATCTCAGCCTCAAACAGCTTCTTGAAAGGCTGCTCATAGTCAGGAAACATTCCCAGTGAGGCTGCTGTGCACTTGTGGGTAGGCCTTGGTTGCCCAAATAACTCTGCTGAGAGTTCTGCTGCTGCCCAGGCCTTTCATTGGCCTCTTAATTGCTGGGCCTTGTCCTGGGGAGCCCGCTGGGGCTGCAGCCAGTGCTGGCTCCCACTGAGGCTGCCTGGCCAAGAGCAGCCCCAGGAGCAGTGGGCAGAGGCAAAGCAAGGTGGGCAGGAGAAAGAGCGGGGACGAGATTGCCCTTGAAAGGCAGAGGTGCTCTGGGGCCCGCTCCCGGCCAGGGACCCTGCCCAGAGCCATCCCCTGCTCGCTGGGGCCTTGAGGGGCAGCTGTCCAGCTGGGCCAAGCTGTGCCAGCAGCTCCAGCGGTGCTGGGGAGCCTTGGCCGCTCTGGGCCCTGCTGTTCAGGAGGGTCCCTGAGTGCCAGCAGTAGCTGGGGGCCTCAGCCACCTCCTCTCTCCACAGGAGCACCTCTGCAGCTTCAGAAGAGCAGCCAAAGATTCCAGTGTCTGAGAAGCTGACCTGTTATCCTCGCTCTCCACATCTCTCCCTATCTGCTGTGCTGCAGCTGCAACCCCGTCTTGAGGGCATCCCAAGACCCACACCTCCCAAGCGAGACCCTCTGCCCCTGAGCCCCCTGGCCCTGTTCCCTGGCCAGGACTGAAATTGGGCAGCCCCTGTCCACCAGAGTGTTGCCGCCTGTTAGTTTACCTTCATTAAGTATGTTTGTTCACCTTCATTGAGTTTAGAGTTGGTTTGCCCCAGTTACTCCCCACTATCCCGATATAGTTTGTTCCCAGTTGCCTGTCATTGTAAACCTCTCCCCTCTTTCCAGATTGTTCCCCATCCATCACTTTGGTCCTACCCCCAAGCCCTATCAATCTATGTACACCACACCTTTTGTTCTGGTTCCTTCCCTGCTCATCATCCCTTACTCGATGCCCTATTGGTTGTATAGCTATCCTACCTCCCCCAAGTCCCTACCATTGGATTTGTGTATTGTAACCCCTTCCCACAACACCTCCCCTGCTGCAATATTATTGGTTGTTGTATGAGCCGCCCACGGGCTTTAAAACCTGGTGCACAGAGGTGCCCAGGGGCTCGGCTCGGACTTTCTCCTCGAGATCCCAGCCCTGTCCCTCATCGCCTTCTCCCTGCACCTGCTGGAATAAACTTGTTCCTGGGAAATTGGAGGACTCCGAGCACTCTCTCTCCCTTTACTTCACCTCGTGTCGCCCTGCATACTATAGAGCCCAAGCCCAAAGGAGCTCTAGAGGTTCCAGGTCGAGCCACATAGTGCTCACCTGGTTCCCCACTCCTGCTGCCGACGCTTGGCACAAGCTAGCCGGGGCGTGAAGGGCCGAGCAGGCAGCGACACCAGAGCAGGGGTTGGCCCATGTTTTTTGTTCAAATAAAGAGATGGAGCTGTCACCCCAGTGTCTGGCTGGTACCACCAGCAAAGCCCACATGGCACCAGCCTCGGCTGTGCTCCATGTCCAGGAGCAGGCAGGGCTGACCATGGTGTGGGCAGGCAGGAGCCAGGCAGGGGCTGCCGTGACCAGCGGTGGGGCCCCGAGGCGCTGGGGGAACCCGTGCTGAGCATCCCTGGGCTGTGAGGGCACATTTCCTTCTGTGGCATCACCTGGGCCTGCACCTCATGAGGCACACAGGGAAAATTTGGGCTCTCTCCTAAGGTGTGCAGGGATTCCCCAGGAGGAGTGCAGTGGGGTTAAATTGAGAGGGTTTTTTACTCTTCTCAGCACAGCAAAGGGGACAGTCTTGGCCAAGGTTTTGCAGAGCTGGGAGGAAGCCTCTTGTGAGCCCTTGGGCCCGGCCTGTGGGCACAGCGGGCAGGTGGAGCCCATCCCTTGAGGCCAGTCCGGGCTGCTCGGGCCAGGCTGGGCCGGGTGAGCCGGGCCATTCTCTGGGGCACAGGAGGCACCCAGGGCTATAACTGGGGCCGTGGCTTTTCAGCTTGAAGGGAGGCTGGCTCTGTTGGTTCAGAGGGCACAGCTTAGATCCCAGTTACCTTTGTAAACCTGCTGGGGAAGTGTTGAGGGCAGAGAGTTCCAACCCTTCTCACTGGGAAGCTGGGCTGATGCTGTGGGGTTTTTTAATTTTTTGGCCTCTAAATTTGTGTCCTGGCAGAGGATTAAGTTTGCTTGCTCTCAGTAAGCCCCTTTTCTTCTTGGTGCTGTTGTAAATGAAATTAAAATCAGACAACAAGATCTATTGAGTTAACAGCAATTAAATAACAAGGGAAAAAATTATACAACTTAGTGAATTGAATACAAGGATGCAATATAATAAAATAATACTATTTAGTGGATTGAATAGAAATTTGGTATAAAAGGAAAACAATTCAGTAAAAGAGTACAATTTAGTGAATATCTTCATATATATATATATATATGTGAATATAATTTGCTAGTAATTGAGTATGATTAAAGCATGAGCAAAACTGACTGGGGTATGGGCAGGGCTTCTCACCCTGCCTCACGTACCAAAACAAAGCAATTCAAACTAAACTTATATACTGTATGCTTATACATATTCATTAATGTTTCCCCTAAGTCTCTTCCTATTTTTGATTCTTTAATTTTACATCACTATTCTTCATGGTGCAAGCCTCACTTGTTGCTAGGGGGTCTTCAGTCTCCTTTCGATGGTATTTTGGATGAAGGCTTACACTCATCCTCATTGTCCTCTGGATAACCTTACAGGTTTTGCATGGGTACTAAGTGTTATGTAAATAAGCATTGTGTTCCACTAATTAGTCTTACACTTCATAATCTTCAGGCCTATGCCTAAAGTTGTTCCAACTTTATCCATCTCAAGGTTGATTTCTTCTTGGGACACCACTTACCTCAAAACTACATCCTGTACCTTAATTTCAACACGTAACATCTGCAAAGGGGTACATCTGCCTTGTATCACCAATTCCCTTGATTGCTTCTAAGAATAACTTTCCAAATAGTTACAATTTAGTTAGCACAAATCATTTCCATTTATTACGCTCCCCAAATTCCACTCCCAACATCTCCCCCGCTTCCAGCTCAGGATGGTGCCCCAATGAGACCCCTCCCCAAATCCCACCCCCAAGACACCTCCCCATCGCTGGAAAATCCCCCAAATCTCACTCCAAAATTGGGAATCCTCCCTGAGACCCCTCCCCAAATTCAGGCCTCCCCAAAATGCCCCTCCTCACTGGGATTAGGACCTCTCCCCATCAATGGAAATTCCCCCAAAACACAAAAAATCCTCCCCAAATCCCCTTCCCAAAACCAGAACTCCACCAGGACCCCTGAATTTCCCCCCAAAACCACCAAATTTTCCCCCCCAAATCCCCAATTTTTTTCCCCAAATCCCAAATCCTCTCCCTAAAAACCCCAAAGTTCTCCCCAAAGTCCCAAACTTCCTCCCCAAACACCCAAATGTTAGAAAAAAGTCCTTAAATTCTTGCCCTAAAACCCCAAAATTCCCCCCAGGACTTCAGAGTTTTGCCCCAAAACCCCAAATTTCCCTCTGAACCCCCAAATTTCTCCAATTCCACCTCAAATCCTGGGAGAACTCCCCAAAAAACAGCAAGCCTTCCCAAAACCTCCACCAAAATTGCAACTCTCTACCCAAAAATCACCAAAAATCTGAGAACATAAATTTTTTCACGCCGCGGGTGGGGGGAGAAACACCAGAAATCTCAGGATTTTTCCCGTTTTTTTGGGGAGTGGGGTCTCCCTGTTTCCTGTCCCCCCAGGTGACCCCACCCCAAAATTCCTGCCCCTCGGCCCCCCAAATTAAGTGTAAATAAATAAAAAGATGAAAAAAGGAAAAAAAAAAAGAGGGGGGGGGAAGGTAAAAAAAAAAAAAGCCAGAGAAAAAATTAAAAAAATATTTTCTCACCTCAGTTTGGGGGGAAGGGGATGGAGGAAATATTGGGGGAGGGGGTGAACCTCCAGAAAAAAAAAATTGAGGGACCCCCCGTGTCCTGGGTTGATTATGATGTTAAATTGTATCCCCATTCGTCCACCTAACCCAGACACAGATTTTGTATTCTTAATATTCCATCTAAAAGTGAGTGGAAAAGAAGCACTGAGCCTGTTATCAGACTGTACTTGCCCCCCCACATCGGGAGTTTTGACTACAGCACAGACAGACAACAAGACACAGATCGCCTTGGCTTTCCAACTAGCCGGAGCAGAGAGGTCTTCCTGGACTGTTTTCTTTCCCTTTTTCTGAAACGAATCGAACCTGCTCTGGACTGGGGAGTCGGGGGAGCACCGGGAGCTTGCACCCGTGGACTACCGAGAGCCCAGCTTGGGCAGCGGCATTTTCCAGCACCAGAGGGACTGATAACAGAGCGAACACCCACAGAAAGAGACCCTCTGAAGTTTGTCATCTCTTCTGAATGGCGAGAGGTTTTGTAATTTGATATCATTAATTTTTGTGCTGGGTAGAGCTGTGCCTGTGAAATAAACAGGATTTTTCCACTTCTCTCAGAGAAATCTCTTCCGAACCGGTTGAGGGGTGGGAGAAAAGGGCCACATGGGTTTGCTTCCCGGGGGGAGCCCCATTGGAGGTTTTCTCCCAAATTTGCCCTAAACCAGGACAGCGGCCCTCGGCAGTTGGCGGCCTTTGGGGTGGAGCCCAGTGGCACGCGAGCGGCCTTTGGTGGCTGCTGTCGGCCGGCGGCTGGGCAGACCTGCTGTCGGCCGGCGGGCCGCCGTGTGACGCGTCGAGCGGCTCTCCCCTATCGGCCTGAGCGCCTCGCCGCCTTCGCGTCTCCCTGAGAGGGAAGGAGGGAACCCTCAGAAGCCGGCGGCGCTCCCTCCCGCGTCTGGGCCCGAGCAGATGGCGGCCCTGCTCCCGCCTCGGTTTCTGCCCGGCTGGCTCGGTCAGCGGGGCTGCCGTCCGCCTGCAGGTTTCGGTGGGGCCGGCCGGGGGCGAGCGGGAAGGAAGCCGCCGTCGGAGCGAAAGCCTCCGAGAGAGCGCCGGCGAGAAAGCTTCCTCGGAAAGGGAGGAGACCGAGCCTCAAGCCGCCGGCGGCCCCGTCGGCCCGCTCCTCAGCCCCCGCAGGCGTTGTCGCGGTGCCGAGCGGCCGGCCGCTTGAGGAGCCGCCTGGGCCGTGGGCGGGGAGGGGCCGACGGCGGCGGCCCGAACCCAAGCCGCAGGGGGGCGGGGAAAGCCCGGAAGGCGGTGCCAAGGCAGGGTGACGTCAGAGGGCGGGGCCGCCCGGCGAGCCCCCGGAGGCGGGCCCGGGGCCAAAGACCTGCGCGGAGCGCCGAAGAGCCTGTGCAAGCGGCCGCCCGCTCGCCGCCTCTGCCGGGGATTCGAGTCGAGTCACGCCGGGGGCCGGCGGCTTCCAGCCGCGTCCCACCGCCCGCTTCCGCCTGCTTCCTTTTCCCCGCTGTCCGCCCCGAGGTGCCGCTTGCTGGCTGGTGCCGTGTCTGCTCCCCGCGGGGTGGGGACGCCCCGTTGCCGGCCTGTGCAAGCGGCCGCCCGCTCGCCGCCTCTGCCGGCGACTCGAGTCGAGTCACTATGACTCTTAACAGAGGTAAGTTTGCATTCCTAACTGGGCTTAGCCGCTGAAATCAGACCTCCTCGTGGTCCCGCTGGATACCCGCAAGGGTAACTAGCTGATTTCTGCCCCAGTGTGAGTGAGGTTGTGTTTTTCACTGCCTCCCTGCCTTTGGACTCGCCACCCAAAGTGCAGTTTCACGATTTTGCGTCGAAAAGTTATCGGCAGAAGCTCCTTAAAAGCTCCCTGCCTGAAACCGAGCCCGCGGTCAAGTTGGGTAAAGCTGACAGCGCTTGAGGGGGTGCTGTTAGTCAATATTCCCTCAATTGGACTTAGTTTTACTTTGAAACGGCACCACGGTAAAGGCTTTAAAGCTACTCCGTGTGTCCACGGCAACTCAAACTAATTTTAAAGACTGGCATATAAAATCGCCACAAAACCCAAATTTTAAACCCTCAGAATTGGAAAGGGAGGTTTGGAAAAGTTTAAAACTGGAGTTCTACAACTCGATGCATTGTGCCGAAGAATGTAATGCCCATTGTGTGGGGCGGGAGGGGCTGGAGGAATACCCTGATGTGTACTATGATGATACAATGACTTCCTTATCTCTAGATGATAACGGGATTGATAAGAGCCAGGAAAAGACTGCCACACCCCCACCCACCCAGGAAGAAGCAGCCGTTTTATCAGAGCCAGAGGAAACCACTATTCAACCACCAAACAATGGGGAATCAGAAGACTGCCCTGTCATATCAGTTCCAGATGAGAATCCACCCTGGCCGTGCTGCGGTATTAAAACGAATAAAATGCCTGGATTAATTGAACATTTACTCAGAGCACATGGAATTAGAGAATGCAAATTTAAATGCACCAAATGTGATTTGGAAAATACAAATTTTCACAGCATTGCCTGCCACTATCCAAAATGCAAAGGTAAAATAAAAAAAACATCCCCAGGAAAATGGCCCTGCAATGTATGCCAGATGAGTTTTCAAACTAAAATTGGACTGGGACAACATAAAAGAATTGCACATCCAGCAGTCAGAAACCAGGAGAGGCTAGAAGCCATGAGACCAAAAGAAACATCAGCAAGAGGAGCCCACAAGAAATGCTGGAGTGAAGAGGAGGAAAATCTGCTAATCCAACTAATTAAACAATATGAGGGTAATAAAAACATTAATAAACTGATTGCTGAACACATCCCATCCAAAACTGCAAAACAAATCAGTGACAAGAGATGCTATCTGATGTTAAAACAACAAGCCTCAATTGGATTACAAACTAACAGAAAAACAGAAGAGCAGCCACAGGAAAAAATTCAAAAGCCATCAAAGCGTAAAGAAACCAAAATAAAGCAGTTGAAAAAACACTAGGAAGATATTATCCCATCAAAGATCAGTGATGGCACCTTCATTTTGTATCAGGAAGCCTTCCAAGAAATTCTCAAAAAGAAAAATAAGAATCCCACCCACACCATTAGTGAAATAACCAAAGACTGCATGAAGGTATTTAAAGAGATGCACAGCTGGGAAAAGAACACGGCCTCGTCCGTGGGGCTGTGCCTGGCTGTGCTGCTGGAGCTCCACAGGGACCTGATCTGCAAGGCATTCTCCATTTATTTCAAGACTGTTCTTTTATCATTTTTCTGTAGTGTATAAATAAAAGATGTGTTCTAATAAACAGACTGCAAGACTGTTCTTTTGCTGCCCAGGGTCTGCAGGGCATAGGGGAAGAGGGGGAAAAGGGTCTTTGTGCTCAGCAAGCTGCCCAGGTGTGCAGTGGTGCAGGGAAAATGGCCAGAAGCCCCTTGGCCTTTGGTGGTTCTGCTGAAGGCACAAGCCCTGTCCCAGCCTGGCAGTGCCGTCTGTGTCCTCCTGCCCATGTGGTGCTGGCTGGATTGCTGAGGGCTCCCAGGTGCATCTTGCTCCAGCTCCATGAGCAGCCCCCAGGCTTGATTTGCCTTGTTCCTGACAGCCGGCTGCTCTGGTGCTTCCCTGGGGCTCCTAACTGGAGCAGGTTTATCTGAGGGGGTGAGAATGCCAGGATGTGCCAGGACCAGAGCCCTGGGGTTTCCAAGGAAGAATCCATCAATCCCCTTTTCCAGGAGATCCCAACCCTCTGAATCACACCTGGGATAGAGAATAGCAGAATCGCTGGAGTGCTTAAGACCGGAATGCTGGGAAAAAACCTGATCTTTAATTAACCCCATTTCCTGATGGGAAATAATCCAGGAATTTGGTTCCTGGAATTGGAAAAAGAAGGAAATGTTTTTTTGGGAGGTGCCATAGGTGCTCCTGGACGGGGGATTTCCCTAATCCATCCTTCCCTGATTGAGGAATGGAAGTTTGTGGGATGAGCCAGGATTAACAGACCCCTCCCTCAGGTGTGTGATCCAGGATTTTTCTGCTTTTTCCCAGCCCAGGTGAGCCATGTGCAGCCTTCCAAATGGATTGGTTCAAACCAGGAAGGATTTTATTCCCCATGGGAATAAACCTGGGCTCCAAAACACTCCCAGAATGGCAAAATCCTGATTTTAGCAGCTTTTTCCAGCTCCACATTGGAGGAATTCATGGATCTGCTGGATGATGGGTTCTCATCCCAAATAATCTGCCTGTTTGTCGAGGAACACTCTGGTGATGGTGCTGATACAAGTTGTGCTGACTCAGTCTTCTGAGAGTTTTGGGGATTTTTTTGGGGGCGGGATTTCAGGTGTCTGAGACAGCGGGGAGTGAGGCAGGAGAGAATCCAGATCCAGAAAAATACCGGATAGTGCAGGGAATGGGGAAATCGCAGTAGAAACAAGCACAAAGGAACTGGGAAAAAAAGCATTTTTAAGAAGGGAAAAAAAGGATAACATTCCAACCAAATGCACTGGATGCATATGGATGCTGAAAGCAGGCAGGGAGCACAGAGCCTGTGTGAAACTGAGTCACACAGGCTTCTCTCTCTGGCCTGGGAAAGCATAAGAAGGAATCCCAACAGTCCTTGTTAAAGGACACCAATTGGCAGGTGTTGTTTAGTCGAGGGCTGGTGTTCCACTTAAGCAATGAAGGTGATGTGTACCTTTAATGAGCAATGGGAGTTTTACCTCTCAGACCTTCTCAACCATGTGTATAAAAGTAGATTAAGAATAATAAACTTTGCTCTCTTGGACAATGCAGCCAAGGGAGTCAGTGTCGTACTCCTCGCCGTTCCTAATACAGTGCGAGAGAAAAGAATAACTTGGAGGTGGAATAGGAGAAATTCCAACACAACAGGTTACCAAGGCCTGGGAGAGCCCAAATTTTTCATTTTATTTGGGAATTTTTTTTGTGTTTATCAATGTTATTGCATTTTGTTTTTTTCCAGGAAAATCCCGGTTTCTTTCTGATGGGACTTGCAGTTGCCTCCTGTTCTTGTAGTTCTGATTTTGCCCATCCTCATTCCCAAAATTTTTTAGAAATTTCTGTAAAATGATGAAAATGATGATGGACTGTGGCCTTTTTTCTTTCTCCTTACTTGTGATGCTATTGCAGTGAAAAGAAGAAGAAAAAACACTGATAAGAAATGGTAAAAAAAAAGATAAAAAGATCAGCATTTTACCATGTATCAGTGCTTGGCTATTTGTTTTAAAGCTTTTTGGCAAATGTTCTTTTTGCTATAAAATAGAATTATATGAAGCCCTGAGGAGGTTTAAAAAATAAGAGAGAAAAAGTAAATTATAATTTAAAATTTGGCTTCTTTTTCAAAGGAGCAATCCTTTTAGACTACAAAAGTGTCGTGGTTTTAAAGCAGTAACTAAAAAATTACTAGAAAATTTACTTATTTCTTGCTATGAGATGTGGATTAGAACAAGAGCAAAACAGGCTTAAAACTTAAAAGGAATAAAGTAAGTTCATTAACAAAACTACAAGAATAAGAACACCAGAATAAACCTCCAGAAAAACCTTTTTATCCCCCACTACTTAACCATTCCCTTGTTCAAATGACAACAGAGACAAAAAAGTTTGGAACTCAGGTGTTTAAAACAGTCCCAATTCCTGATAGAGTCTTTTCATCAGCCTTTGTAGAGAAACAGAAGTCTTCTTCTGCTAATCTATGGAGTTTCTCACAAGAAAACTATTTTTGTTATAGCTTTCTATTTTTCTGATGTCCAGAAATCTGTCATCATATTTTCTCCTCCCATTTCACATCACTCTGAGGTGTGTTATGGGCCATGAGTCTAGGGATGTCATTTTTAAGGATGAGTTATTCAAAGGCAAAAGTTCTCTTCATTTGTCTTTGTGAGCTTCCCTGGAAAAAAGAAATTTTCTCTTTGCCTCTCAAGGCTTCAAATCTTCAACTATTACTTCTCCCCACTCTGTTCCAGCACTTCACTGTATCACAATTCCTCCACCTTTTGCTCAAAATCTATACTTTGAACACTCCATTCCTCCCTATATACTCTGTCATGAATTAAAGGAGTTTTTTCAGGACACTATTGTCCATCTCCATAACTTTAACAGAAAAGTATTTCAGCTTAATTAAAGCATCTCCTTATTCTCTACCTCTTCTGAAGCTTAACTCTTTTCTTTACTGTCTCTGATAGTTTATAAAGTCTCTTTACATGTTGATTACTATATTTTTCTTTTTCTGGAAAAAAAGGATTAATCTGAAAGTCTCATCTGGGTGATGAAAGACTTAAAATCTTGCCCAGGCTTTGTAGATGGTTCTGTTATCTCTGCCGGAGCAGCAGCTGGAGTTGTCTGCGATGGAAGATTGTTCATGGCTGCTCTGGAGAGTGTGGTCACTGTCTCAGCCCGCCGCAGGTCAAGAGCTTCTTTTCTTTCCTTACTTGGCAGTCTCTGGTGAATTCAGTCACAGCAAAAACTGCAGCCAAGCCAGGGACCGGCCTGGCTCGGCCAGAGCCCAGGGCAAGCCCCGCAGGCCCCATCTCCCGGCCGGGAGCCGCGGCAGGCCCAGCCCAGCCCCTGCCCGGGCCGCATGGGCTGGGCCGGGGACGGGAAGCCAGCTAAAGCTCAGTTACCTTTCACAGACAGGAAACAAAGAGACCAAGAAATTCCCAGGCTTGGGTCTTAAGGTGGTGTCTCACTTTTCAATGGTTAAGAACTGCTGTCAATTCTTAGAAATGACCAGCTGTTGGCTAGGAGACAAACTCCCATCAGGCTCCAGCGGTTTGAACTTCCTTAGGTGTTTCTCTTTGTTTTCTTAAATGCCAATCCATCACAGTTTGATAGACCATGCTGGATTAAATAGCATTTGTTGTTGGCCAGTTTTCCTGATTACATAGGGTCCAGTTTCAGAAATTTTTGGAGTCAATCTAATTGGTGGCTGTGTGGTAGGTATTACAACATGAACATTAAGCTCTCCCCAATATTTGGTATTGTTTTTACCACACACAATTTTGGAGGACAATTGTACAGCTGTTAAATTCAGCCAACAATCTTGATTCCAAGTTTCACAAGATTTAACCTGGCCACGAGATCCGGCGACTTGACTGTGTACAGGCTCAGTGTGGGATCCGGTACTCAGTCTGCAGCGTATTGAAACATCATCACCTTGAGTTAACAGGAAAGAAGGGAAAACATTAGTTTTGTAATTTAGCACAAAAAGGAGTGTTCACATCATGGTATGTGATTATTACACTAAATACAGGCCTTGCTACAGCATTTGTTTTAAATCTGGAAGTTCATGGTTTATCTGATCTTCATGTCCCTCGGTATTCTTCTGTAGAGAATAAACAAAACAGAGTCTGCCACATAGGGGCAGGAGATTAAAACAATGGAATTATCCAGCACGTGTTTATCCGATGCTCTTTCCCCAAGGCATCGAAGGATACCCATGCATATTCTCCTGTAGTTCTTTTAAAAGCTTCAGCTTGGACTAACCAAGATATAATCCCCACTCTTACCAGCACAAAGCGTAGAATTTCTTGCCACTTTTCCTTTTGCCATACCTGAATTCTGTTTACTTCCCAGTCCTTTTGTTGCCATAAAGGAAGCCACTCAGTATATCCCTTGAACATAGCATAGGAGTTAGTGTAGATACAGACAAGAGAGGTATTCTGTGCCTCACGCTGGAAAACACTCCAAACAGCTATCAGCACTGCATCCTGAGTGCTGCTTTCTTCCTCAGTAACAATTTGTTCAGCAGAGGAAAGGTGGAGGGTGTCGTGGTTTTAAACCACTAACTAAGAAAATTACTTACTTCTTGCTGTGAGATATGGATTAGAATAAGAGCAAAACAGGCATACAACTTAAAAGGGAAAAAAAAGAAAGTTTATTGACAAACCACAATAATAAGAACACCAGAATAAACTTCCAGAAAAACCTTTCCATCCCCTATCCACCCACTATTCTCTTGTTCACATGACAACAGAGACAAAAACTCTGGAACTCTGATGGTTAAAACAGTCCCAATTCTTGCTAGTATGTTCACCAGTCTTTATAGAGAAACAGAAGTTTCTTCCTGTTAATTTATGGAGATTCTCACAAGAAAACTATTTTTGTTATAGTTTTCTATTGCCCTAATGTTAGCTGTCCAGAGCTGCTATTACTAGAGTTCACCCCTCCCATTCTCACATCACTCTGAAGTGTGTATGGGCCATGCATCTAGAGATAGCATTTTTAAGGATAAGTTATTCAAAGGCAAAAAAAAGTCTTCTTCATCTGTTTCTGTGAGCTTCACCAGAAAACAGTTTTCTCATGGCCTCTCAGGGCTTCAAATCTCCCAACAGTTTTCTCATGGCCTCTCAAGGCTTTTAATCTCCCAGTACTTCACTATACTATAATTACTCTTTACTCAAATTTACACTTTGAACACTATTCCTCTCTAGATCTTATATCATGAATTAAAGGAGTTCTTTTCAGGACTTCATTGTCCATCTCCATAGTTTTAACAGGGAGATATTTCAGCTTAATTAAAGCATCTTCTTAATTCTCTACCTTTCCTGAAGCTTCTTTTCTTTCCTGTCACTGGTAGTTTATAAAGTCTCTTTTCATGTTGATCTCTCTCTCTCTCTCTCTCTGGATGAAAAGATTAATCCGCAAGTCTCATCTGGGTAATGAAAGAGTTAAAATCTTTCCCAGGCTTTTGTAGATGGTTCGAGGATCTCTGCTGAACAGGAGCTGGAGCCGTCTGCGATGGAAGGTTCCTCATGGCTGCTCTGGAGCGTGTGGTCGCTGTTCCAACCCGCTGCAAGTCTAGGGCCTCCCTCTTTCTTCACTGGGCAGTTTCTAGTGAATGTAGTTACAGCAAAACCTGCAGCCGAGCCAGAGATCGGCTCGGTCCGGCCCGGGCCCGAGGAAAACCTTCCCCAGGCCCCCCTATCTCCCGGCCGGGAGACGGGGCAGGCCCGGCCCCATCCCCGCCCGGCCGCATGGCCTAGGCAGGGAACGGGAGGCCTGGAGCTCCACCACTCTCCACAGCCAGAAAACAAAGAGAGCCCAGAGAGCTCTGCTTTTACATTTTAAGGTAGGGTTCACAAGTTGATCCCACTTTTCAATGGCCTAAACTGCTGTCAATTCTCAGCAATGACCGATAATTGGTCAGGAGAAAAGACTCCAAGCACTTCCCAGCAACTCCAACTCCCTTAAAGGTAAAGTAACTCCATGACAGAGGGCTACTGCCCTGCACCTCCACACCTCTCCCTCTCGTTTGGCAGAGGTATCAGTGAACCAAGAGTTTGCTGATTGTTTTTGCTCACTGTCCAGAACCTGTGAGTGGTGTTGCTTCAGCCCACTGCCCAGAATCAGTTGAGGGCAAGGTGGAGTGCTTGGTACAATGGGGCTGGAATCCTGCCACTGAGAGACCAATTTACTTAATTTTTCAAGCGGCAGGTTAACCATTAAACCCTTCAGTACCCCTTTCTTCACCCCCAAGTTCCACCAATACTGTAGACTAGAAATTTGCCTACCGTTTTCTGTTTTTATATTAGGAGGGGTTTCTTTAATTATCAAGTCAGGTTTATCATGGCTGCTACTTAAGCTCTCAGTTTTTTGTATCACCTGATTTTTTACAGCTCCTTCTGTTATTGAGAAGATGTTAGAGTAATGTTCAATCTGGGCATACCACTTTCTCACTGAGGCCCTCTGGACCACCCCATTGGAGGGGGGAATCCCAGTACTGACTGTCTTCATAACTTCAAAAGGGCCTTTTAATGCAATTGGTTGTTGTTGTGCAGTTTTTCCTACTTCTATGAGAGCTGGAATAACTACAAACAATCCTTTTTCCCAGGTAGTGTAACTCTTTTCAGCATCTTTATTTTTTATTACTTCTTTTTCATCTCCTCCCACGAGGATATCATCTATGGTTGTTTCGAGGAGAATTGCTGTAGGTTTCAGTGATTCTGGAAGACCACAAATTAAAGGGGTCATAATTTTAGCATTCACAGGTAGCAACATTGGTGATTCATAACCAGCATTTAATTTTCTTTCATGAATCACTTGCAAACAAGCTGCCTTATGAATATTTTCTAGAATTTGGTCTGGGGAACCAGCCAAAGCTACAGGATCTCCCCTTTCCAGGGGGTTAAGTCCCCCTGGCCAATATGCAGCTCGCTGGGTTAGGGACCATGGGTTGCGGTTATCTCCTGTTGTTAAGAAAACACTATGTCCCAAATAACCACTTGCTTCTTGTTCTGTTCATCGAATTTGATCTCCCCCTGTGAGAGACACTCGGAATACGTATTCTGTCTCTGAGTCATGAGGGAGACGCCCGTACTCCTTTTTTAACTTAGCCAATGCAGTAGCAGTGTACGGGATTTCTTTAGTGGTTATATGCAGATCAAGATCTTCATCATTGATGTAGTTATATTCTGTTTTAATCAAAGGTCTTACTTGGGAGCAACAGTTTTCACCACAATTTTTTACCAAATGTAATTCTGCTTGAGGATATATGTGATTTGTCTGAGGAGTTTCTTTTTCCAGCAACTCCTTAAAGGAGTCAGCACACTGTGAATTTTTGGCACACTCCTCACTCAGGGCAGTTTGTAAGAAATTATTTTCTTCATTTTGCAAACTTTCAACTAAATTTTGTAGGGATTGACCAATTGCATTTTCTTCCTACCTTTGTCTCATGCAAGCCTCTACAGCTGACGTAAGGCAAGCTCCCAATACAGAACAAATTATGGCTTTATTACGGCCAAATTTGAACTTTGCCTCATGTTGCAGGGAGCAAATTCTGTCAGTTACATTTTCCAGCTTGAACCAATTATTTTGAGCCCATTCTTCCCCAGCTGGAGAGGGCCTAGCATTATGTTTTGCTAACAAAACAAAATGCAGCTTTATCTTTTGCACTAGAGTTTTCAGAGTTTTCATTCATCTTTGTTTGTGAAGGGACCAATACCACTACAGGGAGTAAAGTAAAACTTAGTTACACTACGCAGCCCATGCTATGTTTCCCTTTGCTTCCCTGAATGGGTGAAGAGACCAAATCTGCTTGTGACTCTTTCAGTTTAAAATATCTGCTGGTCTCTCTGCTACACCAAGCAGTCAAAACAGAAAAAAATATCAGTCCCACCTTTTGCACTCGAAGATCCCTTGTGAAATTCTGAAGACAGAGCCCTCAAATGAGTGTAGGGGTGCTTTTCACCTGGGCATGTGCAGTTTGTGAGAAATTCGAGTCGCCTCCCTTGCTTTCTAAACACTGCTCAGCAGCGTGGCAGGCTAGGGGCGGCTGAAGCGAAACGTCCCTCCCCTGATACAGACTGCACAACAACCTGCAACCACTTCTGTCTCTCAGAATCCTGTCCATGATGCCAATTTATGTCACGATCCGCAAGGTGGGATTCGTGATGTGGCTCTTTTATTTGATCGTAGAGTACAAAAGATTATCAGCAAACCAGGGACTCAAACAGCAGAACACACTTTACTGAGTGCTCATCAGCACTAATATGCGATAGAGGGAAAAGAGGAGAAAGCAAAGCACAAAGAAAGAGAGTAAGGGGATTATAGCTACCAATGTCGAAGTCCACTCCGCCATCCAACGATGCAGAGTCTTCTGTCTGTTGGTGAGATCTCAAAGGAAAGTAAGTTTTGGGTTTATTTTACAATTTTTATTTTATTTTATAATATTTATAATTTTTATTATTATGTTTATATTTTATTATAGAAATAAATTTTATATTTATTATAGAATTATTTCTTTTATATTATTATTATTATTATTATTAAATTATATTTTATTTTATATTTGGGTGTATTTTATAGTTTTTTACAAAGCGAGGGGCACAAGGCCAAAAACAGAGGAGATTGATGACCATTGTGATGAAGCCCATTGCTCGGGGGGGCAGATGTGTGGTACAAATCTCTTCTCACCAGCAGGAATGAGGGCAGTGTACCATGGCAGCACAGCAAGCACACTGGCAAACAATCACTTGGCAAGCATCCACCTCAACCAGGTCAGAGCCCCTGTACCGAGTCCCTTGTGATATTCAGGGTCCTTCCTTGCAGCAGTTGTAAGACAGATGGGAGAATCTTCAGACCATCTCTTACAAAGGCTGAAGTGGAGCAGGGTTCCATGTGAACAGCAGTTGAACATGGGTCAGTTGGTCCTAAGCAACAGGCGAGCGTCGTTCCAAAAGGGCAGGCGATGGCCTTGTCATGGTTTTAAAGCAGTAACTAAAAAAATTACTTATTTCTTGCTGTGAGATATGGATTAGAACAAGGGCAAAACAGGCTTAAAACTTAAAAGGAATAAAGACCGTTTATTAACAAAACTACAAGAATAAAACCACCAGAATAAACTTCCAGACCACTCTTTTATCCCCCACTACTTGACCATTCTCTTGTACATGTGACAACATAGAGACAAAAAACTTTAGAACTTGGGTGGTTAAAACAGTCTCGATTCCTGATAGAGTCTTTTCATCAGTCTTTGTAGAGAAACAGAAGTCTCCTTCTGCTAACCTATGGAGTTTCTCACAAGAAAACCTCTTTTGTTATAGTTTTACATTTCCCTGATGCCAGCTGCCCAGAAATCTGTCATCAGATTTCCTCTTCCCATTTCACATCACTCTGAGGTGTGTATGGGCCATGAGTCTAGGGATGTCATTTTAAGGATGAGTCATTCAAAGGCAAAAGTCTTCTTCATCTGTCTCTGTGAGCTTTCCTAGAAAACAGTTTTCTCATTGCCCTCAAGGCCTCAAATCTTCGCTTCACCCTGTTCCAGCAACTCACTGTATCACAATTACTCTCTCTTTTGCTCAAAAATCCACACTTTGAACACTCCATTCCTCCCAATATACTCTGTCATGAATTAAAGGAGTCTTTTTAAGCTACTATTGTCCATCTCCATAGCTTTAACAGAAAGGTACTTCAGCTTGTAAAGCATCTCCTTATTCTCTCTTCCCCATTTAAAACTTAACTCTTTTCCTCACTGGTTTTAGTGGTTTTATGATGTCTTCTTCATGTTGATTGTCTCTCTCTTTCTCTGTCTTTCTGGGAAAAAGGAGTAATCTGTACGTTTTATTCAGGTAGTAAAAGAATTAAAAGCTTTAGAAAAGCTGCAAGAGTTCATGGTGTCAGGTTTCAGTCCAGCAGCAGAAACTGAAAACTAAACCAGGTTGGCCGGCTCTGCTTTCTTTTCCTCCGCCCCCGCCTTCGTCCTCTGCGGCCTTGTCCGGCCTGGAGGGCGGGGGGGGAGAGGAGGAGGCCAAGACAGAGCCTTGTTACCTTTTCAGAAGCCAGAAACAAAAGAGGACAAGAGTGCTCTGACTTTACATATTAGGAGGTGTTCACAGGGTGACTCTACGTTTTAATGGTCAAAACTGCTGTCAATTGTTAGAAATGACTGATAATTGGTCTGGAGGAAAGACTGCCATCAGCCACCAGCACCTTCAACTTCCTTAGCTCTCAAAACTACCATAAAGGTAAAACCACCCCATGACACTGTGACACAACCGCTGTGAATGTCCCAGTTTCCACCTCTCTGTGACAGCACAGCAGGGACAGCCCCAGTGTTCTCCTCTCTGTGACACGACAGCAGGGACAGCCCCAGTGTTCTCCTCTCTGTGACACCACAGCAGGCACAGCCCCAGTGTTCCACTCTCTGTTACGCCTGTCGTGGTTTTAAAGCATTAGTTAGAAAATCACTGTAAAACTTACTCATTTCTTGCTGTGAGATGTGGATGATGAGAAGGGCAAAAGAAGCTTAAAACTTAAAGGAATGAGTAAGTTTATTAACCAAACTACAAGGTTAAGAATGCAGAATAGTACTTCCAGAAACCCTTTTTCCCCACCACGCTGCCATTCCTGTCTTTAATTGACAACATAGAGGAAAAAAACCAAACCCTGGTGGTTAAAACAGTCCAAACTTTGCTATAGTCTTTTCAGCTGTCTTTGTCGAGAAAAAGAAGTTCTTTTTTGTCAGTCTATGGAGTTTTTCATAAGAAAACCATTTTCTCGTGGCTTCCTATTGCTCTGATGCCAGTGGCCCAGAAAACTCTGCCATCAGTCCTTTCCTCCCATTTCACACCACTCTGAGCTGTGTTCTTGGGCCATGATTCAAGGGGTGTCCTTTGAAGGATGAGATCTTCCATGGCAAAAGTTCTCTTCATTTGTCTCTGTGACCATCTCTGGAAACAGAATTTTTTGCTTTGTCTCTTAAGAGGCACAAATCTTCAACAACTCTCACTTCTCTTTTTCTCTTCCAGCATCTCCTAGGATTACAACTACTTCACCCTTGACTCAGCTTTATCAATGAATTACTTTTGCTCAGATCTACACTTTGAAATACTCCATTCCCCCCAAAATACTCTTTCAGGAATGAAAGGAGTTTTTTCAGGACATTATTGTCCCTCTCCATAGCTTGAACAAAAGAAAACTTCAGCTTATTCAGGCATCTCCTTTTTGTCTTCCCATCTGAGGGTTAATTCCTTCCCTTGCTGCCTTTGATCCTTGATGCTGTCTCTTTCCATGGTGATCCCTCTCTCTTCCCCTCTCTCTGGAAAAAGGATTAATCTGCAAGTCTCATCTGCCTAGTGAAAGGGTTAAACTCTTGCCCAGGCCTTGATCTCTGCCGAGGCAGCGGCTGGAGCCGTTTGCCAGGGAAGATTTTTGGTAGCTGCTCTGGAGGAGTGTGGCCACTGTCTCAGCACGCCGCAGCTCAAGAGCTTTCCCTCCCCTTCCTCGGCAGTCTCTGCTGAAAGCCAGCAGCGTCAGAAACTGCAGCCGAGCCAGGAAGCGGCCTGACCCGGCAGCCCCGCTGCACAAGGCGCAGCTAGCCCTGCAAGGGCTTCAGCCCCTCTGGGAAGGGGCTCCTGTCACTTCACAGTCGCCATCCAGCACCAGGAACCGCAGAACTCCAGCCAGCCCCGCTCCCCGCCGCGGCCTTGTCTGACGTGGAGCGGCGGAGGCTGAACCAGAGCCCTGTTACCTCTTCAAAAGCCAGAAAGCAAAGAGAAAGAGAAATTCCCAGGCTTAAAATTGAAAGGGTGGTGTTCACAGGTTCATGTCACTTTTCAATGGGCAAAACTACTGTCAATTCCAGAAATGGCCAGGTATTGGCCAGGACAAAAATCTCCAATCAGTTTCCAGCAACCTTAACTTCCTTAGCTGTTTCTCTTTTTTTCATAAATGTCAATCTAACACAAACTAGCACAAGTGACAGCCCCAGTGTTCCCCTCTCTGTGACACCACAGCAGGGACAGCCCCAGTGTTCTCCTCTCTGTGACACCACAGCAGTGATAGCTACCATGTCCTCCTCTTTGTGACACCACTGCTGTGACTGTCCCAATTTCCCCCCCTCTGTGACACGACAGCAGGGACAGCCCCAGTGTTCTCCTCTCTGTGACACCACAGCAGGCACAGCCCCAGTGTTCTCCTCTCTGTGACACCACAGCAGGCACAGCCCCAGTGTTCCACTCTCTGTTACGCCTGTCGTGGTTTTAAAGCATTAGTTAGAAAATCACTGTAAAACTTACTCATTTCTTGCTGTGAGATGTGGATGATGAGAAGGGCAAAAGAAGCTTAAAACTTAAAGGAATGAGTAAGTTTATTAACCAAACTACAAGGTTAAGAATGCAGAATAGAACTTCCAGAAACCCTTTTTCCCCACCACGCTCCCATTCCTGTCTTTAATTGATGTCATGGGGTGGCTTTACCTTTATAGTGATTTTAGGAGCTAAGGAAGTTGAAGGTGCTGGTGGCTGATGGGAGACTTTCCTCCTGACCAATTATCAGTCATTTTTAAGAACTGACAGCAGTTTTGACCTTTAAAAAGTGAATTCAAACTGTGAACACCGCCCTAATATGTAAAGTCAGAGCACTCTGGTCCGCTCTTTTGTTTCTGGCTTCTGAAAAGGTAACAAGGCTCTGTCGTGGCCTCCTCCTTCTCCCCTGCCCCCTCCCCCCCCAAGCCGGACAAGGCCGCAGAGGACAAAGGGGGGGGGACGGGGGCAGGGGGGGCACCGAGGAAAAGAAAGCAGAGCCGGCCAACCTGGTTTAGTTTTCAGCTTCTGCTGCTGGACTGAAACCTGACACCATGAACTCTTGCAGCTTTTCTAAAGCTTTTAATTCTTTTACTACCTGAATAAAACGTACAGATTACTCCTTTTTCCCAGAAAGACAGAGAAAGAGAGAGACAATCAACATGAAGAAGACATCATAAAACCACTAAAACCAGTGAGGAAAAGAGTTAAGTTTTAAATGGGGAAGAGAGAATAAGGAGATGCTTTACAAGCTGAAATACCTTTCTGTTAAAGCTATGGAGATGGACAATAGTAGCTTAAAAAGACTCCTTTAATTCATGACAGAGTATATTGGGAGGAATGGAGTGTTCAAAGTGTGGATTTTTGAGCAAAAGAGAGAGTAATTGTGATACAGTGAGTTGCTGGAATTGAGTAAAGCGAAGATTTTGAAGCCTTGGGGCAATGAGAAAACTGTTTTCTAGGAAAGCTCACAGAGACAGATGAAGAAGACTTTTGCCTTTGAATGACTCATCCTTAAAATGACATCCCTAGACTCATGGCCCATACACACCTCAGAGTGATGTGAAATGAGAGGAGAAGAACTGATGACAGATTTCCGGGCAGCTGGCATCAGAGCAACAGAGAACTGTAACAGAAATAGTTTTCTTGTGAGAAACTCCATAGGTTAGCAGAAAGAGACTTCTGTTTCTCTACAGAGACTGATGAAAAGACTGTAGCAAGAATTGGGACTGTTTTTAACCACCAAAGTTCAAAATTTTTTTTGTCTCTATGTTGTCATGTATACAAAGAAATGGTCAAGTAGTGGGGGATAAAAGAGTGGTCTGGAAGTTTATTCTGGTGTTCTTATTCTTGTAGTTTTGTTAATAAACTTTCTTTATCCCTTTTTAAGTTTTAAGCCTGTTTTGCTCTTGCTCTAATCCATATCTCACAGCAAGAAATAAGTAATTTTTTAGTTACTGGTTTAAAACCATGACATCTCCTTTCAAAACCTAGTTGAAATTTTGCAAAAACAATTAGATGAAGAAAGGAATGAGATCCATCTCTTGCCAGTGGCCCGAAGAGAGGAATGGGTTAAAAATTCAAAGAATGCTTACTCACCAAAGAAACAGTGGAGAGGGAAACCCCTATCATTAATCAAATTTAGCCTCAAAAAGAACTAACTGATGAAAAATTGTGGGGACCACTGCTGTCCTAGCTTGAAACCTTTAATTAAAACAATATAATCATATTGTCATGGAGTTAACTTTACCTTTAAGGAAAGTTGGAGTTGCTGGGAACTGCCTGGAGTCTTTTCTCCTGACCAATTATCGGTCATTGCTGAGAACTGACAGCAGTTTACGCCATTGAAAAGTGGGATCAACTTGTGAACCCTACCTTAAAGTGTAAAACCAGAGCTCTCTTGGTTCTCTTTGTTTCCTGGCTGTGAAGGGTGGCAGAGCTCCAGACCTCCCGTTCCCTGCCCAGGCCATGCGGCCGGGCGGGGCCGGGGCCGGGGCCAGCCGCGTGTCCCAGCCGGCAGATGGCGGGGGGCCTGCGGAAGGTTTTCCTCGGGCCCGGGCCGGGCCGAACCGATCTCTGGCTCAGCTGCAGGTTTTGCTGTAACTAAATTCACTGGAAAATGCCGAGTGAAGAAAGAGAGAGGCCCTGGACTTGCAGCGGGCTGGAGCGGCGACTACACTCTCCAGAGCAGCCATGAAGAACCTTCCATCGCAGACGGCTCCAGCTCCTGTTCGGCAGAGATCACCGAACTACCTACAAAAAGCCTGGGAAAGATTTTAACTCTTTCATTACCCAGATGAGACTTGCGGATTAATCTTTTTATCCAGAGAGAGAGAGAGAGAGTGATCAACATGAAAAGAGACTTTATAAACTACCACTGACAGGAAAGAAAAGAAGCTTCAGGAAAGGTAGAGAATTAAGAAGATGCTTTAATTAAGCTGAAATATCTTTCTGTTAAAACTATGGAGATGGACAGTTCTGAAAAGACCTCCTTTAATTCATGATACAGAATCTAGAGAGGAATAAAGTGTTCAAAGTGTAAATCTGAGTAAAAAGTAGAGTAATTGTGGTATAGTGAAGTGCTGGGAGATTTGAAGCCTTGAGAGGCAATGAGAAAACTGTTTTCTAGTGAAGCTCACAGAACAGATGAAGAAGACTTTTTGCCTTTGAATAACTTATCCTTAAAAATGCTACCCCTAGACTCATGGCCCATACAAACCTCAGAGTGATGTGAAAATGGGAGGAGTGGGCTCGAATAATAGCAGCTCTGGGCAGCAAACATTAGGGCAATGGAAAACTATAACAAAAATAGTTTTCTTCTGAGAAACTCCATAAATTAACAGGAAGAAACTTCTGTTTCTCTACAAAGACTGGTGAAAAGACTGTAGCAAGAATTGGAACTGTTTTAACCATCAAAGTTCCAAAGTTTTTGTCTCTGTTGTCATGTGAACAAGGAAATAGTGAGTAGATAGGGGATGAAAAGGTTTTCTGGAAGTTTATTCTGGTGTTCTTATTATTGTAGTTTGTCAATAAACTTTCCTTTTTCCTTTTAAGTTTTAGGCCTGTTTTGCTCTTGTTCTAATACATATCTCACAGCAAGAAATATGTAATTTTCTCAGTTATTGGTTTAAAACCACGACATCTCTTCAAAGTCTTACAAATTCCACAAACATTCCACAAAATCTCCACAAATTTGCACACAAACTGTGAAAAATCTTTCAAAATGATTCTAGTCAAAATCCCACAAAATTCCAGAAACATCCCAACAAACTCCCTAAATCTTCTCAAAACCCTAACAAATTCCAGAAACATGCCACAAAAATCTCCACAAATTTCCACACAATCTAAGACAAATATTTCAAAATGCTTCATGTCGCATCAAAGTCTTTCGAATTCCAGAAACATGCCACCAAATTCCAGAAAAATCCCACAAAATTCCACAATCATACCAACAAACTCCGTAAATCTTCTCAAAACCCCACTAAATTCCAGAAACCTCTCACAAAATTCTGGAAAAATCTTCTCAAAACCCCACCAAATTCCAGAAACTTCCCACAAAAACTTTACAAATTACAACACATCCTAGAAAAATCCCTCAAAATTCTTCAAGTCTCCTCAAAATCTCACCTAATTCCAGAACATTCCACAACATTCCAAAAAAATCGCACAACATTCCAGCAGAAACCTCACACAAAATTCTTTACATTTTCGCAAAACTCCACCAAATTCCAGAAACATCCCACAAAATCTCCACAAATTTCCACACAATCTAAGAAAAATACCTCAAAATTCTTCATGTCTCCACAAAGTCTTTCGAAATTCCACAAACATCCCACACAATTCCACAAACATCCCAACAAACTCCTTAAACCTTCTCAAAGCCCTACCAAATTCCAGAAACATCTCACAAAATTCTAGAAAAATCTTCTCAAAACCCCACCAAATTCCAGAAACTTCCCACAAAATCTTTACAAATTTCCACACATCCTAGAAAATTCCCTCAAAATTCTTCACGTCTCCTCAAAATCTCACCAAATTCCAGAACATTCCACAACATTTCAAAGAAATCGCACAACATTCCAGAAACCTCCCACAAAATTCTTTACAATTTTGCAAAACTCCATCGAATTCCAGAAACATCCCCCAAAAATCTCCACAAATTTCCACACAATCTATGAAAAATACCTCAATTGCTTCATATCTCCTCAGTCCTTAAAATTGCAGAAACATCCCACAAAATTCCACAAAAATCCCACAGAATTCCAGAAACATCGTACATAATTCCACAAACATCACAACCATCTCCCTGAATCTTCTCAAAACCCTACCACATTCCCGAAAAATCCCACAAAAACTTTTCCAATTTCCACTCATCCTAGAAAAATCCCTCAAAATTTTCAAGTCTCCTCAAAATCTCACCAAATTCCAGAACATTCCACAACATTCCAAAAAAATCGCACAACCTTCCAGAAACCTCATACAAAATTCTTTACAATTTCACAAAACCCTACCAAATTCCAGAAACTTCCCACTGAACCTCCACCAATTTCCACACAATATAAGCAAAATCCCTCAAAATTCTTCATGTCCCCTCAAAGTCTTTTGAAATTCCACAAACATCCCACACAATTCCCTAAATCTTCTCAAAACCCTTCCAAATTTTAGAAACATCCCAAAAAATCTTCCTATTTCCAAAAATCCCACAAACATCCCACAAAATTCCAGAAAAATCTTCTCAAAACCCTACCAAATTCCAGAAATATACCACAAAATCTTGACAAATTTCCACACAATCTAAAAAAAACCCTCAAAATTCTTCATGTCTCCTCAAAGTCTTTCAAATTCCAGAAACATCCCACAAAATCTCCAGAAATTTGCACACAATCTAAGAAAACTCTTTCAAAATTCTTCAAGTCAAGTCAAAATCCCACAAAATTCCCGAAAAATCCCAACAAACTCCCTAAATCTTCTCAAAACCCTACCAAATTCCAGAAACATCCCACAAAAACTTTTCCAACTTCCGTACAATCTAAGAAAAATACCTCAAAATTCTTCCTGTCTCCTCAAAGTCTTACAAATTCCACAAACATCCCACAAATTTCACAAACATCCCAATAAACTCCTTAAACCTTCTCAAAGCCCTACCAAATTCCAGAAACATCTCACAAAATTCTAGAAAAATCTTTTCAAAACCCCACCAAATTCCAGAGACTTCCCACAAAATCTTTACAAATTTCCACACATCCTAGAAAATTCCCTCAAAATTCTTCACGTTTCCTCAAAATCTCACCAAATTCCAGAACATTCCACAACATTTCAAAAAAATCGCACAACATTCCAGAAACCTCCCACAAAATTCTTTACATTTTCGCAAAACTCCACCAAATTCCAGAAACATCCCACAAAATCTCCACAAATTTCCACACAATATAAGCAAAATACTTCAAAATTCTTCATGTCCCCTCAAAGTCTTTCGAAATTGCACAAACATACCACACAATTCGCTAAATCTTCTCAAAACCCTTCCAAATTTAAGCACCATCCCACAAAAACTCTTCCTATTTCCAAAAATTCCACAAACATCCCACAAAATTCCAGAAAAATCTTCTCAAAACCCTAACAAATTCCAGAAAAATCCTGCAAAATCCCTCAAAAATCCCACCAAATTCCAAAAACATTCCACGGAATTCCACAAACATCCCAACACACTCCCTAAATCGTCTCAAAACTCTACCAAATTCCAGAAACATCCCACAAAATTCCAGAAAAATCTTCTCAAAACCCTACCAAATTCCAGACAAATATCCCACAAAATCTTGACAAATTTCCACAAAATCTAAAAAAACCCTCAAAATTCTTCATGACTCCTCAAAGTCTTTCAAATTCCAGAAACAACCCACAAAATATCCAAAAATTACCACACAATCTAAGCAAAATACCTCAAAATTCTTCATGTCTCCTCAAAGTCCTTCAAAATTCCACAAACATCCCACCAAATTCCACAAAAATCCAACCAAATTCCAGAAATATCCCACAAAATTCCACAAACATCCCAACAAACTCCTTAAGTCTTATAAAAACCCTACAAAATTCCAGAAATATCCCACAAAAACTTTTCCAATTTCCAAAAAATTCCACAAACATTCCACAAAATTCCAGAAAAATCCCACAAAATTCCACAAACATCCCAACACACTCCCTAAGTCTTATAAAAACCTTACCAAATTCCAGAAACCTCCCACAAAATTCTTTAAATTTTCACAAAACTCCACCAAATTCCAGAAACATCCCACAAAATCTCCACAAATTTCCACACAATCTAAGAAAAATACCTCAAAATTCTTCATGTCTCCTCAAAGTCTTTCGAAATTCCACAAACATCCCACACAATTCCCTAAATCTTTTCAAAACCCTTCCAAATAACAGAAACATCCCACAAAAACTCTTCCAATTTCCACAAAATTCCACAAACATTGCACAAAATTCCAGAAAAATCTTCTCAAAACCCTACCAAATTCCAGAAATATCCTGCAAAATCCCTCAAAAATCCCACCGAATTCCAAAAACATTCCATGGAATTCCACAAACATCCCAACCAACTCCATAAATCTTCTCAAAACCCTACCAAATTCCAGAAACATCCCACAAAAATCTCCAAAAATTTCCACAAAATTCTACAAACATCGCACAAAATTCCAGAAAAATCTTTTCACAACCCTACCAAATTCCAGAAACATCTTGCAAAATCCCTCAAAAATCCCACCAAATTCCAAAAACATTCCACGGAATTCCACAAACATCCCAACACACTGCCTGAATCTTCTCAAAACCCTTCCAAATTCCAGAAACATCCCACAAAATCTACAAAAATTTCCACAAAATTCCACAAACATCCCACAAAATTCCACAAACATCCCAACAAACTCACTAAATCTTCTCAAAACCCTACCAAATTCCAGAAACATCCCACAAAAACTTTCCCAATTTCCACAAAATTCCACAAACATTCCACAAAATTCCAGAAAAATCCCACAAAATTCCACAAACATCCCAACAAACTCACTAATTCTTATCAAAACCCTACCAAATTCCAGAAATATCCCACACAATCTTTACAATTTACCACACAATCTAAGAAAAATCCCTCAAAATTCTTCATGTCTTCTCAAAACCCTACCAAATTCCAGAAACCTCCCACAAAATCCTTTACAATTTTGCAAAACTTTCTCAAATTCCAGAAACATCCCAGAAAATCTTTACAAATTTCCACACATCCTAGAAAAATCCCTCAAAATTCTTCAAGCCTTCTCAAAATCTCACCAAATTCCAGAACATTCCACAACAATTCAAAAAAATCGCACAACATTCCAGAAACCTCCCACAAAATCTCTTCCAGTTTCCACAAAATTCCACAAACATTCCAACAAACTCACTAATTCTTATCAAAACCCTACCAAATTCCAGAAAAATCCCACAAAATCTCCTCCAATTTCCACAAAATTCCACAAACATCGCACAAAATTTCAGAAAAATCTTCTCAAAACCCTACCAAATTCCAGAAATATCCTGCAAAACCCCTCAAAAATCCCACCGAAATCCAAAAACATTCCATGGAATTCCACAAACATCCCAACCAACTCCATAAATCTTCTGAAAACCCTACCAAATTCCAGAAACATCCCACAAAAATCTCCAAAAATTTCCACAAAATTCCACAAACATCCCACAAAATTCCACAAATATCCCAACAAACTCCCTAACTCTTATCAAAACCCTACCAAATTCCAGAAATATCCCACAAAATCTTTACAATTTACCACACAATCTAAGAAAAATCCCTCAAAATACTTCAAGCATTCTCAAAATCTCACCAAATTCCAGAACATTCCACAACATTTCAAAAAAATCGCACAACATTCCAGAAACCTCCCACAAAATTCTTTACATTTTCACAAAACTCCACCAAATTCCAGAAACATCCCACAAAATCTCCACAAATTTCCACACAATCTAAGAAAAATACCTCAAAATTCTTCATGTCTCCTCAAAGTCTTTCGAAATTCCACAAACATCCCACACAATTCCCTAAATCTTTTCAAAACCCTTCCAAATAACAGAAACATCCCACAAAAACTCTTCCAACTTCCACAAAATTCCACAAACATTGCACAAAATTCCAGAAAAATCTTCTCAAAACCCTACCAAATTCCAGAAATATCCTGCAAAATCCCTCAAAAATCCCACCAAATTCCAAAAACATTCCACGGAATACCACAAACATCCCAACACACTGCCTGAATCTTCTCAAAACCCTACCAAATTCCAGAAAAATCCCACAAAATCTTTACAATTTACCACACAATCTAAGAAAAATACCTCAAAATTCTTCATGTCTTCTCAAAACCCTACCAAATTCCAGGAACCTCCCACAAAATCCTTTACATTTTTGCAAAACTTTCTCAAATTCCAGAAACATCCCACAAAATCTTTACAAATTTCCACACATCCTAGAAAAATCCCTCAAAATTCTTCAAGCCTTCTCAAAATCTCACCAAATTCCAGAACATTCAACATTTCAACGAAATCGCACAACATTCCAGAAACCTCCCACAAAATTCTTTACATTTTCACAAAACTCCACCAAATTCCAGAAACATCCCACAAAATTCTAGAAAAATCTTTTCAAAGCCCCACCAAATTCCAGAAACTTCCCACAAAATCTTTACAAATTTCCACACATCCTAGAAAATTCCCTCAAAATTCTTCACGTTTCCTAAAAATCTCACCAAATTCCAGAACATTCAACAACATTTCAACGAAATCGCACGACATTCCAGAAACCTCCCACAAAATTCTTTACATTTTCACAAAACTCCACCAAATTACAGAAACATCCCACAAAATCTCCACAAATTTCCACACAATATAAGCAAAATATTTCAAAATTCTTCATGTCTCCTCAAAGTCTTTCGAAATTCCACAAACATCCCACACAATTCGCTAAATCTTCTCAAAACCCTTCCAAATTTTAGCAACATCTCACAAAAACTCTTCCTATTTCCAAAAATTCCACAAACATCGCACAAAATTCCAGAAAAATCTTCTCAAAACCCTACCAAATTCCAGAAATATCCCACAATATCTTGACAAATTTCCACACAATCTAAAAAAAACCCTCAAAATTCTTCATGTCTCCTCAAAGTCTTTCAAATTCCAGAAACATCCCACAAAATCTCCACAAATTACCACACAATCTAAGAAAAATACCTCAAAATTCTTCATGTCTCCTCAAAGTCTTTCGAAATTCCACAAACATCCCACACAATTCCCTAAATCTTTTCAAAACCCTTCCAAATAACAGAAACATCCCACAAAAACTCTTCCAATTTCCACAAAATTCCACAAACATTGCACAAAATTCCAGAAAAATCTTCTCAAAACCCTACCAAATTCCAGAAATATCCTGCAAAATCCCTCAAAAATCCCACCGAATTCCAAAAACATTCCAAGAATTCCACAAACAACCCAACCAACTCCATAAATCTTCTCAAAACCCTACCAAATTCCAGAAACATCCCACAAAATCTTTACAATTTACCACACAATCTAAGAAAAATACCTCAAAATTCTTCATGTCTTCTCAAAACCCTACCAAATTCCAGGAACCTCCCACAAAATCCTTTACATTTTTGCAAAACTTTCTCAAATTCCAGAAACATCCCACAAAATCTTTACAAATTTCCACACATCCTAGAAAATTCCCTCAAAATTCTTCACGTTTCCTCAAAATCTCACCAAATTCCAGAACATTCAACAACATTTCAACGAAATCGCACAACATTCCAGAAACCTCCCACAAAATTCTTTACATTTTCACAAAACTCCACCAAATTACAGAAACATCCCACAAAATCTCCACAAATTTCCACACAATATAAGCAAAATTCTTCAAAATTCTTCATGTCTCCTCAAAGTCTTTTGAAATTCCACAAACATCCCACACAATTCGCTAAATCTTCTCAAAACCCTTCCAAATTTTAGCAACATCTCACAAAAACTCTTCCTATTTCCAAAAATTCCACAAACATCCCACAAAATTCCAGAAAAATCTTCTCAAAACCCTACCAAATTCCAGAAATATCCCACAATATCTTGACAAATTTCCACACAATCTAAAAAAAACCCTCAAAATTCTTCATGTCTCCTCAAAGTCTTTCAAATTCCAGAAACATCCCACAAAATCTCCACAAATTACCACACAATCTAAGAAAAATACCTCAAAATTCTTCATGTCTTCTCAAAGTCTTTCGAAATTCCACAAACTTCCCACACAATTCCCTAAATCTTCTCAAAACCCTTCCAAATTCCAGAAACATCCCACAAAATCTCTTCCAATTTCCACAAAATTCCACAAACATCGCACAAAATTTCAGAAAAATCTTCTCAAAACCCTACCAAATTCTAGAAATATCCTGCAAAATCCCTCAAAAATCCCACCGAAATCCAAAAACATTCCACGGAATTCCACAAACATCCCAACCAACTCCATAAATCTTCTCAAAACCCTACCAAATTCCAGAAATATCCCATAAAATCTACAAAAATTTCCACAAAATTCCACAAACATCCCACAAAATTCAACAAATATCCCAACAAACTCCCTAATTCTTATCAAAACCCTACCAAATTCCAGAAATATCCCACAAAATCTTTACAATTTACCACACAATCTAAGAAAAATCGCTCAAAATACTTCAAGCCTTCTCAAAAATCTCACCAAATTCCAGAACATTCCACAACATTTCAAAAAAATCGCACAACATTCCAGAAACCTCCCACAAAATTCTTTACATTTTCACAAAACTCCACCAAATTCCAGAAACATCCCACAAAATCTCCACAAATTTCCACACAATCTAAGAAAAATACCTCAAAATTCTTCATGTCTCCTCAAAGTCTTTCGAAATTCCACAAACATCCCACACAATTCCCTAAATCTTTTCAAAACCCTTCCAAATAACAGAAACATCCCACAAAAACTCTTCCAATTTCCACAAAATTCCACAAACATTGCACAAAATTCCAGAAAAATCTTCTCAAAACCCTACCAAATTCCAGAAATATCCTGCAAAATCCCTCAAAAATCCCACTGAATTCCAAAAACATTCCATGGAATTCCACAAACATCCCAACCAACTCCATAAATCTTCTCAAAACCCTACCAAATTCCAGAAAAATCCCACAAAATCTTTACAATTTACCACACAATCTAAGAAAAATACCTCAAAATTCTTCATGTCTTCTCAAAACCCTACGAAATACCAGGAACCTCCCACAAAATCCTTTACATTTTTGCAAAACTTTCTCAAATTCCAGAAACATCCCACAAAATCTTTACAAATTTCCACACATCCTAGAAAAATCCCTCAAAATTCTTCAAGCCTTCTCAAAATCTCACCAAATACCAGAACATTCCACAACATTTCAAAAAAATCGCACAACATTCCAGAAATATCCCACAAAATTCTTTACATTTTCACAAAACTCCACCAAATTCCAGAAACATCCCACAAAATTCTAGAAAAATCTTTTCAAAACCCCACCAAATTCCAGAAACTTCCCACAAAATCTTTACAAATTTCCACACATCCTAGAAAATTCCCTCAAAATTCTTCACGTTTCCTCAAAATCTCACCAAATTCCAGAACATTCAACATTTCAACGAAATCGCACAACATTCCAGAAACCTCCCACAAAATTCTTTACATTTTCACAAAACTCCACCAAATTACAGAAACATCCCACAAAATCTCCACAAATTTCCACACAATATAAGCAAAATACTTCAAAATTCTTCATGTCCCCTCGAAGTCTTTCGAAATTCCACAAACATCCCACACAATTCCCTAAATCTTCTCAAAACCCTTCCAAATTTTAGCAACATCCGACAAAAACTCTTCCTATTTCCAAAAATTCTACAAACATCCCACAAAATTCCAGAAAAATCTTCTCATAACCCTACCAAATTCCAGAAATATCCCACAAAATCTCCACAAATTACCACACAATCTAAAAAAACCCCTCAAAATTCTTCATGTCTCCTCAAAGTCTATCAAATTCCAGAAACATCCCACAAAATCTCCACAAATTACCACACAATCTAAGAAAAATACCTCAAAATTCTTCATGTCTCCTCAAAGTCTTTCGAAATTCCACAAACATCCCACACAATTCCCTAAATCTTTTCAAAACCCTTCCAAATAACAGAAGCATCCCACAAAAACTCTTCCAATTTCCACAAAATTCCACAAACATTGCACAAAATTCCAGAAAAATCTTCTCAAAACCCTAACAAATTCCAGAAATATCCTGCAAAATCCCTCAAAAATCCCACCGAATTCCAAAAACATTCCATGGAATTCCACAAACATCCCAACCAACTCCATAAATCTTCTCAAAACCCTACCAAATTCCAGAAATATCCCACAAAATCTTTACAATTTACCACACAATCTAAGAAAAATACCTCAAAATTCTTCATGTCTTCTCAAAACCCTACGAAATTCCAGGAACCTCCCACAAAATCCTTTACATTTTTGCAAAACTTTCTCAAATTCCAGAAACATCCCACAAAATCTTTACAAATTTCCACACATCCTAGAAAATTCCCTCAAAATTCTTCACGTTTCCTCAAAATCTCACCAAATTCCAGAACATTCAACATTTCAACGAAATCGCACAACATTCCAGAAACCTCCCACAAAATTCTTTACATTTTCACAAAACTCCACCAAATTCCAGAAACATCCCACAAAATTCTAGAAAAATCTTTTCAAAACCCCACCAAATTCCAGAAACTTCCCACAAAATCTTTACAAATTTCCACACATCCTAGAAAATTCCCTCAAAATTCTTCACGTTTCCTAAAAATCTCACCAAATTCCAGAACATTCAACAACATTTCAACGAAATCGCACAACATTCCAGAAACCTCCCACAAAATTCTTTACATTTTCACAAAACTCCACCAAATTACAGAAACATCCCACAAAATCTCCACAAATTTCCACACAATATAAGCAAAATACTTCAAAATTCTTCATGTCTCCTCAAAGTCTTTCGAAATTCCACAAACATCCCACACAATTCGCTAAATCTTCTCAAAACCCTTCCAAGTTTTAGCAACATCTCACAAAAACTCTTCCTATTTCCAAAAATTCCACAAACATCGCACAAAATTCCAGAAAAATCTTCTCAAAACCCTACCAAATTCCAAAATATCCCACAATATCTTGACAAATTTCCACACAATCTAAAAAAACCCCTCAAAATTCTTCATGTCTCCTCAAAGTCTATCAAATTCCAGAAACATCCCACAAAATCTCCACAAATTACCACGCAATCTAAGAAAAATACCTCAAAATTCTTCATGTCTCCTCAAAGTCTTTCGAAATTCCACAAACATCCCACACAATTCCCTAAATCTTTTCAAAACCCTTCCAAATAACAGAAGCATCCCACAAAAACTCTTCCAATTTCCACAAAATTCCACAAACATTGCACAAAATTCCAGAAAAATCTTCTCAAAACCCTACCAAACTCCAGAAATATCCTGCAAAATCCCTCAAAAATCCCACCGAATTCCAAAAACATTCCATGGAATTCCACAAACATCCCAACCAACTCCATAAATCTTCTCAAAACCCTACCAAATTCCAGAAACATCCCACAAAAATCTCCAAAAATTTCCACAAAATTCTACAAACATCGCACAAAATTCCAGAAAAATCTTTTCACAACCCTACCAAATTCCAGAAACATCTTGCAAAATCCCTCAAAAATCCCACCAAATTCCAAAAACATTCCACGGAATACCACAAACATCCCAACACACTGTCTGAATCTTCTCAAAACCCTTCCAAATTCCAGAAACATCCCTCAAAATCTACAAAAATTTCCACAAAATTCCACAAACATCCCACAAAATTCCACAAACATCCCAACAAACTCACTAATTCTTATCAAAACCCTACCAAATTCCAGAAACATCCCACAAAAACTTTCCCAATTTCCACAAAATTCCACAAACATTCCACAAAATTCCAGAAAAATCCCACAAAATTCCACAAACATCCCAACAAACTCACTAATTCTTATCAAAACCCTACCAAATTCCAGAAATATCCCACAAAATCTTTACACTTTACCACAAAATTTAAGAAAAATACCTCAAAATTCTTCATGTCTTCTCAAAACCCTACCAAATTCCAAAAACCTCCCACAAAATCCTTTACAATTTTGCAAAACTTTCTCAAATTCCAGAAACATCCCACAAAATCTTTACAAATTTCCACACATCCTAGAAAAATCCCTCAAAATTCTTCAAGCCTTCTCAGAATCTCACCAAATTCCAGAACATTCCACAACATTTCAAAAAAATCGCACAACATTCCAGAAACCTCCCACAAAATTCTTTACATTTTCGCAAAACTCCACCAAATTCCAGAAACATCCCACAAAATCTCCACAAATTTCCACACAATCTAAGAAATGTACCTCAAAATTCTTCATGTCTCCTCAATGTCTTTCGAAATTCCACAAACATCCCACACAATTCCCTAAATCTTTTCAAAACCCTTCCAAATAACAGAAACATCCCACAAAAACTCTTCCAATTTCCACAAAATTCCACAAACATTGCACAAAATTCCAGAAAAATCTTCTCAAAACCCTAACAAATTCCAGAAATATCCTGCAAAATCCCTCAAAAATCCCACCGAATTCCAAAAACATTCCATGGAATTCCACAAACATCCCAACCAACTCCATAAATCTTCTCAAAACCCTACCAAATTCCAGAAAAATCCCACAAAATCTTTACAATTTACCACACAATCTAAGAAAAATACCTCAAAATTCTTCATGTCTTCTCAAAACCCTACCAAATTCCAGGAACCTCCCACAAAATCCTTTACATTTTTGCAAAACTTTCTCAAATTCCAGAAACATCCCACAAAATCTTTACAAATTTCCACACATCCTAGAAAAATCCCTCAAAATTCTTCAAGCCTTCTCAGAATCTCACCAAATTCCAGAACATTCCACAACATTTCAAAAAAATCGCACAACATTCCAGAAACCTCCCACAAAATTCTTTACATTTTCACAAAACTCCACCAAATTCCAGAAACATCCCACAAAATTCTAGAAAAATCTTTTCAAAACCCCACCAAATTCCAGAAACTTCCCACAAAATCTTTACAAATTTCCACACATCCTAGAAAATTCCCTCAAAATTCTTCACGTTTCCTCAAAATCTCACCAAATTCCAGAACATTCAACAACATTTCAATGAAATCGCACAACATTCCAGAAACCTCCCACAAAATTCTTTACATTTTCACAAAACTCCACCAAATTACAGAAACATCCCACAAAATCTCCACAAATTTCCACACAATATAAGCAAAATACTTCAAAATTCTTCATGTCCCCTCAAAGTCTTTCGAAATTCCACAAACATCCCACACAATTCCCTAAATCTTCTCAAAACCCTTCCAAATTTTAGCGACATCCCACAAAAACTCTTCCTATTTCCAAAAATTCCACAAACATCCCACAAAATTCCAGAAAAATCTACTCAAAACCCTACCAAATTCCAGAAATATCCTGCAAAATCCCTCAAAAATCCCACCGAATTCCAAAAACATTCCACGGAATTCCACAAACATCCCAACCAACTCCATAAATCTTCTCAAAACCCTACCAAATTCCAGAAATATCCCACAAAATCTACAAAAATTTCAAAAAAATTCCACAAACATCCCACAAAATTCCACAAATATCCCAACAAACTCCCTAATTCTTATCAAAACCCTACCAAATTCCAGAAATATCCCACAAAATCTTTACAATTTACCACACAATCTAAGAAAAATCGCTCAAAATACTTCAAGCCTTCTCAAAATCTCACCAAATTCCAGAACATTCCACAACTTTTCAAAAAAATCGCACAACATTCCAGAAACCTCCCACAAAATTCTTTACATTTTCACAAAACTCCACCAAATTCCAGAAACATCCCACAAAATCTCCACAAATTTCCACACAATCTAAGAAATATACCTCAAAATTCTTCATGTCTCCTCAAAGTCTTTCGAAATTCCAGAAACATCCCACACAATTCCCTAAATCTTTTCAAAACCCTTCCAAATAACAGAAACATCCCACAAAAACTCTTCCAATTTCCACAAAATTCCACAAACATTGCACAAAATTCCAGAAAAATCTTCTCAAAACCCTACCAAATTCCAGAAATATCCTGCAAAATCCCTCAAAAATCCCACCGAATTCCAAAAACATTCCATGGAATTCCACAAACATCCCAACCAACTCCATAAATCTTCTCAAAACCCTACCAAATTCCAGAAACATCCCACAAAAATCTCCAAAAATTTCCACAAAATTCTACAAACATCGCACAAAATTCCAGAAAAATCTTTTCACAACCCTACCAAATTCCAGAAACATCTTGCAAAATCCCTCAAAAATCCCACCAAATTCCAAAAACATTCCACGGAATACCACAAACATCCCAACACACTGTCTGAATCTTCTCAAAACCCTTCCAAATTCCAGAAACATCCCTCAAAATCTACAAAAATTTCCACAAAATTCCACAAACATCCCACAAAATTCCACAAACATCCCAACAAACTCACTAATTCTTATCAAAACCCTACCAAATTCCAGAAACATCCCACAAAAACTTTCCCAATTTCCACAAAATTCCACAAACATTCCACAAAATTCCAGAAAAATCCCACAAAATTCCACAAACATCCCAACAAACTCACTAATTCTTATCAAAACCCTACCAAATTCCAGAAATATCCCACAAAATCTTTACACTTTACCACAAAATTTAAGAAAAATACCTCAAAATTCTTCATGTCTTCTCAAAACCCTACCAAATTCCAAAAACCTCCCACAAAATCCTTTACAATTTTGCAAAACTTTCTCAAATTCCAGAAACATCCCACAAAATCTTTACAAATTTCCACACATCCTAGAAAAATCCCTCAAAATTCTTCAAGCCTTCTCAGAATCTCACCAAATTCCAGAACATTCCACAACATTTCAAAAAAATCGCACAACATTCCAGAAACCTCCCACAAAATTCTTTACATTTTCGCAAAACTCCACCAAATTCCAGAAACATCCCACAAAATCTCCACAAATTTCCACACAATCTAAGAAATGTACCTCAAAATTCTTCATGTCTCCTCAATGTCTTTCGAAATTCCACAAACATCCCACACAATTCCCTAAATCTTTTCAAAACCCTTCCAAATAACAGAAACATCCCACAAAAACTCTTCCAATTTCCACAAAATTCCACAAACATTGCACAAAATTCCAGAAAAATCTTCTCAAAACCCTAACAAATTCCAGAAATATCCTGCAAAATCCCTCAAAAATCCCACCGAATTCCAAAAACATTCCATGGAATTCCACAAACATCCCAACCAACTCCATAAATCTTCTCAAAACCCTACCAAATTCCAGAAAAATCCCACAAAATCTTTACAATTTACCACACAATCTAAGAAAAATACCTCAAAATTCTTCATGTCTTCTCAAAACCCTACCAAATTCCAGGAACCTCCCACAAAATCCTTTACATTTTTGCAAAACTTTCTCAAATTCCAGAAACATCCCACAAAATCTTTACAAATTTCCACACATCCTAGAAAAATCCCTCAAAATTCTTCAAGCCTTCTCAGAATCTCACCAAATTCCAGAACATTCCACAACATTTCAAAAAAATCGCACAACATTCCAGAAACCTCCCACAAAATTCTTTACATTTTCACAAAACTCCACCAAATTCCAGAAACATCCCACAAAATTCTAGAAAAATCTTTTCAAAACCCCACCAAATTCCAGAAACTTCCCACAAAATCTTTACAAATTTCCACACATCCTAGAAAATTCCCTCAAAATTCTTCACGTTTCCTCAAAATCTCACCAAATTCCAGAACATTCAACAACATTTCAATGAAATCGCACAACATTCCAGAAACCTCCCACAAAATTCTTTACATTTTCACAAAACTCCACCAAATTACAGAAACATCCCACAAAATCTCCACAAATTTCCACACAATATAAGCAAAATACTTCAAAATTCTTCATGTCCCCTCAAAGTCTTTCGAAATTCCACAAACATCCCACACAATTCCCTAAATCTTCTCAAAACCCTTCCAAATTTTAGCGACATCCCACAAAAACTCTTCCTATTTCCAAAAATTCCACAAACATCCCACAAAATTCCAGAAAAATCTACTCAAAACCCTACCAAATTCCAGAAATATCCTGCAAAATCCCTCAAAAATCCCACCGAATTCCAAAAACATTCCACGGAATTCCACAAACATCCCAACCAACTCCATAAATCTTCTCAAAACCCTACCAAATTCCAGAAATATCCCACAAAATCTACAAAAATTTCAAAAAAATTCCACAAACATCCCACAAAATTCCACAAATATCCCAACAAACTCCCTAATTCTTATCAAAACCCTACCAAATTCCAGAAATATCCCACAAAATCTTTACAATTTACCACACAATCTAAGAAAAATCGCTCAAAATACTTCAAGCCTTCTCAAAATCTCACCAAATTCCAGAACATTCCACAACTTTTCAAAAAAATCGCACAACATTCCAGAAACCTCCCACAAAATTCTTTACATTTTCACAAAACTCCACCAAATTCCAGAAACATCCCACAAAATCTCCACAAATTTCCACACAATCTAAGAAATATACCTCAAAATTCTTCATGTCTCCTCAAAGTCTTTCGAAATTCCAGAAACATCCCACACAATTCCCTAAATCTTTTCAAAACCCTTCCAAATAACAGAAACATCCCACAAAAACTCTTCCAATTTCCACAAAATTCCACAAACATTGCACAAAATTCCAGAAAAATCTTCTCAAAACCCTACCAAATTCCAGAAATATCCTGCAAAATCCCTCAAAAATCCCACCGAATTCCAAAAACATTCCATGGAATTCCACAAACATCCCAACCAACTCCATAAATCTTCTCAAAACCCTACCAAATTCCAGAAACATCCCACAAAAATCTCCAAAAATTTCCACAAAATTCTACAAACATCGCACAAAATTCCAGAAAAATCTTTTCACAACCCTACCAAATTCCAGAAACATCTTGCAAAATCCCTCAAAAATCCCACCAAATTCCAAAAACATTCCACGGAATACCACAAACATCCCAACACACTGTCTGAATCTTCTCAAAACCCTTCCAAATTCCAGAAACATCCCTCAAAATCTATAAAAATTTCCACAAAATTCAACAAACATCCCACAAAATTCCACAAACATCCCAACAAACTCACTAATTCTTATCAAAACCCTACCAAATTCCAGAAACATCCCACAAAAACTTTCCCAATTTCCACAAAATTCCACAAACATTCCACAAAATTCCAGAAAAATCCCACAAAATTCCACAAACATCCCAACAAACTCACTAATTCTTATCAAAACCCTACCAAATTCCAGAAATATCCCACAAAATCTTTACAATTTACCACACAATTTAAGAAAAATACCTCAAAATTCTTCATGTCTTCTCAAAACCCTACCAAATTCCAGAAACCTCCCACAAAATCCTTTACAATTTTGCAAAACTTTCTCAAATTCCAGAAACATCCCACAAAATCTTTACAAATTTCCACACATCCTAGAAAAATCCCTCAAAATTCTTCAAGCCTTCTCAAAATCTCACCAAATTCCAGAACATTCAACAACATTTCAATGAAATCGCACAACATTCCAGAAACCTCCCACAAAATTCCTTACATTTTCACAAAACTCCACCAAATTACAGAAACATCCCACAAAATCTCCACAAATTTCCACACAATATAAGCAAAATACTTCAAAATTCTTCATGTCCCCTCAAAGTCTTTCGAAATTCCACAAACATCCCACACAATTCGCTAAATCTTCTCAAAACCCTTCCAAATTTTAGCGACATCCCACAAAAACTCTTCCTATTTCCAAAAATTCTACAAACATCACACAAAATTCCAGAAAAATCTTCTCAAAACACTACCAAATTCCAGAAATATCCCACAATATCTTGACAAATTTCCACACAATCTAAAAAAAACCCTCAAAATTCTTCATGTCTCCTCAAAGTCTATCAAATTCCAGAAACATCCCACAAAATCTTTACAAATTTCCACACATCCTAGAAAAATCCCTCAAAATTCTTCAAGCCTTCTCAAAATCTCACCAAATTCCAGAACATTCCACAACATTTCAAAAAAATCGCACAACATTCCAGAAACCTCCCACAAAATTCTTTACATTTTCACAAAACTCCACCAAATTCCAGAAACATCCCACAAAATTCTAGAAAAATCTTTTCAAAACCCCACCAAATTCCAGAAACTTCCCACAAAATCTTTACAAATTTCCACACATCCTAGAAAATTCCCTCAAAATTCTTCACGTTTCCTCAAAATCTCACAAAATTCCAGAACATTCAACATTTCAACGAAATCGCACAACATTCCAGAAACCTCCCACAAAATTCTTTACATTTTCACAAAACTCCACCAAATTCCAGAAACATCCCACAAAATTCTAGAAAAATCTTTTCAAAACCCCACCAAATTCCAGAAACTTCCCACAAAATCTTTACAAATTTCCACACATCCTAGAAAATTCCCTCAAAATTCTTCACGTTTCCTCAAAATCTCACCAAATTCCAGAACATTCAACAACATTTCAACGAAATCGCACAACATTCCACAAACCTTCCACAAAATTCTTTACATTTTCACAAAACTCCACCAAATTCCAGAAACATCCCACAAAATTCTAGAAAAATCTTTTCAAAACCCTACCAAATTCCAGAAATATCCCACAATATCTTGACAAATTTCCACACAATCTAAAAAAAACCCTCAAAATTCTTCATGTCTCCTCAAAGTCTTTCAAATTCCAGAAACATCCCACAAAATCTCCACAAATTACCACAAAATCTAAGAAAAATACCTCAAAATTCTTCATGTCTTCTCAAAGTCTTTCGAAATTCCACAAACATCCCACACAATTCCCTAAATCTTCTCAAAACCCTTCCAAATTCCAGAAACATCCAACAAAATCTCTTCCAATTACCACAAAATTCCACAAACATCGCACAAAATTTCAGAAAAATCTTCTCAAAACCCTACCAAATTCTAGAAATATCCTGCAAAATCCCTCAAAAATCCCACTGAAATCCAAAAACATTCCACGGAATTCCACAAACATCCCAACCAACTCCATAAATCTTCTCAAAACCCTACCAAATTCCAGAAATATCCCACAAAATCTACAAAAATTTCCAAAAAATTCCACAAACATCCCACAAAATTCAACAAATATCCCAACAAACTCCCTAATTCTTATCAAAACCCTACCAAATTCCAGAAATATCCCACAAAATCTTTACAATTTACCACACAATCTAAGAAAAATCCCTCAAAATACTTCAAGCCTTCTCAAAATCTCACCAAATTCCAGAACATTCCACAACAATTCAAAAAAATCGCACAACATTCCAGAAACCTCCCACAAAATTCTTTACATTTTCACAAAACTCCACCAAATTCCAGAAACATCCCACAAAATCTCCACAAATTTCCACACAATCTAAGAAATATACCTCAAAATTCTTCATGTCTCCTCAAAGTCTTTCGAAATTCCACAAACATCCCACACAATTCCCTAAATCTTTTCAAAACCCTTCCAAATAACAGAAGCATCCCACAAAAACTCTTCCAATTTCCACAAAATTCCACAAACATTGCACAAAATTCCAGAAAAATCTTCTCAAAACCCTACCAAATTCCAGAAATATCCTGCAAAATCCCTCAAAAATCCCACCGAATTCCAAAAACATTCCATGGAATTCCACAAACATCCCAACCAACTCCATAAATCTTCTCAAAACCCTACCAAATTCCAGAAACCTCCCACAAAATCCTTTACAATTTTGCAAAACTTTCTCAAATTCCAGAAACATCCCACAAAATCTTTACAAATTTCCACACATCCTAGAAAAATCCCTCAAAATTCTTCAAGCCTTCTCAAAATCTCACCAAATTCCTGAACATTCAACAACATTTCAATGAAATCGCACAACATTCCAGAAACCTCCCACAAAATTCTTTACATTTTCACAATACTCCACCAAATTACAGAAACATCCCACAAAATCTCCACAAATTTCCACACAATATAAGCAAAATACTTCAAAATTCTTCATGTCCCCTCAAAGTCTTTCGAAATTCCACAAACATCCCACACAATTCGCTAAATCTTCTCAAAACCCTTCCAAATTTTAGCGACATCCCACAAAAACTCTTCCTATTTCCAAAAATTCTACAAACATCACACAAAATTCCAGAAAAATCTTCTCAAAACACTACCAAATTCCAGAAATATCCCACAATATCTTGACAAATTTCCACACAATCTAAAAAAAACCCTCAAAATTCTTCATGTCTCCTCAAAGTCTATCAAATTCCAGAAACATCCCACAAAATCTTTACAAATTTCCACACATCCTAGAAAAATCCCTCAAAATTCTTCAAGCCTTCTCAAAATCTCACCAAATTCCAGAACATTCCACAACATTTCAAAAAAATCGCACAACATTCCAGAAACCTCCCACAAAATTCTTTACATTTTCACAAAACTCCACCAAATTCCAGAAACATCCCACAAAATTCTAGAAAAATCTTTTCAAAACCCCACCAAATTCCAGAAACTTCCCACAAAATCTTTACAAATTTCCACACATCCTAGAAAATTCCCTCAAAATTCTTCACGTTTCCTCAAAATCTCACAAAATTCCAGAACATTCAACATTTCAACGAAATCGCACAACATTCCAGAAACCTCCCACAAAATTCTTTACATTTTCACAAAACTCCACCAAATTCCAGAAACATCCCACAAAATTCTAGAAAAATCTTTTCAAAACCCCACCAAATTCCAGAAACTTCCCACAAAATCTTTACAAATTTCCACACATCCTAGAAAATTCCCTCAAAATTCTTCACGTTTCCTCAAAATCTCACCAAATTCCAGAACATTCAACAACATTTCAACGAAATCGCACAACATTCCACACACCTTCCACAAAATTCTTTACATTTTCACAAAACTCCACCAAATTCCAGAAACATCCCACAAAATTCTAGAAAAATCTTTTCAAAACCCTACCAAATTCCAGAAATATCCCACAATATCTTGACAAATTTCCACACAATCTAAAAAAAACCCTCAAAATTCTTCATGTCTCCTCAAAGTCTTTCAAATTCCAGAAACATCCCACAAAATCTCCACAAATTACCACAAAATCTAAGAAAAATACCTCAAAATTCTTCATGTCTTCTCAAAGTCTTTCGAAATTCCACAAACATCCCACACAATTCCCTAAATCTTCTCAAATCCCTTCCAAATTCCAGAAACATCCAACAAAATCTCTTCCAATTACCACAAAATTCCACAAACATCGCACAAAATTTCAGAAAAATCTTCTCAAAACCCTACCAAATTCTAGAAATATCCTGCAAAATCCCTCAAAAATCCCACTGAAATCCAAAAACATTCCACGGAATTCCACAAACATCCCAACCAACTCCATAAATCTTCTCAAAACCCTACCAAATTCCAGAAATATCCCACAAAATCTACAAAAATTTCCAAAAAATTCCACAAACATCCCACAAAATTCAACAAATATCCCAACAAACTCCCTAATTCTTATCAAAACCCTACCAAATTCCAGAAATATCCCACAAAATCTTTACAATTTACCACACAATCTAAGAAAAATCCCTCAAAATACTTCAAGCCTTCTCAAAATCTCACCAAATTCCAGAACATTCCACAACAATTCAAAAAAATCGCACAACATTCCAGAAACCTCCCACAAAATTCTTTACATTTTCACAAAACTCCACCAAATTCCAGAAACATCCCACAAAATCTCCACAAATTTCCACACAATCTAAGAAATATACCTCAAAATTCTTCATGTCTCCTCAAAGTCTTTCGAAATTCCACAAACATCCCACACAATTCCCTAAATCTTTTCAAAACCCTTCCAAATAACAGAAGCATCCCACAAAAACTCTTCCAATTTCCACAAAATTCCACAAACATTGCACAAAATTCCAGAAAAATCTTCTCAAAACCCTACCAAATTCCAGAAATATCCTGCAAAATCCCTCAAAAATCCCACCGAATTCCAAAAACATTCCATGGAATTCCACAAACATCCCAACCAACTCCATAAATCTTCTCAAAACCCTACCAAATTCCAGAAACATCCCACAAAAATCTCCAAAAATTTCCACAAAATTCTACAAACATCACACAAAATTCCAGAAAAATCTTTTCACAACCCTACCAAATTCCAGAAACATCTTGCAAAATCCCTCAAAAATCCCACCAAATTCCAAAAACATTCCACGGAATACCACAAACATCCCAACACACTGCCTGAATCTTCTCAAAACCCTTCCAAATTCCAGAAAAATCCCTCAAAATCTACAAAAATTTCCACAAAATTCCACAAACATCCCACAAAATTCCACAAACATCCCAACAAACTCACTAATTCTTATCAAAACCCTACCAAATTCCAGAAACATCCCACAAAAACTTTCCCAATTTCCACAAAATTCCACAAACATTCCACAAAATTCCAGAAAAATCACACAAAATTCCACAAACATCCCAACAAACTCACTAATTCTTATCAAAACCCTACCAAATTCCAGAAATATCCCACAAAATCTTTACAATTTACCACACAATTTAAGAAAAATACCTCAAAATTCTTCATGTCTTCTCAAAACCCTACCAAATTCCAGAAACCTCCCACAAAATCCTTTACAATTTTGCAAAACTTTCTCAAATTCCAGAAACATCCCACAAAATCTTTACAAATTTCCACACATCCTAGAAAAATCCCTCAAAATTCTTCAAGCCTTCTCAAAATCTCACCAAATTCCAGAACATTCAACAACATTTCAATGAAATCGCACAACATTCCAGAAACCTCCCACAAAATTCTTTACATTTTCACAATACTCCACCAAATTACAGAAACATCCCACAAAATCTCCACAAATTTCCACACAATATAAGCAAAATACTTCAAAATTCTTCATGTCCCCTCAAAGTCTTTCGAAATTCCACAAACATCCCACACAATTCGCTAAATCTTCTCAAAACCCTTCCAAATTTTAGCGACATCCCACAAAAACTCTTCCTATTTCCAAAAATTCTACAAACATCACACAAAATTCCAGAAAAATCTTCTCAAAACACTACCAAATTCCAGAAATATCCCACAATATCTTGACAAATTTCCACACAATCTAAAAAAAACCCTCAAAATTCTTCATGTCTCCTCAAAGTCTATCAAATTCCAGAAACATCCCACAAAATCTTTACAAATTTCCACACATCCTAGAAAAATCCCTCAAAATTCTTCAAGCCTTCTCAAAATCTCACCAAATTCCAGAACATTCCACAACATTTCAAAAAAATCGCACAACATTCCAGAAACCTCCCACAAAATTCTTTACATTTTCACAAAACTCCACCAAATTCCAGAAACATCCCACAAAATTCTAGAAAAATCTTTTCAAAACCCCACCAAATTCCAGAAACTTCCCACAAAATCTTTACAAATTTCCACACATCCTAGAAAATTCCCTCAAAATTCTTCACGTTTCCTCAAAATCTCACCAAATTCCAGAACATTCAACAACATTTCAACGAAATCGCACAACATTCCAGAAACCTCCCACAAAATTCTTGACATTTTCACAAAACTCCACCAAATTCCAGAAACATCCCACAAAATTCTAGAAAAATCTTTTCAAAACCCCACCAAATTCCAGAAACTTCCCACAAAATCTTTACAAATTTCCACACATCCTAGAAAATTCCCTCAAAATTCTTCACGTTTCCTAAAAATCTCACCAAATTCCAGAACATTCAACAACATTTCAACGAAATCGCACAACATTCCACAAACCTTCCACAAAATTCTTTACATTTTCACAAAACTCCACCAAATTCCAGAAACATCCCACAAAATCTCCACGAATTTCCACACAATCTAAGAAAAATACCTCAAAATTCTTCATGTCTCCTCAAAGTCTTTCGAAATTCCACAAACATCCCACACAATTCGCTAAATCTTCTCAAAACCCTTCCAAATTTTAGCAACATCTCACAAAATCTCTTCCTATTTCCAAAAAATCCACAAACATCCCACAAAATTCCAGAAAAATCTTCTCAAAACCCTACCAAATTCCAGAAATATCCCACAATATCTTGACAAATTTCCACACAATCTAAAAAAAACCCTCAAAATTCTTCATGTCTCCTCAAAGTCTTTCAAATTCCAGAAACATCCCACAAAATCTCCAAAAATTACCACAAAATCTAAGAAAAATACCTCAAAATTCTTCATGTCTTCTCAAAGTCTTTCGAAATTCCACAAACATCCCACACAATTCCCTAAATCTTCTCAAAACCCTTCCAAATTCCAGAAACATCCCACAAAATCTCTTCCAATTACCACAAAATTCCACAAACATCGCACAAAATTTCAGAAAAATCTTCTCAAAACCCTACCAAATTCTAGAAATATCCTGCAAAATCCCTCAAAAATCCCACTGAAATCCAAAAACATTCCACGGAATTCCACAAACATCCCAACCAACTCCATAAATCTTCTCAAAACCCTACCAAATTCCAGAAATATCCCACAAAATCTCCAAAAATTTCCACAAAATTCCACAAACATCCCACAAAATTCAACAAATATCCCAACAAACTCCCTAATTCTTATCAAAACCCTACCAAATTCCAGAAATATCCCACAAAATCTTTACAATTTACCACACAATCTAAGAAAAATCCCTCAAAATACTTCAAGCCTTCTCAAAATCTCACCAAATTCCAGAACATTCCACAACATTTCAAAAAAATCGCACAACATTCCAGAAACCTCCCACAAAATTCTTTACATTTTCACAAAACTCCACCAAATTCCAGAAACATCCCACAAAATCTCCACAAATTTCCACACAATCTAAGAAATATACCTCAAAATTCTTCATGTCTCCTCAAAGTCTTTCGAAATTCCACAAACATCCCACACAATTCCCTAAATCTTTTCAAAACCCTTCCAAATAACAGAAACATCCCACAAAAACTCTTCCAATTTCCACAAAATTCCACAAACATTGCACAAAATTCCAGAAAAATCTTCTCAAAACCCTACCAAATTCCAGAAATATCCTGCAAAATCCCTCAAAAATCCCACCGAATTCCAAAAACATTCCATGGAATTCCACAAACATCCCAACCAACTCCATAAATCTTCTCAAAACCCTACCAAATTCCAGAAAAATCCCACAAAATCTTTACAATTTACCACACAATCTAAGAAAAATACCTCAAAATTCTTCATGTCTTCTCAAAACCCTACGAAATTCCAGGAACCTCCCACAAAATCCTTTACATTTTTGCAAAACTTTCTCAAATTCCAGAAACATCCCACAAAATCTTTACAAATTTCCACACATCCTAGAAAATTCCCTCAAAATTCTTCACGTTTCCTAAAAATCTCACCAAATTCCAGAACATTCAACAACATTTCAACGAAATCGCACAACATTCCAGAAACCTCCCACAAAATTCTTTACATTTTCACAAAACTCCACCAAATTACAGAAACATCCCACAAAATCTCCACAAATTTCCACACAATATAAGCAAAATACTTCAAAATTCTTCATGTCTCCTCAAAGTCTTTCGAAATTCCACAAACATCCCACACAATTCGCTAAATCTTTTCAAAACCCTTCCAAATTTTAGCAACATCTCACAAAAACTCTTCCTATTTCCAAAAATTCCACAAACATCCCACAAAATTCCAGAAAAATCTTCTCAAAACCCTACCAAATTCCAAAATATCCCACAATATCTTGACAAATTTCCACACAATCTAAAAAAAACCCTCAAAATTCTTCATGTCTCCTCAAAGTCTTTCAAATTCCAGAAACATCCCACAAAATCTCCACAAATTTCCACGCAATCTAAGAAAAATACCTCAAAATTCTTCATGTCTCCTCAAAGTCTTTCGAAATTCCACAAACATCCCACACAATTCCCTAAATCTTTTCAAAACCCTTCCAAATAACAGAAGCATCCCACAAAAACTCTTCCAATTTCCACAAAATTCCACAAACATTGCACAAAATTCCAGAAAAATCTTCTCAAAACCCTACCAAATTCCAGAAATATCCTGCAAAATCCCTCAAAAATCCCACCGAATTCCAAAAACATTCCATGGAATTCCACAAACATCCCAACCAACTCCATAAATCTTCTCAAAACCCTACCAAATTCCAGAAACATCCCACAAAAATCTCCAAAAATTTCCACAAAATTCTACAAACATCGCACAAAATTCCAGAAAAATCTTTTCACAACCCTACCAAATTCCAGAAACATCTTGCAAAATCCCTCAAAAATCCCACCAAATTCCAAAAACATTCCACGGAATACCACAAACATCCCAACACACTGTCTGAATCTTCTCAAAACCCTTCCAAATTCCAGAAACATCCCTCAAAATCTACGAAAATTTCCACAAAATTCCACAAACATCCCAAAAAATTCCACAAACATCCCAACAAACTCACTAATTCTTATCAAAACCCTACCAAATTCCAGAAACATCCCACAAAAACTTTCCCAATTTCCACAAAATTCCACAAACATTCCACAAAATTCCAGAAAAATCCCACAAAATTCCACAAACATCCCAACAAACTCACTAATTCTTATCAAAACCCTACCAAATTCCAGAAATATCCCACAAAATCTTTACAATTTACCACAAAATTTAAGAAAAATACCTCAAAATTCTTCATGTCTTCTCAAAACCCTACCAAATTCCAAAAACCTCCCACAAAATCCTTTACAATTTTGCAAAACTTTCTCAAATTCCAGAAACATCCCACAAAATCTTTACAAATTTCCACACATCCTAGAAAAATCCCTCAAAATTCTTCAAGCCTTCTCAGAATCTCACCAAATTCCAGAACATTCCACAACATTTCAAAAAAATCGCACAACATTCCAGAAACCTCCCACAAAATTCTTTACATTTTCGCAAAACTCCACCAAATTCCAGAAACATCCCACAAAATCTCCACAAATTTCCACACAATCTAAGAAATGTACCTCAAAATTCTTCATGTCTCCTCAATGTCTTTCGAAATTCCACAAACATCCCACACAATTCCCTAAATCTTTTCAAAACCCTTCCAAATAACAGAAACATCCCACAAAAACTCTTCCAATTTCCACAAAATTCCACAAACATTGCACAAAATTCCAGAAAAATCTTCTCAAAACCCTAACAAATTCCAGAAATATCCTGCAAAATCCCTCAAAAATCCCACCGAATTCCAAAAACATTCCATGGAATTCCACAAACATCCCAACCAACTCCATAAATCTTCTCAAAACCCTACCAAATTCCAGAAAAATCCCACAAAATCTTTACAATTTACCACACAATCTAAGAAAAATACCTCAAAATTCTTCATGTCTTCTCAAAACCCTACCAAATTCCAGGAACCTCCCACAAAATCCTTTACATTTTTGCAAAACTTTCTCAAATTCCAGAAACATCCCACAAAATCTTTACAAATTTCCACACATCCTAGAAAAATCCCTCAAAATTCTTCAAGCCTTCTCAGAATCTCACCAAATTCCAGAACATTCCACAACATTTCAAAAAAATCGCACAACATTCCAGAAACCTCCCACAAAATTCTTTACATTTTCACAAAACTCCACCAAATTCCAGAAACATCCCACAAAATTCTAGAAAAATCTTTTCAAAACCCCACCAAATTCCAGAAACTTCCCACAAAATCTTTACAAATTTCCACACATCCTAGAAAATTCCCTCAAAATTCTTCACGTTTCCTAAAAATCTCACCAAATTCCAGAACATTCAACAACATTTCAACGAAATCGCACAACATTCCAGAAACCTCCCACAAAATTCTTTACATTTTCACAAAACTCCACCAAATTACAGAAACATCCCACAAAATCTCCACAAATTTCCACACAATATAAGCAAAATACTTCAAAATTCTTCATGTCTCCTCAAAGTCTTTCGAAATTCCACAAACATCCCACACAATTCGCTAAATCTTTTCAAAACCCTTCCAAATTTTAGCAACATCTCACAAAAACTCTTCCTATTTCCAAAAATTCCACAAACATCCCACAAAATTCCAGAAAAATCTTCTCAAAACCCTACCAAATTCCAAAATATCCCACAATATCTTGACAAATTTCCACACAATCTAAAAAAAACCCTCAAAATTCTTCATGTCTCCTCAAAGTCTTTCAAATTCCAGAAACATCCCACAAAATCTCCACAAATTTCCACGCAATCTAAGAAAAATACCTCAAAATTCTTCATGTCTCCTCAAAGTCTTTCGAAATTCCACAAACATCCCACACAATTCCCTAAATCTTTTCAAAACCCTTCCAAATAACAGAAGCATCCCACAAAAACTCTTCCAATTTCCACAAAATTCCACAAACATTGCACAAAATTCCAGAAAAATCTTCTCAAAACCCTACCAAATTCCAGAAATATCCTGCAAAATCCCTCAAAAATCCCACCGAATTCCAAAAACATTCCATGGAATTCCACAAACATCCCAACCAACTCCATAAATCTTCTCAAAACCCTACCAAATTCCAGAAACATCCCACAAAAATCTCCAAAAATTTCCACAAAATTCTACAAACATCGCACAAAATTCCAGAAAAATCTTTTCACAACCCTACCAAATTCCAGAAACATCTTGCAAAATCCCTCAAAAATCCCACCAAATTCCAAAAACATTCCACGGAATACCACAAACATCCCAACACACTGTCTGAATCTTCTCAAAACCCTTCCAAATTCCAGAAACATCCCTCAAAATCTACGAAAATTTCCACAAAATTCCACAAACATCCCAAAAAATTCCACAAACATCCCAACAAACTCACTAATTCTTATCAAAACCCTACCAAATTCCAGAAACATCCCACAAAAACTTTCCCAATTTCCACAAAATTCCACAAACATTCCACAAAATTCCAGAAAAATCCCACAAAATTCCACAAACATCCCAACAAACTCACTAATTCTTATCAAAACCCTACCAAATTCCAGAAATATCCCACAAAATCTTTACAATTTACCACAAAATTTAAGAAAAATACCTCAAAATTCTTCATGTCTTCTCAAAACCCTACCAAATTCCAAAAACCTCCCACAAAATCCTTTACAATTTTGCAAAACTTTCTCAAATTCCAGAAACATCCCACAAAATCTTTACAAATTTCCACACATCCTAGAAAAATCCCTCAAAATTCTTCAAGCCTTCTCAGAATCTCACCAAATTCCAGAACATTCCACAACATTTCAAAAAAATCGCACAACATTCCAGAAACCTCCCACAAAATTCTTTACATTTTCGCAAAACTCCACCAAATTCCAGAAACATCCCACAAAATCTCCACAAATTTCCACACAATCTAAGAAATGTACCTCAAAATTCTTCATGTCTCCTCAATGTCTTTCGAAATTCCACAAACATCCCACACAATTCCCTAAATCTTTTCAAAACCCTTCCAAATAACAGAAACATCCCACAAAAACTCTTCCAATTTCCACAAAATTCCACAAACATTGCACAAAATTCCAGAAAAATCTTCTCAAAACCCTAACAAATTCCAGAAATATCCTGCAAAATCCCTCAAAAATCCCACCGAATTCCAAAAACATTCCATGGAATTCCACAAACATCCCAACCAACTCCATAAATCTTCTCAAAACCCTACCAAATTCCAGAAAAATCCCACAAAATCTTTACAATTTACCACACAATCTAAGAAAAATACCTCAAAATTCTTCATGTCTTCTCAAAACCCTACCAAATTCCAGGAACCTCCCACAAAATCCTTTACATTTTTGCAAAACTTTCTCAAATTCCAGAAACATCCCACAAAATCTTTACAAATTTCCACACATCCTAGAAAAATCCCTCAAAATTCTTCAAGCCTTCTCAGAATCTCACCAAATTCCAGAACATTCCACAACATTTCAAAAAAATCGCACAACATTCCAGAAACCTCCCACAAAATTCTTTACATTTTCACAAAACTCCACCAAATTCCAGAAACATCCCACAAAATTCTAGAAAAATCTTTTCAAAACCCCACCAAATTCCAGAAACTTCCCACAAAATCTTTACAAATTTCCACACATCCTAGAAAATTCCCTCAAAATTCTTCACGTTTCCTAAAAATCTCACCAAATTCCAGAACATTCAACAACATTTCAACGAAATCGCACAACATTCCAGAAACCTCCCACAAAATTCTTTACATTTTCACAAAACTCCACCAAATTACAGAAACATCCCACAAAATCTCCACAAATTTCCACACAATATAAGCAAAATACTTCAAAATTCTTCATGTCTCCTCAAAGTCTTTCGAAATTCCACAAACATCCCACACAATTCGCTAAATCTTTTCAAAACCCTTCCAAATTTTAGCAACATCTCACAAAAACTCTTCCTATTTCCAAAAATTCCACAAACATCCCACAAAATTCCAGAAAAATCTTCTCAAAACCCTACCAAATTCCAAAATATCCCACAATATCTTGACAAATTTCCACACAATCTAAAAAAAACCCTCAAAATTCTTCATGTCTCCTCAAAGTCTTTCAAATTCCAGAAACATCCCACAAAATCTCCACAAATTTCCACGCAATCTAAGAAAAATACCTCAAAATTCTTCATGTCTCCTCAAAGTCTTTCGAAATTCCACAAACATCCCACACAATTCCCTAAATCTTTTCAAAACCCTTCCAAATAACAGAAGCATCCCACAAAAACTCTTCCAATTTCCACAAAATTCCACAAACATTGCACAAAATTCCAGAAAAATCTTCTCAAAACCCTACCAAATTCCAGAAATATCCTGCAAAATCCCTCAAAAATCCCACCGAATTCCAAAAACATTCCATGGAATTCCACAAACATCCCAACCAACTCCATAAATCTTCTCAAAACCCTACCAAATTCCAGAAACATCCCACAAAAATCTCCAAAAATTTCCACAAAATTCTACAAACATCGCACAAAATTCCAGAAAAATCTTTTCATAACCCTACCAAATTCCAGAAACATCTTGCAAAATCCCTCAAAAATCCCACCAAATTCCAAAAACATTCCACGGAATACCACAAACATCCCAACACACTGTCTGAATCTTCTCAAAACCCTTCCAAATTCCAGAAACATCCCTCAAAATCTACGAAAATTTCCACAAAATTCCACAAACATCCCAAAAAATTCCACAAACATCCCAACAAACTCACTAATTCTTATCAAAACCCTACCAAATTCCAGAAACATCCCACAAAAACTTTCCCAATTTCCACAAAATTCCACAAACATTCCACAAAATTCCAGAAAAATCCCACAAAATTCCACAAACATCCCAACAAACTCACTAATTCTTATCAAAACCCTACCAAATTCCAGAAATATCCCACAAAATCTTTACAATTTACCACAAAATTTAAGAAAAATACCTCAAAATTCTTCATGTCTTTTCAAAACCCTACCAAATTCCAAAAACCTCCCACAAAATCCTTTACAATTTTGCAAAACTTTCTCAAATTCCAGAAACATCCCACAAAATCTTTACAAATTTCCACACATCCTAGAAAAATCCCTCAAAATTCTTCAAGCCTTCTCAGAATCTCACCAAATTCCAGAACATTCCACAACATTTCAAAAAAATCGCACAACATTCCAGAAACCTCCCACAAAATTCTTTACATTTTCGCAAAACTCCACCAAATTCCAGAAACATCCCACAAAATCTCCACAAATTTCCACACAATCTAAGAAATGTACCTCAAAATTCTTCATGTCTCCTCAATGTCTTTCGAAATTCCACAAACATCCCACACAATTCCCTAAATCTTTTCAAAACCCTTCCAAATAACAGAAACATCCCACAAAAACTCTTCCAATTTCCACAAAATTCCACAAACATTGCACAAAATTCCAGAAAAATCTTCTCAAAACCCTAACAAATTCCAGAAATATCCTGCAAAATCCCTCAAAAATCCCACCGAATTCCAAAAACATTCCATGGAATTCCACAAACATCCCAACCAACTCCATAAATCTTCTCAAAACCCTACCAAATTCCAGAAAAATCCCACAAAATCTTTACAATTTACCACACAATCTAAGAAAAATACCTCAAAATTCTTCATGTCTTCTCAAAACCCTACCAAATTCCAGGAACCTCCCACAAAATCCTTTACATTTTTGCAAAACTTTCTCAAATTCCAGAAACATCCCACAAAATCTTTACAAATTTCCACACATCCTAGAAAAATCCCTCAAAATTCTTCAAGCCTTCTCAGAATCTCACCAAATTCCAGAACATTCCACAACATTTCAAAAAAATCGCACAACATTCCAGAAACCTCCCACAAAATTCTTTACATTTTCACAAAACTCCACCAAATTCCAGAAACATCCCACAAAATTCTAGAAAAATCTTTTCAAAACCCCACCAAATTCCAGAAACTTCCCACAAAATCTTTACAAATTTCCACACATCCTAGAAAATTCCCTCAAAATTCTTCACGTTTCCTCAAAATCTCACCAAATTCCAGAACATTCAACAACATTTCAATGAAATCGCACAACATTCCAGAAACCTCCCACAAAATTCTTTACATTTTCACAAAACTCCACCAAATTACAGAAACATCCCACAAAATCTCCACAAATTTCCACACAATATAAGCAAAATACTTCAAAATTCTTCATGTCCCCTCAAAGTCTTTCGAAATTCCACAAACATCCCACACAATTCCCTAAATCTTCTCAAAACCCTTCCAAATTTTAGCGACATCCCACAAAAACTCTTCCTATTTCCAAAAATTCTACAAACATCGCACAAAATTCCAGAAAAATCTTCTCAAAACCCTACCAAATTCCAGAAATATCCCACAAAATCTCCACAAATTACCACACAATCTAAAAAAAACCCTCAAAATTCTTCATGTCTCCTCAAAGTCTATCAAATTCCAGAAACATCCCACAAAATCTCCACAAATTACCACACAATCTAAGAAAAATACCTCAAAATTCTTCATGTCTTCTCAAAGTCTTTCGAAATTCCACAAACTTCCCACACAATTCCCTAAATCTTCTCAAAACCCTTCCAAATTCCAGAAACATCCCACAAAATCTCTTCCAATTTCCACAAAATTCCACAAACATTGCACAAAATTCCAGAAAAATCTTCTCAAAACCCTACCAAATTCCAGAAATATCCTGCAAAATCCCTCAAAAATCCCACCGAATTCCAAAAACATTCCACGGAATTCCACAAACATCCCAACCAACTCCATAAATCTTCTCAAAACCCTACCAAATTCCAGAAATATCCCACAAAATCTACAAAAATTTCCAAAAAATTCCACAAACATCCCACAAAATTCCACAAATATCCCTACAAACTCCCTAATTCTTATCAAAACCCTACCAAATTCCAGAAATATCCCACAAAATCTTTACAATTTACCACACAATCTAAGAAAAATCGCTCAAAATACTTCAAGCCTTCTCAAAATCTCACCAAATTCCAGAACATTCCACAACATTTCAAAAAAATCGCACAACATTCCAGAAACCTCCCACAAAATTCTTTACATTTTCACAAAACTCCACCAAATTCCAGAAACATCCCACAAAATCTCCACAAATTTCCACACAATCTAAGAAATATACCTCAAAATTCTTCATGTCTCCTCAAAGTCTTTCGAAATTCCACAAACATCCCACACAATTCCCTAAATCTTTTCAAAACCCTTCCAAATAACAGAAACATCCCACAAAAACTCTTCCAATTTCCACAAAATTCCACAAACATTGCACAAAATTCCAGAAAAATCTTCTCAAAACCCTACCAAATTCCAGAAATATCCCACAAAATCTTTACAATTTACCACACAATCTAAGAAAAATACCTCAAAATTCTTCATGTCTCCTCAAAACCCTACGAAATTCCAGGAACCTCCCACAAAATCCTTTACATTTTTGCAAAACTTTCTCAAATTCCAGAAACATCCCACAAAATCTTTACAAATTTCCACACATCCTAGAAAATTCCCTCAAAATTCTTCACGTTTGCTCAAAATCTCACCAAATTCCAGAACATTCAACATTTCAACGAAATCGCACAACATTCCAGAAACCTCCCACAAAATTCTTTACATTTTCACAAAACTCCACCAAATTACAGAAACATCCCACAAAATCTCCACAAATTTCCACACAATATAAGCAAAATACTTCAAAATTCTTCATGTCTCCTCAAAGTCTTTCGAAATTCCACAAACATCCCACACAATTCGCTAAATCTTTTCAAAACCCTTCCAAATTTTAGCAACATCTCACAAAAACTCTTCCTATTTCCAAAAATTCCACAAACATCGCACAAAATTCCAGAAAAATCTTCTCAAAACCCTACCAAATTCCAAAATATCCCACAATATCTTGACAAATTTCCACACAATCTAAAAAAAACCCTCAAAATTCTTCATGTCTCCTCAAAGTCTTTCAAATTCCAGAAACATCCCACAAAATCTCCACAAATTTCCACGCAATCTAAGAAAAATACCTCAAAATTCTTCATGTCTCCTCAAAGTCTTTCGAAATTCCACAAACATCCCACACAATTCCCTAAATCTTTTCAAAACCCTTCCAAATAACAGAAGCATCCCACAAAAACTCTTCCAATTTCCACAAAATTCCACAAACATTGCACAAAATTCCAGAAAAATCTTCTCAAAACCCTACCAAATTCCAGAAATATCCTGCAAAATCCCTCAAAAATCCCACCGAATTCCAAAAACATTCCATGGAATTCCACAAACATCCCAACCAACTCCATAAATCTTCTCAAAACCCTACCAAATTCCAGAAACATCCCACAAAAATCTCCAAAAATTTCCACAAAATTCTACAAACATCGCACAAAATTCCAGAAAAATCTTTTCACAACCCTACCAAATTCCAGAAACATCTTGCAAAATCCCTCAAAAATCCCACCAAATTCCAAAAACATTCCACGGAATACCACAAACATCCCAACACACTGTCTGAATCTTCTCAAAACCCTTCCAAATTCCAGAAACATCCCTCAAAATCTACGAAAATTTCCACAAAATTCCACAAACATCCCAAAAAATTCCACAAACATCCCAACAAACTCACTAATTCTTATCAAAACCCTACCAAATTCCAGAAACATCCCACAAAAACTTTCCCAATTTCCACAAAATTCCACAAACATTCCACAAAATTCCAGAAAAATCCCACAAAATTCCACAAACATCCCAACAAACTCACTAATTCTTATCAAAACCCTACCAAATTCCAGAAATATCCCACAAAATCTTTACAATTTACCACAAAATTTAAGAAAAATACCTCAAAATTCTTCATGTCTTCTCAAAACCCTACCAAATTCCAAAAACCTCCCACAAAATCCTTTACAATTTTGCAAAACTTTCTCAAATTCCAGAAACATCCCACAAAATCTTTACAAATTTCCACACATCCTAGAAAAATCCCTCAAAATTCTTCAAGCCTTCTCAGAATCTCACCAAATTCCAGAACATTCCACAACATTTCAAAAAAATCGCACAACATTCCAGAAACCTCCCACAAAATTCTTTACATTTTCGCAAAACTCCACCAAATTCCAGAAACATCCCACAAAATCTCCACAAATTTCCACACAATCTAAGAAATGTACCTCAAAATTCTTCATGTCTCCTCAATGTCTTTCGAAATTCCACAAACATCCCACACAATTCCCTAAATCTTTTCAAAACCCTTCCAAATAACAGAAACATCCCACAAAAACTCTTCCAATTTCCACAAAATTCCACAAACATTGCACAAAATTCCAGAAAAATCTTCTCAAAACCCTAACAAATTCCAGAAATATCCTGCAAAATCCCTCAAAAATCCCACCGAATTCCAAAAACATTCCATGGAATTCCACAAACATCCCAACCAACTCCATAAATCTTCTCAAAACCCTACCAAATTCCAGAAAAATCCCACAAAATCTTTACAATTTACCACACAATCTAAGAAAAATACCTCAAAATTCTTCATGTCTTCTCAAAACCCTACCAAATTCCAGGAACCTCCCACAAAATCCTTTACAAATTTCCACACATCCTAGAAAAATCCCTCAAAATTCTTCAAGCCTTCTCAGAATCTCACCAAATTCCAGAACATTCCACAACATTTCAACGAAATCGCACAACATTCCAGAAACCTCCCACAAAATTCTTTACATTTTCACAAAACTCCACCAAATTCCAGAAACATCCCACAAAATTCTAGAAAAATCTTTTCAAAACCCCACCAAATTCCAGAAACTTCCCACAAAATCTTTACAAATTTCCACACATCCTAGAAAATTCCCTCAAAATTCTTCACGTTTCCTCAAAATCTCACCAAATTCCAGAACATTCAACAACATTTCAATGAAATCGCACAACATTCCAGAAACCTCCCACAAAATTCTTTACATTTTCACAAAACTCCACCAAATTACAGAAACATCCCACAAAATCTCCACAAATTTCCACACAATATAAGCAAAATACTTCAAAATTCTTCATGTCCCCTCAAAGTCTTTCGAAATTCCACAAACATCCCACACAATTCCCTAAATCTTCTCAAAACCCTTCCAAATTTTAGCGACATCCCACAAAAACTCTTCCTATTTCCAAAAATTCTACAAACATCGCACAAAATTCCAGAAAAATCTTCTCAAAACCCTACCAAATTCCAGAAATATCCCACAAAATCTCCACAAATTACCACACAATCTAAAAAAAACCCTCAAAATTCTTCATGTCTCCTCAAAGTCTATCAAATTCCAGAAACATCCCACAAAATCTCCACAAATTACCACACAATCTAAGAAAAATACCTCAAAATTCTTCATGTCTTCTCAAAGTCTTTCGAAATTCCACAAACTTCCCACACAATTCCCTAAATCTTCTCAAAACCCTTCCAAATTCCAGAAACATCCCACAAAATCTCTTCCAATTTCCACAAAATTCCACAAACATTGCACAAAATTCCAGAAAAATCTTCTCAAAACCCTACCAAATTCCAGAAATATCCTGCAAAATCCCTCAAAAATCCCACCGAATTCCAAAAACATTCCACGGAATTCCACAAACATCCCAACCAACTCCATAAATCTTCTCAAAACCCTACCAAATTCCAGAAATATCCCACAAAATCTACAAAAATTTCCAAAAAATTCCACAAACATCCCACAAAATTCCACAAATATCCCAACAAACTCCCTAATTCTTATCAAAACCCTACCAAATTCCAGAAATATCCCACAAAATCTTTACAATTTACCACACAATCTAAGAAAAATCGCTCAAAATACTTCAAGCCTTCTCAAAATCTCACCAAATTCCAGAACATTCCACAACATTTCAAAAAAATCGCACAACATTCCAGAAACCTCCCACAAAATTCTTTACATTTTCACAAAACTCCACCAAATTCCAGAAACATCCCACAAAATCTCCACAAATTTCCACACAATCTAAGAAATATACCTCAAAATTCTTCATGTCTCCTCAAAGTCTTTCGAAATTCCACAAACATCCCACACAATTCCCTAAATCTTTTCAAAACCCTTCCAAATAACAGAAACATCCCACAAAAACTCTTCCAATTTCCACAAAATTCCACAAACATTGCACAAAATTCCAGAAAAATCTTCTCAAAACCCTACCAAACTCCAGAAATATCCTGCAAAATCCCTCAAAAATCCCACCGAATTCCAAAAACATTCCATGGAATTCCACAAACATCCCAACCAACTCCATAAATCTTCTCAAAACCCTACCAAATTCCAGAAACATCCCACAAAAATCTCCAAAAATTTCCACAAAATTCTACAAACATCGCACAAAATTCCAGAAAAATCTTTTCACAACCCTACCAAATTCCAGAAACATCTTGCAAAATCCCTCAAAAATCCCACCAAATTCCAAAAACATTCCACGGAATACCACAAACATCCCAACACACTGCCTGAATCTTCTCAAAACCCGTCCAAATTCCAGAAACATCCCTCAAAATCTACAAAAATTTCCACAAAATTCAACAAACATCCCACAAAATTCCACAAACATCCCAACAAACTCACTAATTCTTATCAAAACCCTACCAAATTCCAGAAACATCCCACAAAAACTTTCCCAATTTCCACAAAATTCCACAAACATTCCACAAAATTCCAGAAAAATCCCACAAAATTCCACAAACATCCCAACAAACTCCCTAATTCTTATCAAAACCCTACCAAATTCCAGAAATATCCCACAAAATCTTTACAATTTACCACACAATCTAAGAAAAATCGCTCAAAATACTTCAAGCCTTCTCAAAATCTCACCAAATTCCAGAACATTCCACAACATTTCAAAAAAATCGCACAACATTCCAGAAACCTCCCACAAAATTCTTTACATTTTCACAAAACTCCACCAAATTCCAGAAACATCCCACAAAATCTCCACAAATTTCCACACAATCTAAGAAATATACCTCAAAATTCTTCATGTCTCCTCAAAGTCTTTCGAAATTCCACAAACATCCCACACAATTCCCTAAATCTTTTCAAAACCCTTCCAAATAACAGAAACATCCCACAAAAACTCTTCCAATTTCCACAAAATTCCACAAACATTGCACAAAATTCCAGAAAAATCTTCTCAAAACCCTACCAAACTCCAGAAATATCCTGCAAAATCCCTCAAAAATCCCACCGAATTCCAAAAACATTCCATGGAATTCCACAAACATCCCAACCAACTCCATAAATCTTCTCAAAACCCTACCAAATTCCAGAAACATCCCACAAAAATCTCCAAAAATTTCCACAAAATTCTACAAACATCGCACAAAATTCCAGAAAAATCTTTTCACAACCCTACCAAATTCCAGAAACATCTTGCAAAATCCCTCAAAAATCCCACCAAATTCCAAAAACATTCCACGGAATACCACAAACATCCCAACACACTGCCTGAATCTTCTCAAAACCCTTCCAAATTCCAGAAACATCCCTCAAAATCTACAAAAATTTCCACAAAATTCAACAAACATCCCACAAAATTCCACAAACATCCCAACAAACTCACTAATTCTTATCAAAACCCTACCAAATTCCAGAAACATCCCACAAAAACTTTCCCAATTTCCACAAAATTCCACAAACATTCCACAAAATTCCAGAAAAATCCCACAAAATTCGACAAACATCCCAACAAACTCACTAATTCTTATCAAAACCCTACCAAATTCCAGAAATATCCCACAAAATCTTTACAATTTACCACACAATTTAAGAAAAATACCTCAAAATTCTTCATGTCTTCTCAAAACCCTACCAAATTCCAGAAACCTCCCACAAAATCCTTTACAATTTTGGAAAACTTTCTCAAATTCCAGAAACATCCCACAAAATCTTTACAAATTTCCACACATCCTAGAAAAATCCCTCAAAATTCTTCAAGCCTTCTCAAAATCTCACCAAATTCCAGAACATTCAACAACATTTCAATGAAATCGCACAACATTCCAGAAACTTCCCACAAAATTCTTTACATTTTCACAATACTCCACCAAATTACAGAAACATCCCACAAAATCTCCACAAATTTCCACACAATATAAGCAAAATACTTCAAAATTCTTCATGTCCCCTCAAAGTCTTTCGAAATTCCACAAACATCCCACACAATTCGCTAAATCTTCTCAAAACCCTTCCAAATTTTAGCGACATCCCACAAAAACTCTTCCTATTTCCAAAAATTCTACAAACATCACACAAAATTCCAGAAAAATCTTCTCAAAACACTACCAAATTCCAGAAATATCCCACAATATCTTGACAAATTTCCACACAATCTAAAAAAAACCCTCAAAATTCTTCATGTCTCCTCAAAGTCTATCAAATTCCAGAAACATCCCACAAAATCTTTACAAATTTCCACACATCCTAGAAAAATCCCTCAAAATTCTTCAAGCCTTCTCAAAATCTCACCAAATTCCAGAACATTCCACAACATTTCAAAAAAATCGCACAACATTCCAGAAACCTCCCACAAAATTCTTTACATTTTCACAAAACTCCACCAAATTCCAGAAACATCCCACAAAATTCTAGAAAAATCTCTTCAAAACCCCACCAAATTCCAGAAACTTCCCACAAAATCTTTACAAATTTCCACACATCCTAGAAAATTCCCTCAAAATTCTTCACGTTTCCTCAAAATCTCACAAAATTCCAGAACATTCAACATATCAACGAAATCGCACAACATTCCATAAACCTCCCACAAAATTCTTTACGTTTTCACAAAACTCCACCAAATTCCAGAAACATCCCACAAAATTCTAGAAAAATCTTTTCAAAACCCCACCAAATTCCAGAAACTTCCCACAAAATCTTTACAAATTTCCACACATCCTAGAAAATTCCCTCAAAATTCTTCACGTTTCCTCAAAATCTCACCAAATTCCAGAACATTCAACAACATTTCAACGAAATCGCACAACATTCCACAAACCTTCCACAAAATTCTTTACATTTTCACAAAACTCCACCAAATTCCAGAAACATCCCACAAAATTCTAGAAAAATCTTTTCAAAACCCTACCAAATTCCAGAAATATCCCACAATATCTTGACAAATTTCCACACAATCTAAAAAAAACCCTCAAAATTCTTCATGTCTCCTCAAAGTCTTTCAAATTCCAGAAACATCCCACAAAATCTCCACAAATTACCACACAATCTAAGAAAAATACCTCAAAATTCTTCATGTCTTCTCAAAGTCTTTCGAAATTCCACAAACTTCCCACACAATTCCCTAAATCTTCTCAAAACCCTTCCAAATTCCAGAAACATCCCACAAAATCTCTTCCAATTTCCACAAAATTCCACAAACATCGCACAAAATTTCAGAAAAATCTTCTCAAAACCCTACCAAATTCCAGAAATATCCTGCAAAATCCCTCAAAAATCCCACCGAAATCCAAAAACATTCCACGGAATTCCACAAACATCCCAACCAACTCCATAAATCTTCTCAAAACCCTACCAAATTCCAGAAATATCCCACAAAATCTACAAAAATTTCCAAAAAATTCCACAAACATCCCACAAAATTCCACAAATATCCCAACAAACTCCCTAATTCTTATCAAAACCCTACCAAATTCCAGAAATATCCCACAAAATCTTTACAATTTACCACACAATCTAAGAAAAATCCCTCAAAATACTTCAAGCCTTCTCAAAATCTCACCAAATTCCAGAACATTCCACAACATTTCAAAAAAATCGCACAACATTCCAGAAACCTCCCACAAAATTCTTTACATTTTCACAAAACTCCACCAAATTACAGAAACATCCCACAAAATCTCCACAAATTTCCACACAATCTAAGAAATATACCTCAAAATTCTTCATGTCTCCTCAAAGTCTTTCGAAATTCCACAAACATCCCACACAATTCCCTAAATCTTCTCAAAACCCTTCCAAATAACAGAAACATCCCACAAAAACTCTTCCAATTTCCACAAAATTCCACAAACATTGCACAAAATTCCAGAAAAATCTTCTCAAAACCCTACCAAATTCCAGAAATATCCTGCAAAATCCCTCAAAAATCCCACCGAAATCCAAAAACATTCCACGGAATTCCACAAACATCCCAACCAACTCCATAAATCTTCTCAAAACCCTACCAAACTCCAGAAATATCCCACAAAATCTACAAAAATTTCCAAAAAATTCCACAAACATCCCACAAAATTCCACAAATATCCCAACAAACTCCCTAATTCTTATCAAAACCCTACCAAATTCCAGAAATATCCCACAAAATCTTTACAATTTACCACACAATCTAAGAAAAATCCCTCAAAATACTTCAAGCCTTCTCAAAATCTCACCAAATTCCAGAACATTCCACAACATTTCAAAAAAATCGCACAACATTCCAGAAACCTCCCACAAAATTCTTTACATTTTCACAAAACTCCACCAAATTCCAGAAACATCCCACAAAATCTCCACAAATTTCCACACAATCTAAGAAATATACCTCAAAATTCTTCATGTCTCCTCAAAGTCTTTCGAAATTCCACAAACATCCCACACAATTCCCTAAATCTTTTCAAAACCCTTCCAAATAACAGAAACATCCCACAAAAACTCTTCCAATTTCCACAAAATTCCACATACATTGCACAAAATTCCAGAAAAATCTTCTCAAAACCCTACCAAACTCCAGAAATATCCTGCAAAATCCCTCAAAAATCCCACCGAATTCCAAAAACATTCCACGGAATACCACAAACATCCCAACACACTGCCTGAATCTTCTCAAAACCCTTCCAAATTCCAGAAACATCCCTCAAAATCTACAAAAATTTCCACAAAATTCCACAAACATCCCACAAAATTCCACAAACATCCCAACAAACTCACTAATTCTTATCAAAACCCTACCAAATTCCAGAAACATCCCACAAAAACTTTCCCAATTTCCACAAAATTCCACAAACATTCCACAAAATTCCAGAAAAATCACACAAAATTCCACAAACATCCCAACAAACTCACTAATTCTTATCAAAACCCTACAAAATTCCAGAAATATCCCACTAAATCTTTACAATTTACCACACAATCTAAGAAAAATACCTCAAAATTCTTCATGTCTTCTCAAAACCCTACCAAATTCCAGGAACCTCCCACAAAATCCTTTACATTTTTGCAAAACTTTCTCAAATTCCAGAAACATCCCACAAAATCTTTACAAATTTCCACACATTTTAGAAAAATCCCTCAAAATTCTTCAAGCCTTCTCAGAATCTCACCAAATTCCAGAACATTCCACAACATTTCAAAAAAATCGCACAACATTCCAGAAACCTCCCACAAAATTCTTTACATTTTCACAAAACTCCACCAAATTCCAGAAACATCCCACAAAATTCTAGAAAAATCTTTTCAAAACCCCACCAAATTCCAGAAACTTCCCACAAAATCTTTACAAATTTCCACACATCCTAGAAAATTCCCTCAAAATTCTTCACGTTTCCTCAAAATCTCACCAAATTCCAGAACATTCAACAACATTTCAATGAAATCGCACAACATTCCAGAAACCTCCCACAAAATTCTTTACATTTTCACAAAACTCCACCAAATTACAGAAACATCCCACAAAATCTCCACAAATTTCCACACAATATAAGCAAAATACTTCAAAATTCTTCATGTCCCCTCAAAGTCTTTCGAAATTCCACAAACATCCCACACAATTCCCTAAATATTCTCAAAACCCTTCCAAATTTTAGCGACATCCCACAAAAACTCTTCCTATTTCCAAAAATTCTAGAAACATCCCACAAAATTCCAGAAAAATCTTCTCATAACCCTACCAAATTCCAGAAATATCCCACAAAATCTCCACAAATTACCACACAATCTAAAAAAACCCCTCAAAATTCTTCATGTCTCCTCAAAGTCTATCAAATTCCAGAAACATCCCACAAAATCTCCACAAATTACCACACAATCTAAGAAAAATACCTCAAAATTCTTCATGTCTTCTCAAAGTCTTTCGAAATTCCACAAACTTCCCACACAATTCCCTAAATCTTCTCAAAACCCTTCCAAATTCCAGAAACATCCCACAAAATCTCTTCCAATTTCCACATAATTCCACAAACATCGCACAAAATTTCAGAAAAATCTTCTCAAAACCCTACCAAATTCCAGAAATATCCTGCAAAATCCCTCAAAAATCCCATTGAAATCCAAAAACATTCCACGGAATTCCACAAACATCCAAAGCAACTCCATAAATCTTCTCAAAACCCTACCAAATTCCAGAAATATCCCACAAAATCTACAAAAATTTCCAAAAAATTCCACAAACATCCCACAAAATTCCACAAATATCCCAACAAACTCCCTAATTCTTATCAAAACCCTACCAAATTCCAGAAATATCCCACAAAATCTTTACAATTTACCCCACAATCTAAGAAAAATCCCTCAAAATACTTCAAGCCTTCTCAAAATCTCACCAAATTCCAGAACATTCAACAACATTTCAATGAAATCGCACAACATTCCAGAAACCTCCCACAAAATTCTTTACATTTTCACAATACTCCACCAAATTACAGAAACATCCCACAAAATCTCCACAAATTTCCACACAATATAAGCAAAATACTTCAAAATTCTTCATGTCCCCTCAAAGTCTTTCGAAATTCCACAAACATCCCACACAATTCGCTAAATATTCTCAAAACCCTTCCAAATTTTAGCGACATCCCACAAAAACTCTTCCTCTTTCCAAAAATTCTAGAAACATCACACAAAATTCCAGAAAAATCTTCTCAAAACCCTACCAAATTCCAGAAATATCCCACAATATCTTGAAAAATTTCCACACAATCTAAAAAAAACCCTCAAAATTCTTCATGTCTCCTCAAAGTCTATCAAATTCCAGAAACATCCCACAAAATCTCCAAAAATTACCACACAATCTAAGAAAAATACCTCAAAATTCTTCATGTCTTCTCAAAGTCTTTCGAAATTCCACAAACTTCCCACACAATTCCCTAAATCTTCTCAAAACCCTTCCAAATTCCAGAAACATCCCACAAAATCTCTTCCAATTTCCACAAAATTCCACAAACATCGCACAAAATTTCAGAAAAATCTTCTCAAAACCCTACCAAATTCCAGAAATATCCTGCAAAATCCCTCAAAAATCCCACCGAAATCCAAAAACATTCCACGGAATTCCACAAACATCCCAACCAACTCCATAAATCTTCTCAAAACCCTACCAAATTCCAGAAATATCCCACAAAATCTACAAAAATTTCCAAAAAATTCCACAAACATCCCACAAAATTCCACAAATATCCCAACAAACTCCCTAATTCTTATCAAAACCCTACCAAATTCCAGAAATATCCCACAAAATCTTTACAATTTACCACACAATCTAAGAAAAATCCCTCAAAATACTTCAAGCCTTCTCAAAATCTCACCAAATTCCAGAACATTCCACAACATTTCAAAAAAATCGCACAACATTCCAGAAACCTCCCACAAAATTCTTTACATTTTCACAAAACTCCACCAAATTACAGAAACATCCCACAAAATCTCCACAAATTTCCACACAATCTAAGAAATATACCTCAAAATTCTTCATGTCTCCTCAAAGTCTTTCGAAATTCCACAAACATCCCACACAATTCCCTAAATCTTCTCAAAACCCTTCCAAATAACAGAAACATCCCACAAAAACTCTTCCAATTTCCACAAAATTCCACAAACATTGCACAAAATTCCAGAAAAATCTTCTCAAAACCCTACCAAATTCCAGAAATATCCTGCAAAATCCCTCAAAAATCCCACCGAAATCCAAAAACATTCCACGGAATTCCACAAACATCCCAACCAACTCCATAAATCTTCTCAAAACCCTACCAAATTCCAGAAATATCCCACAAAATCTACAAAAATTTCCAAAAAATTCCACAAACATCCCACAAAATTCCACAAATATCCCAACAAACTCCCTAATTCTTATCAAAACCCTACCAAATTCCAGAAATATCCCACAAAATCTTTACAATTTACCACACAATCTAAGAAAAATCCCTCAAAATACTTCAAGCCTTCTCAAAATCTCACCAAATTCCAGAACATTCCACAACATTTCAAAAAAATCGCACAACATTCCAGAAACCTCTCACAAAATTCTTTACATTTTCACAAAACTCCACCAAATTCCAGAAACATCCCACAAAATCTCCACAAATTTCCACACAATCTAAGAAATGTACCTCAAAATTCTTCATGTCTCCTCAATGTCTTTCGAAATTCCACAAACATCCCACACAATTCCCTAAATCTTTTCAAAACCCTTCCAAATAACAGAAACATCCCACAAAAACTCTTCCAATTTCCACAAAATTCCACAAACATTGCACAAAATTCCAGAAAAATCTTCTCAAAACCCTAACAAATTCCAGAAATATCCTGCAAAATCCCTCAAAAATCCCACCGAATTCCAAAAACATTCCATGGAATTCCACAAACATCCCAACCAACTCCATAAATCTTCTCAAAACCCTACCAAATTCCAGAAAAATCCCACAAAATCTTTACAATTTACCACACAATCTAAGAAAAATACCTCAAAATTCTTCATGTCTTCTCAAAACCCTACCAAATTCCAGGAACCTCCCACAAAATGCTTTACATTTTTGCAAAACTTTCTCAAATTCCAGAAACATCCCACAAAATCTTTACAAATTTCCACACATTTTAGAAAAATCCCTCAAAATTCTTCAAGCCTTCTCAGAATCTCACCAAATTCCAGAACATTCCACAACATTTCAAAAAAATCGCACAACATTCCAGAAACCTCCCACAAAATTCTTTACATTTTCACAAAACTCCACCAAATTCCAGAAACATCCCACAAAATTCTAGAAAAATCTTTTCAAAACCCCACCAAATTCCAGAAACTTCCCACAAAATCTTTACAAATTTCCACACATCCTAGAAAATTCCCTCAAAATTCTTCACGTTTCCTCAAAATCTCACCAAATTCCAGAACATTCAACAACATTTCAATGAAATCGCACAACATTCCAGAAACCTCCCACAAAATTCTTTACATTTTCACAAAACTCCACCAAATTACAGAAACATCCCACAAAATCTCCACAAATTTCCACACAATATAAGCAAAATACTTCAAAATTCTTCATGTCCCCTCAAAGTCTTTCGAAATTCCACAAACATCCCACACAATTCCCTAAATATTCTCAAAACCCTTCCAAATTTTAGCGACATCCCACAAAAACTCTTCCTATTTCCAAAAATTCTAGAAACATCCCACAAAATTCCAGAAAAATCTTCTCATAACCCTACCAAATTCCAGAAATATCCCACAAAATCTCCACAAATTACCACACAATCTAAAAAAACCCCTCAAAATTCTTCATGTCTCCTCAAAGTCTATCAAATTCCAGAAACATCCCACAAAATCTCCACAAATTACCACACAATCTAAGAAAAATACCTCAAAATTCTTCATGTCTTCTCAAAGTCTTTCGAAATTCCACAAACTTCCCACACAATTCCCTAAATCTTCTCAAAACCCTTCCAAATTCCAGAAACATCCCACAAAATCTCTTCCAATTTCCACATAATTCCACAAACATCGCACAAAATTTCAGAAAAATCTTCTCAAAACCCTACCAAATTCCAGAAATATCCTGCAAAATCCCTCAAAAATCCCATTGAAATCCAAAAACATTCCACGGAATTCCACAAACATCCAAAGCAACTCCATAAATCTTCTCAAAACCCTACCAAATTCCAGAAATATCCCACAAAATCTACAAAAATTTCCAAAAAATTCCACAAACATCCCACAAAATTCCACAAATATCCCAACAAACTCCCTAATTCTTATCAAAACCCTACCAAATTCCAGAAATATCCCACAAAATCTTTACAATTTACCACACAATCTAAGAAAAATCCCTCAAAATACTTCAAGCCTTCTCAAAATCTCACCAAATTCCAGAACATTCCACAACATTTCAAAAAAATCGCACAACTTTCCAGAAACCTCCCACAAAATTCTTTACATTTTCACAAAACTCCACCAAATTACAGAAACATCCCACAAAATCTCCACAAATTTCCACACAATCTAAGAAATATACCTCAAAATTCTTCATGTCTCCTCAAAGTCTTTCGAAATTCCACAAACATCCCACACAATTCCCTAAATCTTTTCAAAACCCTTCCAAATAACAGAAACATCCCACCAAAACTCTTCCAATTTCCACAAAATTCCACAAACATTGCACAAAATTCCAGAAAAATCTTCTCAAAACCCTACCAAATTCCAGAAATATCCTGCAAAATCCCTCAAAAATCCCACCGAATTCCAAAAACATTCCATGGAATTCCACAAACATCCCAACCAACTCCATAAATCTTCTCAAAACCCTACCAAATTCCAGAAACATCCCACAAAAATCTCCAAAAATTTCCACAAAATTCTACAAACATCGCACAAAATTCCAGAAAAATCTTTTCACAACCCTACCAAATTCCAGAAACATCTTGCAAAATCCCTCAAAAATCCCACCAAATTCCAAAAATATTCCATGGAATACCACAAACATCCCAACACACTGCCTGAATCTTCTCAAAACCCTTCCAAATTCCAGAAACATCCCTCAAAATCTACAAAAATTTCCACAAAATTCCACAAACATCCCACAAAATTCCACAAACATCCCAACAAACTCCCTAATTCTTATCAAAACCCTACCAAATTCCAGAAATATCCCACAAAATCTTTACACTTTACCACAAAATTTAAGAAAAATACCTCAAAATTCTTCATGTCTTCTCAAAACCCTACCAAATTCCAAAAACCTCCCACAAAATCCTTTACAATTTTGCAAAACTTTCTCAAATTCCAGAAACATCCCACAAAATCTTTACAAATTTCCACACATCCTAGAAAAATCCCTCAAAATTCTTCAAGCCTTCTCAGAATCTCACCAAATTCCAGAACATTCCACAACATTTCAAAAAAATCGCACAACATTCCAGAAACCTCCCACAAAATTCTTTACATTTTCGCAAAACTCCACCAAATTCCAGAAACATCCCACAAAATCTCCACAAATTTCCACACAATCTAAGAAATGTACCTCAAAATTCTTCATGTCTCCTCAATGTCTTTCGAAATTCCACAAACATCCCACACAATTCCCTAAATCTTTTCAAAACCCTTCCAAATAACAGAAACATCCCACAAAAACTCTTCCAATTTCCACAAAATTCCACAAACATTGCACAAAATTCCAGAAAAATCTTCTCAAAACCCTAACAAATTCCAGAAATATCCTGCAAAATCCCTCAAAAATCCCACCGAATTCCAAAAACATTCCATGGAATTCCACAAACATCCCAACCAACTCCATAAATCTTCTCAAAACCCTACCAAATTCCAGAAAAATCCCACAAAATCTTTACAATTTACCACACAATCTAAGAAAAATACCTCAAAATTCTTCATGTCTTCTCAAAACCCTACCAAATTCCAGGAACCTCCCACAAAATCCTTTACATTTTTGCAAAACTTTCTCAAATTCCAGAAAAATCCCACAAAATCTTTACAAATTTCCACACATTTTAGAAAAATCCCTCAAAATTCTTCAAGCCTTCTCAGAATCTCACCAAATTCCAGAACATTCCACAACATTTCAAAAAAATCGCACAACATTCCAGAAACCTCCCACAAAATTCTTTACATTTTCACAAAACTCCACCAAATTCCAGAAACATCCCACAAAATTCTAGAAAAATCTTTTCAAAACCCCACCAAATTCCAGAAACTTCCCACAAAATCTTTACAAATTTCCACACATCCTAGAAAATTCCCTCAAAATTCTTCACGTTTCCTCAAAATCTCACCAAATTCCAGAACATTCAACAACATTTCAATGAAATCGCACAACATTCCAGAAACCTCCCACAAAATTCTTTACATTTTCACAAAACTCCACCAAATTACAGAAACATCCCAAAAATCTCCACAAATTTCCACACAATATAAGCAAAATACTTCAAAATTCTTCATGTCCCCTCAAAGTCTTTCGAAATTCCACAAACATCCCACACAATTCCCTAAATCTTCTCAAAACCCTTCCAAATTTTAGCGACATCCCACAAAAACTCTTCCTATTTCCAAAAATTCTAGAAACATCCCACAAAATTCCAGAAAAATCTTCTCATAACCCTACCAAATTCCAGAAATATCCCACAAAATCTCCACAAATTACCACACAATCTAAAAAAAACCCTCAAAATTCTTCATGTCTCCTCAAAGTCTATCAAATTCCAGAAACATCCCACAAAATCTCCACAAATTACCACACAATCTAAGAAAAATACCTCAAAATTCTTCATGTCTTCTCAAAGTCTTTCGAAATTCCACAAACTTCCCACACAATTCCCTAAATCTTCTCAAAACCCTTCCAAATTCCAGAAACATCCCACAAAATCTCTTCCAATTTCCACAAAATTCCACAAACATCGCACAAAATTTCAGAAAAATCTTCTCAAAACCCTACCAAAATCCAGAAATATCCTGCAAAATCCCTCAAAAATCCCACCGAAATCCAAAAACATTCCACAAAATTCCACAAACATCCCAACCAACTCCATAAATCTTCTCAAAACCCTACCAAATTCCAGAAATATCCCACAAAATCTACAAAAATTTCCAAAAAATTCCGCAAACATCCCACAAATTTCCACAAATATCCCAACAAACTCCCTAATTCTTATCAAAACCCTACCAAATTCCAGAAATATCCCACAAAATCTTTACAATTTACCACACAATTTAAGAAAAATCCCTCAAAATACTTCAAGCCTTCTCAAAATCTCACCAAATTCCAGAACATTCCACAACATTTCAAAAAAATCGCACAACATTCCAGAAACCTCCCACAAAATTCTTTACATTTTCGCAAAACTCCACCAAATTCCAGAAACATCCCACAAAATCTCCACAAATTTCCACACAATCTAAGAAATATACCTCAAAATTCTTCATGTCTCCTCAAAGTCTTTCGAAATTCCACAAACATCCCACACAATTCCCTAAATCTTTTCAAAACCCTTCCAAATAACAGAAACATCCCACCAAAACTCTTCCAATTTCCACAAAATTCCACAAACATTGCACAAAATTCCAGAAAAATCTTCTCAAAACCCTACCCAATTCCAGAAATATCCTGCAAAATCCCTCAAAAATCCCACCGAATTCCAAAAACATTCCATGGAATTCCACAAACATCCCAACCAACTCCATAAATCTTCTCAAAACCCTACCAAATTCCAGAAACATCCCACAAAAATCTCCAAAAATTTCCACAAAATTCTACAAACATCGCACAAAATTCCAGAAAAATCTTTTCACAACCCTACCAAATTCCAGAAACATCTTGCAAAATCCCTCAAAAATCCCACCAAATTCCAAAAACATTCCACGGAATACCACAAACATCCCAACACACTGCCTGAATCTTCTCAAAACCCTTCCAAATTCCAGAAACATCCCTCAAAATCTACAAAAATTTCCACAAAATTCCACAAACATCCCACAAAATTCCACAAACATCCCAACAAACTCACTAATTCTTATCAAAACCCTACCAAATTCCAAAAACCTCCCACAAAATCCTTTAAAATTTTGCAAAACTTTCTCAAATTCCAGAAACATCCCACAAAATCTTTACAAATTTCCACACATCCTAGAAAATTCCCTCAAAATTCTTCACGTTTCCTCAAAATCTCACCAAATTCCAGAACATTCCACAACATTTCAACGAAATCGCACAACATTCCAGAAACCTCCCACAAAATTCTTTACATTTTCACAAAACTCCACCAAATTACAGAAACATCCCACAAAATCTCCACAAATTTCCACACAATATAAGAAAAATACCTCAAAATTCTTCATGTCTCCTCAAAGTCTTTCGAAATTCCACAAACATCCCACACAATTCCCTAAATCTTTTCAAAACCCTTCCAAATAACAGAAACATCCCACAAAAACTCTTCCAACTTCCACAAAATTCCACAAACATCGCACAAAATTCCAGAAAAATCTTCTCAAAACCCTACCAAATTCCAGAAATATCCTGCAAAATCCCTCAAAAATCCCACCGAATTCCAAAAACATTCCACGGAATACCACAAACATCCCAACACACTGCCTGAATCTTCTCAAAACCCTTCCAAATTCCAGAAACATCCCACAAAATCTACAAAAATTTCCACAAAATTCCACAAACATCCCACAAAATTCCACAAACATCCCAACAAACTCACTAAATCTTCTCAAAACGCTACCAAATTCCAGAAACATCCCACAAAAACTTTCCCAATTTCCACAAAATTCCACAAACATTCCACAAAATTCCAGAAAAATCCCACAAAATTCCACAAACATCCCAACAAACTCACTAATTCTTATCAAAACCCTACCAAATTCCAGAAATATCCCACAAAATCTTTACAATTTACCACACAATCTAAGAAAAATACCACAAAATTCTTCATGTCTTCTCAAAACCCTACCAAATTCCAGAAACCTCCCACAAAATCCTTTACATTTTTGCAAAACTTTCTCAAATTCCAGAAACATCCCACAAAATCTTTACAAATTTCCACACATCCTAGAAAAATCCCTCAAAATTCTTCAAGCCTTCTCAAAATCTCACCAAATTCCAGAACATTCCACAACAATTCAAAGAAATCGCACAAAATTCCAGAAACCTCCCACAAAATTCTTTACATTTTCGCAAAACTCCACCAAATTCCAGAAACATCCCACAAAATCTCCACAAATTTCCACACAATCTAAGAAAAATACCTCAAAATTCTTCATGTCTCCTCAATGTCTTTCGAAATTCCACAAACATCCCACACAAGTCCCTAAATCTTTTCAAAACCCATCCAAATTCCAGAAACATCCCACAAAATCTCTTCCAATTTCCACAAAATTCCACAAACATTCCAACAAACTCACTAATTCTTATCAAAACCCTACCAACTTCCAGAAAAATCCCACAAAATCTCTTACAGTTTCCACAAAATTCCACAAACATCGCGCAAAATTTCAGAAAAATCTTCTCAAAACCATACCAAATTCCAGAAATATCCTGCAAAATCCCTCAAAAATCCCACCGAATTCCAAAAACATTCCATGGAATTCCACAAACATCCCAACCAACTCCATAAATCTTCTCAAAACCCTACCAAATTCCAGAAAAATCCCACAAAATCTACAAAAATTTCCAAAAAATTCCGCAAACATCCCACAAATTTCCACAAATATCCCAACAAACTCCCTAATTCTTATCAAAACCCTACCAAATTCCAGAAATATCCCACAAAATCTTTACAATTTACCACACAATTTAAGAAAAATCCCTCAAAATACTTCAAGCCTTCTCAAAATCTCACCAAATTCCAGAACATTCCACAACATTTCAAAAAAATCGCACAACATTCCAGAAACCTCCCACAAAATTCTTTACATTTTCGCAAAACTCCACCAAATTCCAGAAACATCCCACAAAATCTCCACAAATTTCCACACAATCTAAGAAATATACCTCAAAATTCTTCATGTCTCCTCAAAGTCTTTCGAAATTCCACAAACATCCCACACAATTCCCTAAATCTTTTCAAAACCCTTCCAAATAACAGAAACATCCCACCAAAACTCTTCCAATTTCCACAAAATTCCACAAACATTGCACAAAATTCCAGAAAAATCTTCTCAAAACCCTACCCAATTCCAGAAATATCCTGCAAAATCCCTCAAAAATCCCACCGAATTCCAAAAACATTCCATGGAATTCCACAAACATCCCAACCAACTCCATAAATCTTCTCAAAACCCTACCAAATTCCAGAAACATCCCACAAAAATCTCCAAAAATTTCCACAAAATTCTACAAACATCGCACAAAATTCCAGAAAAATCTTTTCACAACCCTACCAAATTCCAGAAACATCTTGCAAAATCCCTCAAAAATCCCACCAAATTCCAAAAACATTCCACGGAATACCACAAACATCCCAACACACTGCCTGAATCTTCTCAAAACCCTTCCAAATTCCAGAAACATCCCTCAAAATCTACAAAAATTTCCACAAAATTCCACAAACATCCCACAAAATTCCACAAACATCCCAACAAACTCACTAATTCTTATCAAAACCCTACCAAATTCCAAAAACCTCCCACAAAATCCTTTAAAATTTTGCAAAACTTTCTCAAATTCCAGAAACATCCCACAAAATCTTTACAAATTTCCACACATCCTAGAAAATTCCCTCAAAATTCTTCACGTTTCCTCAAAATCTCACCAAATTCCAGAACATTCCACAACATTTCAACGAAATCGCACAACATTCCAGAAACCTCCCACAAAATTCTTTACATTTTCACAAAACTCCACCAAATTACAGAAACATCCCACAAAATCTCCACAAATTTCCACACAATATAAGAAAAATACCTCAAAATTCTTCATGTCTCCTCAAAGTCTTTCGAAATTCCACAAACATCCCACACAATTCCCTAAATCTTTTCAAAACCCTTCCAAATAACAGAAACATCCCACAAAAACTCTTCCAACTTCCACAAAATTCCACAAACATCGCACAAAATTCCAGAAAAATCTTCTCAAAACCCTACCAAATTCCAGAAATATCCTGCAAAATCCCTCAAAAATCCCACCGAATTCCAAAAACATTCCACGGAATACCACAAACATCCCAACACACTGCCTGAATCTTCTCAAAACCCTTCCAAATTCCAGAAACATCCCACAAAATCTACAAAAATTTCCACAAAATTCCACAAACATCCCACAAAATTCCACAAACATCCCAACAAACTCACTAAATCTTCTCAAAACGCTACCAAATTCCAGAAACATCCCACAAAAACTTTCCCAATTTCCACAAAATTCCACAAACATTCCACAAAATTCCAGAAAAATCCCACAAAATTCCACAAACATCCCAACAAACTCACTAATTCTTATCAAAACCCTACCAAATTCCAGAAATATCCCACAAAATCTTTACAATTTACCACACAATCTAAGAAAAATACCACAAAATTCTTCATGTCTTCTCAAAACCCTACCAAATTCCAGAAACCTCCCACAAAATCCTTTACATTTTTGCAAAACTTTCTCAAATTCCAGAAACATCCCACAAAATCTTTACAAATTTCCACACATCCTAGAAAAATCCCTCAAAATTCTTCAAGCCTTCTCAAAATCTCACCAAATTCCAGAACATTCCACAACAATTCAAAGAAATCGCACAAAATTCCAGAAACCTCCCACAAAATTCTTTACATTTTCGCAAAACTCCACCAAATTCCAGAAACATCCCACAAAATCTCCACAAATTTCCACACAATCTAAGAAAAATACCTCAAAATTCTTCATGTCTCCTCAATGTCTTTCGAAATTCCACAAACATCCCACACAAGTCCCTAAATCTTTTCAAAACCCATCCAAATTCCAGAAACATCCCACAAAATCTCTTCCAATTTCCACAAAATTCCACAAACATTCCAACAAACTCACTAATTCTTATCAAAACCCTACCAACTTCCAGAAAAATCCCACAAAATCTCTTACAATTTCCACAAAATTCCACAAACATCGCGCAAAATTTCAGAAAAATCTTCTCAAAACCATACCAAATTCCAGAAATATCCTGCAAAATCCCTCAAAAATCCCACCGAATTCCAAAAACATTCCATGGAATTCCACAAACATCCCAACCAACTCCATAAATCTTCTCAAAACCCTACCAAATTCCAGAAAAATCCCACAAAATCTTTACAATTTACCACACAATCTAAGAAAAATACCTCAAAATTCTTCATGTCTTCTCAAAACCCTACCAAATTCCAGGAACCTCCCACAAAATCCTTTACATTTTTGCAAAACTTTCTCAAATTCCAGAAACATCCCACAAAATCTTTACAGATTTCCACACATCCTAGAAAAATCCCTCAAAATTCTTCAAGCCTTCTCAGAATCTCACCAAATTCCAGAACATTCCACAACATTTCAACGAAATCGCACAACATTCCAGAAACCTCCCACAAAATTCTTTACATTTTCACAAAACTCCACCAAATTCCAGAAACATCCCACAAAATTCTAGAAAAATCTTTTCAAAACCCCACCAAATTCCAGAAACTTCCCACAAAATCTTTACAAATTTCCACACATCCTAGAAAATTCCCTCAAAATTCTTCACGTTTCCTCAAAATCTCACCAAATTCCAGAACATTCAACAACATTTCAATGAAATCGCACAACATTCCAGAAACCTCCCACAAAATTCTTTACATTTTCACAAAACTCCACCAAATTACAGAAACATCCCACAAAATCTCCACAAATTTCCACACAATATAAGCAAAATACTTCAAAATTCTTCATGTCCCCTCAAAGTCTTTCGAAATTCCACAAACATCCCACACAATTCCCTAAATCTTCTCAAAACCCTTCCAAATTTTAGCAACATCCGACAAAAACTCTTCCTATTTCCAAAAATTCTACAAACATCCCACAAAATTCCAGAAAAATCTTCTCATAACCCTACCAAATTCCAGAAATATCCCACAAAATCTCCACAAATTACCACACAATCTAAAAAAACCCCTCAAAATTCTTCATGTCTCCTCAAAGTCTATCAAATTCCAGAAACATCCCACAAAATCTCCACAAATTACCACACAATCTAAGAAAAATACCTCAAAATTCTTCATGTCTTCTCAAAGTCTTTCGAAATTCCACAAACTTCCCACACAATTCCCTAAATCTTCTCAAAACCCTTCCAAATTCCAGAAACATCCCACAAAATCTCTTCCAATTTCCACAAAATTCCACAAACATTGCACAAAATTCCAGAAAAATCTTCTCAAAACCCTACCAAATTCCAGAAATATCCTGCAAAATCCCTCAAAAATCCCACCGAAATCCAAAAACATTCCACGGAATTCCACAAACATCCCAACCAACTCCATAAATCTTCTCAAAACCCTACCAAATTCCAGAAATATCCCACAAAATCTACAAAAATTTCCAAAAAATTCCACAAACATCCCACAAAATTCCACAAATATCCCAACAAACTCCCTAATTCTTATCAAAACCCTACCAAATTCCAGAAATATCCCACAAAATCTTTACAATTTACCACACAATCTAAGAAAAATCCCTCAAAATACTTCAAGCCTTCTCAAAATCTCACCAAATTCCAGAACATTCCACAACATTTCAAAAAAATCGCACAACATTCCAGAAACCTCCCACAAAATTCTTTACATTTTCACAAAACTCCACCAAATTCCAGAAACATCCCACAAAATCTCCACAAATTTCCACACAATCTAAGAAATATACCTCAAAATTCTTCATGTCTCCTCAAAGTCTTTCGAAACTCCACAAACATCCCACACAATTCCCTAAATCTTTTCAAAACCTTTCGAAATAACAGAAACATCCCACAAAAACTTTTCCAATTTCCACAAAATTCCACAAACATTGCACAAAATTCCAGAAAAATCTTCTCAAAACCCTAACAAATTCCAGAAATATCTTGCAAAATCCCTCAAAAATCCCACCAAATTCCAAAAGCATTCCACGGAATACCACAAACATCCCAACACACTGCCTGAATCTTCTCAAAACCCTTCCAAATTCCAGAAACATCCCTCAAAATCTACAAAAATTTCCACAAAATTCCACAAACATCCCACAAAATTCCACAAACATCCCAACAAACTCACTAATTCTTATCAAAACCCTACCAAATTCCAGAAACATCCCACAAAAACTTTCCCAATTTCCACAAAATTCCACAAACATTCCACAAAATTCCAGAAAAATCCCACAAAATTCCACAAACATCCCAACAAACTCACTAATTCTTATCAAAACCCTACCAAATTCCAGAAATATCCCACAAAATCTTTACAATTTACCACACAATTTAAGAAAAATACCTCAAAATTCTTCATGTCTTCTCAAAACCCTACCAAATTCCAAAAACCTCCCACTAAATCCTTTACAATTTTGCAAAACTTTTTCAAATTCCAAAAACATCCCACAATATCTTTACAAATTTCCACACATCTAAGAAAAATCCCTCAAAATTCTTCAAGCCTTCTCAAAATCTCACCAAATTCCAGAACATTCCACAACATTTCAAAAAAATCGCACAACATTCCAGAAACCTCCCACAAAATTCTTTACATTTTCACAAAACTCCACCAAATTCCAGAAACATCCCACAAAATCTCCACAAATTTCCACACAATCTAAGAAAAATCCCTCAAAATTCTTCATGTCTCCTCAAAGTCTTTCGAAATTCCACAAACATCCCACACAATTCCCTAAGTCTTTTCAAAACCCTTCCAAATAACAGAAACATCCCACAAAAACTCTTCCAATTTCCACAAAATTCCACAAACATCGCACAAAATTCCAGAAAAATCTTCTCAAAACCCTACCAAATTCCAGAAATATCCTGCAAAATCCCTCAAAAATCCCAGCGAATTCCAAAAACATTCCATGGAATTCCACAAACATCCCAACCAACTCCATAAATCTTCTCAAAACCCTACCAAATTCCAGAAACATCCCACAAAAATCTCCAAAAATTTCCACAAAATTCTACAAACATCGCACGAAATTCCAGAAAAATCTTCTCAAAACCCTACCAAATTCCAGAAATATCCCACAAAATCTACAAAAATTTCCACAAAATTCCACAAAAATCCCACAAAATTCCACAAATATCACAACAAACTCCCTAATTCTTATCAAAACCCTACCAAATTCCAGAAATATCCCACAAAATCTTTACAATTTACCACACAATCTAAGAAAAATCCTTCAAAATACTTCAAGCCTTCTCAAAATCTCACCAAATTCCAGAACATTCCAAAACATTTCAAAAAAATCGCACAACCTTCCAGAAACCTCCTACAAAATTCTTTACAATTTCACAAAACCCTACCAAATTGCAGAAACTTCCCACTAAACCTCCACCAATTTGCACACAATCTAAGAAAAATCTTTCAAAATTCTTCAAGTCTAGTCAAAATCCCAAAAAATTCCAGAAACATCCCACCAAATTCCAGAAAAATCACACAAAATTCCACATACATCCCATCAAACTCCCTAAATCTTCTCAAAACCCTACCAAATTCCAGAAACATCCCACAAAATTTTCCCAATTTCCACACAATCTAAGAAAAATACCTCAAAATTCTTCATGTCTCCTCAAAGTCTTACAAATTCCACAAACATCCCACAAAATTCCACAAACATCCCAACAAACTCCTTAAACCTTCTCAAAGCCCTACCAAATTCCGGAAACATCTCACAAAATTCTAGAAAAATCTTCTCAAAACCCCACCAAATTCCAGAAACTTCCCACAAAATCTTTACAAATTTCCACACATCCTAGAAAATTCCCTCAAAATTCTTCACGTCTCCTCAAAATCTCACCAAATTCCAGAACATTCCACAACATTTCAAAGAAATCACACAACATTCCAGAAACCTCCCACAAAATTCTTTACATTTTCGCAAAACTCTATCGAATTCCAGAAACATCCCCCAAAAATCTCCACAAATTTACACACAATCTAAGAAAAATACCTCAATTGCTTCATATCTCCTCAGTCCTTAAAATTGCAGAAACATCCCACAAAATTCCACAAAAATCCCACAGAATTCCAGAAACATCGCACATAATTCCACAAACATCCCAACAAACTCCCTGAATCTTCTCAAAACCCTACCACATTCCCGAAAAATCCCACAAAACTTTTCCAATTTCCACTCATCCTAGAAAAATCCCTCAAAATTCTTCAAGTCTCTTTAAAATCTTACCAAATTCCAGAACATTCCACAACATTCCAAAAAAATCGCACAACCTTCCAGAAACCTCCTACAAAATTCTTTACAATTTCACAAAACCCTACCAAATTCCAGAAACTTCCCACTAAACCTCCACCAATTTGCACACAATCTAAGAAAAATCTTTCAAAATTCTTCAAGTCTAGTCAAAATCCCAAAAAATTCCAGAAACATCCCACCAAATTCCAGAAAAATTACACAAAATTCCACATACATCCCATCAAACTCCCTAAATCTTCTCAAAACCCTACCAAATTCCAGAAACATCCCACAAAAACTTTTCCAATTTCCACACAATCTAAGAAAAATACCTCAAAATTCTTCATGTCTCCTCAAAGTCTTACAAATTCCACAAACATCCCACAAAATTCCACAAACATCCCAACAAACTCCTTAAACCTTCTCAAAACCCCACCAAATTCCAGAAACATCCCACAAAATCTTTACAAATTTCCACACATCCTAGAAAATTCCCTCAAAATTCTTCAAGTCTCCTCAAAATCTCACCAAATTCCAGAACATTCCACAACATTTCAAAGAAATCGCACAACATTCCAGAAACCTCCCACAAAATTCTTTACATTTTCACAAAACTCCACCAAATTCCAGAAACATCCCACAAAATCTCCACAAATTTCCACACAATCTAAGAAAAATACCTCAAAATTCTTCATGTCTCCTCAAAGTCTTTCGAAATTCCACAAACATCCCACACAATTCCCTAAATCTTTTCAAAACCCTTCCAAATAACAGAAACATCCCACAAAAACTCTTCCAATTTCCACAAAATTCCACAAACATTGCACAAAATTCCAGAAAAATCTTCTCAAAACCCTACCAAATTCCAGAAATATCCTGCAAAATCCCTCAAAAATCCCACCGAATTCCAAAAACATTCCATGGAATTCCACAAACATCCCAACCAAGTCCATAAATCTTCTCAAAACCCTACCAAATTCCAGAAACATCCCACAAAAATCTCCAAAAATTTCCACAAAATTCTACAAACATCGCACGAAATTCCAGAAAAATCTTCTCAAAACCCTACCAAATTCCAGAAATATCCCACAAAATCTACAAAAATTTCCACAAAATTCCACAAAAATCCCACAAAATTCCACAAATATCACAACAAACTCCCTAATTCTTATCAAAACCCTACCAAATTCCAGAAATATCCCACAAAATCTTTACAATTTACCACACAATCTAAGAAAAATCCTTCAAAATACTTCAAGCCTTCTCAAAATCTCACCAAATTCCAGAACATTCCAAAACATTTCAAAAAAATCGCACAACCTTCCAGAAACCTCCTACAAAATTCTTTACAATTTCACAAAACCCTACCAAATTGCAGAAACTTCCCACTAAACCTCCACCAATTTGCACACAATCTAAGAAAAATCTTTCAAAATTCTTCAAGTCTAGTCAAAATCCCACAAAATTCCAGAAACATCCCACCAAATTCCAGAAAAATCACACAAAATTCCACATACATCCCATCAAACTCCCTAAATCTTCTCAAAACCCTACCAAATTCCAGAAACATCCCACAAAATTTTCCCAATTTCCACACAATCTAAGAAAAATACCTCAAAATTCTTCATGTCTCCTCAAAGTCTTACAAATTCCACAAACATCCCACAAAATTCCACAAACATCCCAACAAACTCCTTAAACCTTCTCAAAGCCCTACCAAATTCCGGAAACATCTCACAAAATTCTAGAAAAATCTTCTCAAAACCCCACCAAATTCCAGAAACTTCCCACAAAATCTTTACAAATTTCCACACATCCTAGAAAATTCCCTCAAAATTCTTCACGTCTCCTCAAAATCTCACCAAATTCCAGAACATTCCACAACATTTCAAAGAAATCACACAACATTCCAGAAACCTCCCACAAAATTCTTTACATTTTCGCAAAACTCTATCGAATTCCAGAAACATCCCCCAAAAATCTCCACAAATTTACACACAATCTAAGAAAAATACCTCAATTGCTTCATATCTCCTCAGTCCTTAAAATTGCAGAAACATCCCACAAAATTCCACAAAAATCCCACAGAATTCCAGAAACATCGCACATAATTCCACAAACATCCCAACAAACTCCCTGAATCTTCTCAAAACCCTACCACATTCCCGAAAAATCCCACAAAACTTTTCCAATTTCCACTCATCCTAGAAAAATCCCTCAAAATTCTTCAAGTCTCTTTAAAATCTTACCAAATTCCAGAACATTCCACAACATTCCAAAAAAATCGCACAACCTTCCAGAAACCTCCTACAAAATTCTTTACAATTTCACAAAACCCTACCAAATTGCAGAAACTTCCCACTAAACCTCCACCAATTTGCACACAATCTAAGAAAAATCTTTCAAAATTCTTCAAGTCTAGTCAAAATCCCAAAAAATTCCAGAAACATCCCACCAAATTCCAGAAAAATCACACAAAATTCCACATACATCCCATCAAACTCCCTAAATCTTCTCAAAACCCTACCAAATTCCAGAAACATCCCACAAAAACTTTTCCAATTTCCACACAATCTAAGAAAAATACCTCAAAATTCTTCATGTCTCCTCAAAGTCTTACAAATTCCACAAACATCCCACAAAATTCCACAAACATCCCAACAAACTCCTTAAACCTTCTCAAAACCCCACCAAATTCCAGAAACATCCCACAAAATCTTTACAAATTTCCACACATCCTAGAAAATTCCCTCAAAATTCTTCACGTCTCCTCAAAATCTCACCAAATTCCAGAACATTCCACAACATTTCAAAGAAATCGCACAACATTCCAGAAACCTCCCACAAAATTCTTTACATTTTCACAAAACTCCACCAAATTCCAGAAACATCCCACAAAATCTCCACAAATTTCCACACAATATAAGAAAAATACCTCAAAATTCTTCATGTCTCCTCAAAGTCTTTCGAAATTCCACAAACATCCCACACAATTCCCTAAATCTTTTCAAAACCCTTCCAAATAACAGAAACATCCCACAAAAACTCTTCCAACTTCCACAAAATTCCACAAACATCGCACAAAATTCCAGAAAAATCTTCTCAAAACCCTACCCAATTCCAGAAATATCCTGCAAAATCCCTCAAAAATCCCACCGAATTCCAAAAACATTCCATGGAATTCCACAAACATCCCAACCAACTCCATAAATCTTCTCAAAACCCTTCCAAATTTCAGAAACATCCCACAAAAATCTCCAAAAATTTCCACAAAATTCTACAAACATCGCACAAAATTCCAGAAAAATCTTTTCACAACCCTACCAAATTCCAGAAACATCTTGCAAAATCCCTCTAAAATCCCACCAAATTCCAAAAACATTCCATGGAATTCCACAAACATCCCAACACACTGCCTGAATCTTCTCAAAACCCTTCCAAATTTCAGAAACATCCCACAAAATCTACAAAAATTTCCACAAAATTCCACAAACATCCCACAAAAATCCACAAACATCCCAACAAACTCCCTAAATCTTCTCAAAACCCTACCAAATTCCAGAAACATCCCACAAAAACTTTCCCAATTTCCACAAAATTCCACAAACATTCCACAGAATTCCAGAAAAATCCCACAAAATTCCACAAACATCCCAACACACTCCGTAAGTCTTATCAAAACCCTACCAAATTCCAGAAACATCCCACAAAATCTCCACAAATTTCCACACAATATAAGAAAAATACCTCAAAATTCTTCATGTCTCCTCAAAGTCTTTCGAAATTCCACAAACATCCCACACAATTCCCTAAATCTTTTCAAAACCCTTCCAAATAACAGAAACATCCCACCAAAACTCTTCCAATTTCCACAAAATTCCACAAACATCGCACAAAATTCCAGAAAAATCTTCTCAAAACCCTACCAAATTCCAGAAATATCCTGAAAAATCCCTCAAAAATCCCACCGAATTCCAAAAACATTACACGGAATTCCACAAACATCCCAACCAACTCCATAAATCTTCTCAAAACCCTACCAAATTCCAGAAACATCCCACAAAAATCTCCAAAAATTTCCACAAAATTCTACAAACATCGCACGAAATTCCAGAAAAATCTTCTCAAAACCCTACCAAATTCCAGAAATATCCCACAAAATCTACAAAAATTTCCACAAAATTCCACAAAAATCCCACAAAATTCCACAAATATCACAACAAACTCCCTAATTCTTATCAAAACCCTACCAAATTCCAGAAATATCCCACAAAATCTTTACAATTTACCACACAATCTAAGAAAAATCCTTCAAAATACTTCAAGCCTTCTCAAAATCTCACCAAATTCCAGAACATTCCAAAACATTTCAAAAAAATCGCACAACCTTCCAGAAACCTCCTACAAAATTCTTTACAATTTCACAAAACCCTACCAAATTGCAGAAACTTCCCACTAAACCTCCACCAATTTGCACACAATCTAAGAAAAATCTTTCAAAATTCTTCAAGTCTAGTCAAAATCCCACAAAATTCCAGAAACATCCCACCAAATTCCAGAAAAATCACACAAAATTCCACATACATCCCATCAAACTCCCTAAATCTTCTCAAAACCCTACCAAATTCCAGAAACATCCCACAAAATTTTCCCAATTTCCACACAATCTAAGAAAAATACCTCAAAATTCTTCATGTCTCCTCAAAGTCTTACAAATTCCACAAACATCCCACAAAATTCCACAAACATCCCAACAAACTCCTTAAACCTTCTCAAAGCCCTACCAAATTCCGGAAACATCTCACAAAATTCTAGAAAAATCTTCTCAAAACCCCACCAAATTCCAGAAACTTCCCACAAAATCTTTACAAATTTCCACACATCCTAGAAAATTCCCTCAAAATTCTTCACGTCTCCTCAAAATCTCACCAAATTCCAGAACATTCCACAACATTTCAAAGAAATCACACAACATTCCAGAAACCTCCCACAAAATTCTTTACATTTTCGCAAAACTCTATCGAATTCCAGAAACATCCCCCAAAAATCTCCACAAATTTACACACAATCTAAGAAAAATACCTCAATTGCTTCATATCTCCTCAGTCCTTAAAATTGCAGAAACATCCCACAAAATTCCACAAAAATCCCACAGAATTCCAGAAACATCGCACATAATTCCACAAACATCCCAACAAACTCCCTGAATCTTCTCAAAACCCTACCACATTCCCGAAAAATCCCACAAAACTTTTCCAATTTCCACTCATCCTAGAAAAATCCCTCAAAATTCTTCAAGTCTCTTTAAAATCTTACCAAATTCCAGAACATTCCACAACATTCCAAAAAAATCGCACAACCTTCCAGAAACCTCCTACAAAATTCTTTACAATTTCACAAAACCCTACCAAATTGCAGAAACTTCCCACTAAACCTCCACCAATTTGCACACAATCTAAGAAAAATCTTTCAAAATTCTTCAAGTCTAGTCAAAATCCCAAAAAATTCCAGAAACATCCCACCAAATTCCAGAAAAATCACACAAAATTCCACATACATCCCATCAAACTCCCTAAATCTTCTCAAAACCCTACCAAATTCCAGAAACATCCCACAAAAACTTTTCCAATTTCCACACAATCTAAGAAAAATACCTCAAAATTCTTCATGTCTCCTCAAAGTCTTACAAATTCCACAAACATCCCACAAAATTCCACAAACATCCCAACAAACTCCTTAAACCTTCTCAAAACCCCACCAAATTCCAGAAACATCCCACAAAATCTTTACAAATTTCCACACATCCTAGAAAATTCCCTCAAAATTCTTCACGTCTCCTCAAAATCTCACCAAATTCCAGAACATTCCACAACATTTCAAAGAAATCGCACAACATTCCAGAAACCTCCCACAAAATTCTTTACATTTTCACAAAACTCCACCAAATTCCAGAAACATCCCACAAAATCTCCACAAATTTCCACACAATCTAAGAAAAATACCTCAAAATTCTTCATGTCTCCTCAAAGTCTTTCGAAATTCCACAAACATCCCACACAATTCCCTAAATCTTTTCAAAACCCTTCCAAATAACAGAAACATCCCACAAAAACTCTTCCAACTTCCACAAAATTCCACAAACATCGCACAAAATTCCAGAAAAATCTTCTCAAAACCCTACCCAATTCCAGAAATATCCTGCAAAATCCCTCAAAAATCCCACCGAAATCCAAAAACATTCCACGGAATTCCACAAACATCCCAACCAACTCCATAAATCTTCTCAAAACCCTACCAAATTCCAGAAACATCCCACAAAAATCTCCAAAAATTTCCACAAAATTCTACAAACATCGCACAAAATTCCAGAAAAATCTTTTCACAACCCTACCAAATTCCAGAAACATCTTGCAAAATCCCTCTAAAATCCCACCAAATTCCAAAAACATTCCACGGAATTCCACAAACATCCCAACACACTGCCTGAATCTTCTCAAAACCCTTCCAAATTTCAGAAACATCCCACAAAATCTACAAAAATTTCCACAAAATTCCACAAACATCCCACAAAAATCCACAAACATCCCAACAAACTCCCTAAATCTTCTCAAAACTCTACCAAATTCCAGAAACATCCCACAAAAACTTTCCCAATTTCCACAAAATTCCACAAACATTCCACAAAATTCCAGAAAAATCCCACAAAATTCCACAAACATCCCAACACACTCCGTAAGTCTTATCAAAACCCTACCAAATTCCAGAAACATCCCACAAAATCTCCACAAATTTCCACACAATCTAAGAAAAATACCTCAAAATTCTTCATGTCTCCTCAAAGTCTTTCGAAATTCCACAAACATCCCACACAATTCCCTAAATCTTTTCAAAACCCTTCCAAATAACAGAAACATCCCACAAAAACTCTTCCAATTTCCACAAAATTCCACAAACATTGCACAAAATTCCAGAAAAATCTTCTCAAAACCCTACCAAATTCCAGAAATATCCTGCAAAATCCCTCAAAAATCCCACCGAATTCCAAAAACATTCCATGGAATTCCATAAACATCCCAACCAACTCCATAAATCTTCTCAAAACCCTACCAAATTCCAGAAACATCCCACAAAAATCTCCAAAAATTTCCACAAAATTCTACAAACATCGCACGAAATTCCAGAAAAATCTTCTCAAAACCCTACCAAATTCCAGAAATATCCCACAAAATCTACAAAAATTTCCACAAAATTCCACAAAAATCCCACAAAATTCCACAAATATCACAACAAACTCCCTAATTCTTATCAAGACCCTACCAAATTCCAGAAATATCCCACAAAATCTTTACAATTTACCACACAATCTAAGAAAAATCCTTCAAAATACTTCAAGCCTTCTCAAAATCTCACCAAATTCCAGAACATTCCAAAACATTTCAAAAAAATCGCACAACCTTCCAGAAACCTCCTACAAAATTCTTTACAATTTCACAAAACCCTACCAAATTGCAGAAACTTCCCACTAAACCTCCACCAATTTGCACACAATCTAAGAAAAATCTTTCAAAATTCTTCAAGTCTAGTCAAAATCCCACAAAATTCCAGAAACATCCCACCAAATTCCAGAAAAATCACACAAAATTCCACATACATCCCATCAAACTCCCTAAATCTTCTCAAAACCCTACCAAATTCCAGAAACATCCCACAAAATTTTCCCAATTTCCACACAATCTAAGAAAAATACCTCAAAATTCTTCATGTCTCCTCAAAGTCTTACAAATTCCACAAACATCCCACAAAATTCCACAAACATCCCAACAAACTCCTTAAACCTTCTCAAAGCCCTACCAAATTCCGGAAACATCTCACAAAATTCTAGAAAAATCTTCTCAAAACCCCACCAAATTCCAGAAACTTCCCACAAAATCTTTACAAATTTCCACACATCCTAGAAAATTCCCTCAAAATTCTTCACGTCTCCTCAAAATCTCACCAAATTCCAGAACATTCCACAACATTTCAAAGAAATCACACAACATTCCAGAAACCTCCCACAAAATTCTTTACATTTTCGCAAAACTCTATCGAATTCCAGAAACATCCCCCAAAAATCTCCACAAATTTACACACAATCTAAGAAAAATACCTCAATTGCTTCATATCTCCTCAGTCCTTAAAATTGCAGAAACATCCCACAAAATTCCACAAAAATCCCACAGAATTCCAGAAACATCGCACATAATTCCACAAACATCCCAACAAACTCCCTGAATCTTCTCAAAACCCTACCACATTCCCGAAAAATCCCACAAAACTTTTCCAATTTCCACTCATCCTAGAAAAATCCCTCAAAATTCTTCAAGTCTCTTTAAAATCTTACCAAATTCCAGAACATTCCACAACATTCCAAAAAAATCGCACAACCTTCCAGAAACCTCCTACAAAATTCTTTACAATTTCACAAAACCCTACCAAATTGCAGAAACTTCCCACTAAACCTCCACCAATTTGCACACAATCTAAGAAAAATCTTTCAAAATTCTTCAAGTCTAGTCAAAATCCCAAAAAATTCCAGAAACATCCCACCAAATTCCAGAAAAATCACACAAAATTCCACATACATCCCATCAAACTCCCTAAATCTTCTCAAAACCCTACCAAATTCCAGAAACATCCCACAAAAACTTTTCCAATTTCCACACAATCTAAGAAAAATACCTCAAAATTCTTCATGTCTCCTCAAAGTCTTACAAATTCCACAAACATCCCACAAAATTCCACAAACATCCCAACAAACTCCTTAAACCTTCTCAAAACCCCACCAAATTCCAGAAACATCCCACAAAATCTTTACAAATTTCCACACATCCTAGAAAATTCCCTCAAAATTCTTCACGTCTCCTCAAAATCTCACCAAATTCCAGAACATTCCACAACATTTCAAAGAAATCGCACAACATTCCAGAAACCTCCCACAAAATTCTTTACATTTTCACAAAACTCCACCAATTTCCAGAAACATCCCACAAAATCTCCACAAATTTCCACACAATCTAAGAAAAATACCTCAAAATTCTTCATGTCTCCTCAAAGTCTTTCGAAATTCCACAAACATCCCACACAATTCCCTAAATCTTTTCAAAACCCTTCCAAATAACAGAAACATCCCACAAAAACTCTTCCAATTTCCACAAAATTCCACAAACATCGCACAAAATTCCAGAAAAATCTTCTCAAAACCCTAACAAATTCCAGAAATATCCTGCAAAATCCCTCAAAAATCCCACCGAAATCCAAAAACATTCCACGGAATTCCACAAACATCCCAACCAACTCCATAAATCTTCTCAAAACCCTACCAAATTCCAGAAACATCCCACAAAAATCTCCAAAAATTTCCACAAAATTCTACAAACATCGCACGAAATTCCAGAAAAATCTTCTCAAAACCCTACCAAATTCCAGAAATATCCCACAAAATCTACAAAAATTTCCACAAAATTCCACAAATATCCCACAAAATTCCACAAATATCACAACAAACTCCCTAATTCTTATCAAGACCCTACCAAATTCCAGAAATATCCCACAAAATCTTTACAATTTACCACACAATCTAAGAAAAATCCCTCAAAATACTTCAAGCCTTCTCAAAATCTCACCAAATTCCAGAACATTCCAAAACATTTCAAAAAAATCGCACAACCTTCCAGAAACCTCCTACAAAATTCTTTACAATTTCACAAAACCCTACCAAATTGCAGAAACTTCCCACTAAACCTCCACCAATTTGCACACAATCTAAACAAAATCTTTCAAAATTCTTCAAGTCTAGTCAAAATCCCACGAAATTCCAGAAACATCCCACCAAATTCCAGAAAAATCACACAAAATTCCACATACATCCCATCAAACTCCCTAAATCTTCTCAAAACCCTACCAAATTCCAGAAACATCCCACAAAATTTTCCCAATTTCCACACAATCTAAGAAAAATACCTCAAAATTCTTCATGTCTCCTCAAAGTCTTACAAATTCCACAAACATCCCACAAAATTCCACAAACATCCCAACAAACTCCTTAAACCTTCTCAAAACCCCACCAAATTCCAGAAACATCCCCCAAAAATCTCCACAAATTTACACACAATCTAAGAAAAATACCTCAATTGCTTCATATCTCCTCAGTCCTTAAAATTGCAGAAACATCCCACAAAATTCCACAAAAATCCCACAGAATTCCAGAAACATCGCACATAATTCCACAAACATCCCAACAAACTCCCTGAATCTTCTCAAAACCCTACCACATTCCCGAAAAATCCCACAAAACTTTTCCAATTTCCACTCATCCTAGAAAAATCCCTCAAAATTCTTCAAGTCTCTTTAAAATCTTACCAAATTCCAGAACATTCCACAACATTCCAAAAAAATCGCACAACCTTCCAGAAACCTCCTACAAAATTCTTTACAATTTCACAAAACCCTACCAAATTGCAGAAACTTCCCACTAAACCTCCACCAATTTGCACACAATCTAAGAAAAATCTTTCAAAATTCTTCAAGTCTAGTCAAAATCCCAAAAAATTCCAGAAACATCCCACCAAATTCCAGAAAAATCACACAAAATTCCACATACATCCCATCAAACTCCCTAAATCTTCTCAAAACCCTACCAAATTCCAGAAACATCCCACAAAAACTTTTCCAATTTCCACACAATCTAAGAAAAATACCTCAAAATTCTTCATGTCTCCTCAAAGTCTTACAAATTCCACAAACATCCCACAAAATTCCACAAACATCCCAACAAACTCCTTAAACCTTCTCAAAACCCCACCAAATTCCAGAAACATCCCACAAAATCTTTACAAATTTCCACACATCCTAGAAAATTCCCTCAAAATTCTTCACGTCTCCTCAAAATCTCACCAAATTCCAGAACATTCCACAACATTTCAAAGAAATCGCACAACATTCCAGAAACCTCCCACAAAATTCTTTACATTTTCACAAAACTCCACCAAATTCCAGAAACATCCCACAAAATCTCCACAAATTTCCACACAATCTAAGAAAAATACCTCAAAATTCTTCATGTCTCCTCAAAGTCTTTCGAAATTCCACAAACATCCCACACAATTCCCTAAATCTTTTCAAAACCCTTCCAAATAACAGAAACATCCCACAAAAACTCTTCCAACTTCCACAAAATTCCACAAACATCGCACAAAATTCCAGAAAAATCTTCTCAAAACCCTACCCAATTCCAGAAATATCCTGCAAAATCCCTCAAAAATCCCACCGAAATCCAAAAACATTCCACGGAATTCCACAAACATCCCAACCAACTCCATAAATCTTCTCAAAACCCTTCCAAATTTCAGAAACATCCCACAAAAATCTCCAAAAATTTCCACAAAATTCTACAAACATCGCACAAAATTCCAGAAAAATCTTTTCACAACCCTACCAAATTCCAGAAACATCTTGCAAAATCCCTCTAAAATCCCACCAAATTCCAAAAACATTCCACGGAATTCCACAAACATCCCAACACACTGCCTGAATCTTCTCAAAACCCTTCCAAATTTCAGAAACATCCCACAAAATCTACAAAAATTTCCACAAAATTCCACAAACATCCCACAAAAATCCACAAACATCCCAACAAACTCCCTAAATCTTCTCAAAACCCTACCAAATTCCAGAAACATCCCACAAAAACTTTCCCAATTTCCACAAAATTCCACAAACATTCCACAAAATTCCAGAAAAATCCCACAAAATTCCACAAACATCCCAACACACTCCGTAAGTCTTATCAAAACCCTACCAAATTCCAGAAACATCCCACAAAATCTCCACAAATTTCCACACAATCTAAGAAAAATACCTCAAAATTCTTCATGTCTCCTCAAAGTCTTTCGAAATTCCACAAACATCCCACACAATTCCCTAAATCTTTTCAAAACCCTTCCAAATAACAGAAACATCCCACAAAAACTCTTCCAATTTCCACAAAATTCCACAAACATCGCAAAAAATTCCAGAAAAATCTTCTCAAAACCCTACCAAATTCCAGAAATATCCTGAAAAATCCCTCAAAAATCCCACCGAATTCCAAAAACATTACACGGAATTCCACAAACATCCCAACCAACTCCATAAATCTTCTCAAAACCCTACCAAATTCCAGAAACATCCCACAAAAATCTCCAAAAATTTCCACAAAATTCTACAAACATCGCACGAAATTCCAGAAAAATCTTCTCAAAACCCTACCAAATTCCAGAAATATCCCACAAAATCTACAAAAATTTCCACAAAATTCCACAAATATCCCACTAAATTCCACAAATATCACAACAAACACCCTAATTCTTATCAAGACCCTACCAAATTCCAGAAATATCCCACAAAATCTTTACAATTTACCACACAATCTAAGAAAAATCCCTCAAAATACTTCAAGCCTTCTCAAAATCTCACCAAATTCCAGAACATTCCAAAACATTTCAAAAAAATCGCACAACCTTCCAGAAACCTCCTACAAAATTCTTTACAATTTCACAAAACCCTACCAAATTGCAGAAACTTCCCACTAAACCTCCACCAATTTGCACACAATCTAAGAAAAATCTTTCAAAATTCTTCAAGTCTAGTCAAAATCCCACAAAATTCCAGAAACATCCCACCAAATTCCAGAAAAATCACACAAAATTCCACATACATCCCATCAAACTCCCTAAATCTTCTCAAAACCCTACCAAATTCCAGAAACATCCCACAAAATTTTCCCAATTTCCACACAATCTAAGAAAAATACCTCAAAATTCTTCATGTCTCCTCAAAGTCTTACAAATTCCACAAACATCCCACAAAATTCCACAAACATCCCAACAAACTCCTTAAACCTTCTCAAAGCCCTACCAAATTCCGGAAACATCTCACAAAATTCTAGAAAAATCTTCTCAAAACCCCACCAAATTCCAGAAACTTCCCACAAAATCTTTACAAATTTCCACACATCCTAGAAAATTCCCTCAAAATTCTTCACGTCTCCTCAAAATCTCACCAAATTCCAGAACATTCCACAACATTTCAAAGAAATCACACAACATTCCAGAAACCTCCCACAAAATTCTTTACATTTTCGCAAAACTCTATCGAATTCCAGAAACATCCCCCAAAAATCTCCACAAATTTACACACAATCTAAGAAAAATACCTCAATTGCTTCATATCTCCTCAGTCCTTAAAATTGCAGAAACATCCCACAAAATTCCACAAAAATCCCACAGAATTCCAGAAACATCGCACATAATTCCACAAACATCCCAACAAACTCCCTGAATCTTCTCAAAACCCTACCACATTCCCGAAAAATCCCACAAAACTTTTCCAATTTCCACTCATCCTAGAAAAATCCCTCAAAATTCTTCAAGTCTCTTTAAAATCTTACCAAATTCCAGAACATTCCACAACATTCCAAAAAAATCGCACAACCTTCCAGAAACCTCCTACAAAATTCTTTACAATTTCACAAAACCCTACCAAATTGCAGAAACTTCCCACTAAACCTCCACCAATTTGCACACAATCTAAGAAAAATCTTTCAAAATTCTTCAAGTCTAGTCAAAATCCCAAAAAATTCCAGAAACATCCCACCAAATTCCAGAAAAATCACACAAAATTCCACATACATCCCATCAAACTCCCTAAATCTTCTCAAAACCCTACCAAATTCCAGAAACATCCCACAAAAACTTTTCCAATTTCCACACAATCTAAGAAAAATACCTCAAAATTCTTCATGTCTCCTCAAAGTCTTACAAATTCCACAAACATCCCACAAAATTCCACAAACATCCCAACAAACTCCTTAAACCTTCTCAAAACCCCACCAAATTCCAGAAACATCCCACAAAATCTTTACAAATTTCCACACATCCTAGAAAATTCCCTCAAAATTCTTCACGTCTCCTCAAAATCTCACCAAATTCCAGAACATTCCACAACATTTCAAAGAAATCGCACAACATTCCAGAAACCTCCCACAAAATTCTTTACATTTTCACAAAACTCCACCAAATTCCAGAAACATCCCACAAAATCTCCACAAATTTCCACACAATCTAAGAAAAATACCTCAAAATTCTTCATGTCTCCTCAAAGTCTTTCGAAATTCCACAAACATCCCACACAATTCCCTAAATCTTTTCAAAACCCTTCCAAATAACAGAAACATCCCACAAAAACTCTTCCAACTTCCACAAAATTCCACAAACATCGCACAAAATTCCAGAAAAATCTTCTCAAAACCCTACCCAATTCCAGAAATATCCTGCAAAATCCCTCAAAAATCCCACCGAAATCCAAAAACATTCCACGGAATTCCACAAACATCCCAACCAACTCCATAAATCTTCTCAAAACCCTTCCAAATTCCAGAAACATCCCACAAAAATCTCCAAAAATTTCCACAAAATTCTACAAACATCGCACAAAATTCCAGAAAAATCTTTTCACAACCCTACCAAATTCCAGAAACATCTTGCAAAATCCCTCTAAAATCCCACCAAATTCCAAAAACATTCCACGGAATTCCACAAACATCCCAACACACTGCCTGAATCTTCTCAAAACCCTTCCAAATTTCAGAAACATCCCACAAAATCTACAAAAATTTCCACAAAATTCCACAAACATCCCACAAAAATCCACAAACATCCCAACAAACTCCCTAAATCTTCTCAAAACCCTACCAAATTCCAGAAACATCCCACAAAAACTTTCCCAATTTCCACAAAATTCCACAAACATTCCACAAAATTCCAGAAAAATCCCACAAAATTCCACAAACATCCCAACACACTCCGTAAGTCTTATCAAAACCCTACCAAATTCCAGAAACATCCCACAAAATCTCCACAAATTTCCATACAATCTAAGAAAAATACCTCAAAATTCTTCATGTCTCCTCAAAGTCTTTCGAAATTCCACAAACATCCCACACAATTCCCTAAATCTTTTCAAAACCCTTCCAAATAACAGAAACATCCCACAAAAACTCTTCCAACTTCCACAAAATTCCACAAACATCGCACAAAATTCCAGAAAAATCTTCTCAAAACCCTACCAAATTCCAGAAATATCCTGAAAAATCCCTCAAAAATCCCACCGAATTCCAAAAACATTACACGGAATTCCACAAACATCCCAACCAACTCCATAAATCTTCTCAAAACCCTACCAAATTCCAGAAACATCCCACAAAAATCTCCAAAAATTTCCACAAAATTCTACAAACATCGCACGAAATTCCAGAAAAATCTTCTCAAAACCCTACCAAATTCCAGAAATATCCCACAAAATCTACAAAAATTTCCACAAAATTCCACAAATATCCCACTAAATTCCACAAATATCACAACAAACTCCCTAATTCTTATCAAGACCCTACCAAATTCCAGAAATATCCCACAAAATCTTTACAATTTACCACACAATCTAAGAAAAATCCCTCAAAATACTTCAAGCCTTCTCAAAATCTCACCAAATTCCAGAACATTCCAAAACATTTCAAAAAAATCGCACAACCTTCCAGAAACCTCCTACAAAATTCTTTACAATTTCACAAAACCCTACCAAATTGCAGAAACTTCCCACTAAACCTCCACCAATTTGCACACAATCTAAGAAAAATCTTTCAAAATTCTTCAAGTCTAGTCAAAATCCCACAAAATTCCAGAAACATCCCACCAAATTCCAGAAAAATCACACAAAATTCCACATACATCCCATCAAACTCCCTAAATCTTCTCAAAACCCTACCAAATTCCAGAAACATCCCACAAAATTTTCCCAATTTCCACACAATCTAAGAAAAATACCTCAAAATTCTTCATGTCTCCTCAAAGTCTTACAAATTCCACAAACATCCCACAAAATTCCACAAACATCCCAACAAACTCCTTAAACCTTCTCAAAGCCCTACCAAATTCCGGAAACATCTCACAAAATTCTAGAAAAATCTTCTCAAAACCCCACCAAATTCCAGAAACTTCCCACAAAATCTTTACAAATTTCCACACATCCTAGAAAATTCCCTCAAAATTCTTCACGTCTCCTCAAAATCTCACCAAATTCCAGAACATTCCACAACATTTCAAAGAAATCACACAACATTCCAGAAACCTCCCACAAAATTCTTTACATTTTCGCAAAACTCTATCGAATTCCAGAAACATCCCCCAAAAATCTCCACAAATTTACACACAATCTAAGAAAAATACCTCAATTGCTTCATATCTCCTCAGTCCTTAAAATTGCAGAAACATCCCACAAAATTCCACAAAAATCCCACAGAATTCCAGAAACATCGCACATAATTCCACAAACATCCCAACAAACTCCCTGAATCTTCTCAAAACCCTACCACATTCCCGAAAAATCCCACAAAACTTTTCCAATTTCCACTCATCCTAGAAAAATCCCTCAAAATTCTTCAAGTCTCTTTAAAATCTTACCAAATTCCAGAACATTCCACAACATTCCAAAAAAATCGCACAACCTTCCAGAAACCTCCTACAAAATTCTTTACAATTTCACAAAACCCTACCAAATTGCAGAAACTTCCCACTAAACCTCCACCAATTTGCACACAATCTAAGAAAAATCTTTCAAAATTCTTCAAGTCTAGTCAAAATCCCAAAAAATTCCAGAAACATCCCACCAAATTCCAGAAAAATCACACAAAATTCCACATACATCCCATCAAACTCCCTAAATCTTCTCAAAACCCTACCAAATTCCAGAAACATCCCACAAAAACTTTTCCAATTTCCACACAATCTAAGAAAAATACCTCAAAATTCTTCATGTCTCCTCAAAGTCTTACAAATTCCACAAACATCCCACAAAATTCCACAAACATCCCAACAAACTCCTTAAACCTTCTCAAAACCCCACCAAATTCCAGAAACATCCCACAAAATCTTTACAAATTTCCACACATCCTAGAAAATTCCCTCAAAATTCTTCACGTCTCCTCAAAATCTCACCAAATTCCAGAACATTCCACAACATTTCAAAGAAATCGCACAACATTCCAGAAACCTCCTACAAAATTCTTTACATTTTCACAAAACTCCACCAAATTCCAGAAACATCCCACAAAATCTCCACAAATTTCCACACAATCTAAGAAAAATACCTCAAAATTCTTCATGTCTCCTCAAAGTCTTTCGAAATTCCACAAACATCCCACACAATTCCCTAAATCTTTTCAAAACCCTTCCAAATAACAGAAACATCCCACAAAAACTCTTCCAATTTCCACAAAATTCCACAAACATCGCACAAAATTCCAGAAAAATCTTCTCAAAACCCTACCAAATTCCAGAAATATCCTGAAAAATCCCTCAAAAATCCCACCGAATTACAAAAACATTACACGGAATTCCACAAACATCCCAACCAACTCCATAAATCTTCTCAAAACCCTACCAAATTCCAGAAACATCCCACAAAAATCTCCAAAAATTTCCACAAAATTCTACAAACATCGCACAAAATTCCAGAAAAATCTTCTCAAAACCCTACCAAATTCCAGAAATATCCCACAAAATCTACAAAAATTTCCAAAAAATTCCACAAAAATCCCACAAAATTCCACAAATATCACAACAAACTCCCTAATTCTTATCAAGACCCTACCAAATTCCAGAAATATCCCACAAAATCTTTACAATTTACCACACAATCTAAGAAAAATCCCTCAAAATACTTCAAGCCTTCTCAAAATCTCACCAAATTCCAGAACATTCCAAAACATTTCAAAAAAATCGCACAACCTTCCAGAAACCTCCTACAAAATTCTTTACAATTTCACAAAACCCTACCAAATTGCAGAAACTTCCCACTAAACCTCCACCAATTTGCACACAATCTAAGAAAAATCTTTCAAAATTCTTCAAGTCTAGTCAAAATCCCTCAAAATTGCAGATACATCCCACCAAATTCCTGAAAAATCACACAAAATTCCACATACATCCCATCAAACTCCCTAAATCTTCTCAAAACCCTACCAAATTCCAGAAACATCCCACAAAATTTTCCCAATTTCCACACAATCTAAGAAAAATACCTCAAAATTCTTCATGTCTCCTCAAAGTCTTACAAATTCCACAAACATCCCACAAAATTCCACAAACATCCCAACAAACTCCTTAAACCTTCTCAAAGCCCTACCAAATTCCGGAAACATCTCACAAAATTCTAGAAAAATCTTCTCAAAACCCCACCAAATTCCAGAAACTTCCCACAAAATCTTTACAAATTTCCACACATCCTAGAAAATTCCCTCAAAATTCTTCACGTCTCCTCAAAATCTCACCAAATTCCAGAACATTCCACAACATTTCAAAGAAATCACACAACATTCCAGAAACCTCCCACAAAATTCTTTACATTTTCGCAAAACTCTATCGAATTCCAGAAACATCCCCCAAAAATCTCCACAAATTTACACACAATCTAAGAAAAATACCTCAATTGCTTCATATCTCCTCAGTCCTTAAAATTGCAGAAACATCCCACAAAATTCCACAAAAATCCCACAGAATTCCAGAAACATCGCACATAATTCCACAAACATCCCAACAAACTCCCTGAATCTTCTCAAAACCCTACCACATTCCCGAAAAATCCCACAAAACTTTTCCAATTTCCACTCATCCTAGAAAAATCCCTCAAAATTCTTCAAGTCTCTTTAAAATCTTACCAAATTCCAGAACATTCCACAACATTCCAAAAAAATCGCACAACCTTCCAGAAACCTCCTACAAAATTCTTTACAATTTCACAAAACCCTACCAAATTGCAGAAACTTCCCACTAAACCTCCACCAATTTGCACACAATCTAAGAAAAATCTTTCAAAATTCTTCAAGTCTAGTCAAAATCCCAAAAAATTCCAGAAACATTCCACCAAATTCCAGAAAAATCACACAAAATTCCACATACATCCCATCAAACTCCCTAAATCTTCTCAAAACCCTACCAAATTCCAGAAACATCCCACAAAAACTTTTCCAATTTCCACACAATCTAAGAAAAATACCTCAAAATTCTTCATGTCTCCTCAAAGTCTTACAAATTCCACAAACATCCCACAAAATTCCACAAACATCCCAACAAACTCCTTAAACCTTCTCAAAACCCCACCAAATTCCAGAAACATCCCACAAAATCTTTACAAATTTCCACACATCCTAGAAAATTCCCTCAAAATTCTTCACGTCTCCTCAAAATCTCGCCAAATTCCAGAACATTCCACAACATTTCAAAGAAATCGCACAACATTCCAGAAACCTCCCACAAAATTCTTTACATTTTCACAAAACTCCACCAAATTCCAGAAACATCCCACAAAATCTCCACAAATTTCCACACAATATAAGAAAAATACCTCAAAATTCTTCATGTCTCCTCAAAGTCTTTCGAAATTCCACAAACATCCCACACAATTCCCTAAATCTTTTCAAAACCCTTCCAAATAACAGAAACATCCCACAAAATCTCTTCCAATTTCCACAAAATTCCACAAACATTCCAACAAACTCACTAATTCTTATCAAAACCCTACCAACTTCCAGAAAAATCCCACAAAATCTCTTACAATTTCCACAAAATTCCACAAACATCGCGCAAAATTTCAGAAAAATTTCTCAAAACCATACCAAATTCCAGAAATATCCTGCAAAATCCCTCAAAAATCCCACCGAATTCCAAAAACATTCCATGGAATTCCACAAACATCCCAACCAACTCCATAAATCTTCTCAAAACCCTACCAAATTCCAGAAAAATCCCACAAAATCTTTACAATTTACCACACAATCTAAGAAAAATACCTCAAAATTCTTCATGTCTTCTCAAAACCCTACCAAATTCCAGGAACCTCCCACAAAATCCTTTACATTTTTGCAAAACTTTCTCAAATTCCAGAAACATCCCACAAAATCTTTACAGATTTCCACACATCCTAGAAAAATCCCTCAAAATTCTTCAAGCCTTCTCAGAATCTCACCAAATTCCAGAACATTCCACAACATTTCAACGAAATCGCACAACATTCCAGAAACCTCCCACAAAATTCTTTACATTTTCACAAAACTCCACCAAATTCCAGAAACATCCCACAAAATTCTAGAAAAATCTTTTCAAAACCCCACCAAATTCCAGAAACTTCCCACAAAATCTTTACAAATTTCCACACATCCTAGAAAATTCCCTCAAAATTCTTCACGTTTCCTCAAAATCTCACCAAATTCCAGAACATTCAACAACATTTCAATGAAATCGCACAACATTCCAGAAACCTCCCACAAAATTCTTTACATTTTCACAAAACTCCACCAAATTACAGAAACATCCCACAAAATCTCCACAAATTTCCACACAATATAAGCAAAATACTTCAAAATTCTTCATGTCCCCTCAAAGTCTTTCGAAATTCCACAAACATCCCACACAATTCCCTAAATCTTCTCAAAACCCTTCCAAATTTTAGCAACATCCGACAAAAACTCTTCCTATTTCCAAAAATTCTACAAACATCCCACAAAATTCCAGAAAAATCTTCTCATAACCCTACCAAATTCCAGAAATATCCCACAAAATCTCCACAAATTACCACACAATCTAAAAAAACCCCTCAAAATTCTTCATGTCTCCTCAAAGTCTATCAAATTCCAGAAACATCCCACAAAATCTCCACAAATTACCACACAATCTAAGAAAAATACCTCAAAATTCTTCATGTCTTCTCAAAGTCTTTCGAAATTCCACAAACTTCCCACACAATTCCCTAAATCTTCTCAAAACCCTTCCAAATTCCAGAAACATCCCACAAAATCTCTTCCAATTTCCACATAATTCCACAAACATCGCACAAAATTCCAGAAAAATCTTCTCAAAACCCTACCAAATTCCAGAAATATCCTGCAAAATCCCTCAAAAATCCCACCGAATTCCAAAAACATTCCACGGAATTCCACAAACATCCCAACCAACTCCATAAATCTTCTCAAAACCCTACCAAATTCCAGAAATATCCCACAAAATCTACAACAATTTCCAAAAAATTCCACAAACATCCCACAAAATTCCACAAATATCCCAACAAACTCCCTGAATCTTCTCAAAACCCTACCAAATTCCAGAAATATCCCACAAAATCTTTACAATTTACCACACAATCTAAGAAAAATCGCTCAAAATACTTCAAGCCTTCTCAAAATCTCACCAAATTCCAGAACATTCCACAACATTTCAAAAAAATCGCACAACATTCCAGAAACCTCCCACAAAATTCTTTACATTTTCACAAAACTCCACCAAATTCCAGAAACATCCCACAAAATCTCCACAAATTTCCACACAATCTAAGAAATATACCTCAAAATTCTTCATGTCTCCTCAAAGTCTTTCGAAACTCCACAAACATCCCACACAATTCCCTAAATCTTTTCAAAACCCTTCCAAATAACAGAAACATCCCACAAAAACTCTTCCAATTTCCACAAAATTCCACAAACATTGCACAAAATTCCAGAAAAATCTTCTCAAAACCCTAACAAATTCCAGAAATATCTTGCAAAATCCCTCAAAAATCCCACCAAATTCCAAAAACATTCCACGGAATACCACAAACATCCCAACACACTGCCTGAATCTTCTCAAAACCCTTCCAAATTCCAGAAACATCCCTCAAAATCTACAAAAATTTCCACAAAATTCCACAAACATCCCACAAAATTCCACAAACATCCCAACAAACTCACTAATTCTTATCAAAACCCTACCAAATTCCAGAAACATCCCACAAAAACTTTCCCAATTTCCACAAAATTCCACAAACATTCCACAAAATTCCAGAAAAATCCCACAAAATTCCACAAACATCCCAACAAACTCACTAATTCTTATCAAAACCCTACCAAATTCCAGAAATATCCCACAAAATCTTTACAATTTACCACACAATTTAAGAAAAATACCTCAAAATTCTTCATGTCTTCTCAAAACCCTACCAAATTCCAAAAACCTCCCACTAAATCCTTTACAATTTTGCAAAACTTTTTCAAATTCCAAAAACATCCCACAATATCTTTACAAATTTCCACACATCTAAGAAAAATCCCTCAAAATTCTTCAAGCCTTCTCAAAATCTCACCAAATTCCAGAACATTCCACAACATTTCAAAAAAATCGCACAACATTCCAGAAACCTCCCACAAAATTCTTTACATTTTCACAAAACTCCACCAAATTCCAGAAACATCCCACAAAATCTCCACAAATTTCCACACAATCTAAGAAAAATCCCTCAAAATTCTTCATGTCTCCTCAAAGTCTTTCGAAATTCCACAAACATCCCACACAATTCCCTAAGTCTTTTCAAAACCCTTCCAAATAACAGAAACATCCCACAAAAACTCTTCCAATTTCCACAAAATTCCACAAACATCGCACAAAATTCCAGAAAAATCTTCTCAAAACCCTACCAAATTCCAGAAATATCCTGCAAAATCCCTCAAAAATCCCAGCGAATTCCAAAAACATTCCATGGAATTCCACAAACATCCCAACCAACTCCATAAATCTTCTCAAAACCCTACCAAATTCCAGAAACATCCCACAAAAATCTCCAAAAATTTCCACAAAATTCTACAAACATCGCACGAAATTCCAGAAAAATCTTCTCAAAACCCTAGCAAATTCCAGAAATATCCCACAAAATCTACAAAAATTTCCACAAAATTCCACAAAAATCCCACAAAATTCCACAAATATCACAACAAACTCCCTAATTCTTATCAAAACCCTACCAAATTCCAGAAATATCCCACAAAATCTTTACAATTTACCACACAATCTAAGAAAAATCCTTCAAAATACTTCAAGCCTTCTCAAAATCTCACCAAATTCCAGAACATTCCAAAACATTTCAAAAAAATCGCACAACCTTCCAGAAACCTCCTACAAAATTCTTTACAATTTCACAAAACCCTACCAAATTGCAGAAACTTCCCACTAAACCTCCACCAATTTGCACACAATCTAAGAAAAATCTTTCAAAATTCTTCAAGTCTAGTCAAAATCCCAAAAAATTCCAGAAACATCCCACCAAATTCCAGAAAAATCACACAAAATTCCACATACATCCCATCAAACTCCCTAAATCTTCTCAAAACCCTACCAAATTCCAGAAACATCCCACAAAATTTTCCCAATTTCCACACAATCTAAGAAAAATACCTCAAAATTCTTCATGTCTCCTCAAAGTCTTACAAATTCCACAAACATCCCACAAAATTCCACAAACATCCCAACAAACTCCTTAAACCTTCTCAAAGCCCTACCAAATTCCGGAAACATCTCACAAAATTCTAGAAAAATCTTCTCAAAACCCCACCAAATTCCAGAAACTTCCCACAAAATCTTTACAAATTTCCACACATCCTAGAAAATTCCCTCAAAATTCTTCACGTCTCCTCAAAATCTCACCAAATTCCAGAACATTCCACAACATTTCAAAGAAATCACACAACATTCCAGAAACCTCCCACAAAATTCTTTACATTTTCGCAAAACTCTATCGAATTCCAGAAACATCCCCCAAAAATCTCCACAAATTTACACACAATCTAAGAAAAATACCTCAATTGCTTCATATCTCCTCAGTCCTTAAAATTGCAGAAACATCCCACAAAATTCCACAAAAATCCCACAGAATTCCAGAAACATCGCACATAATTCCACAAACATCCCAACAAACTCCCTGAATCTTCTCAAAACCCTACCACATTCCCGAAAAATCCCACAAAACTTTTCCAATTTCCACTCATCCTAGAAAAATCCCTCAAAATTCTTCAAGTCTCTTTAAAATCTTACCAAATTCCAGAACATTCCACAACATTCCAAAAAAATCGCACAACCTTCCAGAAACCTCCTACAAAATTCTTTACAATTTCACAAAACCCTACCAAATTGCAGAAACTTCCCACTAAACCTCCACCAATTTGCACACAATCTAAGAAAAATCTTTCAAAATTCTTCAAGTCTAGTCAAAATCCCAAAAAATTCCAGAAACATCCCACCAAATTCCAGAAAAATTACACAAAATTCCACATACATCCCATCAAACTCCCTAAATCTTCTCAAAACCCTACCAAATTCCAGAAACATCCCACAAAAACTTTTCCAATTTCCACACAATCTAAGAAAAATACCTCAAAATTCTTCATGTCTCCTCAAAGTCTTACAAATTCCACAAACATCCCACAAAATTCCACAAACATCCCAACAAACTCCTTAAACCTTCTCAAAACCCCACCAAATTCCAGAAACATCCCACAAAATCTTTACAAATTTCCACACATCCTAGAAAATTCCCTCAAAATTCTTCAAGTCTCCTCAAAATCTCACCAAATTCCAGAACATTCCACAACATTTCAAAGAAATCGCACAACATTCCAGAAACCTCCCACAAAATTCTTTACATTTTCACAAAACTCCACCAAATTCCAGAAACATCCCACAAAATCTCCACAAATTTCCACACAATCTAAGAAAAATACCTCAAAATTCTTCATGTCTCCTCAAAGTCTTTCGAAATTCCACAAACATCCCACACAATTCCCTAAATCTTTTCAAAACCCTTCCAAATAACAGAAACATCCCACAAAAACTCTTCCAATTTCCACAAAATTCCACAAACATCGCACAAAATTCCAGAAAAATCTTCTCAAAACCCTACCAAATTCCAGAAATATCCTGAAAAATCCCTCAAAAATCCCACCGAATTCCAAAAACATTACACGGAATTCCACAAACATCCCAACCAACTCCATAAATCTTCTCAAAACCCCACCAAATTCCAGAAACATCCCACAAAAATCTCCAAAAATTTCCACAAAATTCTACAAACATCGCACGAAATTCCAGAAAAATCTTCTCAAAACCCTACCAAATTCCAGAAATATCCCACAAAATCTACAAAAATTTCCACAAAATTCCACAAAAATCCCACAAAATTCCACAAATATCACAACAAACTCCCTAATTCTTATCAAGACCCTACCAAATTCCAGAAATATCCCACAAAATCTTTACAATTTACCACACAATCTAAGAAAAATCCCTCAAAATACTTCAAGCCTTCTCAAAATCTCACCAAATTCCAGAACATTCCAAAACATTTCAAAAAAATCGCACAACCTTCCAGAAACCTCCTACAAAATTCTTTACAATTTCACAAAACCCTACCAAATTGCAGAAACTTCCCACTAAACCTCCACCAATTTGCACACAATCTAAGAAAAATCTTTCAAAATTCTTCAAGTCTAGTCAAAATCCCACAAAATTCCAGAAACATCCCACCAAATTCCAGAAACATCACACAAAATTCCACATACATCCCATCAAACTCCCTAAATCTTCTCAAAACCCTACCAAATTCCAGAAACATCCCACAAAATTTTCCCAATTTCCACACAATCTAAGAAAAATACCTCAAAATTCTTCATGTCTCCTCAAAGTCTTACAAATTCCACAAACATCCCACAAAATTCCACAAACATCCCAACAAACTCCTTAAACCTTCTCAAAGCCCTACCAAATTCCGGAAACATCTCACAAAATTCTAGAAAAATCTTCTCAAAACCCCACCAAATTCCAGAAACTTCCCACAAAATCTTTACAAATTTCCACACATCCTAGAAAATTCCCTCAAAATTCTTCACGTCTCCTCAAAATCTCACCAAATTCCAGAACATTCCACAACATTTCAAAGAAATCACACAACATTCCAGAAACCTCCCACAAAATTCTTTACATTTTCGCAAAACTCTATCGAATTCCAGAAACATCCCCCAAAAATCTCCACAAATTTACACACAATCTAAGAAAAATACCTCAATTGCTTCATATCTCCTCAGTCCTTAAAATTGCAGAAACATCCCACAAAATTCCACAAAAATCCCACAGAATTCCAGAAACATCGCACATAATTCCACAAACATCCCAACAAACTCCCTGAATCTTCTCAAAACCCTACCACATTCCCGAAAAATCCCACAAAACTTTTCCAATTTCCACTCATCCTAGAAAAATCCCTCAAAATTCTTCAAGTCTCTTTAAAATCTTACCAAATTCCAGAACATTCCACAACATTCCAAAAAAATCGCACAACCTTCCAGAAACCTCCTACAAAATTCTTTACAATTTCACAAAACCCTACCAAATTGCAGAAACTTCCCACTAAACCTCCACCAATTTGCACACAATCTAAGAAAAATCTTTCAAAATTCTTCAAGTCTAGTCAAAATCCCAAAAAATTCCAGAAACATCCCACCAAATTCCAGAAAAATCACACAAAATTCCACATACATCCCATCAAACTCCCTAAATCTTCTCAAAACCCTACCAAATTCCAGAAACATCCCACAAAAACTTTTCCAATTTCCACACAATCTAAGAAAAATACCTCAAAATTCTTCATGTCTCCTCAAAGTCTTACAAATTCCACAAACATCCCACAAAATTCCACAAACATCCCAACAAACTCCTTAAACCTTCTCAAAACCCCACCAAATTCCAGAAACATCCCACAAAATCTTTACAAATTTCCACACATCCTAGAAAATTCCCTCAAAATTCTTCACGTCTCCTCAAAATCTCACCAAATTCCAGAACATTCCACAACATTTCAAAGAAATCGCACAACATTCCAGAAACCTCCCACAAAATTCTTTACATTTTCACAAAACTCCACCAAATTCCAGAAACATCCCACAAAATCTCCACAAATTTCCACACAATCTAAGAAAAATACCTCAAAATTCTTCATGTCTCCTCAAAGTCTTTCGAAATTCCACAAACATCCCACACAATTCCCTAAATCTTTTCAAAACCCTTCCAAATAACAGAAACATCCCACAAAAACTCTTCCAACTTCCACAAAATTCCACAAACATCGCACAAAATTCCAGAAAAATCTTCTCAAAACCCTACCAAATTCCAGAAATATCCTGCAAAATCCCTCAAAAATCCCACCGAATTCCAAAAACATTCCATGGAATTCCACAAACATCCCAACCAACTCCATAAATCTTCTCAAAACCCTTCCAAATTTCAGAAACATCCCACAAAAATTTCCACAAAATTCTACAAACATCGCACAAAATTCCAGAAAAATCTTTTCACAACCCTACCAAATTCCAGAAACATCTTGCAAAATCCCTCAAAAATCCCACCAAATTCCAAAAACATTCCACGGAATTCCACAAACATCCCAACACACTGCCTGAATCTTCTCAAAACCCTTCCAAATTTCAGAAACATCCCACAAAATCTACAAAAATTTCCACAAAATTCCACAAACATCCCACAAAAATCCACAAACATCCCAACAAACTCCCTAAATCTTCTCAAAACCCTACCAAATTCCAGAAACATCCCACAAAAACTTTCCCAAATTCCACAAAATTCCACAAACATTCCACAAAATTCCAGAAAAATCCCACAAAATTCCACAAACATCCCAACACACTCCGTAAGTCTTATCAAAACCCTACCAAATTCCAGAAACATCCCACAAAATCTCCACAAATTTCCACACAATCTAAGAAAAATACCTCAAAATTCTTCATGTCTCCTCAAAGTCTTTCGAAATTCCACAAACATCCCACACAATTCCCTAAATCTTTTCAAAACCCTTCCAAATAACAGAAACATCCCACCAAAACTCTTCCAATTTCCACAAAATTCCACAAACATTGCACAAAATTCCAGAAAAATCTTCTCAAAACCCTACCAAATTCCAGAAATATCCTGCAAAATCCCTCAAAAATCCCACCGAATTCCAAAAACATTCCATGGAATTCCACAAACATCCCAACCAACTCCATAAATCTTCTCAAAACCCTACCAAATTCCAGAAACATCCCACAAAAATCTCCAAAAATTTCCACAAAATTCTACAAACATCGCACGAAATTCCAGAAAAATCTTCTCAAAACCCTACCAAATTCCAGAAATATCCCACAAAATCTACAAAAATTTCCACAAAATTCCACAAAAATCCCACAAAATTCCACAAATATCACAACAAACTCCCTAATTCTTATCAAAACCCTACCAAATTCCAGAAATATCCCACAAAATCTTTACAATTTACCACACAATCTAAGAAAAATCCTTCAAAATACTTCAAGCCTTCTCAAAATCTCACCAAATTCCAGAACATTCCAAAACATTTCAAAAAAATCGCACAACCTTCCAGAAACCTCCTACAAAATTCTTTACAATTTCACAAAACCCTACCAAATTGCAGAAACTTCCCACTAAACCTCCACCAATTTGCACACAATCTAAGAAAAATCTTTCAAAATTCTTCAAGTCTAGTCAAAATCCCACAAAATTCCAGAAACATCCCACCAAATTCCAGAAAAATCACACAAAATTCCACATACATCCCATCAAACTCCCTAAATCTTCTCAAAACCCTACCAAATTCCAGAAACATCCCACAAAATTTTCCCAATTTCCACACAATCTAAGAAAAATACCTCAAAATTCTTCATGTCTCCTCAAAGTCTTACAAATTCCACAAACATCCCACAAAATTCCACAAACATCCCAACAAACTCCTTAAACCTTCTCAAAGCCCTACCAAATTCCGGAAACATCTCACAAAATTCTAGAAAAATCTTCTCAAAACCCCACCAAATTCCAGAAACTTCCCACAAAATCTTTACAAATTTCCACACATCCTAGAAAATTCCCTCAAAATTCTTCACGTCTCCTCAAAATCTCACCAAATTCCAGAACATTCCACAACATTTCAAAGAAATCACACAACATTCCAGAAACCTCCCACAAAATTCTTTACATTTTCGCAAAACTCTATCGAATTCCAGAAACATCCCCCAAAAATCTCCACAAATTTACACACAATCTAAGAAAAATACCTCAATTGCTTCATATCTCCTCAGTCCTTAAAATTGCAGAAACATCCCACAAAATTCCACAAAAATCCCACAGAATTCCAGAAACATCGCACATAATTCCACAAACATCCCAACAAACTCCCTGAATCTTCTCAAAACCCTACCACATTCCCGAAAAATCCCACAAAACTTTTCCAATTTCCACTCATCCTAGAAAAATCCCTCAAAATTCTTCAAGTCTCTTTAAAATCTTACCAAATTCCAGAACATTCCACAACATTCCAAAAAAATCGCACAACCTTCCAGAAACCTCCTACAAAATTCTTTACAATTTCACAAAACCCTACCAAATTGCAGAAACTTCCCACTAAACCTCCACCAATTTGCACACAATCTAAGAAAAATCTTTCAAAATTCTTCAAGTCTAGTCAAAATCCCAAAAAATTCCAGAAACATCCCACCAAATTCCAGAAAAATCACACAAAATTCCACATACATCCCATCAAACTCCCTAAATCTTCTCAAAACCCTACCAAATTCCAGAAACATCCCACAAAAACTTTTCCAATTTCCACACAATCTAAGAAAAATACCTCAAAATTCTTCATGTCTCCTCAAAGTCTTACAAATTCCACAAACATCCCACAAAATTCCACAAACATCCCAACAAACTCCTTAAACCTTCTCAAAACCCCACCAAATTCCAGAAACATCCCACAAAATCTTTACAAATTTCCACACATCCTAGAAAATTCCCTCAAAATTCTTCACGTCTCCTCAAAATCTCACCAAATTCCAGAACATTCCACAACATTTCAAAGAAATCGCACAACATTCCAGAAACCTCCCACAAAATTCTTTACATTTTCACAAAACTCCACCAAATTCCAGAAACATCCCACAAAATCTCCACAAATTTCCACACAATCTAAGAAAAATACCTCAAAATTCTTCATGTCTCCTCAAAGTCTTTCGAAATTCCACAAACATCCCACACAATTCCCTAAATCTTTTCAAAACCCTTCCAAATAACAGAAACATCCCACAAAAACTCTTCCAACTTCCACAAAATTCCACAAACATCGCACAAAATTCCAGAAAAATCTTCTCAAAACCCTACCCAATTCCAGAAATATCCTGCAAAATCCCTCAAAAATCCCACCGAATTCCAAAAACATTCCATGGAATTCCACAAACATCCCAACCAACTCCATAAATCTTCTCAAAACCCTTCCAAATTTCAGAAACATCCCACAAAAATCTCCAAAAATTTCCACAAAATTCTACAAACATCGCACAAAATTCCAGAAAAATCTTTTCACAACCCTACCAAATTCCAGAAACATCTTGCAAAATCCCTCTAAAATCCCACCAAATTCCAAAAACATTCCATGGAATTCCACAAACATCCCAACACACTGCCTGAATCTTCTCAAAACCCTTCCAAATTTCAGAAACATCCCACAAAATCTACAAAAATTTCCACAAAATTCCACAAACATCCCACAAAAATCCACAAACATCCCAACAAACTCCCTAAATCTTCTCAAAACCCCACCAAATTCCAGAAACATCCCACAAAAACTTTCCCAATTTCCACAAAATTCCACAAACATTCCACAAAATTCCAGAAAAATCCCACAAAATTCCACAAACATCCCAACACACTCCGTAAGTCTTATCAAAACCCTACCAAATTCCAGAAACATCCCACAAAATCTCCACAAATTTCCACACAATATAAGAAAAATACCTCAAAATTCTTCATGTCTCCTCAAAGTCTTTCGAAATTCCACAAACATCCCACACAATTCCCTAAATCTTTTCAAAACCCTTCCAAATAACAGAAACATCCCACCAAAACTCTTCCAATTTCCACAAAATTCCACAAACATCGCACAAAATTCCAGAAAAATCTTCTCAAAACCCTACCAAATTCCAGAAATATCCTGAAAAATCCCTCAAAAATCCCACCGAATTCCAAAAACATTACACGGAATTCCACAAACATCCCAACCAACTCCATAAATCTTCTCAAAACCCTACCAAATTCCAGAAACATCCCACAAAAATCTCCAAAAATTTCCACAAAATTCTACAAACATCGCACGAAATTCCAGAAAAATCTTCTCAAAACCCTACCAAATTCCAGAAATATCCCACAAAATCTACAAAAATTTCCACAAAATTCCACAAAAATCCCACAAAATTCCACAAATATCACAACAAACTCCCTAATTCTTATCAAAACCCTACCAAATTCCAGAAATATCCCACAAAATCTTTACAATTTACCACACAATCTAAGAAAAATCCTTCAAAATACTTCAAGCCTTCTCAAAATCTCACCAAATTCCAGAACATTCCAAAACATTTCAAAAAAATCGCACAACCTTCCAGAAACCTCCTACAAAATTCTTTACAATTTCACAAAACCCTACCAAATTGCAGAAACTTCCCACTAAACCTCCACCAATTTGCACACAATCTAAGAAAAATCTTTCAAAATTCTTCAAGTCTAGTCAAAATCCCACAAAATTCCAGAAACATCCCACCAAATTCTAGAAAAATCACACAAAATTCCACATACATCCCATCAAACTCCCTAAATCTTCTCAAAACCCTACCAAATTCCAGAAACATCCCACAAAATTTTCCCAATTTCCACACAATCTAAGAAAAATACCTCAAAATTCTTCATGTCTCCTCAAAGTCTTACAAATTCCACAAACATCCCACAAAATTCCACAAACATCCCAACAAACTCCTTAAACCTTCTCAAAGCCCTACCAAATTCCGGAAACATCTCACAAAATTCTAGAAAAATCTTCTCAAAACCCCACCAAATTCCAGAAACTTCCCACAAAATCTTTACAAATTTCCACACATCCTAGAAAATTCCCTCAAAATTCTTCACGTCTCCTCAAAATCTCACCAAATTCCAGAACATTCCACAACATTTCAAAGAAATCACACAACATTCCAGAAACCTCCCACAAAATTCTTTACATTTTCGCAAAACTCTATCGAATTCCAGAAACATCCCCCAAAAATCTCCACAAATTTACACACAATCTAAGAAAAATACCTCAATTGCTTCATATCTCCTCAGTCCTTAAAATTGCAGAAACATCCCACAAAATTCCACAAAAATCCCACAGAATTCCAGAAACATCGCACATAATTCCACAAACATCCCAACAAACTCCCTGAATCTTCTCAAAACCCTACCACATTCCCGAAAAATCCCACAAAACTTTTCCAATTTCCACTCATCCTAGAAAAATCCCTCAAAATTCTTCAAGTCTCTTTAAAATCTTACCAAATTCCAGAACATTCCACAACATTCCAAAAAAATCGCACAACCTTCCAGAAACCTCCTACAAAATTCTTTACAATTTCACAAAACCCTACCAAATTGCAGAAACTTCCCACTAAACCTCCACCAATTTGCACACAATCTAAGAAAAATCTTTCAAAATTCTTCAAGTCTAGTCAAAATCCCAAAAAATTCCAGAAACATCCCACCAAATTCCAGAAAAATCACACAAAATTCCACATACATCCCATCAAACTCCCTAAATCTTCTCAAAACCCTACCAAATTCCAGAAACATCCCACAAAAACTTTTCCAATTTCCACACAATCTAAGAAAAATACCTCAAAATTCTTCATGTCTCCTCAAAGTCTTACAAATTCCACAAACATCCCACAAAATTCCACAAACATCCCAACAAACTCCTTAAACCTTCTCAAAACCCCACCAAATTCCAGAAACATCCCACAAAATCTTTACAAATTTCCACACATCCTAGAAAATTCCCTCAAAATTCTTCACGTCTCCTCAAAATCTCACCAAATTCCAGAACATTCCACAACATTTCAAAGAAATCGCACAACATTCCAGAAACCTCCCACAAAATTCTTTACATTTTCACAAAACTCCACCAAATTCCAGAAACATCCCACAAAATCTCCACAAATTTCCACACAATCTAAGAAAAATACCTCAAAATTCTTCATGTCTCCTCAAAGTCTTTCGAAATTCCACAAACATCCCACACAATTCCCTAAATCTTTTCAAAACCCTTCCAAATAACAGAAACATCCCACAAAAACTCTTCCAACTTCCACAAAATTCCACAAACATCGCACAAAATTCCAGAAAAATCTTCTCAAAACCCTACCCAATTCCAGAAATATCCTGCAAAATCCCTCAAAAATCCCACCGAAATCCAAAAACATTCCACGGAATTCCACAAACATCCCAACCAACTCCATAAATCTTCTCAAAACCCTTCCAAATTTCAGAAACATCCCACAAAAATCTCCAAAAATTTCCACAAAATTCTACAAACATCGCACAAAATTCCAGAAAAATCTTTTCACAACCCTACCAAATTCCAGAAACATCTTGCAAAATCCCTCTAAAATCCCACCAAATTCCAAAAACATTCCACGGAATTCCACAAACATCCCAACACACTGCCTGAATCTTCTCAAAACCCTTCCAAATTTCAGAAACATCCCACAAAATCTACAAAAATTTCCACAAAATTCCACAAACATCCCACAAAAATCCACAAACATCCCAACAAACTCCCTAAATCTTCTCAAAACTCTACCAAATTCCAGAAACATCCCACAAAAACTTTCCCAATTTCCACAAAATTCCACAAACATTCCACAAAATTCCAGAAAAATCCCACAAAATTCCACAAACATCCCAACACACTCCGTAAGTCTTATCAAAACCCTACCAAATTCCAGAAACATCCCACAAAATCTCCACAAATTTCCACACAATCTAAGAAAAATACCTCAAAATTCTTCATGTCTCCTCAAAGTCTTTCGAAATTCCACAAACATCCCACACAATTCCCTAAATCTTTTCAAAACCCTTCCAAATAACAGAAACATCCCACAAAAACTCTTCCAATTTCCACAAAATTCCACAAACATTGCACAAAATTCCAGAAAAATCTTCTCAAAACCCTACCAAATTCCAGAAATATCCTGCAAAATCCCTCAAAAATCCCACCGAATTCCAAAAACATTCCATGGAATTCCATAAACATCCCAACCAACTCCATAAATCTTCTCAAAACCCTACCAAATTCCAGAAACATCCCACAAAAATCTCCAAAAATTTCCACAAAATTCTACAAACATCGCACGAAATTCCAGAAAAATCTTCTCAAAACCCTACCAAATTCCAGAAATATCCCACAAAATCTACAAAAATTTCCACAAAATTCCACAAAAATCCCACAAAATTCCACAAATATCACAACAAACTCCCTAATTCTTATCAAGACCCTACCAAATTCCAGAAATATCCCACAAAATCTTTACAATTTACCACACAATCTAAGAAAAATCCTTCAAAATACTTCAAGCCTTCTCAAAATCTCACCAAATTCCAGAACATTCCAAAACATTTCAAAAAAATCGCACAACCTTCCAGAAACCTCCTACAAAATTCTTTACAATTTCACAAAACCCTACCAAATTGCAGAAACTTCCCACTAAACCTCCACCAATTTGCACACAATCTAAGAAAAATCTTTCAAAATTCTTCAAGTCTAGTCAAAATCCCACAAAATTCCAGAAACATCCCACCAAATTCCAGAAAAATCACACAAAATTCCACATACATCCCATCAAACTCCCTAAATCTTCTCAAAACCCTACCAAATTCCAGAAACATCCCACAAAATTTTCCCAATTTCCACACAATCTAAGAAAAATACCTCAAAATTCTTCATGTCTCCTCAAAGTCTTACAAATTCCACAAACATCCCACAAAATTCCACAAACATCCCAACAAACTCCTTAAACCTTCTCAAAACCCCACCAAATTCCAGAAACATCCCCCAAAAATCTCCACAAATTTACACACAATCTAAGAAAAATACCTCAATTGCTTCATATCTCCTCAGTCCTTAAAATTGCAGAAACATCCCACAAAATTCCACAAAAATCCCACAGAATTCCAGAAACATCGCACATAATTCCACAAACATCCCAACAAACTCCCTGAATCTTCTCAAAACCCTACCACATTCCCGAAAAATCCCACAAAACTTTTCCAATTTCCACTCATCCTAGAAAAATCCCTCAAAATTCTTCAAGTCTCTTTAAAATCTTACCAAATTCCAGAACATTCCACAACATTCCAAAAAAATCGCACAACCTTCCAGAAACCTCCTACAAAATTCTTTACAATTTCACAAAACCCTACCAAATTGCAGAAACTTCCCACTAAACCTCCACCAATTTGCACACAATCTAAGAAAAATCTTTCAAAATTCTTCAAGTCTAGTCAAAATCCCAAAAAATTCCAGAAACATCCCACCAAATTCCAGAAAAATCACACAAAATTCCACATACATCCCATCAAACTCCCTAAATCTTCTCAAAACCCTACCAAATTCCAGAAACATCCCACAAAAACTTTTCCAATTTCCACACAATCTAAGAAAAATACCTCAAAATTCTTCATGTCTCCTCAAAGTCTTACAAATTCCACAAACATCCCACAAAATTCCACAAACATCCCAACAAACTCCTTAAACCTTCTCAAAACCCCACCAAATTCCAGAAACTTCCCACAAAATCTTTACAAATTTCCACACATCCTAGAAAATTCCCTCAAAATTCTTCACGTCTCCTCAAAATCTCACCAAATTCCAGAACATTCCACAACATTTCAAAGAAATCGCACAACATTCCAGAAACCTCCCACAAAATTCTTTACATTTTCACAAAACTCCACCAAATTCCAGAAACATCCCACAAAATCTCCACAAATTTCCACACAATCTAAGAAAAATACCTCAAAATTCTTCATGTCTCCTCAAAGTCTTTCGAAATTCCACAAACATCCCACACAATTCCCTAAATCTTTTCAAAACCCTTCCAAATAAAAGAAACATCCCACAAAAACTCTTCCAACTTCCACAAAATTCCACAAACATCGCACAAAATTCCAGAAAAATCTTCTCAAAACCCTACCCAATTCCAGAAATATCCTGCAAAATCCCTCAAAAATCCCACCGAAATCCAAAAACATTCCACGGAATTCCACAAACATCCCAACCAACTCCATAAATCTTCTCAAAACCCTTCCAAATTCCAGAAACATCCCACAAAAATCTCCAAAAATTTCCACAAAATTCTACAAACATCGCACAAAATTCCAGAAAAATCTTTTCACAACCCTACCAAATTCCAGAAACATCTTGCAAAATCCCTCTAAAATCCCACCAAATTCCAAAAACATTCCACGGAATTCCAAAAACATCCCAACACACTGCCTTAATCTTCTCAAAACCCTTCCAAATTTCAGAAACATCCCACAAAATCTACAAAAATTTCCACAAAATTCCACAAACATCCCACAAAAATCCACAAACATCCCAACAAACTCCCTAAATCTTCTCAAAACCCTACCAAATTCCAGAAACATCCCACAAAAACTTTCCCAATTTCCACAAAATTCCACAAACATTCCACAAAATTCCAGAAAAATCCCACAAAATTCCACAAACATCCCAACACACTCCGTAAGTCTTATCAAAACCCTACCAAATTCCAGAAACATCCCACAAAATCTCCACAAATTTCCACACAATCTAAGAAAAATACCTCAAAATTCTTCATGTCTCCTCAAAGTCTTTCGAAATTCCACAAACATCCCACACAATTCCCTAAATCTTTTCAAAACCCTTCCAAATAACAGAAACATCCCACAAAAACTCTTCCAATTTCCACAAAATTCCACAAACATCGCAAAAAATTCCAGAAAAATCTTCTCAAAACCCTACCAAATTCCAGAAATATCCTGAAAAATCCCTCAAAAATCCCACCGAATTCCAAAAACATTACACGGAATTCCACAAACATCCCAACCAACTCCATAAATCTTCTCAAAACCCTACCAAATTCCAGAAACATCCCACAAAAATCTCCAAAAATTTCCACAAAATTCTACAAACATCGCACGAAATTCCAGAAAAATCTTCTCAAAACCCTACCAAATTCCAGAAATATCCCACAAAATCTACAAAAATTTCCAAAAAATTCCACAAAAATCCCACAAAATTCCACAAATATCACAACAAACTCCCTAATTCTTATCAAGACCCTACCAAATTCCAGAAATATCCCACAAAATCTTTACAATTTACCACACAATCTAAGAAAAATCCCTCAAAATACTTCAAGCCTTCTCAAAATCTCACCAAATTCCAGAACATTCCAAAACATTTCAAAAAAATCGCACAACCTTCCAGAAACCTCCTACAAAATTCTTTACAATTTCACAAAACCCTACCAAATTGCAGAAACTTCCCACTAAACCTCCACCAATTTGCACACAATCTAAGAAAAATCTTTCAAAATCCCACAAAATTCCAGAAACATCCCACCAAATTCCAGAAACATCACACAAAATTCCACATACATCCCATCAAACTCCCTAAATCTTCTCAAAACCCTACCAAATTCCAGAAACATCCCACAAAATTTTCCCAATTTCCACACAATCTAAGAAAAATACCTCAAAATTCTTCATGTCTCCTCAAAGTCTTACAAATTCCACAAACATCCCACAAAATTCCACAAACATCCCAACAAACTCCTTAAACCTTCTCAAAGCCCTACCAAATTCCGGAAACATCTCACAAAATTCTAGAAAAATCTTCTCAAAACCCCACCAAATTCCAGAAACTTCCCACAAAATCTTTACAAATTTCCACACATCCTAGAAAATTCCCTCAAAATTCTTCACGTCTCCTCAAAATCTCACCAAATTCCAGAACATTCCACAACATTTCAAAGAAATCACACAACATTCCAGAAACCTCCCACAAAATTCTTTACATTTTCGCAAAACTCTATCGAATTCCAGAAACATCCCCCAAAAATCTCCACAAATTTACACACAATCTAAGAAAAATACCTCAATTGCTTCATATCTCCTCAGTCCTTAAAATTGCAGAAACATCCCACAAAATTCCACAAAAATCCCACAGAATTCCAGAAACATCGCACATAATTCCACAAACATCCCAACAAACTCCCTGAATCTTCTCAAAACCCTACCACATTCCCGAAAAATCCCACAAAACTTTTCCAATTTCCACTCATCCTAGAAAAATCCCTCAAAATTCTTCAAGTCTCTTTAAAATCTTACCAAATTCCAGAACATTCCACAACATTCCAAAAAAATCGCACAACCTTCCAGAAACCTCCTACAAAATTCTTTACAATTTCACAAAACCCTACCAAATTGCAGAAACTTCCCACTAAACCTCCACCAATTTGCACACAATCTAAGAAAAATCTTTCAAAATTCTTCAAGTCTAGTCAAAATCCCAAAAAATTCCAGAAACATCCCACCAAATTCCAGAAAAATCACACAAAATTCCACATACATCCCATCAAACTCCCTAAATCTTCTCAAAACCCTACCAAATTCCAGAAACATCCCACAAAAACTTTTCCAATTTCCACACAATCTAAGAAAAATACCTCAAAATTCTTCATGTCTCCTCAAAGTCTTACAAATTCCACAAACATCCCACAAAATTCCACAAACATCCCAACAAACTCCTTAAACCTTCTCAAAACCCCACCAAATTCCAGAAACATCCCACAAAATCTTTACAAATTTCCACACATCCTAGAAAATTCCCTCAAAATTCTTCACGTCTCCTCAAAATCTCACCAAATTCCAGAACATTCCACAACATTTCAAAGAAATCGCACAACATTCCAGAAACCTCCCACAAAATTCTTTACATTTTCACAAAACTCCACCAAATTCCAGAAACATCCCACAAAATCTCCACAAATTTCCACACAATCTAAGAAAAATACCTCAAAATTCTTCATGTCTCCTCAAAGTCTTTCGAAATTCCACAAACATCCCACACAATTCCCTAAATCTTTTCAAAACCCTTCCAAATAACAGAAACATCCCACAAAAACTCTTCCAACTTCCACAAAATTCCACAAACATCGCACAAAATTCCAGAAAAATCTTCTCAAAACCCTACCCAATTCCAGAAATATCCTGCAAAATCCCTCAAAAATCCCACCGAAATCCAAAAACATTCCACGGAATTCCACAAACATCCCAACCAACTCCATAAATCTTCTCAAAACCCTTCCAAATTCCAGAAACATCCCACAAAAATCTCCAAAAATTTCCACAAAATTCTACAAACATCGCACAAAATTCCAGAAAAATCGCTTCACAACCCTACAAAATTCCAGAAACATCTTGCAAAATCCCTCTAAAATCCCACCAAATTCCAAAAACATTCCACGGAATTCCACAAACATCCCAACACACTGCCTGAATCTTCTCAAAACCCTTCCAAATTTCAGAAACATCCCACAAAATCTACAAAAATTTCCACAAAATTCCACAAACATCCCACAAAAATCCACAAACATCCCAACAAACTCCCTAAATCTTCTCAAAACTCTACCAAATTCCAGAAACATCCCACAAAAACTTTCCCAATTTCCACAAAATTCCACAAACATTCCACAAAATTCCAGAAAAATCTTTTCAAAACCTTAACAAATTCCAGAAATATCCTGAAAAATCCCTCAAAAATTCCACCGAATTCCAAAAACATTACACGGAATTCCACAAACATCCCAACAAACTCACTTATTCTTATCAAAACCCTACCAAATTCCACAAACATCCCACAAAATCTTTACAATTTACCACACAATTTAAGAAAAATACCTCAAAATTCTTCATGTCTTCTCAAAACCCAACCAAATTCCAAAATCCTCCCACAAAATCCTTTACAATTTTGCAAAACATTCTCAAATTCCAGAAACATCCCACAAAATCTTTACAAATTTCCACACATCCTAGAAAATTCCCTCAAAATTCTTCAAGCCTTCTCAAAATCTCACCAAATTCCAGAACATTCCACAACATTTCAAAAAAATCACACAAAATTCCAGAAACCTCCCACAAAATTCTTTACATTTTCACAAAACTCCACCAAATTCCAGAAACATCCCACAAAATCTCCACAAATTTCCACACAATCTAAGAAAAATACCTCAAAATTCTTCATGTCTCCTCAAAGTCTTTCGAAATTCCACAAATATCCCACACAATTCCCTAAATCTTCTCAAAACCCTTCCAAATAACAGAAACATCCCACAAAAACTCTTCCAATTTCCACAAAATTCCATAAACATCGCACAAAATTCCAGAAAAATCTTCTCAAAACCCTACCTAATTCCAGAAATATCCTGCAAAATCCCTCAAAAATCCCACCGAAATCCAAAAACATTCCATGGAATTCCACAAACATCCCAACCAACTCCATAAATCTTCTCAAAACCCTACCAAATTCCAGAAACATCCCACAAAATCTCTTCCACTTCCCACAAAATTCCACAAACAACCCACAAAATTACAGAAAAATCTTCTCAAATCCCCACCAAATTCCAGAAATATCCCACAAAATCTTGACAAATTTCCACACATACTAAGAAATACCCTCAAAATTCTTCATGTCTCCTCAAAGTCCTTCAAAATTCCAGAAACATCCCACAAAAATCTCCAAATATTTCCACAAAATTCTATGAACATCGCACAAAATTCCAGAAAAATCTTCTCAAAACCCCACCAAATTCTAGAAATATCCCACAAAATCTCCACAAATTTCCACACAATCTAAGAAAAATACCTCAAAATTCTTGTCTCCTCAAAGTCTTTCGAAATTCCACAAACATCCCACACAATTCCCTAAATCTTTTCAAAACCCTTCCAAATAACAGAAACATCCCACAAAATCTACAAAAATTTCCACAAAATTCCACAAACATCCCACAAAATTCCACAAACATCCCAACAAACTCCCTAAATCTTCTCAAAACCCTACCAAATTCCAGAAACCTCCCACAAAATTCTTTACATTTTTGCAAAACTCTCTCAAATTCCAGAAACATCCCACAAAAATCTCCAAAAATTTTCACAAAATTCCACAAACATCCCGCAAAATTCCAGAAAAATCTTTTCAAAACCCTACCAAATTCCAGAAACATCCAGCAAAATCCCTCAAAAATCCCACCAAATTCCAAAAACATTCCACAGAATTCGACAAACATCCCAACACACTCCCTAAATCTTTTCAAAACTCTACCACATTCCAGAAACTTCCCACAAAATCTACAAAAATTTCCACAAAATTCCACAAACATTCCACAAAATTCCAGAAAAATCTTCTCAAAACCCTACCTAATTCCAGAAATATCCCACAAAATCTTGACAAATTTCCACAAAATCTTAAAAAACCCTCAAAATTCTTCATGACTCCTCAAAGTCTGTCAAATTCTAGAAACATCCCACAGAATCTCCAAAAATTTCCACACAATCTAAGAAAAATACCTCAAAATGCTTCATGTCTCCTCAAAGTCCTTCAAAATTCCAGAAACATCCCACAAAATTCTACAAAAATCCCACAGAATTCCAGAAACATCCCACAAATTTCCACAAACATCCCAACAAACTCCCTAAATCTTCACAAAGTCCTTCAAAATTCCAGAAACATCCCACCAAATTCCACAAACATCCCAACAAACTCCCTAAATCTTCTCAAAACCCTTCCAAATTCCAGAAACATTTCACAGAATCTCTTCCACTTCCCACGAAATTCCACAAACAACCCACAAAATTACAGAAAAATCTTCTCAAAACCCCACCAAATTCCAGAAATATCCCACAAAATCTTGACAAATTTCCACATGTACTAAGAAATACCCTCAAAATTCTTCATGTGTCCTCAAAGTCCTTCAAAATTCCAGAAAAATCCCACAAAATTCCAAAAACATCCCATCAAACTTCTTAAGTCTTATCAAAACCCCACCAAATTCCAGAAACTTCCCACAAAAACTTTACAAATTTCCACACATCCTAGAAAAATCCCTCAAAATTCTTCAAATCTCCTCAACATCTCACCTAATTTCAGAACATTCCACAACATTTCAAAGAAATCGCACAACATTCCAGAAACCTCCCACAAAATTCTTTACATTTTCGCAAAACTCCATCAAATTCCAGAAACATCTCACAAAATCTCCACAAATTTCCACACAATTTAAGAAAAATACCTCTAAATTCTTCATATCTCCTCAAAGTCTTTCAAAATTCCACAAACATCCTACACAATTCCCTAAACCTTCTCAAAACCCTGCCAAATTCCAGAAACATCCCACAAAACTTTTCCAATTTCCACAAAATTCCACAAACATTCCACCAAATTCCAGAAAAATCCCACAAAATTCCACAAACATCCCAACAAACTCCCTAAGTCTTCTCAAAACCCCACCGAATTCCAGAAATATCCCACTAAATCTTTACAAATTACCACACAATCTAAGAAAAATACCTCAAAATTCTTCATGTCTCTTCAAAGTCCTTCAAAATTCCAGAAAAATCCCACAAAATTCCATGAACATCCCAACTAACTCCTTAAATCTTCTCAAAACCCCATCAAATTCCAGAAACTTCCCACAAAATCTTTACAAATTTCCACACATCCTAGAAAATTCCCTCAAAATTCTTCACGTCTCCTCAAAATCTCACCAAATTCCAGAACATTCCACAACATTTTAAAAAAATCGCACATTCCAGAAACCTCCCACAAAATTCTTTACATTTTCACAAAACTCCACCAAGTTCCAGAAACATCCCACAAAATCTCCACAAATTTCCATACAATCTAAGAAAAACATTTCAAAATTCTTCAAGTCGAGTCAAAATTCCTAAAAATTCCAGAAACATCCCAGAAAATTCCAGAAAAATCCCACAAAATTCCACAAACATCCCAACAAAATCTGTAAATCTTCTCAAAACCCTACCATTTTCCAGAACCATCCCACAAAATCTTTACAGATTTCCACAAAATCGAAGAAAAATCCCTCAGAATTTTTCAAGTCTCATCAGTATCCCACAAAATTCCACAAAAATCCCACAAAATTCCAGAAACATCCCACAGAATTCCACAATTATTACACAAAATTCCACAAATATCTCAGAAAATTCCAGTAAAATCTGATTAAATTGTTAGTGTTCAGGAACACACATAATCACAAATGATTATATGCGGGTGCTTTATTAAGAGATCTGGGTGTCAGGGGTACACATACCCAAATCTCTCCCATCTTGGTTTTGAGTTGAACATATTTTCATAGTCTAGCATTATATAACTCACATATTAATTATTAAACTTACATTGTTCTATTGTATGCATTGTTTTTACCCAAGCATGGATTTCTCCTGATCCCCCCCAGCCCCCTAACATTGTTCCTCACGTTCTTTAAACAATAATTACAGCTAATCACATCTAACAATTGTATCATGATCATCTACTGATTACACAGGTGCAATTTTGACCTAATTTTTAGCAAGTACAAGGCCTAACATTTCCCAGGGCCAACTTTTCCAAGGCCTTTCCAAACCTAACTAACTTTCTAAGTCCCCAAATTTTCTAAGATTTTGAGACCTTTTACTATCACTTACAGGACTTGTGTGCTCCAGACCCCTCACCAGCCTTGTTGCCCTTCTCTGGACACGCTCCAGCCCATCCATGACCTTCCTAAATAAATTGGGGGCCCAGAACTGGACACAGCACTCGAGGTGCTGCCCAACCAGTGCAGAGTAGAGGGGAGGAATCCCTGCCCTGCTCCTGCTGGCCACACTGTTCCTGATCCAGGCCAGGAGCCATTGGCCTTCTTGGCCACCTGGGCACACTGCTGGCTCATGCCCAGCCTGCTGTCCATCAGTGTCCCAGCTCCCTTTCTGCCTGGCTGCTGTCCAGCCACTCTGTCCCCAGCCTGTAGCACTGCAGGGGTTGTTGGGGCCAAAGTGCACGACCCGACACTTGGACTTGTTAAACCTCACCTTGTTGGGTTTGGGCCCTGGATCCAGCCTGTCCAGCTGCCTGTGCAGAGCCCTCCTACGCTGCAGCACATCAACACTCCCAGCCAAGCTGGTGTCACCACGGTTCCATGGGGCCCTAGAGTGTCACAATGGTCTCCAGGATTCCATGAAGCCTCCCAGCAATCCAGTTTTGGATCATAATGGGAGTGACTGGACTCATACTGGGAGTATCTGAGAATGACTGGGAACATACCATGCACATCATCCCCCATACTGGGGGTGACTGGGAGCAACTGGGAGCATGCTGGGAGCCAAAGGCATCATACTGGGACTGACTGGGTTGATCTAGTCAGAGGCAAATGGGACCATCCTGGGAGTGCTGCCATGTGACAAGGATCATACTGGAGCTTACTGGACTCATACTGGTGTTGAAAGGGAACAGCTGGGATCTCTGAACACCAAAGGTTTTTTTCCTGCCCACTGAAGAAGGAGCTTCCCAGTGTCCATGTGTGAGGGGACCTTCACCTGAACCAGATGCTGTTAGGAGAAAAAGCTGCCTCTGCTGGCAAATCCCACACAAAAAGTCAATGCCAAGAGAGAGCATTTTACTTTCACAACTTCCCTCCTGGAGTCATAGTCCTTTTGGATCACACAGCAAGCAAGAGAACAGCACAAAATAGAAGGCTGTGTCCAGTTTTTGGCTGGGTGAGCAAACAGAGGGAGCGCCAGGGTCCGCTACCACAGACTCTCCTCTTGGGGAACAGAACCCCCCCAGGCTCCATTCCAAATGCTGTGCACACCCTGCTGGCTACAAACAACCCCTTTTTTAAGAAGTTGTTGGCAGGAGCTCTCCCAAATAAATGGCATCTTAATGGCAATTTTCATTCAAAATCACCTCCGTTCCAAAGGATGAACAGCAAGCCCACAGCAATCCCAAAGGCACATATGGTGCACCTGGGGAAATCCTCCATTTAGGGGCCCAGTGGGTTAAAAAATACCCATAAGAAGCCCCAGAGTCCAGAGTGCAAACTGCAACAACCACTTGCTGGATCATTTTGGCTGTGCTGCACACGTCTGCAGACTGTCTGTCCCCCTGCAAGGACAGAAGGACACCCATCAGGGGCTGGGCTGGCTGCTGAGAATGCCTCGGGCAGGACGATCCTCAGGCAATGAGCAGGTGCCCAGAGCCGCTCTGACACTGAGGCCTCTGTGCCCCACAGCAACGGGAACACCACAAAGACACGGCAAAGTTCCTGTGACATCACAGCAGCAGCTCCCCCAAAAATTGTTTGCAAGGTTCTCCTGGGTCACCAAGGAGCACAAAGGATCCTCAGAGGGCACAACCTATTGCTCAAAGGATCCAAGAGGAGCTCAGAAAATGCAGCAAATGAGGACACCCCACAGCCCAGCCTGAACACTGAGAAGGAACAAAGAAGTGACCAAACCAAAGGAAATACAACTTTTGGTCACTGATGCTTCTGACTAAAACCAGCAAGGCTTGTTCCATCTGGGATCTTTGTTCTAGTTCTAGAAACAAGCAACGTTCTCTGCTGTAACTGTACATAAAGCTGGAACTTGGGGGAAAGAAGTTGTGCGTGACTTCTTGGACATCTTGTGGCTGAGGGTGTCCAAGGCAATGGACTCACAAGCGGGGTCCCTGCCCTCCCGACTGACAGCTGCCATCTCTCCTTCAGCCCCATGCGTGTCTCCAACAACCTCCTGTCAAGGGCCTCCATCCACACATTCCATCACCAGCCACAGATCCTCATTGACGAGGTCACCCAGCATCCCTGAGGCCACAGCAGGGAGTGCTCCTGACATCTGGTACAGCACTGTGGCTTTCCTGGGATCCTTCTGGTGCCTGTGGCTGAGAGGAGTGGGGTGGATGGAACCAGGACGGGTCACAGATCAGCAGCCCCACTGCAAGCAGTGCTTTCTCCTGCTGTGTGGGGACCGTGGGGTGACTGATATTGGGACTCCTCTGGCTTTGGCTCCTGCAGACCACACAGTGGCTCAGACACTGGCCTGAGGGAAGGGGTCTCATGGAAACCCGGCACAGGCATTTCTCTTTGGAGAGGGGGTTCTGCAGGGAGAAGGGAGAACGAGAGACTTTCCTGTCTCCTGAGATTCCCCCTCCTCTTTCAGCAGCCATACCACAGTCCATCAATGCCAGAGTTCATAGGATCACTTCCATGCCAGGGAGCACAAGGCACTCAAAACTGAACCCTGCCAGAGCCCAGCCCTGCCTGCCCATTTGGAGGGTGTGGGGGAATGGAATTTCAGCAGGAGCTGACCCACAATGATACTTTGCCACTTGTGGGTTTCTCACAGCCTTAGAAGGAGTTTGAGATCTCTGTCCCCAACACCCGCTCACCCTTCAAGTGCACACACGCGCCTGGGGGCAATTCAGGGTCCCTGGAGTGGTGGCTGCTAATCTTGGAAACAGGAGCTGTTGTCTTTTCCAATGGGCTTAACTCCCTTCTACCTATTAGAAAGTGGGTGAGTAAAGGAAATGACCCTGGAGGAAGGGGACCAGAACCTTGGAAAAAGATGAAACATCTTTTGTCTGAATTACAAATTAAATCGCTTTCATTTATTTCTTTAGTACTACTCTATTACTACAAACAAAAACATGTTTCTGAGCTGATTGTTGGGATTCGGGGCTTTATTTCTTGGTCTTGTTGTTGTTATTATTATTTTTTAGTATTACTTTTCATTGTCAAGACTTTTAAATCTTAGACATAAATAACAATGGCTGGATGTCACACACTGGGAAAATTCCCTTGTTTTTCCCACCAGAATTAAACTGGACACTCAACTCCAAGTTGCCAGTGGATTCTAAAGACGGAAAATCCTGTTAATGCCGGGTTTGGTGTGGTTTGGAGCGGGGGAAGGGTCTCATCCCCTCCCAGAGGCGCCCCAAGCCCGCTCTGCTGCCACGTCTGCGCTCGCGGCCCCTCACGGCGGCCCTGCCCTGGGGACGTGGTGGGACCCCCTCCTGCCAGTGCTGAGGCTCCTCATGGCCCCTCACAGCCCCTCATGGCCCCATAGAATTTCTCATGGCCCCATAAAACCTCTCATGGCCCCATAAAACCTCTCATGGCCTCGTATGGTCCCTCATGGCCTCTCAAAGCCCTTCATGGCCCCTCATTTTTCCTCACGGCCCCTCTCAGCTCCAGGCGCGGGGTTCCTCCCAAAGGAGAAGGGGTCGGGCCCTGCTCTTTCTCCTTTTATTTCGGTCCCTTCATAGCGATGAGTAAACAAAGGCTGAATGGAGCCTTTCCCCAGCGTTTCCCTCGGGGTTCATTGCAGGCTGAAGCTCTGTGCTGGCGCTGGCCCAACATCCCTGCAGCCCCCAAGGCCTTTGCTGTCCCCCCGTGTCCATTCCCTGTCCCCGAGTCCCGCCCGGCTCTGGCAGCAGCAGCAGCCGCAGCGCAGCGGGCGCCGGCCCGGCCCGGCCGGGGCTCCCGGCCACGAGCAGCAGCAGCGCCGGCCCTTCCCACCTGCTCCTGCCTCGGCTTCCCAGGCCTTTTGCCAGGGCAATTCTGGACTACAGCAACAATCCCCCACAAACAGCCCTGATTTCTCAGGCCCGCCTCTGCTGCCTTCAGCCAGCCCTCAGAGGAAGAAAGGATCGGGTTCCAGCGCTGTTTTCAGCGCTGTTTTACTCACCCTGAGGAGACAGCAGGAGGCTGTTGGTGCCTTGGCCTTGGCAATTGTGGATCCCAGCTGATCTTGCCCCTCTTCTGCTTGCCACTTGAATTTTAGCAGTACAGCTGCAATTTCCTCTTTCAATCAGTGCGGCCCACTGTGCTTTTCTGACAGGGAACTCGGACTGCTTGTTAAAAAGGCCTCATGAGTAGTAGATCTCCAAATGCTCCCAAGGCCCTGAGCACAAAATCAAAGAGAATTAAAGCCACACAGGTCACATTTGCAGTGTTCAAACACAGCCCTGTTGCTGCTGCTGCTGCTGAAATAGAATCAACTGACAGAGGCCATCACAGAAATTGCCTTTACAGTGGCAAATAAAATGAAAATATCGACCAGGAGAAAGGAAAAACAGAACTCCCCAACTCGCTTCACTGTTTCTACCGAGCAGCAGAAGAAAAAGGAACAGGGCACCTTTCAGGCAGTTCCACAAGCTCAGGGTTCTCATTTCATGGGGAATCTGAGATGCAATTGGCCTTTTTAAAAGGATAAAACAAAGGGAATGAATTGGAAATTATTAGGAAAAAATGTACCTTCTTATATACAAAGTTCACCAAGTCATTCCCTGCATTTCTCCTTTTCACATTCTTTCTGTCATCCAGAGAGGTCCAGCTTATCATGTTCAGATGCTTATCATCAACTGATTGTGCTCTTGATTTCTCCCAGTGCAAGAGATGGAGAATCATCTAAACTGAACACAGAAACAAACTCTCTCTGTCAGCCCATTTTCATGTTCCAGATCACTTTCAAGATGTCCATGGGGGATTTGGAATTATCAGCTCTCCACTTCTGGCTGCACACCCTGGAGATTCTTTCTCCACATTCAGCCATGCTTGTATTCCCTAACAATTCCTGGTACCTCATCATGTTTTCTTTGGGTAGAAGAGTAACAGTGAAAACCTTACCAATGGCACAACTCCCCTGTCCACAAGGAAAAGAAAGAACAAATTGTCAAGTGCTTCAAATATTTGTCCTGCTTTGCTGCAAGAGTTGTGCTGCAGTCACTTACAGTGTGGGAAACCAAGAGAAGCTGCAGCTGGGGGCACATTTTGTGACAGGAGCTGCGCCTTGTTCTCCAGGACAGGTTTTTGGAAAGAACAGACGTGACTGTGGAGAAGATTCTGGGAAAATTGAAACAACTTTTTTATGAAATGAAAATCAAATCAAAAGAAACAACCAATATGTTTTTCTCTATTTTTCTCTATTTATTTTTATGTTCCCCTTTTCCATCTTGCACTTTCTCCATCCCATTCATTCCAAATGGATCTCACCTCTAAGATCTGAGACTTGGCAAGTTTTAGACACTGTAAAATACCATGAGCTATACCCAGTTTGCCTTGCCCTGTTTTCCTTGGAAAGCAATGCTGGAGACACAAGTGCAGTGCTTGGGTCGGGTACAAATTCTGCATTCAGGGAATGTGCTCAGACGGTGTCTGACCCTCAGCAGGGACAAGGTACAGCAGCAGCCAAGGGCCGTCCTGTGCCCCTGTGCAGGAGTCAAGACTCTGGCTCTTGGCTCAACACGGCAAAGTTGCCGTGTTTGGCCAGGCTCAGGGGCTGCCCGGGGAGTGCGGGGCTCGGGCCGGGGCCGAGCGGGCAACGGACAAACGGACACGGGGACAAACGGTCCCGGTGCTTCAGTTGCAGCGGCGGCAGCAGCGGCAGCAGCAGCAGCGGCGGCAGCAGCAGCAGTGGAAGCAGCGAAAGCATCAAATTTATCACTTTTCTGTCTCTCCTCTCCCTTTCCCACTGTCCCACATTCCCTCCGGGTCTCCCTTTTCCTGTGTCCCCCTCTCTTCCAGGTTCCCTCTCCCCGTACCCGCCCGGGCCATGCCCCCGGCCCGCCCCCGGACCCGCCCACGGGCCCAGGCGGGGTTGCCCCGGCCCCGGTCCCGGCCCCGTCCCCGGCCGTCCCGCCGTGGTCTCGCCTTCGCCGGGCTCTGGCTGTGCTGGCGCTGGCGCTGCTGGGCGGGCATCATTGCCTGGGGCTGGGGCGGAATCGCTGCCCTTTGGCTCCGCCTTGCCCGATCCCGGCCCCGGCCCCGACGCAGGCTCCGGTCCCGGCCCCGACCCCGGCCCCGGCCCCGGCCCCGACCCCGGCGCCGGCTCCTCCCGGGGCCCGCGGAGGACACAGGCGGCGCGGCCGCTGCCGCCGCCTCCGCTGCGGCTTCCCCGGCCCGAGCTCCGCCGCTCAGCAGCGCGGCCGCTGGCCCCGAGCCGCCTCTGCCGCGTTCCAATGAGGGAACGCCTGCGGATGCCCGGCCCGGGGAGCTCGGGGAGCGCTCGGGGGCCGTTCCTGTCCCCGGGCCGAGCGCTGATGGCCGCGACTCGCCCCCAGGGAAGGCGCAGGAGGCCCTGCAGCAGCGCTACGAGCTGGGCCCGCTGCTGGGGCGCGGCGGCTTCGGCAGCGTCTTCGCGGCCACGCGACTCTCGGACGGCGCCCCGGTGAGCGGTGGGCAGAGGAGGAGGAGGAGGAGGGGGCGGAGGAGATGGCGGGGGCGCGGCGGGGCGGGCAGCGAGCTCAAGCCTCTGCTGCTCCTTGCTCGCAGGTGGCCATCAAATGTGTGCCGCGGGATCGCGTCCGGCTCTGGGGCGAGCTGGTGAGTGTGCGGGGCCAGCGGCAGAAGCCGGGGCGTGCCGGGCAGGGATGAGCCGGGGCCCGGCGGGGTGGGAGCCGCCGAGAGCCCTGCGGGGAGAGCGGGCGCGGGGTGAGCGAGGTGTGCAGAGCATCCCGGGCTGGCTGAGGGGTCCCAGAGCCCTGGCCCGGCCTCAGCCCCACTGACAGCACCGTGCTCCTCCCGCAGCCCGACGGCACCCGTGCTCCCCTGGAGATTGTGCTGCTGGACAGGGTGTCCTCTGGCTGTGCTGCAGTCATTCAGCTGCTGGAGTGGCTTGAGCTCCCCGACAGCTTCGTGTTAGTGTTGGAGCGTCCACAGCGGTGCCAGGACCTCTCGCATTTGCTGGCGGAGCGGAGGTTCCTGCCAGAGGAGGAGGCGCGGGGGCTCTTTCGCCAGGTGCTGGAGGCCGTGCAGCACTGCAGCAGCTGCGGGGTCCTGCACAGGGACATAAAACCGGAGAACATCCTGCTCGACCTGGCCACTGGGCAGCTGAAATTGATCGACTTTGGCTGTGGCGCCTTCCTGCAAGACACAGCCTACACCCAGTTTGCAGGTGAGCCCTCGCAGGGGATGCTCCTGGCCATCTCATGGCCCAGCCTGGCTGTGGCACCGGGGATTCCCCGTGGTGCTGCCAGGATGGGATCAATGCTTGAGGCAAATTGATTTGGATGGGGGTGTGAGGGGGGCCAGCTCCCAGCCCTGCCAAGAGCCTTCAGCACCCACTGTGCCCTGGGCTGGGGCTGGGACAGCCAGCCTGACAAAAACCCCCATGGGGGTAGCAGAGGGCGGGGGTCTGACCCCATGCCCCAGAGAGTTTAGTGAGTCAGCGAGGAAGGGCTTGAACTCCTCTGCTCCCCACGTTTGCCTTGGCCTATTAACAATGTTTTGGAGGCCATGCAGGCAGGGAGGAGAGTGTGTTTTCTCTACCACGGGGTGGGTTTTTATTTGCTTGTCATGGTTGGGCCTCCCCAGTGCTTCTGCTGCCCTCTTGCAGCAGCAGTGGCTTCTTTTCCAACCCTGGGTTTGTAGCCAAGTGCCAGGTGCTGGCAAGAGGGCAGTGGGTCACCCCGTGTGCCGCTGGGGCAGCCCCCACATGCCCAGGGATGCTGGGGCCAGGCTCTGGGAGCAGCAGCATCCCCCTGATGAGCTCCATCTGTGTTCCACAGGAACCCTGTCCTACAGCCCACCAGAGTGGATCCACCAGCAACGCTACCATGGCCAGGCAGCAACAATCTGGTCCCTGGGCCTCCTGCTCTACCAGCTGGTCATAGGGAAGCACCCATTCATGAGGGGCCAGCAGATCATCTGGGGGCGGATCTTGTTCCCACGACGGCTCTCCCAAGGTGAATCCTCATCTCTGGGCACAGGGGGAACACCAGGCTTGGGAGACAGCTGTGGGCTTATGAGCATCCTGCTCTGGCAGCTGCTGAGGAGGTGGCACATGTCCTGCTCTCCTGCAAACAGGGAATCCATGGGGAAGTTTAGGCCCAGCTCTGGGCACACCCAGCATGGCCTGGGCACTGGAAGGGGGTGGCAACTTCTCCAACTGACTGGTGATTCCTGGTTTCTCTCTTCAGAATGCCAAGATATTATTAAGAGGTGTTTGTCCATGCAACCCTCGGACAGGCCATCCTTAGAAGACCTTTTCCGCGATCCTTGGATGCAGGCTGTTCATCTGCCCTAGGAGATGGGAGAGATCCACATGCACAGTTGGATCCAGGGGCCTGGCAGGTAACAGCTCCACACATTTCTTGGCAATCAGTGGCAAAGCAAACCAGGCTGTTTTTGTCGTGCCTGTAGCTCTGAGCAGGGGTCATCAGAAGGGAACACACAGCTCTTGGGCTGGAGCTGAGCTGGACACCTGGTGTGGCAAGCACTGGTGGCCACCATTCCCCCTGCTTTTGCTTGTCTGCTTCACTGATGGCTGGGACCCTGGGCAGAGCACTGACAGCCTGGTCTGGCCCCTAGGCAAGGAGAAGGAGCCCCTGGAGAAGCTGTTACCCGCTGGGGCTGCTGCTGGAGACACCAAGGGCAACCTCGAGGATGGCAATCTCTTCCTCCAGCTGGCCAGCTGAAGATGATGGATTTCAATTCTGGCATGTCTTCTTCAAAGACTCGCTCCACGCCCAATTTGCAGGTGAGTCCACAGCCAGGGGATGCTCCCAGATCTGGGCATGGCACAGCCTGGCCAGGCACCAAAGGTTCCCCCCTTGGCTGGGGTGGATGCAAGCAATTCTTCAGTTGGCTGCCAAGCTGCTTTTTGTCTCTGGACAGCTGCTGAGGGGCTGGGTCTGCCGTGGCTGGCTGCAGGCTGGGCACATGGCCTGCCCTCCTGCTCTGCTCCCAAAGGCAGCAGTGATGGGCAGCTTTGGGCCCAGCTCTGAGCATGGCCAGCATGGCCTGGGCACTGCGGGTGGCTGGGACAAGGGGACAGGAGCCTTCAGCTGACGGGCGGTTTCTGGTTTCTCTCCTTGCAGCCGGGCTCTGCAGATGCTGAGGCTGCTCTGGGCTCTGCCAGGGCTCTGCTGGGCTCAGCCCCAGGCACAGCTGGGCTCACCCTGCCCTCCCATTGCTCTGACAGCTTTGCATCACACGAGCCCGTTCCCAGCACAGCGCCTGAGCTTTCTGCTTTTGCAGGTGAGTGAAACTCTCCTGCAGGCCAAGAGATTGCAGTTAGGGACACACATCCAATTGGCAAGGACCCAAACTCTCCACAGTCCCAGCTGAATGCCTGCATCTGCACAGGATGTTTTCTGTGTCCCACTCTTCCTTTCTTTTTGGCTGGAATTGTGCAATTGCACTTTCTTCCTCCTCTAGAAGTGCCACTGCTGTGTTCCTGAGGCAGTGCAGTCTGGAGCTGATGGATGAAGAATCGCCCTTCTGCACTTCCAAACCAGAGCAAAAAGCTGTAAGTGGGACTTTGCATCTTTAAGAAACCCCTGAATGTTTGAAAAGGAATGTGTAGCTCATTCACAGGGTGAGAAGGAAGGGCATCTTCTAAAGGATTTGGGGTTTGAAAGAGTTTAGATTCCCAGTGCTGCTTGGAGCTGGCAAGGCGCAAAGCACTTTCTTCTTGCTTCACTCCAATTTCACCACAATTTAAAATAACAATATTGGAATCCAACCCCACAAACTTTTTCAAAAAGGTTCCTGAGGCCGGTAAGATGCATCATGCCATCAGGACATTTACAAAGTAAATAACTGAGTTTTATGTTTCAAAAGACCAATTACACCTTAATTCAAAGTTAGAGAAGATTTTTCACTGCACACTTGGGTTCTGTTTTTATCTTTCACATTTTATAGAAGTTTTTTTCTTTTATTTTTCCGCATTTTTCCCCTTAAAACAGAAATCATGCTATGAAAAAGAAGTGTCCTTTGCTCCTGGTTCCTGCGTGGAGCAGCTCCCTTCCCGCTGGCTGAGCTGCTCAGGCAGAGCCCAGCAGCTCCTGGCCCTGCAGGGCTGAGGCTTTTCCCCGTTGCTGGGCACAGACTGATGGAGCAGCACTGCTGAACACAGGGACACGCAGAGGGAGCAGAGCAGCTGCCTTTGCCCACCTGAAGCTCCAAGGCCAAACTCTGAGCAGGCACGGCTGGAAGAGACTCGCAGGCTCCCTGTTGGCTCTGCTGCCCCACTTGTGCCCGGCCCAGCTCTGCGTGAGGCACAGGGAGAACAAGGGGCAGCTCCCTCCCAGCCCCAGCCCAGGGACCCCTCCAGCCCCTGGCCTTGGGTCACTGTCAGCACCTGCTGCTCCAGCCACGGCTTGTGCTGGCACTGACAGCAGCAACCAAACTGGGGCTGGTCCTGAGGGAGCAGCAGCAGTGCCTGGATCTGATCCCTCAGTGTGGGGCAGTGCTGGAAATATGAACGCAGCAGCAGCACCACCACCAGCAGCACCAGCAGCAGCACCACCAGCAGCAGCTTCACCAGCAGCGCCAGCAGCAGCACCACCAGCAGTACGATCAGCAGCAGCACGAGCAGCAGCACCAGGGGCAGGATCAGCACCAGCAGCAGCACCAGCAGCACCAGCAGTACCAGCAGAACCAGCTCCAGCAGCACCAACAGCAGCAGCAGCAGCACCAGCACCAGCACCAAAAGCAGCACCAGCAGCAGCACGACCAGCAGCTGAAGCAGCAGCAGCAGGACCAGCAGCACCAGCAGCACCAGCACCAACAGCACCAGCAGTGCCAGCAGTACCAGCACCAGCAGCACCAGCATCACCAGCAGCAGCACCAGCAGCAGTAGCATCAGCATCAGCAGCACTACCAGTAGCAGCAGCAGCAACAGCAGCAGCAGCAGCAGCAGCAACAGCAGCAGCAGTGCCAGCAGCACCAGCAGTACCAGCAGAACCAGCAGCACCAGCAGCACCAGGGACAGGACCAGCACTAGCTTCACCAGCAGTGCCAGCAGCAGCACCACGACCACCAGCAGCAGCATCAGCAGCAGTGCCAGCAGCACCAGCACCACCACCACCACCAGTGCCAGCAGCACCAGAACCAGCACCACCAGCAGCACCACCAGCACCAGCAGTAGCACCAGGGGCAAGATCAGCACCAGCAGCACCATCAGCACCACCAGCAGCAGCAACAGCAGCAGCACCAGCAGCAGTACCAGTAGTGCCAGCAGCACCAGCAGCAGTGCCAGCAGCAGCACCAGCAGCACCTGCACCAGTACCAGCACCAGCAGCAGCACCACCAGCACCAGCAGCAGCACCAGCAGAAGCACCAGCAGCACCAGCATCACCAGCAGCAGCACCAGCAGCAGCATCACGTGCAGCACCAGGACCAGCAGCACCAGCAGTACCAGCAGAACCAGCAGCAGCACTACCACCAGTGCCAGCAGCAGCACCACCAGCGCCAGCAGTAGCACCAGGGTCAGGATCAGCACCAGCAGCACCAGCAGCAGCACCAGCCATAGCATCAGCAGCAGCACCAGGGGCTGGACCAGCACCAGCAGCACCAGAAGAAGCAGCATCAGTGGCAGCAGCAGCACCAGCAGCAGCACCACCAACAGCACCACCACCACCAAGAGCAGCACCAGCAGGAGCACCAGAAGCAGGACCAGCAGCACCAGCAGCACCAGTACCAGCAGCACCAGCAGCAGCACCACCACCACCAGCACCAGCAGTGCTAGCAGCACCACCAGCAGCAGCAACAGCAGCAACAGAACCGCCAGCACCAGCAGTAGCACCAGGGGCAGGATCAGCAGCACCAGCAGCAGCAGCAGCAGCACTAGCACCAGCAGCACCAGCACCAGCACCAGCAACATCAGTGGCAGCACCAGCAGTGCCAGCACCAGCAGCAGCAGCAGCACCAGAACTAGCAGCACCAGCACCAGCAGCACCAGAACCAGCAGTGCCAGCAGCACCAGCACCAGCACCAGCAGTACCAGCACCAGCAGCACCAGCAGCAGCACCAGCAGAAGCACCAGCAGCACCAGCATCACCAGCACAGCAGCAGCAGCAGCAGCAGCAGCAGCAGCACCTGCAGCATCAGTGGCAGCACCAGCCACCAGCAGCACCAGCAGAACCAGCAGCAGCACTGCCACCAGTGCGAGCAGCAGCAGCACCAGCACCGCCAGCACCAGCAGTAGCACCAGGGGCAGGATCAGCACCAGCAGCACCAGCAGCAGCACCAGCCATAGCATCAGCAGCAGCACCAGGGGCTGGACAAGCACCAGCAGCAGCAGCACCAGAAGAAGCAGCACCAGCAGCACCATCAGCAGCATCAGTGGCAGCACCAGCAGTACCAGCAGCAGCAGAGGCAGCAGCACCAGTAGCACCATCGTCACCAGCACCAACACCAGCACAAGCAGCACCAGTAGTGCCAGCAGCAGCATCAGCAGCACCAGCAGCAGGACCAGCAGTGCCAGCAGCACCACCACCAGCACCAGCATCACCACCAGCACGAGCAGCAGCAGCACCAGCACCAGAAGCAGGACCAGCAGCAGCACCAGCACCAGTAACAGCAGCACCAGCAGTGCCAGCAGCACCAGCAGCAGGAGCTGCAGTGCCAGCAGCAGCATCACCAGTACCTGCACCAGCACCAGCAGCACCAGCAGTAGCACCAGGGGCAGGATCAGCACCAGCAGCACCAGCCATAGCATCAGCAGCACCACCACCAGCACCACCAGCAGCATAAGTGGCAGCACCAGCAGGACCAGCAGCACCACCACCAGCACCTGCACCAGCAGCAGCAGCACCAGCAGCACCACCAGCACCAGCAGTGCCAGCACCCGCAGCAGTACCAACAGCAGCACATGGAGCTGACTTTCAGTGCAGCCTCTGCCATGCTTCCCTCCCTGTGCAGCGGTGTCACAGCAGCCTGAGGCACCTGGGAGCCCTCAGTGCCAGCAGGGACTAGAGATGGCAGCCCTGGGCTCCTGCATGTTACGCCAGGAACAGAGCTGGGGACTTCCTCTCCATGTGGAGCTTCCAGATGGAAAAGGCTGCTGTGACCAGGCAGCTCCAAGGGCACAGAAAGGAGGGGCTCGACCCCTTGATCTGTGCCAGTCCCACAGTCCTGGGCAGCAGCCACAGAGCCCTGGGGGAGCAGAGGGCACAGCAAGAGGGACAAAAGCAGTCAAGGTCAGAGACTGGGAAGAGCCAGACCTGGGAGCAGGAACAGCTGCTTCATTGAACTCCTGGAGGAAGCTCTTGGCTGGTTCAAAGCCCTGAAAGGTGTGAAGGGCAGAGAAGAGGCCACACCAAACAATGCTCCTGTTTTCACACCTCCCCTCTCTGTGTCCCAGAAGGAATTGGATGAACTGTATTCTTCTCTCTGAGTCGTCTCGTTCAGCGTGAGCAGCTCAGCACCAGGAGCTGAAGGAGCTGAAGCCTCAGGCCACAAGAGCTGAGCAAGAGGGGGGCTTTTGGGCCAAAGTAATGCTGCTAAGTAATGGACCTAGCTGAATGCAGCAGATAGAATCCTGCAATTATAGAATCCATTTTGCTGGAAAAGGCCTCTGAGCTCATCCAGTCCAGCCAGTCACCCAGCAGTGTCAAGCCCAGCACTAAACCTCGTCCCTGAAGTGCCAAGGTCTGAACAACAGGCCCTGAGTGAGGCCTGAACAACAGGCCCTGAGCCAAAGGTGACCTCTGGATGAACCTTCCAACCAGAGGTTATCTGTCTGTCTGCTCATTACTGAAATATGCATGGTCATTAGCACTGTGATAGATGGATCCACTCATCAGTGAAACATGGATTGACCTTTCTGTGTTTAGAAGCCAGACAAGGCCATTCAATCTGACATCTGGCCTTGTTTGGGGTGTATGGACAGAGTCAATTCCCTTGGTTCCTCCTTGAGGCCTGGCCAGGCTTTGGTAGGGACGCAAGAGGAGGATGAAACCAGATATTCCCACACCAGAAGTGCTGTCAGTTTGTTTATTCAGCACTGTCAAAGCTGGGCCCTCTCTCACAGCAGAGGTTGAGCCTCACCTGTGGCTGGAGGCACCTGCAGGATTTCCCAGTGTCCAGGAGTGGCTCTCCAGTCCTTGGCTGTGACAGCTTCCCCAGCTGATGGGTGGATCTGGGGATGGCAAAGTCTGAGGGGAACTGGATCTTTGTTAATGCCTGCGGGCAATCTTTGGCAGTGATGATTGGGTGCATTGCTGAGCTGCTCCTTTTGTGATACTTTGCTGCTTGGAGCTGCAGTAAGTGACACTGATTCCTTCAGGTGGTGTTGGTGCCTTTGGTGCTGACCCTGCCCACTGTGAAACCAAATTGGCAAAGTCTGGCCAGATCACAACAAAATATCACTTTTTAAATGTAAATGTAAGGAATCAGTCCCATCTGAAGTTCCCAGAAGGGAAGCCCTCCCCAGAGTTCACTGGCTCTGGAGCAGGGCTGAGGTCAGAGCACCGTGCGAGCAGTGGGGCAGTCGGTTAAAAGAGGCTGAACCGCAGGATGTCTTAAAATGCATCCAAACATTGCATATGGAAAAAGGAAAAGAACTTGTGGGTTTGGGAAGACAAGGATGGATTTTCTTAACAGCACCAACAGAAGGAACAGTTGTTTTTTGGAATGCTCCCACATGAAGGTACAGAAAAAGGTTTTAGTCTTGAGCTCAGGTTTGTTTGTGCAAGTAACATAATAACAATAACAACACAATAATATATATTTATATATATAACCAAAACTCAATAATGTGAAATAATGCTGAAAATACCAATTTGTGAGCTTTGGCTGCTCACTGTAACACTAAATACCCTACAAAAAAGAACTGGCAAAGACCCAAATGTCAGTGGTAAACTTTGTGAATTTTATACAAGGAATAAAGGAGGAACGGATAAAACTGGCTGTTTTTATAGGGTTTGTTGATACTATGATGCAGAATGCTTTGTCTGTTCCTGTGAAAAACACACTGATTAAGACTGCTGGGTTTTTCATGTACCAGACTCTCTACAAGCTGCAGGATTGGTTGAACAGGTGAAGGAGTTGTTAAAAGAGCAGTTGATAAAATGAGGAAATGGGAACCTGTCCTGGTGGAGAACCCATCTCCCAGATGTGTTCCATGCCCTTAACAATGGGCCCACTGGGGAAATGGAAACCCCTGGGTGTGCAGGGCTGCACCCAATTTGCAAACACAACCATGGACAGTGAGACTTGGACTGCCTGGGAAATGGTTCTGGGTGTGATGGCCCCTGACAGGGCCACCCCAGAGGCTGCAGGGCTGGACCTTCCTGCACTGGAATTAATTAGGAAAAAGCCAAAGCAAATGAAAGTTAACAATACAAGAACAGGAATTCAGATTCCTCCAGAACACTTTGGTTTGGTAACTGCTCACTTGAGCTTGGCCTTGCAAAGTGTTGATGTCATGGGAGGAGGAATTGATGCAGATTATCAAGGAGAAATTAAAGAAAATCTGTTAAAAATGAATGAACAAGATTGGATGATTCAACCCCATGACAGGTTATCACAAATATTGATATTGCAGTTTAAAAACGATTGTGAAAGAAGGAGATCCACCTCCAATCAGCACTGTTTGTGGAGATAAAAGGTTTGGATGCAGCAGTCCTAATAATTGGTCCAGAGTGTGGGTCCAGAGGCCAAATGGCCCTCCAGAGGCAGCTGAAGGAACAGCTCTGGGGAAAGACAACACTGTTTGAATCCTGAAACCTGAGCATGAAGAATGGGAATATATCCCTGCAGCCAAGTGTTCTCTGCCAGAAAAAGTCAATATTGTTTTACAGATGCTGCCAGAGCAAATCTCCCTGTTTGGCCCAACGACCCCTTTGGAAAATGCTCTGATCCACGGGGCTCCATGTGAAGGTTGATGTGACACTGAGGGACTTGTACACCAATTCCAGCCAGGAGCTGGAAACTGGGATCCTCTCCCCTTCGGCTGGAGAAGTGCCAGGTCCCAGTCCCTGATGGGCACCCAGGCTCCTGGCTGGAATTGGTGTGGAAGTCCCTCAGTGTCACATCAGCCTTCACATGGAGCCCCGTGCATCAGAGCATTTTCCAAAGGGGTCATTGGGGCAAACAGGGAGATCTGGTCTGGCAGCATCTGTAAAACAATATCCCATAACATCAGCTTGTTGTGGCAGAGAACACTTGGCTGCAGGGATATATTCCCATTGTTCCTGCCCAGGTCTCAGGATTCAACCAGTGTTGTCTTTCCCCAGAGCTGTTCCTTCAGCTGCCTCTGGAGGCCCAGTCGGCCTCTGGACCAATTATTAGGACTGGTGCATCCAAACTCTCGATCTCCATGAACAGAGGTGATTTGAGGTGGATGTCCTTCTTTCACAATTGTTTTTAAAACTGCAGTATTAATAACTGTAATACCCTGCCATGGGGTTGGAAAACAAAATCTTGTTCATTATTGTTTAACAGACTTACTTCAATTTCTCCTTGATAATCTGCATCAATTCCTCCTCCCATGACATCAACACTTTGCAAGGCCAAGCTCAAGTGAGCAGTTACCAAACCAAAGCATCCTGGAGGAATCTGAATTCCTATTCTTGTATTGTTAACTTTCATTTGCTTTGGCTTTTTCCTAATTAATTCCAGTGCAGGAAGGTCCAGCCCTGCAGCCTCTGGGGTGGCCCTGTCAGGGGCCATCACACCCAGAACAATTTCCCAGGCAGTCCAAGTCTCACTGTCCATGGTTGTGTTTGCAAATTGGGTGCAGCCCTGCACACCCAGGGGTTTCCATTTCCCCAGTGGGCCCATTGTTAAGGGCATGGAACACATCTGGGAGATGGGTTCTCCACCAGGACAGGTTCCCATCTCCTCATTTTATCAACTGCTCTCTTAACAACTCCTTCACCTGTTCAACCAATCCCGCAGCTTGTAGATAGTCTGGTACATGAAAAACCCAGCAGTCTTAATCACTGTGCTTTTCACAGGAACAGACAAAGCATTCTGTATCACAACATCACCAAACCCTATAGAAACAGCCAATTTCACCCCTTCCTCCTTTATTCCATGTATACAATTCACAAAAGTTTACCACTGACATTTGGGTCTTAGCCAGTCCTTTTTTGTAGGGTGCTTAGTGTTAAAGTGAGCAGCCAAAGCTCACAAATCAGTACTGTCAACATTATTTCACATTATCAATTTTTAATTATGTATATAAATATATATTATTGTGTTATATTATCATTATCATTATCATTATCATTATCATTATCATTATCATTATCATTATCATCATCATAATCATCATTATCATCATTATCATCATTATTATAATCATTATCATCATTGTTCTTGTTGTTGTTGTTTCACTTGCACAAACAAATCTGAGCTCAAGACTATAACCTTCTTCTGTCACTCCACATGGGAGTGTTCCAAAAACAATTGTTCCTTCTGTTGGTGCTTTTTCCTATTTGCTGTTAACAAAACCCATCCTACTCTTCCCAAACCCCCAAATTCTTTTCCTTTTTCCACATGCAATTTTTGGATTCATTTTAAGGCTGATTTACTAAAACATGGATATGATCTGGTATCAATATCCAACTGAGACAGACAAAGACTCTTTAACTGTTTTAGGATTAAAAAGTGTATGTTTATTCACAGCATTGGGCCGATATGTCAGGTCACCCCTTAATACACACGGCCCCAAGCACAGGTGAATACAGGCTTTTTATTTACAGAAGTGTTGAATACAAATACATATTCATGACCCAGTTCCCACCAACTTTTCACTTCCTATGCTACTTAGGAAAAAAAGCAGTTAAGCATGCGTAGTTTGATCCTTGAAATGGGTCGGTGGTCTTTTTCTGAGGAGGGGTCACAGAAGGGAGGAAGGGATATGGCTCTTCCTCATTCTGACCTTTCTACCTTTTCAATGCAAAGTGACAAATGGACCCTTGGCTGGGCTCCTTGTTTCATCTCTTCAATGAGTTTCTGATTTGCAACTGTCTTATGTTCTTGAAGTTCTTTACCAGATACTTTATTTCTCACTCTAAGCCCAACTGAACAAGCATAACGTTGACAATTAGTTATTAGCCAATGATTAACCTCTATTTTAGCAAGGCCTCTTGTGGATGCTAACTGTGAAACAGAGAGCACGGTGCCTGTGGAAATTGCAGGCCACATAGCTTTCTCAGTCTTGCCTGAGAAAGTGGCTTGGGAAATCATGAGGAGGAATTAAAACAATCCTCAGAGACAGAAAACAGCCTTGCAGGTGCTGTTTGTCTGTTCCTTGTTTTCTTGCAAGAGAAGGTCGAGGGGTGGTGTACCCCACTGACCAATGATAGTGATGTATTAGTTTACTAACCAATAAGAGTTTCTTTTCTGTACTTTTCACGTATCGGTCTATAAAAAAGACCTGAGGTAATAAACCAGAGAGAAATTCTCCTGATCGACTCCCAAGAGAGTCTGTGTCGTTCTTCTCGCCGTTCCTAATAGAGCAACATCCTCTCTGTCTACCTTTAATTTTAGCGAGGCCCATCTATTGATTTTAATTAGAGTTAGCAAGGCTTCTTTTTAATTAAGGCCTCAGCTTCTCTAGAATCTTAAATTCTTCAAAGTTTGTGTCTCACCATGCCCCTCTGCTTTTTGTGTGTTTTGTTGTAAAAAGGCAGAATTGGCAGGATTCAGTTCTGAGGCCGATTCTGCAGCTGCTGCCTTGTGGGGCTGGTGCTGTCCCTATGCAGGCCCAGGTATTTCTCATGCAGCTTCCTCTGTGGGGGCTGTAGGAAAACTTTAGGGGAAAGTATTTTATTATCTTTCCTTGGTTAATTTGTTAGTCACCTCCCTATGCCTAAAATGGACTTGATGCGAAAAATTGGGACAGGGAGCAATTGGTTACTAAAACAAAAAATGTGATTGGCTTTAGGCAGTGGCATTGCTTGCCACTGAACTGGATCATGTTTAAAAGGAAAATGACTGGAACAAAAGAAAGGAAAATGGTACAACAACATTTGACATGGACAGTCCTCCCACAGGGATATCCAGCGTCACTGGTTTTGTTTGGGCAAGCTTTGCAGAAAATATTAAGAGAGTTTACTCCAGCCTCAGGAGTTAGGATGTTGCAGGATGTGGATGATTTGCTTTTGTCAGGGGGACAAAAGGTGGTTGAAGAGGCTACTGTAAAGCTGCTTAATTTTCTTGCTAAAAAGACTTAAGGTGTCTGAAAAGGAGGCCAGTTGGTAGGAAAAAAAATAATAATAAAAAGGTCATATATAGAGCTGTCCTGGGGTGACTTTATGATCCTGGTATCCCCAATTGTCTGGTTTATGTTATATATTAAGTTGTGCACCTTTAAGCCTGGCTCTGAGAGCGAAGGGGGCGGAAGAAGAAGTGCGCAATTTGTGTTGAAAGAAAACATCACTCCCCCACATCCCGCTCCTGGACTGTGGTGTCTGCAGCACGGACACACTGCAGGACACAGCTTCTCTCTGGCTTTTAGTTAGTTTTAGCTAGCTGAGGCAGAGGAGTTCCCTGGACCTTTGTTTTTTCCCTTTTTACCTGCATCTGTGCAAGCCTGCTCTGGACCGAACACGCAGCCAAACCCCGGGAGCTCACGCCTGTGGCCCACCGGGGCCTGGGCCTCGGCACTTTCCAGCGCCGAAAGGACTGATAAGAACCTGAGCGAGCCGAGCTACAGCACATGAAAAGGACTTTTCTTCCTAGATTTGCCATCCCATTCAACAGCGAGAGGTTTTCTTATTTAATATTATTCAATTTCTGTTAAATAAACAGCTTCTCCCACTTCTCTCCAAGGAAATTTTTTTCCTTTCCCGGAACAGTTGAGGGGGAGGGGTCATTTCCCTGGGGAAACCCCCACTTGGAGTTTTCCTCCTAAATTGGCCTTAAAGAAGGACAAAAGGCCAACAAAACTCCACAAAAATGCCACAAAATTCCTTAAATCTTCTCAAAACCCTACCAAATTCCAAAAAATCCCACAAAATCTCCTCCAATTTCCACACAATTGCAGAAAAATACCACAAGATTGAAGAAAAATCCCACAAAATACCCTAAATCTTTCCAAAACGCTATGAAATTCCAGAAACATCCCAAAAAATTCTTTACAAATTTCCACAAAATCTCAGAAAAATCCCTCAAAATTCTTCAAGTCTCCTCAAAATGCCACAAAATGCCACAAAAACCCCACCAAATTCCAGAAACATCCCACAAAATCTCCTCCAATTTCCAGAAAATCTAAGAAAAATCTCTCAAAATTCTTCAAGTCTCCCTAAAATCCCACAAAATGCCAAAACATTCCACAACATGCCAAAAAAATTCCACAAAATTCAGGAAATGTCACACAAAATTCAAGGAAAATCCCACAAAATTCCAGAAATATCCCACTAAATTCCTGAAAAATCCAACATAATTCCCTAAATCTTCTCAAAACGCTACCAAATTCCAGAAACATCCCACAAAATTTTCTCCAATTTTCTACAAAATTCCAGAAAAAGCCTAGAAGATTCCACAAACATCCCACAAAAATCCACAAACATCCCACAAAATTCCAAAACATTTCCTCAAAATCCCACACAATTCCAGAAAAATCCTAACAAATTCAATAAAAATTCCACAAAATTCCATAAATCTTCAGGAAACCCTACCAAATTCCAGAAACATTTCACTAAATCTCCACAAATTTCTGAAAAAATCCTGAAAAATTTCACAAGATTACAGAAAAATCCCACAAGATTGAAGAAAAATCCACAAAATTCCAGAAACATCCCACAAGATCTTTACAAATTTCCACAAATTCTAAGAAAAATCCCTCAAAATTCTTCAAGTCTCCTCAAAATCCTACAAAAATTCCAGAAACATCCCACAAAATTTAAGAAAAATCCCACAAATTCCTGAAAAATCCCGCAAAATTCCCTACATCTTCTCAAAACCCCACTAAATAACAAAACATCCCACAAAATCTGCACAAATTCCCAGAAAATCTAGAAAAAAAATCCCACATCATTCAAGGAAAATCCCACAAAATTTCAGAAAAATCCCACCAAATTCCAGAAACATCCCACAAAATCTCCTCCGCTTCCAACAAAACTCCTGGAAAATTCCAAAAAAATCCAGAAAAATCCCACAATATCTCCGCCAAGTTTGACGATATTCCAGAAAAATTTCACAAAATCCTTGGAAAACCTCACAAAATTCAAGAAAAATCCCATAAAATTCCAGAAACATCCCAAAAAATCTCAATATCCCACTAATATTCAAAAAAATCCCACAAAATTCCCTAAATCTCCTTCCAAATTCCAGAAACATCCCACAAAATTCCAGAAAAATCCCACAAAATTGCCTGAATATCCCATAAAATTCGAGAACAATCCTTCAAAATTCCAGAAAAGTCCCACAAAATTTCCGAAAAATCCCACAAAAATAATTTTAAAAAATCCTACAAAATTTTAGGCAATTCTAGAACATTCACAAAAATCCCACAAAATTCAAGAAACATCCCACAAAATTATTTTCATTTGTTCAAAGTCTCACATACTTCCACAAAAATCCCACAAAATTGAAAAAAAATCCCACAAAATCCCCTAAATCTTCTCAAAATGCTACCAAATTCCAGAAATATTCCACAATATCTCCACAAATTTCCACAAAATCTAAAAAAAATCCCTCAAAAGTTTTCAAGTCTCCTCAGTATCCCACAAAATTCCATGAGAATCCCACAAAATTCCAGAAGCATCCCACAAGTCCCTAAATCTTCTCCAAACCCCACAATATTCAAGAAAAATCCCACACAATTCAAGAAAAATCCCACAAAATTCCAGAAAAATCCCAGAAAATTCCAGTAAAATCTGATGAAATTGTTAGCGTTCAGGAACACACATAATCACAAATGATTGTATGCAGGGACTTTATTAAGAGATCTGGGTGTCAGGGGTTCACATACCCAAATCTGACCCATCTTGGTTTTGAGTTGAACATGTTTTATACTCTGTTATTATATAACTTATATATTAATTATTAAACTTACGTTGTTCTATTGTATGCATTGTTTTTACCCAAGCATGGATTTCTCCTGATCTCCCCCAGCCCCCCAACATTCTCATGTTCTTTAAACAATAATTATAGCTAATCACATCTAACAATTGTATCATGATCATCTACTGATTACACAGGTGCAGTTTTGACCTGATTTTTAGCAAGTACAAGGCCTAACATTTCCCAGGGCCAACTTTTCCCAGGCTTGGCAAACCTAACTTTCTAAGTCCTTGGATTTTCTAAGATTTTGAGACCTTTTACTATCATTACATATTTGTATTATATATTTGATATTACATATCAAAATGAAAGCATTTTCACTTCACTATAAGTGCAAATGTTTTCACTTGATACAGTTCTTTGCTTCTGAGTTTATACTTGATGTTCTTTGAATCCTTGATTGATGTAAACCTCATCCAGGTGAGCTGTCCTGGATGCTGTCAGGAACTGGAGAACCAGAAGATTGTGGATCTCACATCAGTGCCTTTATTATTTTCTGGTTCCAGGACATTTTCTTCTGTATTTCTACCTTGAAGATGCTGCAAACTAACCAAATTGTTAAGAATACAATTAGTAAGATTATGGCACTCTCAATGATAGATTTACTCCACGACCTCACATTCCACCCTAACCCTTTGAAGATTCTGCCTAACCAATTGTAGTCAAATCCTTTTGCTCTTCCTGTGCTCCATGCTCTATTTGTTGCAACTGATTGATGTCATATTCTACATCTGCAGTTACATTTGGGATGTGGATGCAGCAATGATCAATCCATCCCTTTAAAAAACCCACACACTCCATGCTCTTTCAGGAGTAGTAAATTGTAATTGTACGTTTAGTTCTTTAAATCTTTCTCAGGTCACTCTTGCTAATTTATCTACCTGACCTGTAAGTTTGTACAACATTTCTTTATTCTGATAGCTTGCTATAGGACCGAGCAAAGACTCTAGGGCCCACCCAAATTTCACTCTACTAAAGGGTTCTTGCCAAGTGTCATCTTGATTCTATTCCTATTTTAATCCTTCCTAGCTCTGCCTGTGTCTAGCCACTGAGTTGATTTTGCCATTGTTAGCATCCATACCAAGATTAATTTTTGTTTTAGCAATTTTACCAATGTTTCTGCACCCCAATGGCATTTGTTATGTTTAATTTGTAGAACTTCTCTCATTATCAAGGGGGTTAACACTATTTGTCTTTGTGCAGTAACATACCACTCTTCTGAATTATTTTGTGCATTTAGCTAATGTCCCAATTTCTCATCTTCTACTGAATATTTTGGTTTTGGAGGCAAATTACATTGAGATACATTAACATTTAAAGGTATCAATGCCATTGTTGTTTGCACTTCTAAAGCAATCTGTCGAGCTGTCCAGTCTGCTTTTCGATTTTCCTCACAAATTTTGGAGTTTCTTGATTGGTGTGCTTTACACTGTATAATTGCTACTTGTTCAGGTTTTTGTATTGCTTTTATCAATTGCAGGACTGTATCTTGATGTTTAACGTGTGTACCTTGAGAAGCCAGTAGTCTTCTTTCTTTCTACAGTGCTCCATGTACATGTACTACTCCAAAAGCATACTTTGAGTCAGTCCATATGTTTACCCTTTTCCCTTTACTCAATTCTAGTGCTCTGCTTAAGGCAACCAGTTCTGCCCTCTGGGCAGATGAATTTGGTGATTTGTATTTGGTATTTGCTTTTGCCTCCGCTATTGTACTGACTGTTGTTACCGCATATCCAGCGTATCTGGTCCCGTTCTCCACCAAGCTGCTTCCATCTGTGAATAGCTCTCACTCTGCTTGCTCTAGTGGGATGTCTTTCAGGTCTTCTCTTGCCAAATAGGTGTACTCTATTACTTCTACACAGTTGTGCTCTAATGGGCCTTCTTCAGTTGTGGTAGCCAGGAACAAAGCTGGATTCAAGAGGTTAGTTGTCTTTTGTGTGACATCATCCTGCTCAGTCAGGATTACCTGGAATTTCATCATCCTGCTTGGAGATAGCCCATGGCCCCCCTTTTGTTCTAAAACAGTGGTCACCATGTGTGGCACGTAGACATCTATGTCTCTACCCATCGTGAGTTTCCTGGCTTCTTGTATCAGCATCACAGTGGCTGCGACTGCCCACAGGCACGAAGGCCATCCGGCACTCTCATTGTCAAGTTGTTTGGAGAAGTAGCCTACCGGCCTTTTCCAGCCTCCCAAAGGTTGGGTCAGCACTCCCAGTGTTAGGTGTAGTCTTTCATGCACAAACAGGTGAAAATCTTTGGACAAATCAGGCAATCCTAATGCCGGAGCCGTTGTCAATGCCTCCTTCAGTTTGAGGAAGGCCTCCTTCTGTGGTTTGCCCCAGGTAAATGGCTGCGTCTTCTGGGCTTCATACAGGGGTTTTCAATTAGTCCATAGTCCATGATCCATAGATGGCACCACCCTGTCATCCCAAGGAAAACTCGCAGCTCATGCAGGTTCTGGGGTTCTGGAATAGCACAAATAGCTTGAATATGATCAATATCCAGCTTATGTTGCCCGTGTGAGATTTCACATCTCAGGTAAATCACAGTTTGCCGGGCAATTTGTGCCTTCTCTTTAGACACCTTATATCCTACCATTCCCAGCTGATTTAAAATTTCAATTGTTACCTTTATGCAGGTTGTTTTCTCTTCTGTAGTTGTCAGTGTATCATCAACATACTGTAACAGCAGGTATTGTTCTCTCAGTACGTGCTCATTCTCAGTCCAAATCTCCAGCTCCTTAGCCAGCTGGCTTCCAAATAGGGTTGGACTCTTCTTGTATCCTTGTGGGAGGTGTGTCCAGGTGAGCTGAGTTTTCCTTCCATTTTCTCGATTTTCCCACTCAAAGGCAAGTAGTTTCCTACTTTCTTTGTCAAGGGTATGCAGAAAAATTGAGATACATTGAGTGTGTTATCTCATATATTTGTCTCATATATTTATCTCATATATTTTTATCATATATATTTGTCAAGGGGTATGCAGAAAAAGGCATCTTTTAAATCAATTACAGTAAACCATTTATATTTCTCTTTTATGGATGTTAACAATGTGCAAGGATTAGCTACCACTGGGTAAATATCTTTAGTTATTCTATTTATTGCTCTCAAATCCTGTACTAGTCTGTATTGGTCAACACAGAAATTTGGGCTCTAGTGTTAACTACAGAAGTAATAGGCGCACGTTTGGGACCCACCATTGCTAAAATCAGTATGTCTCCAGTTTTGTTATTTCTAGCAAGCATTTTAAATACAACTAACTTCCACCTCTCTGCTCACCCATGAGAGGCAGCATTACCAGTTTCCCTGATTCTGAGGCTGTTTGGGATCCACTCCCAGAAGCTGAGAAGGAGACTGCTTTGGCTCGCAGCCCAGAGCCTGTGGAGGTGTGCTGGGTTATACAATGGGGCATTCGATACAATGAACTTGGGACAGTGTTAATTAGAAACTACTTTACTCAACTTTTAAGTGATAAGTCATCCATTATGTTTCTGGGGACCCTCTTCTTTATCCTTAGTGACCACCAGTACTGGTGGTTAGAGATTTGTTTTCTCTTTTCTGGGTTTTCATTAAGAGAACTAGTGTAACTAACACCCTTTGCTTTCTCTGATTTTTCTTCTGGGATTTTTACAGGTCCATAATTTCTACTGTAATTAATTAACTCTTTTGCAACTTTGCTCCATGTCCAAATTTTATGGTTCCTAGCAGGAGAACGCAGTTGTGAACCTGTCGGCTGAGAGGGGGTGGTGAAGGGAGTAAACCCATGTCGTGGTTTTAAACCACTAACTAAGAAAATTACTTACTTCTTGCTGTGAGATATGGATTAGAATAAGAGCAAAACAGGCATACAACTTAAAAGGGGGAAAAAAAGAAAGTTTATTGACAAACCACAGCAATAAGAACACCAGAATAAACTTCCAGAAAAACCTTTCCATCCCCTATCTACCCACTATTCCCTTGTACACATGACAACAGAGACAAAAACTCTGGAACTCTGATGGTTAAAACAGTCCCAATTCTTGCTAGTCTTTTTACCAATCTTTATAGAGAAACAGAAGTTTCTTCCTGTTAATTTATGGAGTTTCTCACAAGAAAACTATTTTTGTTATAGTTTTCTATTGCCCTAATGTTAGCTGTCCAGAGATGCTATTATTAGAGTTCACTCCTCCCATTCTCACATCACTCTGAGGTGTGTATGGGCCATGCGTCTAGAGATAGCATTTTTAAGGATAAGTTATTCAAAGGCAAAAAAAGAAAAAAAAGTCTTCTTCATCTGTTTCTGTGAGCTTCACCAGAAAACAGTTTTCTCATGGCCTCTCAGGGCTTCAAATCTCTCAACAGTTTTCTCATGGCCTCTCAAGGCTTTTAATCTCCCAGTACTTCACTATACTATAATTACTCTTTACTCAAATTTACACTTTGAACACTATTCCTCTCTAGATCCTATATCATGAATTAAAGGAGTTCTTTTCAGGACTTCATTGTCCATCTCCATAGTTTTAACAGGGAGATATTTCAGCTTAATTAAAGCATCTTCTTAATTCTCTACCTTCCTTGAAGCTTCTTTTCTTTCTTGTCACTGGTAGTTTATAAAGTCTCTTTTCATGTTGATCTCTCTTTCTCTCTCTCTCTGGATAAAAAGATTAATCCGCAAGTCTCATCTGGGTAATGAAAGAGTTAAAATCTTGCCCAGGCTTTTGTAGATGGTTTGGAGATCTCTGCCGAACAGGAGCTGGAGCCGTCTGCGATGGAAAGTTCCTCATGGCTGCTCTGGAACGTGTGGTCGCTGCTCTAACCCGCTGCAAGTCCAGGGCTTCTCTCTTTCTTCACTTGGCAGTTTCTAGTGAATTAGTTACAGCAAAACCTGCAGCCGAGCCAGAGATCGGCTCGGCCCGGCCCGGGGAAAACCTTCCCCAGGCCCCCCCATCTCCCGGCCGGGAGACGGGGCAGGCCCGGCCCCATCCCCGCCCGGCCGCATGGCCTGGGCAGGGACGGGAGGCCTGGAGCTCAGCCACCCTCCACAGCCAGAAAACAAAGAGAACCCAGAGAGCTCTGCTTTTACATTTTAAGGTAGGGTTCACAAGTTGATCCCACTTCTCAATGGCCTAAACTGCTGTCAATTCCCAGCAATGACCGATAATTGGTCAGGAGAAAAGACTCCAAACACTTCCCAGCAACTCCAACTCCCTTAAAGGTAAAGTAACTCTATGACATTCCACCCCTTCAACTTGTGAACCCTTACTTAAAAAATTATCAATTATATTCAATATACAACTTAACACAATAAATTGTCAGAAAAGAAGAAACAGAACATTCACTACTTTCCACCCCTAGACTTTCATTATCACTGTTATATATAAACTTAAGACAATCATGCTTTGCTCTTAATTAACCTTTTATCTCACAGAAACACTATTAATGTAGTGGTCCAGATTTGTTAATTTTGTCTGCCCGCATTCTCCACCAAAAAATGTCGTGGTTTTAAACCACTAACTAAGAAAATTACTTACTTCTTGCTGTGAGATATGGATTAGAATAAGAGCAAAACAGGCATACAACTTAAAAGGGGGAAAAAAAGAAAGTTTATTGACAAACCACAGCAATAAGAACACCAGAATAAACTTCCAGAAAAACCTTTCCATCCCCTATCTACCCACTATTCCCTTGTACACATGACAACAGAGACAAAAACTCTGGAACTCTGATGGTTAAAACAGTCCCAATTCTTGCTAGTCTTTTTACCAATCTTTATAGAGAAACAGAAGTTTCTTCCTGTTAATTTATGGAGTTTCTCACAAGAAAACTATTTTTGTTATAGTTTTCTATTGCCCTAATGTTAGCTGTCCAGAGATGCTATTATTAGAGTTCACTCCTCCCATTCTCACATCACTCTGAGGTGTGTATGGGCCATGCGTCTAGAGATAGCATTTTTAAGGATAAGTTATTCAAAGGCAAAAAAAGAAAAAAAAGTCTTCTTCATCTGTTTCTGTGAGCTTCACCAGAAAACAGTTTTCTCATGGCCTCTCAGGGCTTCAAATCTCTCAACAGTTTTCTCATGGCCTCTCAAGGCTTTTAATCTCCCAGTACTTCACTATACTATAATTACTCTTTACTCAAATTTACACTTTGAACACTATTCCTCTCTAGATCCTATATCATGAATTAAAGGAGTTCTTTTCAGGACTTCATTGTCCATCTCCATAGTTTTAACAGGGAGATATTTCAGCTTAATTAAAGCATCTTCTTAATTCTCTACCTTCCTTGAAGCTTCTTTTCTTTCTTGTCACTGGTAGTTTATAAAGTCTCTTTTCATGTTGATCTCTCTTTCTCTCTCTCTCTGGATAAAAAGATTAATCCGCAAGTCTCATCTGGGTAATGAAAGAGTTAAAATCTTGCCCAGGCTTTTGTAGATGGTTTGGAGATCTCTGCCGAACAGGAGCTGGAGCCGTCTGCGATGGAAAGTTCCTCATGGCTGCTCTGGAACGTGTGGTCGCTGCTCTAACCCGCTGCAAGTCCAGGGCTTCTCTCTTTCTTCACTTGGCAGTTTCTAGTGAATTAGTTACAGCAAAACCTGCAGCCGAGCCAGAGATCGGCTCGGCCCGGCCCGGGGAAAACCTTCCCCAGGCCCCCCCATCTCCCGGCCGGGAGACGGGGCAGGCCCGGCCCCATCCCCGCCCGGCCGCATGGCCTGGGCAGGGACGGGAGGCCTGGAGCTCCGCCACCCTCCACAGCCAGAAAACAAAGAGAACCCAGAGAGCTCTGCTTTTACATTTTAAGGTAGGGTTCACAAGTTGATCCCACTTCTCAATGGCCTAAACTGCTGTCAATTCCCAGCAATGACCGATAATTGGTCAGGAGAAAAGACTCCAAACACTTCCCAGCAACTCCAACTCCCTTAAAGGTAAAGTAACTCTATGACAACCCAGGATCAGTGGAACCAGGTCAATCAGTCGGGTTTCCAAGAAATCTATCTAGTCTATCCACAGGGGTTATAGCTGCTATGGTTTTGGGGGTTTTTTATGAGAAAAATTGCTGTAGGTTTAAGTGATTCTGGAAGGCCTTGAATTAAAGAGGTAATAATTTCAGTTTTCACAGGTAACAACATTGGTAATTCATAACCAGCAATTAATTTTCTTTTGTGTATCATTTTCAAGCAGGCAGCATTGTGAATGTTTTCCAGTAGTTCGTTGGGGGTACCAACTATAGCTACAGGGTCCCCCATTTCCAAGGGGTTTAGCCCCTCTGCCTGATAAGCTGCATGCTGATTTAGGGACCATGGGTTATGTCTGTCTCCTGTTGTTACGAAGACTCCATGTCCCCAGTACCCACTGGCTTCCCATTCTCTCAATCGAATTTAATCACCTCCAGTAAGGGACACTCAGAATACATATTCTGTCTCTGACTCGTGAGGCAGACTCCCGTACTCCCTTTTTTTTTTTTCTTTTTTTTCTTTTTCTATATTTTCAGTGGTTATATGCGGATCAAGATCCTTTTCATTATTGATATAATTATATTATAATCTGTTTTAATTAGAGGTTTCAAACTAAGACACCAGTGTTCCCCACAATTTTATCCAAGTTAGCTCCTTTTGAGGGTAAATTTGATTAATGAGAGGGGTTTCCCTCTCTTGTTTCCTTTAGCAAGTCAGCATTTTTTGAATTTTTATCATGGAGGGCTATTCACAACAGATTGATCTTACTCCTTTCTTCATCCAATTGTTTTTGCAAAATTTTAACTAGGTTTTGGAGGGAGTCTATTGTAGTTCTTTCCTCACTTCTTCACTTAAAGCGAGTTTCTATAGCTGCTGTAAGACAAGCTCCCAAAACTGAGCAGAGTATAGTTTTATTTTTGCCCAGTTTAAATTCTATTTCATGTTGTAAAAAAAAAAAAAACATACTCTATCAATCACATTTGCCAAATTAAACCAATTATTGAGCACCAACTTTTCCCTCCTGGAGGTTTGGCACTATGTTTTGCTAACAAAGCATAACATGCATAGAATACAGCTTTAACTTCTGCAGACATTTTCGGTCATTTTTACAGAGGGAAAAACCACTACAGGGAGGTATCAAATTATACACACACACACACAAATTTTTGCTTCCCTGTATGGGTAAAAAGAACAAATCTGCTTGGGAGGCACTCCTTCAGTTTAAAATTCTGGTTGTCTCTTTGCTACACCAAGCTGTCAAAATTCATACACGCAACAACAAAAACAATCCAGTCCTTTTGCACTAAGACATCTTTTGCGAAATTCTGCAGACAGAGCCCTCAAGTGAGTGCGGGGTGCTTTTCACCTCGGCGTGTGCAGTTTGTGGGAAATTCAAGTTGCCCCCCTTGCTTTCCAGACACCGCTCACTCTTTCGGGAGTGTCGGGCTGGGTGCAACTGGAGCAAAACGTCCTTCCCCTAATACAGACTGCACAACAAATCTGCAGCCCCTTCTGTCTGTCAGAAATCCTGTCTGTGACTCCAGTTTAAATGCCACGATTCGCTAACGCGAGTGGGACTCGTGAGAGGTTCGTTTGATCTCAGAGTGCAAGACGGACACAAGGGATTTCAGTTTAAATCACAACAACAATAATGTACCTTTATTTTAGTGACAACAAGGGTTATGCGAGAGAGGAGAGGAAGAGAGGGAGACATAAAGAAAACAAAGTAAAGAGAGAGAAGAGGGGGTTATAGCTACCAACAGAAGAGACGGGGTTGCTGGGGTCTTTTTCTGTGGGAAGATCTGACCGAAATCATCTTAGTCTTATGTAATTCTTCCCCAAAGTTACCTTGTTTCCAATGTGCTAATAAGCACCCAAAGGAGAAGTATCCGGTATGGGAGCATTGCTGCCCAAAATCCCTTTAAGTTTCTCCATATTATAACTATAATATACCACAAATGCTGGATCTGCAACGCTATTGCAGTCATCTGACAGACGGCGCCTAGGCAACTAACTCAAAGATTTCTGGGAGTAATACTTTTCTATCTCTGAGAGAAAGTGCCTTGCCTCCAAGGGAGAGCCAGGATCTCTGAATCAGCTGGTTTCCTGACCCCCACAGTAAAGCACCTTACCTTTCTCTCCTGGGGAAATTGTGAGCAGCAGAGACGGTCGCAGCTGATGGGGTCCCCAAGAATCCCTCGGTGCCGGCTGGAGCATGATCGGGTCGTGAGTTTGCTCAGCAGCACTCACAAGGTCCCATCTGGGGTCGCCAAAATGTTAGTGTTCAGGAACACACATAATCACAGAATGATTAAATTAAGGTGCTTTATTAAGAGCTCTGGGTGTCAGGGTTACACATACCCAAATCTGACCTGACTTGGTTTTGAGTTGAACATACTTTTATACTCTATCATTATATAACTTTCATATTAATTATTAAACTTACATTGTTCTATTGTATGCATTGTTTTTACCCAAGCATGGATTTCTCCTGATCCCCCTCAACCCCCTAACATTGTTCCTCATGTTCTTTAAACAATAATTATATCTAATCACATTTAACAATTGTATCATTCATCATATACCAATTACACAGGTGCAGTTTGACATGATCTTTAGCAAGTACAAGGCCTAACACTTGCCAGGACCTACTCTTCCTGGGCTCACCAAACCTAACTTTCTTTCTAAGTCCCCAAATTTTCTAAGATTTTAAAACCTTATACTATCAGAGTGACACTTGTCTTTACAAACAAGCTGTGAGTCTGCCGATAAAATGAAACTATCACTGAGAGATAACAGAAACAATGGGATGGATTCAACTGAAAGATGAAAGAGACACTGGGGAAGCACCACAAAATTCCACAAGGGCTAAGAACTAAGAAGGAGATTATGCACTGGGGGGAGGGGGGATGGTATCTCAGGTATCATGAGTACCAGGAAGTCTGTACCTCTCAAATCCCTCAGCCTATGGGGAAAGGGAGAAGGGACGTACGGCCTGGAATTGGGATAAAAGGGAGGCTGCGCCCTCCAAAAATTAGAGAGATCCCAGGGGAATGCCCCATGGTCTCTCCCTTTATTTGAATAAATTGAAAGCACTCCTCTGTCTCCTTTTTGGATATAAACCTCTGGTGTTTGTGGATTAATTTTTTCTGACACTAACAATTAATACGAAGTTCAAAACTACAAACCTAGGCAGTGCAGAATATGAAAAATATGAAAGCTAAAACTAAGGGCATCATAGCTGGGGGGCGGGGGTGGAATTGAATAATTTTGGGGTGGGACTGATTAGCATTCAGAGGCACTGAGAGGTCTTGAGGTGACAGATTGAAGCCCCTCATCTCTTTGAGTGCCAAGAAATGGAGACAACTCCAAATACCCCACAACCCCTAAATACTCTCAAGTAGCTCCCTGATTCCCAGTTTCTCTTGAAGCACTAGTAAAATGTGAGGTTTTAGGTGCCATTGATTAATTAGATGCCATTAATTTGTTGATTTTTACCCCAATTTAGTCTGTTCCAAAGGGATGAAGATGAATCTAAAGATAATTAGAACGAAACCAAAACGACCACCAGCCCAGTGTCTTCCCAACACAGATCACAGGGAACATGGGCCATCAGGGCTCTGCCCAACGTGGGTCCACTGATGGGGGATGGAGTTGGAGCAGCGCACGAAGCTCTTCCTGCACTTGGAGCACTCGCAGGGCTTCCCTTAGTGGTGCCTCCGTTTGTGTCTGGTCAGTTGAGAGCTGTCTGAGAAGTTCTTCCCACACTGGGGACACTCATAGGGCCTCTCCCCGGTGTGGATGCGTTTGTGGGTACTGAGGCTGGAGCTCTGGCTGAACCCCTTCCCACATTCGTCACACTTATAAGGCCTCTCCCCAGTGTGGATGCGCCGGTGGGTGATGAGGTGGGAGTTTTGCTTGAAGCGCTCCCCACAGTCACGGCAGCGGAAGGGCCTCTCATCCGTGTGAATCTGCTGGTGCCTGAGGAACTGGAAGCTGGTCTGAAACCTCTTCCCACATTCTGGACACTCGTAGGGCCTCTCCCCAGTGTGGATCATCTGATGGATGGTCAGTTGGGACCTCCGGCTGAAGCTCTTCCCACATTCCTCACATTCATAGGGACATTCCCCGGAGTGGGTCCTCTGGTGGCGGATCAGGTGGGACCTCCGGCTGAAGCTCTTCCCACATTCCCCACACTTGAAGGGCCTCTCCCCAGTGTGGATGCGGCGGTGAATGGCGAGGGTGGAGCTGTGCTTGAAGCCCTCCCCACAGTCAGGGCAGCAGAAGGGCCTCTCATCTGTGTGAATCCTCTGGTGCACGAGGAGACTGGAGCTGATCCGAAAACTCTTCCCACACTCGGGACACTCGTAGGGCCTCTCCCCAGTGTGGCTGCGCTGGTGGATGATGAGTTTGGAGTTAAAGCTGAAGCCCTTCCCACATTTCCCACACTTGTAGGGCCATTCCCCAGTGTGGATCATTTGGTGGCAGATCAGGCTGTTGCTCTGGCTGAAGCTCTTCCCACACTCCAAGCACTTGTAGCGCTTCTGCCCTTTGTGAAGCTGCTCATGGACCACCAGCTCAGAGCCCTGGCTGGATCTCTGGCCGCCTTCCCTGCACAGGGTGGGTCTTTCCTCCTCAGAGCACCCTGGGATGGGTTTGGAGCTTCTCCTCCTGCGGGATCTCCGGGGCTTTTCCTCCCCATTGGATTCCTGCACTGTGGAACTGCTCAAATCAGCCTCTTCCACAAGGTTCTGCTGCAGGGATTTTTCCTCCCTGGTCTCCATCCTCAGCTCCTTGTCTGAGGGAGGAAGGACAAGGAGAGGATGGGATTTGCCTCTGTGACAGAGGGAAGGGGAAGGAGATCCCCCCAGTGCATCCCCGGCAGGACGGCCTCGGCAACAGGGTTGTCCTGCAGCTGGGGGCCATGCTGGGCTGGGAGATGGAGCAGGAGAGAGAGGGAAAGGGGCACTGACTTCCTCCTCACCTGCCTGGGTGTCCCGAGGCATCTTCCTCTTCCTCGCAGCCTTCCTCTCCATCCAGCCAAGGTTTGGCAATGGGAAATCCTGGTTTGGGGAAATACAAGGGATGAGGACATTGAGTTTGCAGGTCCCTCTGCCCGCGTTCATCTCTAGAAGTCATCGGACATCTGGGGTCCATAAAACCTCCAGAAAACACCAAAATTCAGCCTGAAAATGCCTCCCAGGAGTTCCCCATCTCTGGTCTCTCCTGTTTGGGGTTCAAGGGTTCCCCCCTGTCCCAGCTGCTGGGAGTCACGCTTGTACTGGGGATCACCTGTCTGCTCGGTCCCTGCCCTCCCCGGGCTGCTGAGAGTGCCAGGAATCTGAAAAGTTCCCCCTGTTTCCATCTCCCCACTTAAGGACGGTGGGACCCCCCAATATCCCCCCAAGTAGGATTTTCCACTCAGCTTTGGAGTTCCACATTCTCCAAACATCCCCCCCCCAAATAAACCCAACCCAGGGACCCCCCCAGGATATCTGGGCAAAGCTCCCGCTCCCCAGTCACCTGTGGGATGGTGGGTGATGATCGCACAGGTGGGGGACTATAAATTCAGGGAGTGCTTGACCTTGTGGTTCCTTCTCCTTTCCCTGATCCTCATTTGTCCCTCTTCCTCCTCCTCCTGCTCCTCTTTCATCCCTCCCCCTCCTCCCCCAGGAGCAGTGACACCCTCAGTGCCCTGTTCCCGAGCCCCTCACAGCCCACAGCAGGAGCGGGGATGGAACTGGGACAGGTCGGGATGGGCAGGGCGGGGCTCTCCGCTGCTCCCACCCGCTGGGGACGGGGGGAACCTGGCCTGAGGAAAAGGAGAGGGAAACTGGGAAAACTGGGGGCTGCAGATCCAACCTGGGGCTGGCTGGAGACCCTGGCTGGGGACTGCCAGCCCTTGGGGCTCCTCTGGGGAGATGTGGGAGGGGGGAACACAGAGAGGGCTGGGGGGATCCCAGGAGTGGCAGCACTGGCAGGGACTGGTTTGTACTGGGATCATCCTGGCAGTGGCTGAGATTGCACTGGCTGTGTACTGACATCACACTGGGATATCATACTGGGATCGTCCTGGCAGTGAGTAGGAGACTGCAGGGGGCAATTGAGATCAGGTTGTGAGGAACTGGGAACATGCCCTGCACTCCCTAGAACCCCGGCATCGCCCCCCATATGTCCCATAAGTCTCCCCCAAACCCTCCAGGATCCCCGAGTGACCCCTCAGCGCTCGTTCAGGACCCCCCAAAGCATCTCTGGATCCCTGAATGCTCCCGACACCACAGATGCCCCTTCCAGACACAGCTGGGAATTCATCTCCCATCATCCCAGAACACAGTTCCGCGCCCAAACCTCCTGCCGTGCCCCACGCCCAAAAGGGCCCGGTTACAGCTCCCCAGGTTCCCCCCAAGTGCTCCCGAGCCGTATACATTCACCCCGAGGACCTGCAATCACAACTCGGACGGAAAAGTTCTCTCGGAGTGCTTCCCTGCACCGCCAAACGCGCCTTCCGAGCCACTTCCTGGACTACAGCTCCCATCATGCTCCGCGGCGCCCATAGAGTGCTATTCCAGTCATGACTACATCTCCCGTCATGCCCCACGCCCCACCGGAATCCACTGGAGATGCGCCTATAACTCCCGTGATGCTCCGCGGCCCCATTAAACCGTATTATACCGGCGCCTACAACTCCCATCATCCCCCGCGACCCATAGGTTCCCCGTTACAGTCTCGCAAGTGCCCGCCCGGACCCCGAAGGGCCCCCAGATTCCCCTCCCTGACTTCCAAGAGCCCCCCTGGACGCTCAAGTGCTCCCCCAAACCATGAATTGTCCCACAGAATCCCTAAGTGCCCACCTGGCTCCCCCAGGTGTCCTCCAGACCACCAAGTTCTCTCTAAATTCCCTCCCCAGACACAAAACTGCCCCAAATGTTCCCCAGAAAAGTTTCCATGGACCCCAAAGTGGTCCCTTTTACCCTGTCTGAGAAAATGATTAAAAAATATGATCAAAGGACTAAAAATAGGTGTAATTAGCATAAAGAGGGAGAAATAGTGGTCAATTAATTAATGAAAGTGGAATTGTGTTACTTTGAACCAAGGACCGATAATGTTTTTAGTTGCTAAAAATGTATTAATTATTTTATATAAATATAAAAATTAGGTTCTAAAAATATAGAACAATATTATAATAAAAATCAAAAATTATTTTTATTAATTAATTATATTTTAATGATAAAGAAAAATTCTAAAGAGAAATGTTATCAATGTTTTGGGATGTCAGTCCCAGGTGGGCCATGTCAGACATGCTGAGGCTTGGGGTGAGGAGCAGGTTGTCCAAACAGGGGCAGCCGGCAAGGGATTCATTCTTCTCTGTGACCAGACTGCCTACGGAGACATTCAGCATCAGGATTGTAAAGAGTAAATCCTGACCTCCTGATCAGTACAGAAAGATGCTTACAGTCTAAAGAGTAGAATGTTGTCACCATAAGGTGCCTTCTTTGTTAATATAGCTCATATTGTGTCACGTTTGTTAAATACCAATGTTGTTGTACCAACTTTCTTTGTTAAAATATTGTTATAAATGAAATTAGAGTTTTGACAACTAGGTCCCTTGGCTTAATGGCAGTTTAATTAAAAATGAATACAATTTACTAAACTGAATAGTAATGTGGTATAAAAGAATACAGTTTAGTAAAATAATACAGTTTAATAAAAAAATAAAATTTATATATATAACCTACTAGTAATTAAGTATGATTAAAGCATAAGCAAAACCGTCCAGGGTACGGAGGCTTCCCACCCTGCCTCACGTTCAAAACAAAGCACTTCAAGCTAAACTCATATACTGTATGCTTATACATATTCATTAATATTTCCTGTAAGTTTCCTCCTATTTCAAATTTTTCTGACTTTACACCACTTTTCTTCACGGCACATGCCTCACTTGTTGCAATGGGGTCTTCAGTCTTCTTTTGGTGGTCTTTTGGTGAAGGCTTCTCTTCTTCCTCATTGTCCTTTGGATAACCTTACAGGTTTGCATGTGCGTACTAAGCCTTGTGTTATGTTAGTCTACTAATTACCCTTATGTTTACTCATCTTTAGGCCCAATGCCTAAATTGGTTCTAATTTTGGGCATCTCAAGGCCATTTTGGTCTTGAGACACCATTTATCTTCTAAACTACATCCTGTACCTCAATTTTGACATGTAACATCTGCAAAGGGGTACATCTGCTTTGTAACACTGATTCTTGATTGTTTCTAATAATAACTTTAATAACAGTTACAATTTAGTTAGCACGAACCAATTCCATTTATTACAACTGCAAATACGCCTTATATCCCTTTTTATTGGTTTCCATGCTAACGGCCTTGCTTTCTTCCTTGCTATGGATAAACTTGTATTTTCTCTATTTCTTTTATGCTGCCTCAATTGTTAGGCCTGCAGACCAGTTGCTAAGCCCATCCACATTCACCTCTTAGTCTTCAGAGGGAAACTGTGAGCACAGTGAGAATCTCCCAGTGTGCAAGAGGGTCCCTGTGTGCCAGCTACAGCTGGGGCCTCAGCCAACTCCTCTCTCAACAGATTCCCCTCTGCAGCTTCACAGGAAAGGCCAAACACCTCCTCAGGGACACCTGCACCACACATTTCGCATCTCCATGCCCATACGTGATGTCCCTGTCACAGCTGCATTACCAGCTTGCTGCTGTGCAGATGCTGCCACCGCCCAAAGCAAGGCCCTGTGTCCCTGAAGGGACCTGCCCTGCTCTGTGGCCTGGACTGAAGGTGGGTCCCTCCTGCCAGGGCAGGGCCTGACACAGCTCTTCTGTTCCAATAAAGAGATGGAGCTGTCACCCCAGTGTCTGGCTGGTACCACCAGCAAAGCCCACACAGCACCAGCCCTGGCTGAGCTCCATGTCCAGGAGCAGGCGGGGCTGACCACGGTGTGGGCAGGCAAGAGCCAGGCAGGGGCTGCTGTGACCAGTGGCAGGGCACTGAGGGGCTGGGGGAGTCTGTGTTGAGTGTCCCTGGGCTGAGGGCACATTTCCTTCAGTGGCATCACCTGGGCCTGGACCTCCTCCAGTGCCATGCCCAGGAAAAGAGGCAACCATCAAGAGCATCTCATGGGACAGAACATGACCAGCAATGTCAGCAGGCAAAACCAAGGTTTTGTTTAGCAATGACCCTTTGATGAAGTCAAAGATTTACAATCAGTCCAGTACAGATTGGAGTACAGATGGGAGAACACTCAGGGGGTACAGCCAAGGCCATGAGGTCACAGCAGTCTCTGGGGTGACAGCAGGCTGAGGTGACAGCAGGCTCTGAGGTCACAGAGGTCCCAGAGCCCCGTGGTTGCACAGCACCACAAGGACCGAGCAGTCAGTCCCTGACCACGACTGTTGTGGCAGCAGCGGCAGCGGCAGCAGCGGTGCTGACATTGTGACAGCGGTGTCAGGACAGTGGTGGCAGCAAGAGCTGTGGGACTGGCAGTGGGCAAGGCACCATGGCCTTTGCTCTGCGCCTCCTCCTCCTGCTCCTCCTGGCAGTGGCCCTGCCTGACAGGGCTGCCCAGGCTGCTCCGTGGCGAGCACAGGGAGCAGGTGAGCCCAGGGCCTGGCTTCCCTTTCCTGAGACAGCACTTCCTTCTCCCTGGGAAGCGTTGGGGATGGTTTTCCCCAGGGCTTAAGGGAGGGTTTCTTCTGTGGGAGGGAGAGAGTCCCCAGGGACCCTGCGCTGGTCCTGCTGCCCCTCCAGGAATTTTGCACAGGGCCTGCAAAGAGGGTGGAGAGTGACCAGAGACAGCCTAGAGCTCCCCAGGCCCCTCTGCAGCTTTGGCCATGTCCATTGACATGTGGCTCCCATGGCCTTACCTGACCCCCTTGCAGTGCCCAGTTCCCTAAGGCAGAAGGGCATCCCAGCTCCCCATGGAATGGTTCTGATCTGTGCTCCCTTCTAGACTGGGATCGTGACATGGAGCATCTGGAAGCCCTGGGACATGACAGTTTGATTCCCATGGAGAATGCTGGAGGCAAGTTCTCAATGTCCCTTTCTGCTCAGTATAATCAGTGTCAATATGGCACGAACTTACTCATGTGCCACTTCACTTAAGAATCTGAAGGCTCATGGATTCTGGAACCCTCGCTCTGCTCCCTTCTGGAGCCCTGAGTGATCCCACAGCATTGCTGTCAGTGGGAGGAAGGAGCATTTAGCTGTCAATCTCTTCCCATGTGCAATGCCAGTGTCTCCTTCCGTGTGCTCTGTGCAGCCACAGAGAAGATCAGAGAGGGAAGGGGCCGGGCCCAGGGCTGAGCCCCGGGGCTGTGCCTCGGGTGGCTCCTTTGCCAGCCCCAGGGAGCCTGAGGATCTCCTACAGAGCCACGGGAACTCTTCTGTCCTGCCTTTCTTTGCAGCCAAGCCTCTTGGTGAAGGTGATCTGGCTTCTCAACCCACATCCAGGACTGAGGCTCTGGGACATGGTGAGGGTAGGTCAAGGCCTTTCCCCCTGGGAGAGCTGCCTGCTCAGAGCCCGAAGCTCAGCCAGGGCAGCATCGCTGAAAGTGTCAGGACAGAGCCATGCACGTGTGTGCCCTCACCCTGCATGATCCCCTCACCGCTCCTGTGGCTCAGTGCTGCCTGTGCAGATCAGCAGACATGACAGAAGCTTCTGTGGCTGTTGAGTTACAGGTGTGTCTGCAGGGAGGACTTTCCAGGCTCCTGGGCTGGATGCTGCACGCAAGCCCAGCTCCCATCGCAGGGGTGAGTACTGTGTCCTTGCTGATCCCACAAGCTGAACCCTGATTTTGTAGGATCCATTCCTGGGAAATGGATATATATTTTTTTAATAAGGTCCTCCAAGAGGAAAGAACAAAGCTACAGGACACCAGAAACCCCATGAGCCATCCAATACCATGCAGCAAATGCTGAAGGAAATGCTGCAGGGAGGACAAGGTGGGTCCATGTCCCTCAACCTTCTCCTGTGACTCAGCAGCTGGGGGCTTTCTCTGCACATCTGGACATGCTATGGCTGGCACAGCAGGAAGGGATCCATGGCAGCCTTGCTGTCCCACTGCTGCTTTCATGGCCTGCAGGGCTGTTTCCCAGCCTGGCCTGGCTGCAGCTTCTCCCCAGCGTCTGCAGGAAGGCATTTGGCATCAGCTGACAGGGAGCCCAAACTGCAGCATGGGCCATGCACATCCTGAGATCCCCTGACATTTCCTGGTCTTGGGCTAGATCAGGTTGAGGGTCTGTTTGGAGGAGGGAGGGCTCTGGCCAATCCCATAAGTTTATATGATTTCCTAATCCTTATGCATGACCTTGACTAGTATCGCATCATGATGACACCACTTCCCTGAAAGGGGAATGGTTCCATCTGATCCAGCTGTGGCTTTTCCTTTCTCCAGAGATGAACCCAAAGGCTGTGCTGAAGGCGGCGTTTCCCGGAGGAAGCAGTGGCTCATGGGCAGCCTCTGCTGCAGGAAGGGAGGCCATGCCAGGCACAGCCCCAGGAGGTAATTGCTGTGCCTCTGGGCCTGAGCCCTGCTGAGGCTTGAGCTGTAAATCTCTGCTGCTTGGCAGTGCCTGCCTTTCAGGGATTTTGCACAGAGCATGGAAAAGGCGTTGAGAGCGTCCAGGGCCAGCCCAGAGCTGCCCAGGCCCCTCTGCAGCTTTGGCCATGTCCATTGACATGTGGCTCCCATGGCCTTCCCCGACCCCCTTGCAGTGCCCAGTTCCCTAAGGCAGAAGGGGGATCCCAGCTCGCCATGGAATGATTCTGATCTGTGCTTCTTTCTAGATTGGGATGGTGACATGGAGCATCTGAAAGCCCTGGCACATAATGGTTTGAGACCCATGGAGAATGCTGGAGGCAAGTTCTCAATGTCCATTTCTGCACAGAATTATCAGTGTGAGTGTGGCAAGAGCTCACCCTCATGCCATTTCCCTTAAGAATCTGAAGGCTGATGGATTCTGGAAACATCGCCCCCCTCCCTTCTGGAGCCCTGAGTGATCCCACAGAATTGTTGTCAGTGGGAGGAAGGAGCATTTAACTATCAATCTTCTTCCCATGTGCAATGCCAGTGTCACTTTCCGTGTGCTCTGTGCAGCTACAAGGAAGAGCAGAGAGGAAGGGGCCGGGCCCAGGGCTGTGCCCCAGGGCTGTGCCTTGCATGGCTCCTTTGCCAGCCCCAGGGGACTGAGCTGCTCCTGTTGCTGCTGCCAAGCCCTGGCCCTGTCTGGGGCTCAGTTCAGAGCTGCTGGCAGCTCCAGGGAGTCTTTTCTCCCCTGACTGCCATGCAAGGGGCTTCTTCTATCCCAGTGTGGGCCCACTGCAGGCACCTTGTCCCCCTGCTCCTGCTACTGAGTGGAAGGCAGAGAGGAGGGAGTGCCTTGGAGGGCACCAGGAATCCGGGTACACTCACTGCTACTCTGGACTGATGGAGAAACAGAACTACTTTCCATTAAGGTCCTCCAAGATGGAAGAACAAAGAGATAGAAGACAAGAAATCCCTGGAGGCATCCCAACTTCTGGACAGGATGCTGAGTGATCTGGAGAGACGCCGTGGTGGGTTCATGTCCCTCAGCCTTCTCCTGACATCCAGAAGCCAGGGGCACATCTGGACACGCCGTGCCTGGCACAGCAGAAAGGGATCCATGGCAGCCTTGCTGCCCCACTGCTGCTTTCATGGCCTTCAGGGCTGTTTCCCAGCATGGCCTGGCTGCAGCTTCTCCCCAGTCCCTGTAGGAAGGCATTTGGCATCAGATGACAGGGAGCCCAAACTGCAGCATAGGCCATGCACACCCTGAGATCCCCTGAAATACCTGGTCTTGGGCTAGATCAGGTGTAGTGGCTGTTTGGAGGAGCGAGGGCCCTGGCCCAGCCCCAATAACCTGGATATTTTCCTGACCTTTATCCATGACTTTAACAAGTATTGCCTCCTGAAGATACCTCCCCTAATGGTGAACAGTTCTATCTTATGCAGCTGTCCCTTTTCCTTTCTCAAGTGCTGGAGCAGATGTTTGTGCAGATGATGGCATATGCTAGAGGAAGGAATGGCCCTGTGCCAGCTCCTGGTGCAGGAAAGGAGGAGATCCCAGGCCCAGGCACAGGAGGTAATTGCTGTGCTGGGCTCTCCCTCGGCAGGGCTGTATGCCAGCAGCTCTTCCCTCAGGGCCTGCATGGCCCGGCAGCAGCCAAAGCTGGAGGTGCCGTGGCTTCCAGGCCTCTGGAGCTCATTCCCTGCCCCTGGGAATTGGGACTTGTGCACCAACATCTCTCCCCCTGCAGCTGCTCCTGGAGCTGGCCCTAAGCATCCAGAGGCCCAAGACACAGGAGCAGCCCAGAGTGGGAGCCCTGCCGTGAGCCCAGGGCCACAGCCAGCCCTGGCTCCCAACTGGGCAGGGGATTCACTGGCCCCTTACAGGGCCTGGCTCTGTCCCCTTTGGCTGGGGGAGCTGTCACAGAGCAGGGAGGGTCAGGGGTGGCAGTGGCTGCTCAGGGATGGGTTTGGCCCGTGTCCCTGGAAGGAGCCACTGCCCAAGCAGCTGTGCTGTCCCAGGCTCCGCTCTCGGCCTTCTGGGCTTTGTTGGGTGGCACAGCCTGTGCCAAGGGGTGGCAAGGTGCCTGCAGGCCCCAGCTCTGGGGGAAACAGAGAATGTCCTGGCCGTATCCACCGTGCTGCCAGCTCAGCAATGGAGCACAGCACAGGCTCACGCTGCCCATTGCTCCCACAGATGCGCTTGGCAAGTCCAGTATAAATGCTGAGAATCCATCGAGCACCCCAAGAGTGTTCTGCCTGCAGGATGTGCGCAAGTCCTGCATGATAGGCACAGCAGTGACACTGTTCACAGTGCCACTTTCCATGGTCCTGTGCTATGTTGGATTCCGGTGGTGGAAGGACAAGAAACGGTAAGTTGTTGTTCATCTCCACCCTCCAGCTTCTTGAAAGGCTGCTCATAGTCAGGAAACATTCCCAGTGAGGCTGCTGTGCACTTGTGGGTAGTCAGTGGTTGCCCAAATAACTCTGCTGAGAGTTCTGCTGCTGCCCAGGCCTTTCATTGGCCTCTTAATTGCTGGGCCATGTCCTGGGGAGCCCGCTGGGGCTGCAGCCAGTGCTGGCTCCCACTGAGGCTGCCTGGCCAAGAGCAGCCCCAGGAGCAGCAGGCAGAGGCAAAGCAAGGTGGGCAGGAGAAAGAGCGGGGACGAGATTGCCCTTGAAAGGCAGAGGTGCTCTGGGACCCGCTCCTGGTCAGGGACCCTGCCCAGAGCCATCCCCTGCTTGCTTGGGGCCTTGAGGGGCAGCTGTCCAGCTGGGCCAAGCTGTGCCAGCAGCTCCAGCCGTGCTGGGGAGCCTTGGCCACTCTGGGCCCTGCTGTGCAGGAGGATCCCGGAGTGCCCACGGCAGCTGGGGGCCTCAGCCACTCCTCTCTCCACAGTCACCCTGCTGCAGCTCCAGCATACCAGCCAAGAAGGTGTGATTCTCCCTTGCCCCCAGGGAGCCCAGAGACTGCCTCATTCGACAGCTCTCAGATGTGGCCTCAGAAGCAGGAGTCGACCTGGAAAGCAGAGCACCAGCACTCCGTGCCTCCCCCACGGCCCCCCAGCCCGGCTGTGAAGAGGAAGCCCCCTGAGATTCCCCCACCTCCTCCCCTCTCGAGCCAGCCACCCTGGTCCAGCTAGGACTGAAAGTGGGACAGCCATGACAGGGCTTGGGCCACCAGCAGCTTGGGGCATCTGCTCTTGGCTACAAATAACACATTACCTGTGGGTAACAGCCAGAGGCACTTTTCCTACTCTTTTACCTTCAATGGGAAGGGCTGAAGATTCTTCCCATGCCCTGTCTTATCCCTTTTGATTTTCATACAGCTGGGTGCTGGCTGAACCTTTACAGAGAACTTTATTTATTTACACTTCATGTTTTACCCCACCTAGCAAGGAAAAAATATAAAAATAAAAGATTTCTTCAGTTTAGACTTCATTTTTAATGTGGTTGGGCCACTCACATTTTGAGCAATTAATTTTCCATGGTGCCTCTTCCTTTTTCCTTCCTATCTACAAAAAAGTTCATCTGGACATGAAAATCAACAGAATTACTGAGATTCACCTCAAGGCCCAGAGGAGAATCTCACACAAAATATTCTCCCTGTATACTGCACAACAAGAAATATTCAGAGGAAAATACCATGGCAGCTGAGGCTCCTGGAACTCCCAGAATCCTGAGCCTGCAGAAGAGGCAAACAGCCCTGGCAGTGGCTGAGGGGAATTCTCCTCAGACTCCTCAGAAAGTGTGTCACTTCAAGAGGGGAAAGATTTTAAACCTTTGCCTTACCTTCCTCCTGTGCTAAAATGTAAGGCTCCTCCTGAGAAAATACTGAGCTACAAACAATTCTCCATTCCTCAACAAAGCTACTCAGGTGCTCAACTTAAAGAGCAAAACTAAATGTCGTCAGAAATTTCCCATCAAAGCCCATTTGCAGAGAAACCCCACCATATGTGAGCAAATCTTTATTAGCACTTCAGTTCACTCTAAAGATTGCCCCTTTTTTTTTCCCAGAGAGAATATTAGAACCATTTGCTCTTGACAGGACTCCTTGGATGGCCCCCAGATCTGGCTCCTCACCACGCCCTGCCTGAGCTGTTCATACAGCTAGGCAGCACCACCTGACTTTGCCACCCTTTTCAGGCCTTGGGCACGGCTGGTGCCACGGTCCCCTCTGGTGCCACAGTCCCCTCTGGTGACACAGTCCCCTCTGGTACCACGGTCCCCTCCTGGTTCATGGTGTGTCCCTGCTGCTGGAGGAGCCCTGCTCGTGCTGCTGCGTTCAACAAAGCCAGTGCTACTTCCCAGCCAAAGAGACACTAAAGTCACTGCTTTGGCCAGCTCATTGGAATGAGTTCAACACTTCCTCACCTCTATCACAGATAAAAACCCACATACTCCTAAAACCCACATACCAGCAGCATAAAGTCACCTCATCTACAGAGGTGAGGAGGCCTGAGCAAACAGAAGGTTGGCTTTCAAGCACCATGGGTTTTTAATTTAGTGGAAGCACTCAGTTGTGCACAAGCCTTATTTGTCAAACTGGACTGTGCGATGCTCTTCTCTTGCTCATATTAAAGAGGAGCCAGGGAGAAATTAGCTAAGAAACCAGAAACACTTGAGGCTCAGGCCTGGCACACAAATAGAGCAGGGTGGCACCTGCCCACTTTTCCCGCATCCCTTTTCCTGACAGACAAAGGCGGACACGGCTCCACTGGGGGCACCATGGAAAGACTTCTGATCTGTGCTCCCGTCTAGATTGATATCAGAACATGGATTATCTGGAAGCCCTGGCACATGACAGTTTGAGATCCATGGAGAATGCTGGAGGTTAAGTTCTCAATGTCCCTTTCTACGTAGAACAATGAGTGTCAATGTGGCAAGAGCTCACTCACATGCCATCGCCTCTTGAAGATGCCACCTCCTGTAATGGTTAACAGTTCTATTGTTGTGATGTCTGCTTTGTTTGAATGGTTTCTCCAATTATTCCCCTAAGTCATTGGTTTGCTCCTAGTTTGTATCCTCCTACCCACCTATCAATCCAACCTGCCTCAAGCCCAGCCCTTGTTTTCTCATGTTCCCCATCTGTCATTACACCCATTTGTCAGTCTTCCCTTAGGCCAGCCTCCTACCTGAACCGCCCCTCTGGAAATCCCCTAATCTCCAATTCCCCATTGGCCCATGTGACCCACTCTGCTCCCCTTGTTTCCCCTATTGTATTGTTGAATGGAACCTTCCACTCCTCCCATAGTTTCTTCCGATTGGTTAAAATTTTGTACCCTCCCTCTGGCCTCCCCCATATAAAAACCCACACTCAGTTGTGTTCTTGGTCTTCAGTCCCTGGATGCTCCAGTGGAGTAAAAGCCTTTGGAACCCATACTGGAGATCTCCTCCTCATCCTTGTCTCCACCGTGCGCCTACCAATATCCTTGTGCCGTGGAGCATTTGCTCTAAGCCGCACCTTGGGTCACCCCGCTCCCGAGTGTCACGATCCACTAACACAAGTGGGAGTCATGAGAGGTTCGTTTGATCTCAGATTGCAAAAAGGACACCAAAGGATTTCAGTTTAAATCACAACAGCAGTAATGCGTCTTTATTTTAGTGCCAGCAACAAGGGTGATGCGATAGAGGACAGGGAGAGAGAGAGGGAGAGAGGGATAAAGAGGCAAAATGCAAGGAGAAAAAAGGGGGGGGGTGGGGTTATAGCTACCAACGGACAAGACAGGGTCGCCGGTGTCTTCTTCCATGGAGACATCTCTCTCAAAGAAAGTAACTTGGAAAAGTCATTTTTACAGTCTGTTTCAAAGCAAGGGGCAGCTGGCCAAGAGGTGGGGAAATTCCTCGGCTATTTTGATGAGACCCCTTGCTCTGGGAAGCAGGTGTAAGGTACAGAACAGGCCGCTCCTTACAAGTCCCTGCTCACCAGCAGGAATGAAGGCAGTGTACCTTGACAGCACAGCAAGCACGCCTGCAAACAATCGCCTGGCAAGCTTCCACCTCAACCAGGCCAGAACCCCTGCACAAAGTCCCTTGGTGTCTTCAGGGTCTCAGTCTCTGTTCTTGCAATGATTATGAGGCAGATGAGGGAAACTCTGGACCGTTTCTTATAGGCCTCTGCCCATGTTTAGAGTTTGAACACTCCATCTCTCCATATTTTCTAATGAATTAAAGGGGATATTTTAGTGTATCATAGTCCATGTCCATGGCCTTACCAAAAGAACTTTCAGCCCCAATACTAAGGCATCTCCTCATTCTCCTTTCATCTGGGACTTGACTCCTTCTTTACTGACTTTGGCGTCTTCATGTTGTCTTCTACATATCCTCACTCTGTCCTTTTCTCTCACCCAAGGGGAGGATCGAGGTCTGCAGGTCTCATCTGTGCACTGAAATAGTTAATATCTCACCCAGGCCTGCAGATGATCATGATGGTTTTTGCCTGGTCCAAAAGCAGTCACAGTTATGAATTTCAGGCTGCCCTGGAGCTGTGCAAAGATCTCAGGGGGCCCAGCCAGAACAGTCATGGCTGTTCTGCCTGCATGGCTGGTCCTAGGCCCCTGCTTCCTTCAATTTCAGCTGCGGGCCGATGGCTTCCCCTCCCTGTGCCCGGCAGCCGCTGGTGAAGGGGGCCTGGCGGAGCCCGGCTCGGTGCAGGCCAGGGTGGAGCAGGGCCGGCGTGACCAGCACCCAGTTAACTTTTCACAGCTGGAAACAACAGAGAGCTTTCCTCGGCTTGACTGTCTTTAAAATGTCAATTTCACAGAGGAGAATCCAGCTTCTAAATGGTTTCATAGGTTGTCAATTCTCAGAGCCAGCCAGCTATTGGTTTTGCTAAGCACAGAGGAAGCTCTTAGCAGCCCCCTCCTAGAAAAAGCATTTGCATGGGTGGCTTCTTCCCTCCTCACCAACTATCAACTAATACAAACCAGCACAGACACTCACGGTGGAACAGGAAGCAATTTTGAAGCAATTATTTTAAAGCAAAATCAGTTATTGCACAGAGATTGATGTCACTCCCCCACACCACTGGAGAGAGACACAGTGACTCCACCACCTCCCCTCTGGCCAGCCCATTCCAATTCCCAATCAGCCTTTCTGTGAAGAACTCCTTCCTATTGTGAAAAACGAGGTTCACTCACTTAATAAATTATAAAAGGTTTAATATAAACAAAAAGACAATTAGGAGACAAAGACAATAAAGCAAAGGGTTAAAACAGCCAGGGTATCCTGGTGCGTTGCCAGGAACACACCTGATATCTTTGGAACACTCCCATTCTGCTGGGGGGTTTTAATGCATATTCATATTTTTCCAAAAAGTATTTTGCATGTCTACACCCTGAATCCGCCTTTTTAGAGCATGTGTCTTACAGATTTTATTTCCCTTTAGCACATTTTTATTTGGGCTGGGCTTCCTTCTTCTGCAGGTGGTCAGTGTTGATAGCAGCCTGGGCCCCATCATTTGTTTCCTGGAGGTTATCTTGCTTTGCACAGACAGGACATTGCCCTAATGTCCAAAATTCTTCTTGACCTATGCCTAAAACTTGCTAGCAGGAGAAAAAGACATTGCAAAAGCATACAACATACAGCATCCATCTTAATACTTGCGAAAGCCAGTATCACAATATGGATTTATAACAAGGTACCCTTTATTGTCCACTGTATTTTTGATCTAGTAGTGGCTCTTTTTGTTTTGTCCTATGTACTAAGTGGTCTATTTAAAGTCTGATGTCTGTTAATCCTTTGTCAATTCAATAAAGAATTCATTTTATAATAAACCAAATCAGCCATTCTTAAGAACTTGTGAATGAGAGACATTTGGGGTGCAGGCTGCCTCAAAATGAGCTGCTGTCACAAAGCTGAGACAAAGGCAGAACTTGTCTAAACTTGTCTCCATTTGTAACAGCAGAGCCCAAACAGAGGCGGAGGAAGAAGGAGCAGGAGCTGTTTTGTGGCCATGCCCAAGAGAGACTGGAAGGATGCCCTCCCTCTGGTCTCACTTGCTTGGCTTTCTGACAGGCTCTGAGGCAGGGGCTGCAGTTCCTCAGTTGTGGGGCCCAGAACCAAAGCCGGGATCCCGGCACTGCCTGACAGCGCTCCGGACGCCGGCACGGTTGTGCGTCCGAGTCTCAGCCACTGTGCTGCTGCTTCATTTGCTCTTAGACACACCCACAGCTCCCTGTTAAGCCCAGATGCTCTCTGGTTCTGCCCTCTTCCTGATCCTGAGCAGGGATGGAGCATTACTGTGCTTTCAGGAAGCTATTCTTGAAAGCCTCAGGCATTCTAAGCTCCTTTGCCATCTGTGGATGCTTGACACAGAACTCCTCACAGCAGGGTTCAGGGCATACTCAGCTTGGCTCTTCCAAAATCCAAGGCTCAGGGTGCTCAGCAAGACATTTAACTCCACAATGTTGTGGAACTGGACCTTCAGCACAGGGACCTATCCAGCCTGATCTGCGCTCGTTCCTCTGCATCTCTGAACAAAACACAGTGCAGAAGAGAACAGCAGGAGGGGCCCGTGTGTCTCAGGGCTCAGGATTTGTGTCACAGAACTCCAGAATTGTGACCCTTCAGCTCCACATAGATGCAGGTTAAGTGAAAAAGCCAAACTGTTTATTGCTGGAAGGCAAAGCAAAGGGATGAGCTGAGAGGCAAAAAAGGGGGTGGCACAGTCTGAGGGCTGGGGGGATGGAGCTGTCAAAAGGGAGGAAGAGTGGAAGGGAAAAAGAAGGAGTGGGCAGTGTCTGAGGGCTGCAGGGAGGGAACTATCTACAGGCAGGGAGAGGCCTGAAGCCACATGAGCTTCCCACAGGCTCAGCTGTGCCAATCATTAGCTGTGCCTGGAGCTCCAGCTGGTCTCTTCTGGTGTCAAGGTGTTCTCATCTTCCATGGCATCTGGAGGTCTTAAATGAACACTGTTTCTTCTGAGCCAGCAGATGAGTGTACTTCTGCAGCTCTTTCACTGAATATCAGTTGAACTACTATGTTTGTCTGGGAAGGGCTGTCATTCCTCCTCAGGGCTTAAAAGGCTGGAAGAGAGAGGAACAGAGCCACAATCAGAGCCCGTATCTGCGGGAATCCTAGGAGAATGTCCTGCCAAGGCCATCCCAGCCTGCTCTTGCCAGAGTTACAAGAGGGGAGTGGACAACGGGATCAGCTGCAAGGTCCTGGTCACGAATGCACACCTGCCAAATCCCCCGCCCCGCGTCCCTGAAATCTCTCTGTGCTCTGCCCTCACCGCCCCTTGTCCACACAAGGAGCAAAGCCCTCAGTGGCCAGGGCAGAGACTGCAGCTCCCCACGCCAGCCCCCACGGACAGCACTCACTCACCCTTACTGAAGGCCTAGAGCTCTTCCTGCTGCCCCCTCATTGGCACCTCGACCATCTCTGGGAACACAGAGCCTGTCAGGGCCCCAGCGGCACAGCTCCCTGCCAGCGGCGCTGCCAGCCCTGGGGCCACACGCCCTCCCGCCCCCGGCAGGGCTCAGCCCGGGCCCTTGCCGCATCCTGACTCAGCCCAAGGGCACGGCTGCCAGAGGCCGGCAGCAGCCCCGAGGGCAGCCGGGGCTCCAGGGCGCCGGGCCCGGGTGCCGCTGCCGGGGCAGCAGCCGCGGCTGGGGCCGAGCTGCGGCGGGGCGGGGAGGGAGCCCAGCCAGGTTCGTGGCTCACCGATGAACCTGATGGCCGCCGCTCGCAGGGACTCCTGTGGGCTCTGCAGGTACGGCAGGGCCCGGCGCAGGTGCTCAGCTGCTCGCCTCTCGTCCTGTGCCAGCTGCAGAGAGCGGCAGGAGGGAAGGGTTGGCGCGGGCTGTGCCCCTCGGTCGGGCACTGCCTGCGGCCAGCCCCGGCCTCCCGTGCCCGCCCAGCCCTGAGGCCCGGCCAGCAGCCGCTGGCGCCGGGCTCTGGAGGGGGCAGAGGGCCGGGTGCTGCCTGGGGAGCCGCGGTGCCGACCCGGCCCACAGCCCCAGTGGGCCAGGGTGAAACAGAGAAATTAGGAATTAGGAATCATTTATAAAAATTGCCTTGAGTAAAAGAAAGGGCTACAAAACCCGTGTGAAATGCTGACTGCTCCCATAAGAGCAGGAAGAGAATAAAGACTGCAGGATGAGATAAAGAGCTAGAATACGTAAACAGGATGCAAGCATAAATGCACCATAGGATGAGGGGGGTTCCTTGGATTCTTTTGGACCCCTAAGCCACAAGAAATGGAAAGAGAGGGTTCAAAAGAACTGAAAGGAGCATGCACAAAAAGACAAGGTGAAAAGTTCAGCTGAAGGAAAATTGCAGCCCTAAAGACCCCCAGACGACCACCAGAGTGACCAACAAGGAGCAGTGTGCAGCTGCAAATAGGCGTGGAACTAATTTTAGTATGAAGCGGGGAAAGGCAGGGTTAGCAAATGAATATGTATTAGGCATACTGTGTAACCCTGGTTTGTAGAGAATAAAAAGGGAGAAACAAGTCTCCAAGGTGTGCATGCTTTTGGAGGAGATATCCCCCATGCACCTCAGCACTGAATAAATTCATACCTACTCTCATAACTACTCTGTGAGCTATAGAGTTTTTCTATCCGCATACCAAGGGCTCCTTTGGCACCCGGCTCGGGGCCACAGGAGCCTGGAGAAGAACGTGTGCGGCCCAGGGAAGGGAGCGGTGTGTGCGGCGCAGGCTGGCGCCCCTGGGTGCGGCACCAGGCAGGGGCACAGATGCCAGCACCACACACTGAGTGCTGGGGCCAAGGGTCTTCTCCAGGCTGAGGCTGGGGCTTCTAGGCTGTCCTTACCAGACACTCTGCAAAGTTCGACAGCTGCTCCTTCTTCATCAGCTGCTTGAGATTTCTCCTCTTCAGGAACTCGGCCACACGAATCAGCGTTTTCTGAGAGGCCTGGAGAGCAGCAGAGATGCAGAGATGGCAATGCAGCCAAGGGCACAGGACTCTTGTCTGGGTGACAGGGCCCAGAGGAGGCTGCAGCCTGGGAGGTTCTAGGGCATGAGGAAGCCAATGCCCCTCCCAGGGATGCACCAGCATCACACAAAACCTGACCTTCGCCACATGCTGGTTCTCATCATAGCAGTGGATGAAGAGGGGAATCAGGCTCTGGCTCAAAATCTTCTCCAGAGGCTTTTTTCCCTCATCCATTACCAAGTCCATCATGTTGAAGAAGAGGTCAAGGGAGAGCAGCTGCACCTGGCTGTGGTCCTGAAGGAAGAGAAAAAGAACTTAATACCAATTACTCCAGGCTCACTGGGTGAAGGCCCAAATATCTGTCAAGCAAAGTTTTGTACAGCAGCCAGTGCTCGTGGCTGGGGGCACAGAGCCTTACATGGTCAAAGAGCAGCAGGAGTGCCTCAGCCAGCTTTGGGGCAGTGGTACTGGATATCAGGATGTCTTTGGTCTTGAGCATATTAGTGAACACGTGGAGGGTCATGCCAACCACATCTCTGTCTGCATCACCCAGCAGCTCCAGAAGGCTTTGAGACAGGCTGCACATTCTTATGGCCTGTGTGGAAAACAAGGCTGTGATGAGAAGCCATGAACGGCCCTGGCACTGCAGCCCCACTCTGCTGCCGCCGGGCCCAGAGGCCAAAGGGCTGTCCCAAAGCACTCAGGCAGGTGAGGCAGGAGAGCTGGGAGCAGCTGCCTCAGCTCCTGAAGCCCAGCCAGCACAAGGAGCTGCTTTCCCCAGCACAGCTTCAGCTGCTGCCCTGTCCTCACCATCGAGGGATCCTTGCTGAGCACCATGAGGCCTCTGAGCGCCAGGCGACGCCTCTGCCTGCACTCATTCTGCAGGTGCATTGACATGATCTCCAGGATGCTGTCACCACGTTCACGCAAGTCCAGGCAATCCAGGACCTGAAAGGCACAGGGCAGTGACAGGGGACCCAGCTGGCAGGAGCCTGGAACCACACAGGGCGGGGTCCAGGCAGCGGCACAGGGAGCAGGCACCGTCCCAGGCAGCTGTGGCTATGCAAGGGCAGAGAGCTGAGAGGAAGGTCAGTGAGGTAGTGCTGGCCATCAAGCTCACCTCCACAAGGAATGGCAGGAAGGGCAGATCCCAGCATGGCTCCTCCCTGCTGAGCAGCCGGAGCAGGCGGAGTGCAATCCCAGAACATAAGGATAGGGAGGCACCGTGCATCTCCCTGGAAGAGGGGAAAAAGGCACAAAGACCCTGAGGTGGGGAGGGCAAACCTCTCCTAGGAATGACTCACTGAGGTCTGGTCTTTCCTCAGCATCCCTGGAGGGACTGTGGGTACTTTGGGAGGTGGCTCCTTCTGGGCATCCTCTCCTGGCCTTTTCCAGTCTGCTCAGCCATCTCTCAGTGACCCTCTGGCCCAGGACCACAGGGACTGTGGGGGACACCTCAGGCACCGGGCACAAAAGCTGGAGGTAGTGGGGAGAAGGGGGTCTCACCTGGCCAACAGACCCACGGCATAGTGCTGGGTGTCAGCACAGAGCAGCGTGTCCCAGCCACGCTTGCGCTCCATAGCTATCAACTCACTATCATAGTGCAAACAGCAGAGCAGAGCCTTCATGGCCTGCACTGCAAACCTGTGTGCAGAGCAAAGCCCAGGTCACACTGGGAAAACTGGCAGTGTCTACAAAGGCATGGGAAGGACAGGAGGACTGGCACCTGTTGGGGTTGCTGGGAAGGCGGTGTTCCTCCTGGCATGCTCTCCAGAAGATGTCAACTTCCACTGGTGGCATCTGCTGGGTGGTGATGACAACATGGAACAGCAGAGCCACAAACAGGCGGGCGGAATAAAGGATCATGGCCTCGTGGCACTCAGGCACTTGGATAATCACCCAGAGCACCAGAGTTGCCTGCAAAAGAAGCACCCAAAGACAGTGCTCAGTGCTGAGGTGTCCATGGGGCAGGGCCCAAGGGGAGACGCAGGGGGAGCAGCGGGCCCGGTGTCCCTTGAGCCTTCCCCTAGCCCAGGTTTCAGCCCAGCGCTCGCAGAGGCAGGGAGAGGGTGATCTGGGACTGAGCAAGGGCCCATAAACTCACAGCCAGGGAAAAAACAGTCTTGTTGTCCCCATCGGAGGTGCACATGCTGTGCAGAGGCCAATCCTCCATCACACAGAGCAGTATTGCCAGCACCTTCTTCATTGTTGGTCCCGACGAGGCGATAGTTCTCCACATCATTGCAGCAGCTCTGTGGGATCAGAGCTCTGTATCAGGGGTGTCTCAGTCATAGCACCATGACCTATGCAGCTGTGGGAGCCCAAGTGACAAAGCCCCAGTGCCCTGAGGGGCAGGGAGGGAACATTGGCAGCAGCCTGGAGAAACAGAGGGGCCCAAGGCTCCTGGACCTCTCTGCCTGTTGGGCAGAGCCCATTGGACAGGCTGTGCAGGGCAATGGGCCCTAAAGGCTGGTGAGCCCTGAGCTCTCAAGGCACGTGGGCCCCATACCTGTCACATGATGGGGCACAGCGCAGGAGGGTCAGCACCACATCAACAGGGTGTTTTTCAGCCAGCTTCAGAATGTTCGTGGCCAGCCTGGCACCCACAGTGACATGGGACGTGAGACTCTGGTGAATGTTTTTCACCATGACTGGCACCTGGAGGAGGCATGGGAAAGACTTGGAGCACTGTAAAAGGGATCAGCTTCCCCAGCTTCCCCCAAGAAGTGCTTCCCTTCCCACCACACTGTGCTGGCCTGAAAGGCTGAGGGGGCCCAGTGGCCATGGCTTGAGGGGGCACACAACCCTGGGAGGCCTCCAGCCCTAGCCCCAGGCTGGGTACCTGCTGAGAAGCAAATCCTCTCTCCTCAAAGAAATCTGTAGAGGGAGCATGAATAACTGTGGGAGTTGGCATGGTGTCAGTATTTGCGATGTCCTGAGCCACTCCAGTGTCGGCGTTTGTGGTGGCCACGTCCTCAATCACTTCCATGTCAGCCTTTGCCCTGTGATCGTTCATTGCACTGTCAAAGTCTTCTGAGCACTCAGCCAAATCTGGGCTGGTTTCAGTCTTTGTCGTGCCCTGAGTCTCTTCATTGACAGTGTCTGTGATGGCCACACCAGTGCTAGAGTTGGTGATGGCCATGTCCTCAGTCACTTCCATGTCAGCCTTTGGCCTGTGATCATTCATTGCACTGTCAGAGTCTTCTGAGTGCTCAGCCCAATCTGGGCTGGTTTCAGTCTTTGTCAGGCCCTGAGTCTCTCCACTGATAGTGTCTGTGGTGGCCACATCCTCAGTCATTGACATGAGAAAAGCCTCTTCCCAGTTTTCAGTCACTGCGGTGTCAAACTTTTCTGAGAGCTCAGATGAATCTGGGCTGACATCAGGCTCTGCCTGGAGCTCGGTCAGCCCAGAGTCAGGCTCGGCTGTGCTCTCAGTTGCTGTGGTACTGGTCTTTCTGTGCTGAATGGGCACAAACTTCCGGAACATCTGCAGGAGAACAAAGGGTAGCTAGGCATGTTCCATGGAGTGCTAAAAGTGCAGTTCTCAGCTGAGCAGTGACAGCAGGCCCAGCCCAGGTGGGGATGGCTGCAGGTACCTTCAGCGTTCTGCGGAAGCGGCCAAGGGAGGGGTCCTGCTCTTGGGTCCGGTCCATGGCTGCATCTGGCAAAGAGCGAGTGCAGCCAGAGCTGAGGGGCTGTGGGAGAGGCTGGAGAACACAGCCCAGCCGTGCACTCCCCAGGCAGGGACAGCCCTGGGATGCGCCAGGGGATGGAGCAGGGCTGCTGTGGGGGGTGGGGCAGCCCTGGCCCCTCTTCCATTCTGTCTGTGGGCATGTCCAAAGCAGGTGGGATGGGATGGGATGGGATGGGATGGGATGGGATGGGATGGGATGGGATGGGATGGGATGGGATGGGATGGGATGGGATGGGGCCAAGCTGGCTGCAGCCATCAGCCCTGTGGCCCAGCTCTGCCACTCACCATCCTGCAGTGGCTGGAACTGCTCCGGCTCTTCAGGCTGTTGTGCTGGAGCAGCTCCAGTGTCCTTCTTCCTTTTCCCCCTGACCACTTTGAAGAGGCTGAGGAATCTGCCTGCCATGCTAGAGTCTGGCCTTGAGGGCACCTTAAAGAGAGATGCCTTGGGAAAACTCTGAGTCAACAAAGCCCGCAGTTGTGCCTTGAAGACACCTGCGGTAGAGATGCTGCAGGAAGACTACAGGACAGCAAGTCCTGCAGTCTGGTCTTGAGGGCTCCTGCCACAATGACAGGAGACTCCTCTTAAATGATTCTGGTCACCGAGTCCCACAGTCTCACCTTGAGGGCACAGGCCAGAAGGATGGCAGATGCCTCAGGAAAGCTCTGGGTTACCAAGTCCCACAGTCCGGCCTTGCAGACACCTGCAAAAGAAAAGCCTCGGGAAGGCCACGGCCACCGAGTCCCGCAGTCTTTCCACAAGGTCACCTGTGGGAGTAAAGCCTCGGAAAAGCTCCAGGTCAGACACAAATGAGTGCGCTGTGTGGGGGCTCCTCACAGCACCACTCTGGCGCGTCCTGTCCTGTCGCATGCACCGAGCACTGTGGTGTGGCCCTGTCACCGCCAGCTCCTATGTCACCATGTGTCACAAAGGGCCCTCTGACACCCTGTCCATTTCCATCCTATGGTGACCGTGCTGCGCCGTGTCACAAAAGGCCCTTACACACACTGCCCTCTACCCTGGGGCCGCCCCCCTCCCCCCATAAGTGGCCCAGGTTGGAAGGAATCCCTTGCCCAAAGTGTCTAAGACAGCCCAACAGGATTTTTGGAACACCTCAAACCATCAGCAAACGCTGCCCTGCTCTGCAGGCTCAGGGCAGCAGAAGGAGCCCCAGGGCTGCCGATGCAGCCACAGATGGAAGGGCACGGGGCCTTGCACAGAAGCTGATACGGCCTCTTTTGGACACGTCCTGGCTGGTGACCATTCTAAACTTGCAGGTGTGACACAGACAAGGAACGTGTGGGCCAGGGCACGAATGCTGCTCTGAGCCCTGGGGCCCAGCCAGCACTGAAATCAGCAGGTGTGGCAGAGTCCCCACCGAGGCAGACCTGCCACCCCACCCGAGCCCTGGCAGTGCTGGTGCCCATCTCCTGCCCCAGAGACCTGTGCCCCTGAGGGGCTTCTGTGCCAGAGGGCAGCCAAAGCCCATGTGCATTGGGGGCTGGGCTCCTTCCTGCAGGAAGCTCCTGGAGCTACTGCTGCCCACTTGCTATCTGTCAGATGATGTTGCTCCTTCCTGGAATGAGGTTTTCCATGGAAGGGGTTTGCAGTAGCACAAAAACACCATCAGCTGCTGAGTTTCCTAGGATGGTTTGATTGTACGGAGGCACTGTCACATTTCAGTCTGATCTTCGGTCTGTTTTTCTGGGAGAAACATTAGCCCACTCTCTGATGTTCAAGGCTTCAGTTGCTGCCTGTCTGTCTGTGTGCAGCTGGTACAAGGCAGACATTTTCCCCAGACACAAAAAGTCCTGCCTGGACAATCACAGGGCTACATCTTTTTTTAATTTTAACTTTTTAAAATTTTTCCAGAGCCTGCTGGCTGTGTTCAAGGTTTTCTCCCAGTTTTCTCCCAGGTGCACATTCTCCAGAAATTGTGCTTTTACATCCTTTTGCATTTATTAAATTTACCTGCAATGACCAGTCAATCAAAACCCTGGGAAAACATGAACTTCAGGTTGAACCCAGGCAAAATATTTATCTCCCACATCTGAAGCCATGAACTGCCAAGTACTGTCCCTGCTGTCACACCCTGTCTCCTGTAAGTGTGCTGATGCCATTTCAAAGGGGTTGCAAATGAGAAGTTTTAATATTTTTGTAGTTTCCGCATTGGCATTAAAATCCTTGACTAGAAAAATCACATGTCAAAATTTCTAGGATTCTTCCATACCAAAGCTGTCATTTTCACCCTGGATTTTAGAGTGTCTGAACAGTCACACAAGGTTTTAGTATTAGACATTAAAGAAAAAATCTTTGCTGTTTGGCTATATCTTTACATCAGCATGTAGTCCTGATGATTCCTTTAGGCAGGAGCAGCGAACACAAGAATGAGCCAAACAAGCTATTCCTGTGTTCTTATGTCCTGCACAGCAGTAACTGGGAATTCAAGAATGGATTCAGGAGGCAATGGGTGCACAGGGAACCACAAAGACTTGGGGATGCTGAAATGGACCAGCCTGGTGCCTGTGCCCAGGCTGCACCGGGCTGAGTCCAACTGGACGATCTAACAATGGTTGAATGGACACACCATGGGCCACTGGAGACTCCTGCTCCTAATTCTGTGAGCTACAATATTCATTTGTGATTCACCAGATGATTTTTTCATCTTTGCTTGAAATCCAGGAGAAGAAAAGGTCAACATGGAGAAGTGTTCTTCCAGTTCTAGTGACAGTTGTGTCTGCACACCACCTGTGCCCATGGCAGGGTGGTTGGAACTGGATGATGTTTATGATTCTTTGCAACACAAAGTGCTCTGGAATTCTGTGGTTCCCCAAGTGGAGAGCAAAACTGAGCTGTGTAAGTCCCTGCTTTTTTTCAGTGCCTGCTGCTTCTTCCTTTGTTCTAAGCAAGTCCAGGGTTTAGTTTCAGAGCTGACGCCTCTGTCATTAAGATGCCTTCACAGAGGAGAGGGAGGACAGGTGTGGCACAAGGCTTGAACCCCATCAGTGTCTCTCTCTCACGATGGCACCAATGCCGCTGCCTTGGGACACCTGAGTGTGGAAGGCGAGCCCACCCTCAAGCACGGCCATCCAAGTCAGTCACGGGCACAGGCTGCAGCTGAAGCTGCCAAGTGTTGCTGTGAGGCTGCAAGTGAAGAGAAAGCCATTGTGGCCAACTCTGCTGAAGGCTTTTGCCAAACCAAAGGCAGCTGTGCCCACAGCCTCCCCGTTTGGCACCCGGCTGCTGCGGACACCTCACTGTGCAGGTGCCGATGTTCGGGGTGCTGCTGTTCCTGTGCCCACTCTGCTGCTGTTTCTGTGGCTCCAGAGCCTCTTCAGCAGCAGCGACTCTGCAGCCCTGCTCGAGGAGACATCGCCACCCTCCCCATGGTGGCAGCAGCTCTGTGGGCCCCGAGCTCTGTGTCAGGGGGGCCTCGGTCACAGCACCGTGGCCTGGGCAGCCGTGAGGGCCTGGGCTGGTGGCCAGCCCTGCCTCTGCCCACTGCCCCTTCCTGGAGGCACCCAGTGGCCGTGGCCTGGCAGCACCCCCCTGCCTTCCATGTCCCCAGCCAGCCCAGCCTGGGCACCTTAGGCTGTCCCCACCCTCCTGGAGGGGTGGTGTCCCAGCCCTGAGGGCTTCTGCTGCAGGCCTGGGAGACATTTTGTGGAAGCACTGGAGCAGCTGGGTGTCAGGAACAAGGCGGCTGCCCGGGGGCTGCTTATGGCCTCTGACACCCAATTCCTCAGGTCTTCGCACCACCCCAGCCCCTCAGGGGCCTCCTGTCCCCTTGGAGCCTCCAGCCTCCACACATCCCCCTCACGCCTTCCCATGGTTTTGTCCCGTCTGGGCCTCCACAGCCCCTCATCCATTTACAGCCTCCCAGTGCCCTGTTCCCTCAGCGTCTCCCCCAGCCTGGCCCAGCAGCAGCGCTGCAGCCCCACAGGAGCTCCAGAGGAGCTGGATCAAGAGGCACCTGGGAGCCCTCAGCAACCCAGCCAGCACCACACAGGCAGCAGGACACAGATGGCGCTTCCTGGATGGGACAGGGCTTGTGCCTTCAGCAGAACCACCAAAAGCCAAGGGGCTTCTGGCCATTTTCCCTGCACCACGGCATGCCCTGACAGGTTGCTGAGCACAAGCACCCATTTCCGTCTCTTCCCGTATGCCCTGCACACCCTGGGCAACAAAAGAAAGGTCTTAGGACTCTGTGTATTAGAACATATCCTGTATTTACTGTATGTATATTCCCTATGTAAGGAAATACTTTAATAGAGTAAAAGCATGATATTTTAGTAAAAGCCTGTCTGCACAACCCAGCTTTTAATTCAGGTGACAATATTAAAGGCAGTGTCCTTGAAACTCTCCTGGAACAGCGAGAATAAAGAAAAACAATGGCATGGTGTACATGCAAAAGAATGTAAACAATACGTGTTAACCAATAGTAGCTTGTTAAGCCCCGCGAACCCTGTCAGACCCTACAAAAGTGTGCTAAAGATAGAAATAAACAACGTTCACTACACCTCTATGAGGACTCAGTGAATAGTCTGAACAGTTTTCCATTGGCCTATTGGACCAAAATGTTATATATTTCTGTGCAGAGAAGAAACTCTGACTTCCACAAGCTATGGCTGACTTGTTGCTCCTCTACTAATCTCATGCCTTGAGACTGGTATCTTAACGAGCTACTTGAGCAATAAATCATCTCAAAGCATAGTGGTCTCATCCCTCATTTTTCATCTTGACACCAAACGCACACTGGAGATGTCTGGGGCCATTCATCATTTCTCTGCTCTCCAGCACTGAGGCAACGCACTCTGGCTACAGCTCTGAGCTCATGCCCATGGCAACCACTCCTGGCAATGGGGCTCCATGGAGCTGCTCTCAGGAGCCCCGTAAGACTTGGGGAGTGCCCCAAAACCACCTCAGAAACATAAGATACCCCCAAATCTCTGCAGGAACGTGGAATATCCAAAAACTCACTCAGTAATGGGCTCCCCCTTTGTTCATTATCCCCAAACTTTGACTGTCTCATTGCAGACCCCACCCCACCTCCCCAGTCCCAATCCCAACCCATCCCATCCCTGCTTGACATCAAGACCCCCTTTCCCAAGCCCTATTTCCCCCATTTCACACCTCCCAAACTACATCACATCCATCCTGCCCCACCCAATGCCCATCTCACCCCTCCTGATTTGCATCCCACTTGGCCCAATCCCCTTCCAACTCCATTCCACCTGATGCCTTCAGAAGGCTGACCTAGAACAGAGGCTAGACAAAGTTAAGAATAAAGTTTATTAAAGGCCTTAAAGGATACACCTTGGGCAGTACAAGAGCCTGGCCAAAAGTACACCCAAGATGGAGCAAAAATGGTCACAAAAATGGACAACTGATCACAAGGTCTCACATTTTTAGAAGTTGAGGTCCATCACCATACTTGGGTTCATGGTCCAATTACAGCTTCAGATGACGAAGCCCTGTCCTTCTTGTTTTCTCTCTTCAGTCCACCCTGGTTTATGCTTTTGGGCCTGAAACTTGTAACAACTGCCCTTAGTATCAAGCTAGAAAAGGAATTGTTTTGTCTACCTCCTCTGTGAAGAGAGCTCACCAACACTTAATATGAAGTTCAAAACTACAAACCTAGGCAGCGCAGAATATGAAAAATATGAAAGCTAATACTTAAGGCATTACACCCTGAGGACCTGTGGAATCCAGTAATTGTGGGTGGGAATGAATATTTTTTGGGGGGCATTGAGTGGTTTTGAGGTGACAGATCAAACTCTCTCATCTCCTTGAGTGGCAAAAGATGGAGACAAATACACCAAATAACCCCCAAAACCCTCCCATGTACCTCCCTGAATCCCAGATTCCCTTGAAGCACTAGTAAAAAGTGAGGTTTTAGATGCCTTTGATGAATCTGTTGGTTGTTACTCCAATTTTGTAAATTTTAAAGGGATGAAGATGAATCAAAGGAATATTAGAGCCAAAACAAAATCACCACCAACACACTGTCTTCCCAATGCAGATCACGGGAAACGTGGGTCATCAGGGCTCTGCCCAGCGTGGGGCCTCCCATAGGGGATGGAGCTGGAGCAGCACATGAAGCTCTTCCTTCACTCGGGGCACTCACAGGGCTTCCCTTAGTGGTGCCTCTGTTGGTGTCTGGCCCAGCTACAGCTCTTGGAGAAGCTCTTCCCACACTGGGGACACTCATAGGGCCTCTCCCCATTGTGGATGCGCCAGTGCCTGAAGAGGTGGGAGCTTTGCTTGAAGCCCTTCCCGCACTCTGGGCAGCGGAAGGGCCTCTCCTCTGTGTGAATCCGCTGGTGCTAGAGGAGACTGGAGCTGGTCTGAAACCTCTTCCCACACTTGGGACACTCGTAGGGCCTCTCCCCAGTGTGGATCATCTGGTGGATGATCAGTTGGGACCTACACCTGAAGGTTATCCCACATTCCCCACACTCATAGGGCCGTTCCTCTGTGTAGATGCGTATGTGGGTAATGAGGCTGGAGCTCTGGCGGAAGCTCTTCCCACATTCCCCACACTCGTAGGGCCTCTCCCCAGTGTGGATGTGCTGATGGATGACGAGCTGGGAGTTGCAGCTGAAGCCCTTCCCACATTTCCCACACTGGTAGGGCCATTCCCTGGTGTGGATCATTTGGTGGCAGATCAGGCTGTTGCTGTGGCTGAAGCTCTTCCCACACTCCAAGCACTCATAGGGCTTCTCCCCATCCTGAAGCTGCTCATGGACCACCAGCTCAGAGCCCTGGCTTGATCTCTGGTCACCTTCCCAGCACAGGGTGGGTCTTTCCTCCTCAGAGGAAAAGGGGTTTGGAGCCCCTCCTCCTGCGGGATCTCCAGGGCTTTTCCTCCCCATTGGATTCCTGCACTGTGGAGCTGCTCAAAATGGCCTCTTCCACGAGGTTCTGCTGTGGGGATTTGTCCTCTCTGGTCTCCATCCTCAGCTCCTTGTCTGAGGGAGGAAGGACAAGGAGAGGATGGGATTTGCCTCCGTGCCAGAGGGAAGGGGAAGGAGATCCTCCCAGTGCGTCCCCAGCAGGACGGTGTCGGCAGCGGGGTTGTCCTGCAGCCGGGGGCCAGGCTGGGCTGGGAGATGGAGCAGAAGAGAGGGGGAAAGGGGCACTGACTTCCTCCTCACCTACTTGGGTTTCCTGGGGCATCTTCCTCTTTCTCACAGCCTCCTTCTCCATCCAGACAAGGTTTAGGATTGGGAAATCCTGGTATGGGTAAAATAGGGGAAGAGTACATTGACTTTGAATGTCTCTCGGTCCAAGTCCATCTCTAGAAGTCACTGGTCATCTGGGGCCCATAAAAACCTCCCAAACACCAAAATTCAGCCCTGAAATTGCCTCCCAGGAGCTCTCCATCTCTGGTCTCTCGCCTTTGGTGTTCAGGGGTTCCTCCCTGTCTCAGCTGCTGGGGGTTACACTTGCACTCAGGTTCCCCTGTCTGCTCAGTCCCTACCCTTTTCAGGCTACTGGGAGTGCCAGGAATCCAAAAAGTTTCCCCTGTTTCCATCTCCTCATTTAAGGATGATGGGGCTTTTTGGATTCCCATGGCCCCTTCTCCCCTGATGCTCTGCTTTGGAGTGCAGGGGGTCCAAGGATTCCCCCCCGCTCCTCTCCAGGCTGTTGAGGGTCCCGTGAATTTGTGGTTCCTTCTCCTTTCTATGATCTTCCTTTGTCCCTCCTCTTCCATCCCTCCCCCTCCTCCCCCAGGAGCAGTGACACCCTCGGTGCTCCATTCCCAAACCCCTCACAGCCCACGGCAGGAGCGGGGATGGAGCCGGGACAGGTCGGGATGGGCAGCGCGGGGCTCTCCGCTGCTCCCACCCGCTGGGAGATTGGGAAAATTGGGGACAGCAGATCCAACCTGGGGCTGGCTGGGGACCCTGGCTGGGGACTGCCAACCCTTGAGGCTCCTCTGGGAAGATGCAGGAGGGGGGAACACAGAGAGGGCTGGGGGATCCCAGGAGCGGCAGCACTGGCAGGGACTGATTTGTACTGGGATCATCCTGGGATCGTCCTGGCAGTGGCTGAGATTGCACTGGCTGTGTACTGACATCATACTGGGATGATACTGGGAGCAGCTGGGACCATGTCAGGAGAGACTGTGATCACACTGAGGGAGACAGATCTTACTGGGATCATACTGGGATGATACTGGCAGTGAGTAGGAGGCTGCAGGGGACAATTGAGACCAGGTTGGGGGCAAATGTGATATACTGGGAGTGAATGGGATCGTGCTGAGGCTGACTGGGAGAGTTGAGATCAAATGGGATCATGCTGGAAGGAACTGGGAGAAACTGGGAATATGCCCTGCGCTCCCCAGAACCCCAGTATCGCCCCCCATATGTCCCATAAGTGTGCCCCAAACCCTCCAAGATCCCCGAGTGTTCACTCAGCACCCGTTCAGGACCCTCCAAAGCGTCCCTGGATCCCTGAATGCTCCCGACCCAACAGATGCCCCTTCCAGACACGGCTGGGAATTCATCTCCCATCATCCCAGAACACAGTTCCACGCCCAAACCTCCTGCCGTGCCCCGCGCCCAAAAGGGCCCAGTTAGAGCTCCCCAGGTTCCCCCCAAGTGCTCACGAGCCATATACATTCGCCCCGAGGACCTGCAGCCACGGCTCGGACGCAGAAGTGCTCTCCAAGTGCTTCCCCACACCGCCAAACGCGCCTTCCGAGCCACTTCCTGGACTACAGCTCCCATCATGCTCCGCGGCGCCCATGGAACACTATTTCTGCCATGACTCCATCTCCCGTCATGCCCCACGCCCCACCGGAATCCACTGGAGCTGCGCCTATAACTCCCGTGATGCTCCGCGGCACCATTAAACCGTATTATACCGGTGCCTACAACTCCCATCATCCCCCGCGACCCATAGATTCCCTGTTACAGCCCCCCAAGTGCTCGCCCAGACCCCGAAGTATCCCCAGATTCCCCTCCCTGACTTCCAAGCGCCCCCCTGGATGCCCAAGTGCTCCCCCAGACCACGAATTGTCCCACAGAATCCCTAAGTGCCCACCTGGCTCCCCCAAGTGTCCTCCAGACCACCAAGTTCTCTCTAAATTCCGTCTCCAGACCCAAAACTGCCCCAAATGTTCCCCAGAAAAGTTTCCATGGACCCCAAAGTGGTCCCTTTTACCCTGTCTGAGAAAATGATTAAAAAATATGATCAAAGGACTAAAAGTAGGACAAATTAGCATAAAGAGGGAGAAATAGTGATCAATTAATTAATGAAGGGAATCGTGGTACTTTGACCAAGGAATGATAATGTTTTTAGTTGCTAAAAATGTATCAATTCTTTCATATAAATATAAAAATTAGGTTCTAAAAATACAGAACAATATTATTATAAAATAATAAAATTTTATTTTTTTAATTAATTAGATTTTAATGATAAAGAAAAATTCTAAAGAGAAATGTTATCAATGTTTTGGGATGTCTGTCCCAGGTGGGCCATGTCAGACATGCTGAGGCTCGGGGTGAGGAGCAGGTTGTCCAAACAGGGGCAGCCTGCAAGGGATTCATTCTTCTCTGTGGCCAGACAGCCTAAGCAGACATTCAGCATCAGGATTGTAAAGAGCAAATCCTGACCTCCTGATCAGTACACAAAGATGTTTTACAGTTTGAACAGTAGAATGTTGTCACTGTAAGGTGCCTTCTTTGTTAATATAGCTCATATTGTGTCATGTTTTTTAAATACCAATGTTGTTGTACCAGCTTTCTTTGCTAAAATATTGTTATAAATGAAATTAGAATTTTGACAACTAGGTCCCTTGGCTTAATGGCAGTTTAATTAAAAATGAATACAATTTACTAAACTGAATAATAGTGTGGTATAAAAGAATACAGTTTAGTAAAATAATACAGTTTAATAAAAAAATAAAATTTATATATATAATCTACTAGTAATTAAGTGTGATTAAAGCATAAGCAAAACCCACCAGGGTACGGAGGCTTCCCACCCTGCCTCACCTTCAAAACAAAGCACTTCAAGCTGAACTCATATACTGTATGCTTATACATATTCATTAATGTTTCCTGTAAGTTTCCTCCTATTTCCGATTTTTCTGATTATACGTCACTTTTCTTCACGGCACATGCCTCACTTGTTGTTAGGAGGTCTTCAGTCTTCTTTTGGTGGTCTTTTGGTGAAGGCTTCTCTTCTTCCTCATTGTCCTTTGGATAACCTTACAGGTTTGCATGTGCGTACTAAGCCTTGTGTTATGTTAGTCTACTAATTAGCCTTATATTTACTAATCTTTACACCCAATGCCTAAATTTCTTCTAATTTTGGTCCATCTCAAGGCCATTTTGGTCTTGAGACACCATTTATCTTCTAAACTACATCCTGTACCTTAATTTTGACATGTAACATCTGCAAAGGGGTACATCTGCTTCGTAACACTGATTCTTGATTGTTTCTAATAATAACTTTAATAACAGTTACAATTTAGTTAGCACGAACCAATTCCATTTATTACAACTGTAAATACCCCTTATGCACCTTTTTATTGGTTTCCATGCTAACGGCCTTGCTTTCTTCCTTGCTATGGATAAACTTGTATTTTCTCAATTTCTTCTTTTGCGAACTCAATTGTTTGGCTGCAGACCAGTTGCTAAGCCCATCCACATTCAGCTCTTAGTCTTCAGAGGGAAACTTTGAGCACAGTGAGAATCTCCCAGTGTGCAAGAGGGTCCCTGTGTGCCAGCTGCAGCTGGGGCCTCAGCCATCTCCTCTCTCAACAGGTTCCCCTCTGCAGCTTCACAGGAAAGGCCAAACACCTCAGTCAGGGACACCTGCACCACACATTTCACATCTCCATGCCCATACATGATGTCCCTGTCACAGCTGCATTACCAGCTTGCTGCTGTGCAGATGCTGCCACCACCCAAAGCAAGGCCCTGTGTCCCTGAAGGGACCTGCCCTGCTCTGTGGCCTGGACTGAAGGTGGGTCCCTCCTGCCAGGGCAGGGCCTGACACAGCTCTTCTGTTCCAATAAAGAGATGGAGCTGTCACCCCAGTGTCTGGCTGGTACCACCAGCAAAGCCCACACAGCACCAGCCCCGGCTGAGCTCCATGTCCAGGAGTAGGCGGGGCTGACCACGGTGTGGGCAGGCAGGAGCCAGGCAGGGGCTGCTGTGACCAGCAGCGGGGCCCCGAGGGGCTGAGGGAGTCTGTGTTGAGTGTCCCTGGGCTGAGGGCACATTTCCTTCAGTGGCATCACCTGGGCCTGGACCTCCTCCAGTGCCATGCCCAGGAAAAGAGGCAACCATCAAGAGCATCTCATGGGACAGAACATGACCAGCAATGTCAGCAGGCAAAACCAAGGTTTTGTTTAGCAATGACACTTTGATGAAGTCAAAGATTTACAATCAGTCCAGTACAGATTGGAGTACAGATGGGAGAACACTCAGGGGGTACAGCCAAGGCCATGAGGTCACAGCAGTCTCTGGGGTGACAGCAGGCTGAGGTGACAGCAGGCTCTGAGGTCACAGAGGTCCCAGAGCCCCGTGGTTGCACAGCACCACAAGGACCGAGCAGTCAGTCCTTGACCACGACTGTTGTGGCAGCAGCGGCGGCGGCAGCAGCGGTGCTGACATTGGGACAGCGGTGTCAGGACAGTGGTGGCAGCAAGAGCTGCAGGACTGGCAGTGGACAAGGCACCATGGCCTTTGCTCTGCACCTCATCCTCCTGCTCCTCCTGGCAGTGGCCCTGCCTGACAGGGCTGCCCAGGCTGCTCCGTGGCAAGCACAGGGAGCAGGTGAGCCCAGGGCCTGGCTTCCCTTTCCTGAGACAGCACTTCCTTCTCCCTGGGAAGCATTGGGGATGGTTTTCCCCCAGGGCTTAAGGGAGGGCTTCCTCTGTGCGTGGGAGAGAGTCCCCAGAGCCCCTGGGCTGGTCCCGCTGCCCCACCAGGGATGTTGCATGGGGCCTGCAAAGAAGGTGGAGAGTGTCCAGAGCCAGCCCAGAGCTCTCCAGGCCCCCCCGCAGCTTTGGCCATGTCCACTGACATCTGGCTGCCACGGCCTTTCCCAACCCCCTTGCAGTGCCCAGTTCCCTAATGCAGAAGGGCGTCCCAGCACACCATGGAATGGTTCTGATCTGTGCTTCCTTCCAGATGAGGGTGGTAGGAAGGCTCCTCCAGCAGCTTGGCTTCATGAAGATTTTCTGCCTCTGGAGCCCCATGCAGGTATATTCTCACTGTCCCAGCAAGAAATAATCATTGACCACCTGTCACGAACCAGGTGACAGAAGCTTCTGTGGCTGTTGAGTTACAGGTGTGTCTGCATCAAGGACATTTCAAGCTCCTTTTCTGGTTGCTGCACGCAAGCCCAGCTCCCATCACAGGGGTGAGTGGTGTGTCCTTGCTGATCCCACAGGCTTGAGCCCTGGTTCTGTGGGATCCATTCATCTGAAAAGGAAATACTTTCTGTTAAGGTTCTCCTAGAGGGAGGAATAAACCCACAGAAGACAAGATGCTTAGTGAACTGGATAGACGCTATGGTGGGTCCAAGTCCCTCAGCCTTCTCCTGAGACTCAGCAGCCAGGGGCTTTCTCTGCACATCTGGACATGCCGTGCCTGGCACAGTGGGAAGGGATCCATGGCAGCTTCACTGCCCCCTGCTGCTTTCATGTCCTGCAGGGCTGTTTCCCAGCCTGGCCTGGCTACAGCTTCTCCCCAGCCTCTGCAGGAAGGCATTTGGCATCAGCTGACAGAGAGCCCAAACTGCAGCACAGGCCATGCACAGCCAGAGATCCCTTGCAATTTCCCAGTCTTGGGGTAGATGTGGAATGGCAGCTCTTTGGAGGAGGGAGGGCCCTGTCCTGGCTCCGAAGTTTTGATGGCATCCTGAACCTTATTCATGACTTGGACAAGTATTGCCTTTCGAAGATGCCACCTTCCTGTTGGGGAACAGCCCCACCTGATCCAGCTGTGGCTCTTCTTTTCTCCAGAGATGAACCCAAAGGCTGTGCTGAAGGCAGCGTTTCCCGGAGGAAGCAGTGGCTCATGGGCAGCCTCTGCTGCAGGAAGGGAGGCCATGCCAGGCACAGTCCCAGGAGGGAATTGCTGTGCCCCTGGGCCTGAGCCCTGCTGAGGCTTGAGCTGCCATCTCTGTTGCTTGGCTGTGTGAGCACAGTGCAGAGGAATTATCCTGAGCAGGCTCAGGGCACTCGGCTACTGAGCAGTTCTGCTGAGGTCCCTCCATGGGAGACACATCCCAAAACCTGGCAGCGGCTTCAAGGAATGCCCATGGTGGGGAAAGGGCTGAGGGGAGGGTAAAGCTCCAGTGTGCCCTGAGAGGGCCTGGCTCTGTCCCCTTGGGCTGGGGGAGCTGTCCCAGCTGAAGGACGGAGGGCAGGAGAGAGGGCAGGACGGAGGTAGGGATGTCTGTGGCACTGAATGCTGCAGTTTGGCCCAGGGCTTAATGGTTTCCTCTGTGGCAGGGAGAGCCCCTGGGCCCTGGGCTGGTGCCGCTGCCCCACCAGGGATATTGCACAGGGCCTGCAAAGAAGGTGGAGAGTGTCCAGAGCCAGCCCAGAGCTCCCCAGGCCCCTCTGCAGCTTTGGCCATGTCCACTGACATCTGGCTCCCTTGGCCATCCCCCGACCCCCTTGCAGTGCCCAGTTTCCTAATGCAGAAGGGGGTCCCAGCACATCATGGAATGGTTCTGATCTGTGCTCCTTTCTAGACAAGGGTGGTAGGAAGGCTCCTCCAGCAGCTTGGCTGCATGAAGATTTTAAGCCTCTGGAGCCCCATGCAGGTATGTTCTCACTGTCCCAACAAGAAATAATCATTGACAACCTGTCACAAACCAGGTGACAGAAGCTTCTGTGGCTGTTGAGTTACAGGTGTGTCTGCATCAAGGACATTTCAAGCTCCTTTTCTGGTTGCTGCACGCAAGCCCAGCTCCCATCACAGGGGTGAGTGGTGTGTCCCTGCTGATCCCACAGGCTGAGCCCTGGTTCTATGGGATCCATTCATCTGAAATGGAAATACTTTCTGTTAAGGTTCTCCGAGAGGGAGGAACAAACCTACAGAGGATAGTAAGTCGCTGGAGACATCCAAACACATGGATAAGATGTTGAGTGAACTGGAGAGACGCCATAGTGAGTCCATGTCCCTCAGCCTTCTCCTGTGACTCAGCAGCTGGGGGCTTTCTCTGCACATCTGGACATGCTATGGCTGGCACAGCAGAAAGGGATCCATGTCAGCCTCGCTGTCCCACTGCTGCTTTCACGGCCTACAGGGCTGTTTCCCAGCCTGGCCTGGCTGCAGCTTCTCCCCAGTCCCTGCAGGAAGGCATTTGGCATCAGCTGACAGGGAGCCCAAACTGCAGCACAGGCCATGCACAGCCAGAGATCCCTTGCAATTTCCCGGTCTTGGGCTAGATCAGGTGTAGGGGCTGTTTGGAGGAGGGAGGGCCCTGGCCAGCCCCAATAACCTGGCCTTTCTCCTGATCCTTAACCATGACTTTAACAAATATTGCCACTTGAACATGCCACCTCCTCAATGGGGAATGGTTCTATCTGATCAAGCTGTGGCTCTTCCTTCCTCCAGAGATGAACCCAAAGGCTGTGCTGAAGGCAGCGTTTCCCAGAGGAAGCAGTGGCTCATGGGCAGCCTCTGCTGCAGGAAGGGAGGCCATGCCAGGCACAGTCCCAGGAGGTAATTGCTGTGCCTCTGGGCCTGAGCCCTGCTGAGGCTTGAGCTGTAAATCTCTGCTCCTTGGCAGTGCCTGCCTTTCAGGGATTTTGCACAGAGCATGGAAAAGGTGTTGAGAATGTCCAGAGCCAGTCCAGAGCTTTCCTCAGGCCCCTCTGCAGCTTTGGCCATGTCCATTGACATGTGGCTCCCACGGCCTTACGTGACCTCCTTGCAGTGCCCAGTTCCCTAAGGCAGAAGGGGATCCCAGCACACCATGGAATGGTTCTGATCTGTGCTCCCTTCTAGATTGGCATGGTGACATGGAGCATCTGGAAGTGCTGGTAAATGGCGATTTGAAGACCTTGCCAGATGCTGGAGGCAAGTTCTCAATGTCCCTTTCCACACAGAACAATCCGTGTCAAGGTGGCAAAAGCTCACTCATTTGCCATTTCCCTCAAGAGTCTGAAGGTTGACGGATTCTGGAAACCTTACCCTGCTCCCTTCTGGAGCCCTGAGTGATCCCACAGCATTGCTGTCAGTGGGAGGAAGGAGCATTTAGCTGTCAATCTTCTTCCTGTGTGTAATGCCAGTGTCTCCTTCCGTGTGCTCTGTACAGCCACAGAGAAGAGCAGAGAGGGAAGGGCTGGGCTCAGGGCTGTGCCCTGGGGCTCTGCCTTGTGTGGCTCCTTTCTGGCCCCAGGGAACCTGAGATGCTCCTGCTCCAGCTGCCAAGCCCTGGCCCTGCTTGAGGCTCAGTTCAGAGCTGCTGGCAGCTCCAGGGAGTCCTTTCTCCCCTGACTGCCGTGCAAGGGGCTCCTTCCATCCCATTGTGGGCCCACTGCAGGGACGTGGTCCCCCTGTCCTTGCTACTGAGTGGAAGGCAGAGATGAGGAAGTGCCTTGGAGGGCAGCAGTCACCTGGGTGTACTCACTGCCACTCCAGCCTGAAGAAGAATCTTCAGCAGTGTCACGGGAGTTGTTCTGTCCTGACTTTCTTTGCAGATGAACCTGATGATGAAGATGATCCGGACTCCCCATCCATATCAGTTACTGAGCCTGACGATGAGGAAGATTATGAGGGTAGGTCAAGGCCTTTCCCCCTGGGAGAGCCTCCAGCTCAGAGCCCAAGGCTCGGCCACGGTGGCATTGCTGCAGGTGCCAGGACAGAGCCGTGCATGGTTGTGCCCTCACCCTGCGTGATCCTCTCACTGCTCCTGTGGCTCAGTGCTGCCTGTGCAGATCAGCAGACATGACTGAAGCTTCTGTGGCTGTTGAGTTATAGGTGTGTCTGCAGGGAGGACTTTCCCAGCTCCTGAGCTAAATTCTGCCAGCAAGCCCAGCTCCCATCACTGGGGTGTGTGGTGCCTCCCTGCTGATCCCACAGGCTGACCACTGGTTCTGTGGGATCCATTCCTGGGAAATGCAAATACTTTATATAATGGTCCCCTGAGAAAGAAGAACAAACCTATAGGAGATAGTAATGTAGCAATGGGGGAACTCAAACACCTGGACGTAATCCTGAATGATCTGGAGGGACGCCATGGTGGGTCCATGTCCCTCAGCCTCCTCCTGACACTCAGCAGCCGGGGGCTTTCTCTGCACATCAGGACACACCGTGTGCCCGGCACAGCAGGAAGGAATCCATGGCAGCCTTGCTGCCCCACTGCTGCTTTCATGGCCTGCAGGGCTGTTTCCCAGCCTGGCCTGGCTGCAGCTTCTCCCCAGCCTCTGCAGGAAAGCATTTGGCATCAGCTGACAGGGAACCCAAACTGCACCATGGGGCACGCACACCTTGAGATCCCCTGAAAATTTCCAGTCTCAGGCTAGTTCAGGTTTAGGGTCTGTTTGGAAGAGGGGTGGCCCTGGAGCATTTCCAAAACCTTAGGCATTTTCCTGATCCTTATCCATGTCTTTGACAAGTATTGCCTGGAGAAGACCAGCACAGCACAGAGAAATTGTGCCATTCGAGCTCAGGGGGTTGAGCAGTCTTGTGCCAAGGGGTGGCAAGGTGCCTGCAGGCCCCAGCTCTGGGGGAAACAGAGAACGTCCTGGCTGTATCCAGCGTGCTGCCAGCTCAGCAGTGGAGCACAGCACAGGCTCACGCTGCCCATTGCTCCCACAGATGCAGCTGGCACCACAGCACATGCTCAGAAGATCTGGGAGAGCATGAGAAGAGTTTTCTACCAGGGAACAGATGGTTTGATTAAGTTAATGGCCATTGTGGCTGGTGGAGCAGTTTTCCTGATGATGTGCTGTGCCGGAATCTGGTATTGCCAGAAGGGAAAACGGTGAGTGTTTTGCGATCTCGGCCTCAAACAGCTTCTTGAAAGGCTGCTCATAGTCAGGAAACATTCCCAGTGAGACTGCTGTGCACTTGTGGGTAGTCAGTGGTTGCCCAAATAACTGTGCTGAGAGTTATGCTGCTGCCCAGGCCTTTCATTGGCCTCTTAATTGCTGGGCCTTGTCCTGGGGAGCCCGCTGGGGCTGCAGCCAGTGCTGGCTCCCACTGAGGCTGCCTGGCCAAGAGCAGCCCCAGGAGCAGCAGGCAGAGGCAAAGCAAGGTGGGCAGGAGAAAGAGCGGGGATGAGATTGCCCTTGAAAGGCAGAGGTGCTCTGGGGCCCGCTCCTGGCCAGGGACCCTGCCCAGAGCCATCCCCTGCTCGCTGGGGCCTTGAGGGGCAGCTGTCCAGCTGGGCCAAGCTGTGCCAGCAGCTCCAGCCATGCTGGGGAGCCTTGGCCGCTCTGGGCCCTGCTGTTCAGGAGGGTCCCTGAGTGCCAGCGGTAGCTGGGGGCCTCAGCCACCTCCTCTCTCCACAGGAGCACCTCTGCAGCTTCAGAAGAGCAGCCAAAGATTTTAGTCTCTGAGAAGCTGACCTGTTATCCTCGCTCTTCACATCTCTCCCCATCTGCTGTGCTGCGGCTGCATCCCCGTCTTGAGGGCATCCCAAGACGCACACCTCCCAAGCGAGACCCTCTGCCCCTGAGCCCCCTGGCCCTGTTCCCTGGCCAGGACTGAAATTGGGCAGCCCCTGTCCACCAGAGCAGGGGTTGGCCCATGTTTTTTGTTCAAATAAAGAGATGGAGCTCTCACCCCAGTGTCTGGCTGGTACCACCAGCAAAGCCCACACAGCACCAGCCCTGGCTGAGCTCCATGTCCAGGAGCAGCCGGGGGTGCCCACGGTGTGGGCAGGCAGGAGCCAGGCAGGGGCTGCCGTGACCAGCGGTGGGGCCCCGAGGGGCTGGGGGAGCCCGTGCTGAGCGTCCCTGGGCTGTGAGGGCACATTTCCTTCAGTGGCATCACCTGGGCCTGCACCTCATGAGGCACACAGGGCAAATTTGGGCTCTCTCCTAAGGTGTGCAGGGATTCCCCATGAGGAGTGCAGTGGGGTTAAATTGAGAGGGGTTTTTACTCTTCTCAGCACAGCAAAGGGGACAGTCTTGGCCAAGGTTTTGCAGAGCTGGGAGGAAGCCTCTTGTGAGCCCTTGGGCCCGGCCTGTGGGCACAGCGGGCAGGTGGAGCCCATCCCTTGAGGCCAGTCCGGGCTGCTCGGGCCAGGCTGGGCCGGGTGAGCCGGGCCATTCTCTGGGGCACAGGAGGCACCCAGGGCTATAACTGGGGCCGTGGTTTTTCAGCTTGAAGGGAGGCTGGCTCTGTTGATTCAGAGGGCACAGCTTAGATCCCAGCTACCTTTGTAAACCTGCTGGGGAAGTGTTGAGGGCAGAGAGTTCCAACCCTTCTCACTGGGAAGCTGGGCTGATGCTGTGGGGTTTTTTAATTTTTTGCCCTCTAAATTTGTGTCCTGGCAGAGGATTAAGTTTGCTTGCTCTCAGTAAGCCCCTTTTCTTCTTGGTACTGTTGTAAATGAAATTAAAATCAGACAACTAGATCTATTGAATTAACAGCAATTAAATAACAAGGGAAAAAATTATACAATTTAGTGAATTGAATACAAGCATGCAATATAATAAAATAATCCTATTTAGTGGATTGAATAGATATTTGGTATAAAAGGAAAACAATTCAGTAAAAGAGTACAATTTAGTGAATATCTTCATATATATATATATATATGTGAATATAATTTGCTAGTAATTGAGTATGATTAAAGCATGAGCAAAACTGACTGGGGTATGGGCAGGGCTTCTCACCCTGCCTCACGTACCAAAACAAAGCAATTCAAACTAAACTTATATACTGTATGCTTATACATATTCATTCATGTTTCCCCTAAGTCTCCTCCTGTTTTTGATTCTTTAATTTTACATCACTATTCTTCATGGCGCAAGCCTCACTTGTTGCTAGGGGGCCTTCAGTCTCCTTTCGATGGTATTTTGGATGAAGGCTTACGCTCATCCTCATTGTCCTCTGGATAAACTTACCGGTTTTGCATGTGTACTAAGTGTTATGTAAATAAGCATTGTGTTCCACTAATTAGTCTTACACTTCATAATCTTCAGGCCTATGCCTAAAGTTGTTCCAACTTTATCCATCTCAAGGTTGATTTCTTCTTGGGACACCACTTACCTCAAAACTACATCCTGTACCTTAATTTCAACATGTAACATCTGCAAAGGGGTACATCTGCCTTGTATCACCAATTCCCTTGATTGCTTCTAATAATAATTTTCCAAATAGTTACAATTTTGTTAGCACAAATCATTTCCATTTATTACGCTCCCCAAATTCCACTCCCAACATCTCCCCCGCTTCCAGCTTAGGATAGTGCCCCGATGAGACCCCTCCCCAAATCCCACCCCCAAGACACCTCCCCATTGCTGGAAAATCCCCCAAATCTCACTCGAAAATTGGGAATCCTCCCTGAGACCCCTCCCCAAATTCAGGCCTCCCCAAAATGCCCCTCCTCACTGCGATTAGGACCTCTCCCCATCAATGGAAATTCCCCCAAAACACAAAAAATCCTCCCCAAATCCCCTTCCCAAAATCAGAACTCCACCAGGACCCCTGAATTTCCCCCCAAAACCACCAAATTTTCCCCCCCAAATCCCCAATTTTTTTCTCCAAATCCCAAATCCTCTCCCTAAAAACCCCAAAGTTCTCCCCAAAGCCCCAAACTTCCTCCCCAAACACCCAAATGTTAGAAAAAAATCCTTAAATTCTTGCCCTAAAACCCCAAAATTCCCCCCAGGACCTTCAGAGTTTTGCCCCAAAACCCCAAATTTCCCCCCGAACCCCCAAATTTCTCCAATTCCACCCCAAATCCTGGGAGAACTCCCCAAAAACCAGCAAGCCTTCCCAAAACCTCCACCAAAATTGCAACTCTCTCCCCAAAAATCACCAAAAATCTGAGAACATAAATTTTTTCACACCTTGGGTGGGGGGAGAAACACCAGAAATCTCAGGATTTTTTTCCGTTTTTTTGGGGAGGGGGGTCTCCCTGTTTCCTGTCCCCCCAGGTGACCCCACCCCAAAATTCCTGCCCCTTGGCCCCCCAAATTAAGTGTAAATAAATAAAAAGATGAAAAAAGGAAAAAAAAAGGGGGGGGAAGGTAAAAAAAAAAAAAAAAAGCCAGAAAAAATTTAAAAAAAACATTTTCTCACCTCAGTTTGGGGGGAGGGGGATGGAGGAAATATTGGGGGAGGGGGTGAACCTCCAGAAAAAAAAAATTGAGGAATTGAGGAACCCCCCGTGTCCTGGGTTGATTATGATGTTAAATTGTATCCCCATTCGTCCACCTAACCCAGACACAGATTTTGTATTCTTAAAATTCCATCTAAGAGTAAAAGTGAGTGGAAAAGAAGCACCGGGTCTGTTATCAGACTGTAATTGCTCCCCACACATCGGGAGTTTTGACTACAGCACAGACAGACAACAAGACACAGATCGCCTTGGCTTTCCAACTAGCCGGAGCAGAGAGGTCTTCCTGGACTGTTTTCTTTCCCTTTTTCTGAAACGAATCGAACCTGCTCTGGACTGGGGACTCGGGGGAGCACCGGGAGCTTGCACCCGTGGACTACCGGGAGCCCAGCCTGGGCAGCGGCATTTTCCAGCACCAGAGGGACTGATTAACAGAGCGAACACCCACAGAAAGAGACCCTCTGAACTTTGTCATCTCTTCTGAATGGCGAGAGGTTTTGTAATTTGATATCGTTCATTCTTGTGCTAGGTAGAGCTGTGCCTGTGAAATAAACAGGATTTTTCCACTTCTCTCAGAGAAATCTCTTCCGAACCGGTTGAGGGGTGGGAGAAAAGGGCCACCTGGGTTTGCTTCCCGGGGGAAGCCCCATTGGAGGTTTTCTCCCAAATTTGTCCTAAACCAGGACAGCGTCCCTCGGCAGTTGGCGGCCTTTGGGGTGGAGCCCAGTGGCACGCGAGCGGCCTTTGGTGGCTGCTGTCGGCTGCCCGCTGGGTAGACCTGCTGTCGGCCGGCACCTGGGTAGACCTGCTGTCAGCCGGCGGGCCGCCGTGTGACGCGTCGAGCGGCTCTCCCCTATCGGCCTGAGCGCCTCGCCGCCTTCGCGTCTCCCTGAGAGGGAAGGAGGGAGCCCTCAGAAGCCGGCGGCGCTCCCTCCCGCGTCTGGGCCCGAGCAGATGGCGGCCCTGCTCCCGCCTCGGTTTCTGCCCGGCTGGCTCGGTCAGCGGGGCTGCCGTCCGCCTGCAGGTTTCGGTGGGGCCGGCTGGGGGCGAGCGGGAAGGAAGCCGCCGTCGGAGCGAAAGCCTCCGAGAGAGCGCCGGCGAGAAAGCTTCCTCGGAAAGGGAGGAGACCGAGCCTCAAGCCGCTGGTGGCCCCGTCGGCCCGCTCCTCAGCCCCCACAGGCGCTGCCACCGTGCCGAGCGGCCGGCCGCTTGAGGAGCTGCCTGGTCCATGATGCCAATTTATGTCACGATCCGCAAGGTGGGATTCGTGATGTGACTCTTTTATTTGATCGCAGAGTACAAAAGATTATCAGCAAACCAGGGACTCAAACAGCAGAACACACTTTACTGAGTGCTCATCAGCACTAATATGCGATAGAGGGAAAAGAGGAATAAGCAAAGCACAAAGAAAGAGAGTAAGGGGATTATAGCTACCAATGTCGAAGTCCACTCCGCCATCCAACGATGCAGAGTCTTCTGTCTGTTGGTGAGATCTCAAAGGAAAGTAAGTTTTGGGTTTATTTTACAGTTTTTATTCCAGTTCCAGCAACTCACTGTATCACAATTACTCTCTCTTTTGCTCAAAAATCCACACTTTGAACACTCCATTCCTCCCAATATACTCTGTCATGAATTAAAGGAATCTTTTTAAGCTATTATTGTCCATCTCCATAGCTTTAACAGAAAGGTATTTCAGCTTGTAAAGCATCTCCTTATTCTCTCTTTCCCATTTAAAACTTAACTCTTTTCCTCACTGTTTTTAGTAGTTTTATGATGTCTTCTTCATGTTGATTGTCTCTCTCTTTCTCTGTCTTTCTGGGAAAAAGGAGTAATCTGTACATTTTATTCAGGTAGTAAAAGAATTAAAAGCTTTAGAAAAGCTGCAAGAGTTCATGGTGTCAGGTTTCAGTCCAGCAGCAGAAACTGAAAACTAAACCAGGTTGGCCGGCTCTGCTTTCTTTTCCTCCGCCCCCACCTTCATCCTCTGTGGCCTTGTCTGGCCTGGAGGGCGGGGGGGGAGAGGAGGAGGCCAAGACAGAGCCTTGTTACCTTTTCAGAAGCCAGAAACAAAAGAGGACAAGAGTGCTCTGACTTTACATCTTAAGGAGGTGTTCACAGGGTGACTCTACGTTTTAATGGTCAAAACTGCTGTCAATTGTTAGAAACGACTGATAATTGGTCTGGAGGAAAGACTGCCATCAGCCACCAGTACCTTCAACTTCCTTAGCTCTCAAAACTACCATAAAGGTAAAACCACCCCATGACACTGTGACACAACCGCTGTGAATGTCCCAGTTTCCACCTCTCTGTGACAGTACAGCAGGGACAGCCCCAGTGTTCTCCTCTCTGTGACACCACAGCAGGGACAGCCCCAGTGTTCTCCTCTCTGTGACACCACAGCAAGCACAGCCCCAGTGTTCCACTCTCTGTTACGCCTGTCGTGGTTTTAAAGCATTAGTTAGAAAATCACTGTAAAACTTACTCATTTCTTGCTGTGAGATGTGGATGATGAGAAGGGCAAAAGAAGCTTAAAACCTAAAGGAATGAGTAAGTTTATTAACCAAACTACAAGGTTAAGAAAGCAGAATAAAACTTCCAGAAACCCTTTTTCCCCACCACGCTGGCATTCCTGTCTTTAATTGACAACATAGAGGAAAAAAAACAAACCCTGGTGGTTAAAACAGTCCAAACTTTGCTATAGTCTTTTCAGCAGTCTTTGTCGAGAAAAAGAAGTTCTTTTTTGTCAATCTATGGAGTTTTTCATAAGAAAACTATTTTCTCGTGGCTTCCTATTGCTCTGATGCCAGTGGCCCAGGAAACTCTGCCATCAGTCCTTTCCTCCCATTTCACACCACTCTGAGCTGTGTTCTTGGGCCGTGATTCAAGGGGTGTCCTTTGAAGGATGAGATCTTCCAAGGCAAAAGTTCTCTTCGTTTGTCTCTGTGACCATCTCTGGAAACAGAAATTTTTGCTTTGTCTCTTAAGAGCCACAAATCTTCAACAACTCTCACTTCTCCTTTTCTCTTCCAGCATCTCCTAGGATTACAACCACTTCACCCTTGACTCAGCTTTATCAATGAATTACTTTTGCTCAGATCTACACTTTGAAATACTCCATTCCCCCCAAAATACTCTTTCAGGAATGAAAGGAGTTTTTTCAGGACATTATTGTCCCTCTCCATAGCTTGAACAAAAAAAAACTTCAGCTTATTCAGGCATCTCCTTATTGTCTTTCCATCTGAGGGTTAATTCCTTCCCTTGCTGCCTTTGATCCTTGATGCTGTCTCTTTCCATGGTGATCCCTCTCTCTTCCCCTCTCTCTGGAAAAAGGATTAATCTGCAAGTCTCATCTGCCTAGTGAAAGGGTTAAACTCTTGCCCAGGCCTTGATCTCTGCCGAGGCAGCGGCTGGAGCCGTTTGCCAGGGAAGATTTTTGGTAGCTGCTCTGGAGGAGTGTGGCCACTGTCTCAGCACGCCGCAGCTCAAGAGCTTTCCCTCCCCTTCCTCGGCAGTCTCTGCTGAAAGCCAGCAGCGTCAGAAACTGCAGCCGAGCCAGGAAGTGGCCTGACCCGGCAGCCCCGCTGCACAAGGCGCAGCGAGCCCTGCAAGGGCTTCAGCCCCTCTGGGAAGGGGCTCCTGTCACTTCACAGTCGCCATCCAGCACCAGGAACCGCAGAACTCCAGCCAGCCCCGCTCCCCGCCGCGGCCTTGTCTGACGTGGAGCGGTGGAGGCTGAACCAGAGCCCTGTTACCTCTTCAAAAGCCAGAAAGCAAAGAGAAAGAGAAATTCCCAGGCTTAAAATTGAAAGGGTGGTGTTCACAGGTTGATGTCACTTTTCAATGGGCAAAACTACTGTCAGTTCCAGAAATGGCCAGGTATTGGCCAGGACAAAAATCTCCAATCAGTTTCCAGCAACCTTAACTTCCTTAGCTGTTTCTCTTTTTTTCATAAATGTCAATCTAACACACACTAGCACAAGTGACAGCCCCAGTGTTCCCCTCTCTGTGACACCACAGCAGGGACAGCCCCAGTGTTCTCCTCTCTGTGACACCACAGCAGTGATAGCTACCATGTCCTCCTCTTTGTGACACCACTGCTGTGACTGTCCCAATTTCCCCCTCTCTGTGACACGACAGCAGGGACAGCCCCAGTGTTCTCCTCTCTGTGACACCACAGCAGGCACAGCCCCAGTGTTCCACTCTCTGTTACGCCTGTCGTGGTTTTAAAGCATTAGTTAGAAAATCACTGTAAAACTTACTCATTTCTTGCTGTGAGATGTGGATGATGAGAAGGGCAAAAGAAGCTTAAAACCTAAAGGAACGAGTAAGTTTATTAACCAAACTACAAGGTTAAGAAAGCAGAATAAAACTTCCAGAAACCCTTTTTCCCCACCACGCTCCCATTCCTGTCTTTAATTGATGTCATGGGGTGGCTTTACCTTTATAGTGATTTTAGGAGCTAAGGAAGTTGAAGGTGCTGGTGGCGGATGGGAGACTTTCCTCCTGACCAATTATCAGTCATTTTTAAGAACTGACAGCAGTTTTGACCTTTAAAAAGTGAATTCAAACTGTGAACACCGCCCTAATATGTAAAGTCAGAGCACTCTGGTCCGCTCCTTTGTTTCTGGCTTCTGAAAAGGTAACAAGGCTCTGTCGTGGCCTCCTCCTTCTCCCCTGCCCCCTCCCCCCCCAAGCCGGACAAGGCCGCAGAGGACAAAGGGGGGGGGACGGGGGCGGGGGGAGCGCGGAGGAAAAGAAAGCAGAGCCGGCCAACCTGGTTTAGTTTTCAGTTTCTGCTGCTGGACTGAAACCTGACACCATGAACTCTTGCAGCTTTTCTAAAGCTTTTAATTCTTTTACTACCTGAATAAAACGTACAGATTACTCCTTTTTCCCAGAAAGACAGAGAAAGAGAGAGACAATCAACATGAAGAAGACATCATAAAACCACTAAAACCAGTGAGGAAAAGAGTTAAGTTTTAAATGAGGAAGAGAGAATAAGGAGATGCTTTACAAGCTGAAATACCTTTCTGTTAAAGCTATGGAGATGGACAATAATAGCTTAAAAAGACTCCTTTAATTCATGACAGAGTATTGGGAAGCTTGGAGTGTTCAAAGTGTGGATTTTTGAGCAAAAGAGAGAGTAATTGTGATACAGTGAGTTGCTGGAACTGAGTAAAGCGAAGATTTTGAAGCCTTGGGGGCAATGAGAAAACTGTTTTCTAGGAAAGCTCACAGAGACAGATGAAGAAGACTTTTGCCTTTGAATGACTCATCCTTAAAATGACATCCCTAGACTCATGGCCCATACACACCTCAGAGTGATGTGAAATGAGAGGAGAAGAACTGATGACAGATTTCCGGGCAGCTGGCATCAGAGCAACAGAGAACTGTAACAGAAATAGTTTTCTTGTGAGAAACTCCATAGGTTATCAGAAAGAGACTTCTGTTTCTCTACAAAGACTGTAGCAAGAATTGGGACTGTTTTTAACCACCAAAGTTCAAAATTTTTTTTGTCTCTATGTGGTCATGTATACAAAGAAATGGTCAAGTAGTGAGAGATAGAAGAGTTTCCTGGAAGTTTATTCTGGTGTTCTTATTCTTGTAGTTTGTTAATAAACTTTCTTTATCCCTTTTTAAGTTTTAAGCCTGTTTTGCTCTTGCTCTAATCCATATCTCACAGCAAGAAATAAGTAATTTTTTAGTTACTGGTTTAAAGCCATGACATCTCCTTTCAAAACCTAGTTGAAATTTTGCAGAAACAATTAGATGAAGAAAGGAATGAGATCCATCTCTTGCCAGTGGCCCGAAGAGAGGAATGGGTTAAAAATTCAAAGAATGCTTACTCAGCAAAAAAACAGTGGAGAGGGAAACCCCTCTCATTAATCAAATTTAGCCTCAAAAAGAACTAACTGATGAAAAATTGTGGGCAGCACTGCTGTCCTAGCTTGAAACCTTTAATTAAAACAATATAATCATATTGTCATGGAGTTAACTTTACCTTTAAGGGAGTTGGAGTTGCTGGGAACTGCCTGGAGTCTTTTCTCCTGACCAATTATCGGTCATTGCTGAGAATTGACAGCAGTTTACGCCATTGAAAAGTGGGATCAACTTGTGAACCCTACCTTAAAGTGTAAAACCAGAGCTCTCTTGGTTCTCTTTGTTTCCTGGCTGTGAAGGGTGGCAGAGCTCCAGGCCTCCCGTTCCCTGCCCAGGCCATGCGGCCGGGAGGGGCCGGGGCCGGGGCCAGCCGCGTGTCCCGGCCGGCAGATGGCGGGGGGCCTACGGAAGGTTTTCCTCGGGCCCGGGCCGGGCCGAACCGATCTCTGGCTCAGCTGCAGGTTTTGCTGTAACTAAATTCACTGGAAAATGCCGAGAGAAGAAAGAGAGAGGCCCTGGACTTGCAGCGGGCTGGAGCGGCGACTACACTCTCCAGAGCAGCCATGAGGAACTTTCCATCGCAGACGGCTCCAGCTCCTGTTCAGCAGAGATCACCGAACCACCTACAAAAAGCCTGGGCAAGATTTTAACTCTTTCATTACCCAGATGAGACTTGCGGATTAATCTTTTTATCCAGAGAGAGAGAGAGAGAGAGTGATCAACATGAAAAGAGACTTTATAAACTACCACTGACAGGAAAGAAAAGAAGCTTCAGAAAAGGTAGAGAATTAAGAAGATGCTTTAATTAAGCTGAAATATCTTTCTGTTAAAACTATGGAGATGGACAGTTCTGAAAAGAACTCCTTTAATTCATGATACAGAATCTAGAGAGGAATAAAGTGTTCAAATTGTAAATTTGAGTAAAAAGTAGAGTAATTGTGGTATAGTGAAGTGCTGGGAGATTTGAAGCCTTGAGAGGCAATGAGAAAACTGTTTTCTAGTGAAGCTCACAGAAACAGATGAAGAAGACTTTTTGCCTTTGAATAACTTATCCTTAAAAATGCTACCCCTAGACTCATGGCCCATACAAACCTCAGAGTGATGTGAAAATGGGAGGAGTGGGCTCTAATAATAGCAGCTCTGGGCAGCTAACATTAGGGCAATGGAAAACTATAACAAAAATAGTTTTCTTCTGAGAATCTCCATAAATTAACAGGAAGAAACTTCTGTTTCTCTACAAAGACTGGTGAAAAGACTGTAGCAAGAATTGGGACTGTTTTAACCATCAAAGTTCCAAAGTTTTTGTCTCTGTTGTCATGTGAACAAGGAAATAGTGAGTAGATAGGGGATGAAAAGGTTTTCTGGAAATTTATTCTGGTGTTCTTATTATTGTAGTTTGTCAATAAACTTTCCTTTTTCCTTTAAAGTTTTAGGCCTGTTTTGCTCTTGTTCTAATCCATATCTCACAGCAAGAAATAAGTAATTTTCTCAGTTATTGGTTTAAAACCACGACATCTCTTCAAAGTCTTTCAAATTCCAGAAACATTCCACAAAATCTCCACAAATTTGTACACAAACTATGAAAAATCTTTCAAAATGATTCAAGTCTAGTCAAAATCCCACAAAATTCCAGAAACATCCCAACAAACTCCCTAAATCTTCTCAAAACCCCACTAAATTCCAGAAACATCCCACAAAAACTTTACAAATTTCCACACATCCTAGAAAAATCCCTCAAAATTCTTCAAGTCTTCTCAAAATCTCACTAAATTCCAGAACATTCCACAACATTCCAAAAAAATCGCACAACATTCCAGAAACCTCCCAGAAAATTCTTTACATTTTCGCAAAACTCCACCAAATTCCAGAAACATCCCACAAAATCTCCTCCAATTAGCACGCAATCTAAGAAAAATACCTCAAAATCCTTCATGTCTCTTCAAAGTCTACCAAATTCCAGAAATTTCCCACAAAATCTCCTCCAATTTGCACGCAATCTAAGAAAAATTATTCAAAATTCTTCATGTCTCTTCAATGTCCTTCAAAATTACAGAAATATCCCACAAAATTCCACGAACATCCCAACACACTCCTTAAACCTTCTCAAAACAAAACCAAATTTCAGTAACATCTCACAAAATTCTAGAAAAATCTTGTCAAAACCCCACCAAATTCCAGAAACTTCCCACAAAAAGCTTACAAATTTCCTCACATCCTAGAAAAATCACTCAAAATTCATCAAGTCTCCTCAAAATCTCACTAAATTCCAGAACATTCCACAACATTTCAAAAAAATTGCACAACATTCCAGAAACCTCCACAAAATTCTTTATATTTTCGCAAAACTCCACCAAATTTCAAAAACATCCCACAAAATCTCGACAAATTTCCACACAATCTAAGAAAAATACCTCAAAATTCTTCAAGTCTCCTCAAAGTATTAAAATTCCACATACATCCCACACAATTGACTAAATCTTCTCAAAACACTACCAAATTCCAGAAACATCCCACAAAATTCCACAAAAATTTCAAGATTACAAAAACGCCCCACAGAATTCCACAAACATCCCAACAAACTCACTAAATCTTCTCAAAACCCTACCAAATTCCAGAAACATCCAACAAAAATTTCCACAAATTACCACACAATCTAAGAAAAAAACCTCAAAATTCTTCATGTCTCCTCAAAGTCTTTCGAAATTCCACAAACATCCCACACAATTCCCTAAATCCTCTCAAAGCCCTACCAAATTCCAGTTACATCCCACAAAAACTCTTCCAATTTCCAAAAATTCCGCAAACATCCCACAAATATCCAGAAAAATCTTTTCAAAACCCTACCAAACTCCAGCAATATCCTGCAAAATCCCACAAAAATCCCACAAAATTCCAAAAACATCCCACAAAATTACAGAAAAATCTTCTCAAAACTCTACCAAATTCCAGAAATATCCCACAAAATCTTGACAAATTTCCACACAATCTAAAGAAAACCCTCAAAATTCTTCATGTCTCCTCAAAGTCTTTTGAAATTCCACAAACATCCCACACAATTCCACAAACATCCCAACAAACTCCTTAAACCTTCTCAAAGCCCTACCAAATTCTAGAAATATCTCACAAAATTCTAGAAAAATCTTCTCAAAACCCCACCAAATTCCAAAAACATGCCACAAAAATCACCAAAAATTTCCACAAAATTCTACAAACATCCTGCAAAATTCCAGAAAAATCTCCCCCAAAACCCCACCAAATTCCAGAAAAATCCCACAAAAACTTTTCCAATTTCCACACACCATAGAAAAATCCCTCAAAATTCTTCAAGTCTCTTTGAAATCTTACCAAAATCCAGAACATTCCACAACATTCCAAAAAAATCGCACAACCTTCCAGAAACCTCCTACAAAATTCTTTACAATTTCACAAAACCCTACCAAATTCCAGAAACATCCAACAAAATCTCCAAACATTTGCACACAATCTAAGAAAACCCTTTCAAAATTATTCAAGTCTAGTCAAAATCCCACAAAATTCCAAAAACATCCAACCAAATTCCAGAAAAATCACACAAAATTCCACATACATCCCATCAAACTCCCTAAATCTTCTCAAAACCCTACCAAATTCCAGGAACATCCCACAAAAACTTTTCCAATTTCCACACAATCTAAGAAAAATACCTCAAAATTCTTCATGTCTCCTCAAAGTCTTACAAATTCCACAAACATCCCACAAAATTCCACAAACATCCCAACAAACTCCCCAAGTCTTCTCAAAACCCTACCAAATTCCAGAAATATCCCACAAAATCTTGACAAATTTCCACACAATCTAAAAAAAACCCTCAAAATTCTTCATGTCTCCTCAAAGTCTTTCAAATTCCAGAAACATCCCACAAAATCTCCAAAAATTTCCACTCAATTTAAGAAAAATACATCAAAATGCTTCATGTCTCCTCAAAGTCAAAAACCTTAAAAATTTCCACACACCATAGAAAAATCCCTCAAAATTCTTCAAGTCTCTTTAAAATCTTACCAAATTCCAGAACATTCCGCAACATTCCAAAAAAATCACACAACCTTCCAGAAACCTCACACAAAATTCTTTACATTTTCACAAAACCCTACCAAATTCCAGAAACTTCGCACAAAAACTCCTCCATTTTACACAAAGCTTAGAAAAATACCTCAAAATGCTTCACGTCTCTTCAGTCTACCAAATTCCAGAAACATCCCACAAAATCTCCTCCAATTTGCAAGCGATCTAAAAAAAATCTTTCAAAATTCTTCAAGTCTAGTCAAAATCCCACAAAATTCCACAAACATCCCAAAAAATTCCACAAACATCCCAACAAACTCCCTAAGTCTTCTCAAAACGCTACCAAATTCCAGAAACACCCCACAAAATCTCCACAAATTTCCACACAATCTAAGAAAAATACCTCAAAATTCTTCATGTCTCCTCAAAGTCTTTTGAAATTCCACAAACATCCCACACAATTCCACAAACATCCCAACAAACTCCTTAAACCTTCTCAAAGCCCGACCAAATTCCAGAAACATCTCACAAAATTCGAGAAAAATCTTCTCAAAACCCCACCAAATTCCAGAAACTTCCCACAAAATCTTTACAAATTTCCACACATCCTAGAAAATTCCCTCAAAATTCTTCAAGTCTTCTCAAAATCTCACCAAATTCCAGAACATTCCACAACATTTCAAAAAAATCGCACAACATTCCAGAAACCTCCCATAAAATTCTTTACATTTTCGCAAAACTCCATCAAATTCCAGAAACATCCCACAAAATCTCCACAAATTTCCACACAATCTAAGAAAAATGCCTTAAAATTCCTCATATCTCCTCAAAGTCTTTCGAAATTCCACAAACATCCCACACAATTCCCTAAATCTTCTCAAAACCCTTCCAAATTCCAGAAACATCCCACAAAAACACTTCCAATTTCCACAAAATTCCACAAACATCCCACAAAATTCCAGAAAAATCTTCTCAAAACCCTACCAAATTCGAAAAACATCCCACGGAATTCCACAAACATCCAAAAAAACTGACTAAATCTTATCAAAACCTTACCAAATTCCAGAAACATCCCACAAAAATATCCAAAAATTTCCACAAAATTCTACAAACATCCCACAAAATTCCAGAAAAATCTTTTCACAACCCTACCAAATTCCAGAAACATCTTGTAAAATCCCTCAAAAATCCCACCAAATTCCAAAAACATTCCACGGAATTCCACAAACATTTCAACACATTCCCTAAATCTTCTCAAAACCTTCCAAATTCCAGAAACATCCCACAAAATCTACAAAAATTTCCACAAAGGTCCACAAACATCCCACAAAATTCCAGAAAAATCCTCTTAAAATGCTACCAAATTCCAGAAATATCCCACAAAAACTTGAGAAATTTCCACAAAATCTAAAAAAACCCACAAAATTCTTCATGACTCCTCAAAGTCTTACAAATTCCAGAAACAACCCACAAAATATCCAAAAATTTCCACACAATCTAAGAAAAATACCTCAAAATGCTTTATGTCTCCTCAAAGTCCCACAAAATTCCAGAAACATCCAACCAAATTCCACAAAAATCCCACAAAATTCCACAAACATCCCACAAAATTCCACAAACATCCCAACAAACTCCATAAATCTTCTCAAAACCCTACCAAATTCCAGAAAAATCCCACAAAAACTTTTCCAATTCTCACAAAATTCAACAAACATTCCATAAATTCCAGAAAAATCCCACAAAATTCCACAAACATCCCAACAAACTCCCTAACTCTTATCAAAACCCTACCAAATTCCAGAAATATCCCACAAAATCTTTACAAATTACCACACAATCAAAGAAAAATACATCAAAATTCTTCAAGTCTTCTAAAAACACTACCAAATTCCAGAAACCTCCCACAAAATCCTTTACATTATTGCATAACTTTCTCAAATTCCAGAAACACCCCACAAAATCTTTACAAATTTCCACACAGCCTAGAAAAATCCCTCAAAATTCTTCAAGCCTTCTCAAAATCTCACCAAATTCCAGAACATTCCACAACATTTCAAAAAAATCGCACAACATTCCAGAAACCTCCCACAAAATTCTTTACATTTTCGCAAAACTCCATCAAATTCCAGAAACATCCCACAAAATCTCCACAAATTTCCACACAATCTAAGAAAAATACCTCAAAATTCTTCATGTCTCCTCAAAGTCTTCCGAAATTCCACAAACATCCCACAAAATTCCACAAACATCCCACAAAATTCCAGAAAAATCTTTTCAAAACCCTACCAAATTCCAGAAATATCCTGCAAAATCCCTCAAAAATCCCACCGAATTCCAAAAACATTCCATGGAATTCCAAAAACATCCCAACCAACTCCATAAATCTTCTCAAAACCCTACCAAATTCCAGAAACATCCCACAACAATCTCCAAAAATTTCCACAAAATTCTACGAAAATTGCACAAAATTCCAGAAAAATCTTCTCAAAACCGTACCAAATTCCAGAAATAACCCACAAAAACTTGACAAATTTCCACAAAATCTAAAAAAAACCCTCAAAATGCTTCATGTCTCCTCAAAGTCCTTTAAAATTCCACAAACATCCCAACCAACTCCCTAAATCTTCTCAAAACCTTCCAAATTCCAGAAACATCACACCAAATCTACAAAAATTTCCACAAAATTCCACAAACATCCCACAAAATTCCACAAACATCCCAACAAACTCCATAAATCTTCTCAAAACGCTACCAAATTCCAGAAACATCCCACAAAATCTCCACAAATTTCCACACAATCTAAGAAAAATACCTCAAAATTCTTCATGTCTCCTCAAAGTCTTTTGAAATTCCACAAACATACCACACAATTCCACAAACATCCCAACAAACTCCTTAAACCTTCTCAAAGCCCGACCAAATTCCAGAAACATCTCACAAAATTCTAGAAAAATCTTCTCAAAACCCCACCAAATTCCAGAAACTTCCCACAAAATCTTTACAAATTTCCACACATCCTAGAAAATTCCCTCAAAATTCTTCAAGTCTTCTCAAAATCTCACCAAATTCCAGAACATTCCACAACATTTCAAAAAAATCGCACAACATTCCAGAAACCTCCCACAAAATTCTTTACATTTTCGCAAAACTCCACCAAATTCCAGAAACATCCCACAAAATCCCCACAAATTTTCACACAATATAAGCAAAATACCTCAAAATTCTTCATATCTCCTCAAAGTCTTTCGAAATTCCACAAACATCGCACACAATTTCCTAAATCTTCTCAAAACCCTACCAAATTCCAGAAACATCCCACAAAAACTCTTCCAATTTTCACAAAATTCCAGAAACATCCCACAAAATTCCAGAAAAATCTTCTCAAAACCCTACCAAATTCCAGACACATCCCACGGAATTCCACAAAAATTTCAACAAATTCCAAAAACATCCCACGGAATTTCAGAAACATCCCAAAAAACTCACTAAATCTTCTCAAAACCTTAACAAAGTCCGGAAACATCCCACAAAAGTCTCCACAAATTACCACACAATCTATGAAAATACTTCAAAATCCTTCATGTCTCCTCAAAGTCTTCCAAATTCCAGAAACATCCCACACAATTCCTTAAATCTTTTCAAAACCTCACCAAATTCCAGAAACATCCCACAAAAATTTCCGCAAAATTCTACAAACATCCCGCAAAATTCCAGAAAAATCTTTTCAAAACCCTACCAAATTCCAGAAAAATCCTGCTAAATCCCTCAAAAATCACACCAAATTCCAACAACATTCCACGGAATTCCACAAACATCCCAACACACTCCTAAATCTTCTCTAAACTCTACCAAATTCCACAAACATCCCACAAAATCTACAAAAATTTCCACAAAATTCCACAAACATCCCACAAAATTCCAGAAAAATCTTCTCAAAACCCTACCAAATTCCAGAAATATCCCACAGAATCTTGACAAATTTCCTCACAATATAAAAAAACCCCTCAAAATTCTTCATGACTCGTCAAAATCTTTCAAATTCCAGAAACATCCCACAAAATCTCCACAAATTTCCACACAATCTAAGAAAAATACCTCAAAATTCTTCATGTCTCCTCAAAGTCTTTCGAAATTCCACAAACATCCCACACAATTCCCTAAATCTTCTCAAAACCCTTCCAAATTCCAGAAACATCCCAAAAAATCTCTTCCAATTTCCGCAAAATTAAACAAACATCCCACAAAATTACAGAAAAATCCTCTCAAAACCCTACCAAATTTCAGAAATATCCCCCAATATCTTGACAAATTTCCACACAATCTAAAAAAAACCCCTCAAAATTCTTCAGGACTTCTCAAAGTCTTTCAAATTCCAGAATCATCCCACAAAATCTCCACAAATTACCACACAATCTATGAAAACTCTTTCAAAATTCTTCAAGTCTAGTCAAAATCCCTCAAAATTCCAGAAACATCCCACCAAATTCCACAAAAATCCCACCAAATTCCAGAAACATCCCAAAAAATTCCACAAACATCCCAGCAAAATCCCTGAATCTTCTCAAACCTCTACCAAATTCCAGAAACATCCCACAAAAACTCTTCCAATTTTCACAAAATTCCAGAAACATCCCACAAAATTCCAGAAAAATCTTCTCAAAACCCTACCAAATTCCAGACACATCCCACGGAATTCCACAAAATTTTCAACAAATTCCAAAAACATCCCACGGAATTTCAGAAACATCCCAAAAAACTCACTAAATCTTCTCAAAACCTTAACAAAGTCCGGAAACATCCCACAAAAGTCTCCACAAATTACCACACAATCTATGAAAATACTTCAAAATCCTTCATGTCTCCTCAAAGTCTACCAAATTCCAGAAACATCCCACACAATTCCTTAAATCTTTTCAAAACCCCACCAAATTCCAGAAACATCCCACAAAAATTTCCACAAAATTCTACAAACATCCCGCAAAATTCCAGAAAAATCTTTTCAAAACCCTACCAAATTCCAGAAAAATCCTGCTAAATCCCTCAAAAATCCCACCAAATTCCAAAAACATTCCACGGAATTCCACAAACATCCCAACAAACTCACTAAATCTTCTAAAAACCTTAAAAAATTCCAGAAACATCCCACAAAATCTCCTCCAATTTGCAAGCGATCTAAAAAAAATCTTTCAAAATTCTTTAAGTCTAGTCAAAATCCCACAAAATTCCACAAACATCCCAAAAAATTCCACAAACATCCCAACAAACTCCCTAAGTCTTCTCAAAACGCTACCAAATTCCAGAAACATCCCACAAAATCTCCACAAATTTCCACACAATCTAAGAAAAATACCTCAAAATTCTTCATGTCTCCTCAAAGTCTTTCGAAATTCCACAAACATCCCACACAATTCCACAAACATCCCAACAAACTCCTTAAACCTTCTCAAAGCCCTACCAAATTCCAGAACATTCCACAACATTTCAAAGAAATCGCACAACATTCCAGAAACCTCCCACAAAATTCTTTACATTTTCGCAAAACTCCATCAAATTCCAGAAACATCCCCCAAAATCTCCACAAATTTCCACACAATCTAAGAAAAATACCTAAAAATTCTCCATGTCTCCTCAAAGTCTTTCGAAATTCCACAAACAACGCACACAATTCCCTAAATCTTCTCAAAACCCTACCAAATTCCAGTAATATCCCACAAAATCTTGACAAATTTCCACACAATCTAAAAAAAAACCTCAAAATTCTTCATGTCTCCTCAAAGTCTTTCAAATTCCAGAAACATCCAACAAAATCTCCAAACATTTGCACACAATCTAAGAAAACCCTTTCAAAATTATTCAAGTCTAGTCAAAATCCCACAAAATTCCAAAAACATCCAACCAAATTCCAGAAAAATCACACAAAATTCCACATACATCCCATCAAACTCCCTAAATCTTCTCAAAACCCTACCAAATTCCAGGAACATCCCACAAAAACTTTTCCAATTTCCACACAATCTAAGAAAAATACCTCAAAATTCTTCATGTCTCCTCAAAGTCTTACAAATTCCACAAACATCCCACAAAATTCCACAAACATCCCAACAAACTCCCCAAGTCTTCTCAAAACCCTACCAAATTCCAGAAATATCCCACAAAATCTTGACAAATTTCCACACAATCTAAAAAAACCCTCAAAATTCTTCATGTCTCCTCAAAGTCTTTCAAATTCCAGAAACATCCCACAAAATCTCCAAAAATTTCCACTCAATTTAAGAAAAATACTTCAAAATGCTTCATGTCTCCTCAAAGTCAAAAACCTTAAAAATTTCCACACACCATAGAAAAATCCCTCAAAATTCTTCAAGTCTCTTTAAAATCTTACCAAATTCCAGAACATTCCGCAACATTCCAAAAAAATCGCACAACCTTCCAGAAACCTCACACAAAATTCTTTACATTTTCACAAAACCCTACCAAATTCCAGAAACTTCGCACAAAAACTCCTCCATTTTACACAAAGCTAAGAAAAATACCTCAAAATGCTTCACGTCTCTTCAGTCTACCAAATTCCAGAAACATCCCACAAAATCTCCTCCAATTTGCAAGCGATCTAAAAAAAATCTTTCAAAATTCTTCAAGTCTAGTCAAAATCCCACAAAATTCCAGAAACATCCCAAAAAATTCCACAAACATCCCAACAAACTCCCCAAGTCTTCTCAAAACGCTACCAAATTCCAGAAACATCCCACAAAATCTCCACAAATTTCCACACAATCTAAGAAAAATACCTCAAAATTCTTCATGTCTCCTCAAAGTCTTTTGAAATTCCACAAACATCCCACACAATTCCACAAACATCCCAACAAACTCCTTAAACCTTCTCAAAGCCCGACCAAATTCCAGAAACATCTCAAAAAATTCTAGAAAAATCTTCTCAAAACCCCACCAAATTCCAGAAACTTCCCACAAAATCTTTACAAATTTCCACACATCCTAGAAAATTCCCTCAAAATTCTTCAAGTCTTATCAAAATCTCACCAAATTCCAGAACATTCCACAACATTTCAAAAAAATCGCACAACATTCCAGAAACCTCCCACAAAATTCTTTACATTTTCGCAAAACTCCACCAAAATTCTTCATGTCCCCTCAAAGTCTTTCGAAATTCCACAAACTTCCCACACAATTCCCTAAATCTTCTCAAAACCCTACCAAATTCCAGAAACATCCCACAAAAACTCTTCCAATTTTCACAAAATTCCACAAACATCCCACAAAATTCCAGAAAAATCTTTTCAAAACCCTACCAAATTCCAGAAATATCCCACAAAATCTTGACAAATTTCCACACAATCTAAGAAAAACCCTCAAAATTCTTCATGTCTCCTCAAAGTCTTTCAAATTCCAGAAACATCCCACAAAATCTCCACAAATTTCCACACAATTTAAAAAAAATACTTCAAAATGCTTCATGTCTCCTCAAAGTCAAAAACCTTAAAAATTTCCACACATCATCGAAAAATCCCTCAAAATTCTTCAAGTCTCTTTAAAATTTTACCGAATTCCAAAACATTCTACAACATTCCAAAAAATTCGCGCAACCTTCCAGAAATCTCATACAAAATTCTTTACACTTTCACAAAACCCTACCAAATTGCAGAAACTTCCCACTAAACCTCCACCAATTTGCAAGCAATCTAAGAAAAATCTTTCAAAATTCTTCAAGTCTAGTCAAAATCCCTCAAAATTCCAGAAACATCCCACCAAATTCCAGAAAAATCACACAAAATTCCACATACATCCCATCAAACTCCCTAAATCTTCTCAATACCCTACCAAATTCCAGAAACTTCGCACAAAAACTCCTCCATTTTGCACACAAGCTAAGAAAAATACCTCAAAATGCTTCACGTCTCTTCAGTCTACCAAATTCCAGAAACATCCCACAAAATCTCCTCCAATTTGCAAGCGATCTAAAAAAAATCTTTCAAAATTCTTCAAGTCTAGTCAAAATCCCACAAAATTCCACAAACATCCCAAAAAATTCCACAAACATCCCAACAAACACCTTAAACCTTCTCAAAGCCCTACCAAATTCCAGAAACATCTCACAAAATTCTAGAAAAATCTTCTCAAAACCCCACCAAATTCCAGAAACTTCCCACAAAATCTTTACAAATTTCCACACATCCTAGAAAATTCCCTCAAAATTCTTCGAGTCTTCTCAAAATCTCACTAAATTCCAGAACATTCCACAACATTTCAAAAAAATCGCACAACATTCCAGAAACCTCCCACAAAATTCTTTACATTTTCGCAAAACTCCATCAAATTCCAGAAACATCCCACAAAATCTCCACAAATTTCCACACAATATAAGCAAAATACCTCAAAATTCTTCATTTCTCCTCAAAGTCTTTCGAAATTCCACAAACATCGCACACAATTCCCTAAATCTTCTCAAAACCCTTCCAAATTTTAGAAATATCCCACAAAATCTTGACAAATTTCCACACAATCTAAAAAAAAACCTCAAAATTCTTCATGTCTCCTCAAAGTCTTTCAAATTCCAGAAACATCCAACAAAATCTCCAAAAATTTGCACACAATCTAAGAAAACTCTTTCAAAATTCTTCAAGTCAAGTCAAAATCCCTCAAAATTCCCGAAACATCCAAACTCCCTAAATCTTCTCAAAACCCTATCACATTCCAGAAACATCCCACAAAACTCTCCACAAATTTCCACACAATCTAAGAAAAATACTACAATTGCATCATATCTTTTCAGTCCTTAAAATTGCAGAAACATCCCACAAAATTCCACAAAAATCAAACAGAATTCCAGAAACATCACACATAATTCCACAATCATCCCAACAAACTCCCTAAATCTTCTCAAAACCCTACCACATTCCAGAAAAATCCCACAAAAACATTTCCAATTTCCACTCATCCTCGAAAAATCCCTCAAAATTCTTCAAGTCTCTTTAAAATCTTACCAAATTACAGAACATTCCACAACATTCCAAAAAAATCGCACAACCTTCCAGAAACCTCATACAAAATTCTGTACAATTTCACAAAACCCTACCAAATTCCAGAAACTTCTCACTAAACCTCCACCAATTTGCACACAATCTAAGAAGAATTTTTCAAAATTCTTCAAGTCCAGTAAAAATCCCACAAAATTCCAGAAACATCCCACCAAATTCCAGAAAAATCCCACAAAATTCCACATACATCCCATCAAACTCCCTAAATCTTCTTAAAACCCTACCAAATTCCAGAAACATCCCACAAAAATCTCCACAAATTTCCACACAATCTATGAAAATACTTCAAAATCCTTCATGTCTCCTCAAAGTCTTCCAAATTCCAGAAACATCCCACACAATTCCTTAAATCTTTTCAAATCCCCACCAAATTCCAGAAACATCCCACAAAAATTTCCACAAAATTCTACAAACATCCCGCAAAATTCCAGAAAAATCTTTTCAAAACCCTACCAAATTCCAGAAAAATCCTGCTAAATCCCTCAAAAATCACACCAAATTCCAACAACATTCCACGGAATTCCACAAACATCCCAACACACTCCTAAATCTTCTCTAAACTCTACCAAATTCCAGAAACATCCCACAAAATCTACAAAAATTTCCACAAAATTCCACAAACATCCCACAAAATTCCAGAAAAATCTTCTCAAAACCCTACCAAATTCCAGAAATATCCCACAGAATCTTGACAAATTTCCTCACAATATAAAAAAACCCCTCAAAATTCTTCATGACTCGTCAAAATCTTTCAAATTCCAGAAACATCCCACAAAATCTCCACAAATTTCCACACAATCGAAGAAAAATACCTCAAAATTCTTCATGTCTCCTCAAAGTCTTTCGAAATTCCACAAACATCCCACACAATTCCCTAAATCTTCTCAAAACCCTTCCAAATTCCAGAAACATCCCAAAAAATCTCTTCCAATTTCCGCAAAATTAAACAAACATCCCACAAAATTACAGAAAAATCTTCTCAAAACCCTACCAAATTTCAGAAATATCCCCCAATATCTTGACAAATTTCCACACAATCTAAAAAAAACCCCTCAAAATTCTTCAGGACTCCTCAAAGTCTTTCAAATTCCAGAATCATCCCACAAAATCTCCACAAATTACCACACAATCTATGAAAACTCTTTCAAAATTCTTCAAGTCTAGTCAAAATCCCTCAAAATTCCAGAAACATCCCACCAAATTCCACAAAAATCCCACCAAATTCCAGAAACATCCCAAAAAATTCCACAAACATCCCAGCAAAATCCCTAAATCTTCTCAAAACTCTACCAAATTCCAGAAACATCCCACAAAAACTCTTCCAATTTTCACAAAATTCCAGAAACATCCCACAAAATTCCAGAAAAATCTTCTCAAAACCCTACCAAATTCCAGACACATCCCACGGAATTCCACAAAAATTTCAACAAATTCCAAAAACATCCCACGGAATTTCAGAAACATCCCAAAAAACTCACTAAATCTTCTCAAAACCTTAACAAAGTCCGGAAACATCCCACAAAAGTCTCCACAAATTACCACACAATCTATGAAAATACTTCAAAATCCTTCATGTCTCCTCAAAGTCTACCAAATTCCAGAAACATCTTACACAATTCCTTAAATCTTTTCAAAACCCCACCAAATTCCAGAAACGTCCCACAAAAATTTCCACAAAATTCTACAAACATCCCGCAAAATTCCAGAAAAATCTTTTCAAAACCCTACCAAATTCCAGAAAAATCCTGCTAAATCCCTCAAAAATCCCACCAAATTCCAAAAACATTCCACGGAATTCCACAAACATCCCAACAAACTCACTAAATCTTCTAAAAACCTTAAAAAATTCCAGAAACATCCCACAAAATCTCCTCCAATTTGCAAGCGATCTAAAAAAAATCTTTCAAAATTCTTTAAGTCTAGTCAAAATCCCACAAAATTCCACAAACATCCCAAAAAATTCCACAAACATCCCAACAAACTCCCTAAGTCTTCTCAAAACGCTACCAAATTCCAGAAACATCCCACAAAATCTCCACAAATTTCCACACAATCTAAGAAAAATACCTCAAAATTCTTCATGTCTCCTCAAAGTCTTTCGAAATTCCACAAACATCCCACACAATTCCACAAACATCCCAACAAACTCCTTAAACCTTCTCAAAGCCCTACCAAATTCCAGAACATTCCACAACATTTCAAAGAAATCGCACAACATTCCAGAAACCTCCCACAAAATTCTTTACATTTTCGCAAAACTCCATCAAATTCCAGAAACATCCCCCAAAATCTCCACAAATTTCCACACAATCTAAGAAAAATACCTAAAAATTCTCCATGTCTCCTCAAAGTCTTTCGAAATTCCACAAACAACGCACACAATTCCCTAAATCTTCTCAAAACCCTACCAAATTCCAGAAATATCCCACAAAATCTTGACAAATTTCCACACAATCTAAAAAAAAACCTCAAAATTCTTCATGTCTCCTCAAAGTCTTTCAAATTCCAGAAACATCCAACAAAATCTCCAAACATTTGCACACAATCTAAGAAAACCCTTTCAAAATTATTCAAGTCTAGTCAAAATCCCACAAAATTCCAAAAACATCCAACCAAATTCCAGAAAAATCACACAAAATTCCACATACATCCCATCAAACTCCCTAAATCTTCTCAAAACCCTACCAAATTCCAGGAACATCCCACAAAAACTTTTCCAATTTCCACACAATCTAAGAAAAATACCTCAAAATTCTTCATGTCTCCTCAAAGTCTTACAAATTCCACAAACATCCCACAAAATTCCACAAACATCCCAACAAACTCCCCAAGTCTTCTCAAAACCCTACCAAATTCCAGAAATATCCCACAAAATCTTGACAAATTTCCACACAATCTAAAAAAACCCTCAAAATTCTTCATGTCTCCTCAAAGTCTTTCAAATTCCAGAAACATCCCACAAAATCTCCAAAAATTTCCACTCAATTTAAGAAAAATACTTCAAAATGCTTCATGTCTCCTCAAAGTCAAAAACCTTAAAAATTTCCACACACCATAGAAAAATCCCTCAAAATTCTTCAAGTCTCTTTAAAATCTTACCAAATTCCAGAACATTCCACAACATTCCAAAAAAATCGCACAACCTTCCAGAAACCTCACACAAAATTCTTTACATTTTCACAAAACCCTACCAAATTCCAGAAACTTCGCACAAAAACTCCTCCATTTTACACACAAGCTAAGAAAAATACCTCAAAATGCTTCACGTCTCTTCAGTCTACCAAATTCCAGAAACATCCCACAAAATCTCCTCCAATTTGCAAGCGATCTAAAAAAAATCTTTCAAAATTCTTCAAGTCTAGTCAAAATCCCACAAAATTCCACAAACATCCCAAAAAATTCCACAAACATCCCAACAAACTCCCTAAGTCTTCTCAAAACGCTACCAAATTCCAGAAACATCCCACAAAATCTCCACAAATTTCCACACAATCTAAGAAAAATACCTCAAAATTCTTCATGTCTCCTCAAAGTCTTTTGAAATTCCACAAACATCCCACACAATTCCACAAACATCCCAACAAACTCCTTAAACCTTCTCAAAGCCCGACCAAATTCCAGAACATTCCACAACATTTCAAAGAAATCGCACAACATTCCAGAAACCTCCCACAAAATTCTTTACATTTTCGCAAAACTCCATCAAATTCCAGAAACATCCCCCAAAATCTCCACAAATTTCCACACAATCTAAGAAAAATACCTAAAAATTCTCCATGTCTCCTCAAAGTCTTTCGAAATTCCACAAACAACGCACACAATTCCCTAAATCTTCTCAAAACCCTACCAAATTCCAGAAATATCCCACAAAATCTTGACAAATTTCCACACAATCTAAAAAAAAACCTCAAAATTCTTCATGTCTCCTCAAAGTCTTTCAAATTCCAGAAACATCCAACAAAATCTCCAAACATTTGCACACAATCTAAGAAAACCCTTTCAAAATTATTCAAGTCTAGTCAAAATCCCACAAAATTCCAAAAACATCCAACCAAATTCCAGAAAAATCACACAAAATTCCACATACATCCCATCAAACTCCCTAAATCTTCTCAAAACCCTACCAAATTCCAGGAACATCCCACAAAAACTTTTCCAATTTCCACACAATCTAAGAAAAATACCTCAAAATTCTTCATGTCTCCTCAAAGTCTTACAAATTCCACAAACATCCCACAAAATTCCACAAACATCCCAACAAACTCCCCAAGTCTTCTCAAAACCCTACCAAATTCCAGAAATATCCCACAAAATCTTGACAAATTTCCACACAATCTAAAAAAACCCTCAAAATTCTTCATGTCTCCTCAAAGTCTTTCAAATTCCAGAAACATCCCACAAAATCTCCAAAAATTTCCACTCAATTTAAGAAAAATACTTCAAAATGCTTCATGTCTCCTCAAAGTCAAAAACCTTAAAAATTTCCACACACCATAGAAAAATCCCTCAAAATTCTTCAAGTCTCTTTAAAATCTTACCAAATTCCAGAACATTCCACAACATTCCAAAAAAATCGCACAACCTTCCAGAAACCTCACACAAAATTCTTTACATTTTCACAAAACCCTACCAAATTCCAGAAACTTCGCACAAAAACTCCTCCATTTTACACACAAGCTAAGAAAAATACCTCAAAATGCTTCACGTCTCTTCAGTCTACCAAATTCCAGAAACATCCCACAAAATCTCCTCCAATTTGCAAGCGATCTAAAAAAAATCTTTCAAAATTCTTCAAGTCTAGTCAAAATCCCACAAAATTCCACAAACATCCCAAAAAATTCCACAAACATCCCAACAAACTCCCTAAGTCTTCTCAAAACGCTACCAAATTCCAGAAACATCCCACAAAATCTCCACAAATTTCCACACAATCTAAGAAAAATACCTCAAAATTCTTCATGTCTCCTCAAAGTCTTTTGAAATTCCACAAACATCCCACACAATTCCACAAACATCCCAACAAACTCCTTAAACCTTCTCAAAGCCCGACCAAATTCCAGAACATTCCACAACATTTCAAAGAAATCGCACAACATTCCAGAAACCTCCCACAAAATTCTTTACATTTTCGCAAAACTCCATCAAATTCCAGAAACATCCCCCAAAATCTCCACAAATTTCCACACAATCTAAGAAAAATACCTAAAAATTCTCCATGTCTCCTCAAAGTCTTTCGAAATTCCACAAACAACGCACACAATTCCCTAAATCTTCTCAAAACCCTACCAAATTCCAGAAATATCCCACAAAATCTTGACAAATTTCCACACAATCTAAAAAAAAACCTCAAAATTCTTCATGTCTCCTCAAAGTCTTTCAAATTCCAGAAACATCCAACAAAATCTCCAAACATTTGCACACAATCTAAGAAAACCCTTTCAAAATTATTCAAGTCTAGTCAAAATCCCACAAAATTCCAAAAACATCCAACCAAATTCCAGAAAAATCACACAAAATTCCACATACATCCCATCAAACTCCCTAAATCTTCTCAAAACCCTACCAAATTCCAGGAACATCCCACAAAAACTTTTCCAATTTCCACACAATCTAAGAAAAATACCTCAAAATTCTTCATGTCTCCTCAAAGTCTTACAAATTCCACAAACATCCCACAAAATTCCACAAACATCCCAACAAACTCCCCAAGTCTTCTCAAAACCCTACCAAATTCCAGAAATATCCCACAAAATCTTGACAAATTTCCACACAATCTAAAAAAACCCTCAAAATTCTTCATGTCTCCTCAAAGTCTTTCAAATTCCAGAAACATCCCACAAAATCTCCAAAAATTTCCACTCAATTTAAGAAAAATACTTCAAAATGCTTCATGTCTCCTCAAAGTCAAAAACCTTAAAAATTTCCACACACCATAGAAAAATCCCTCAAAATTCTTCAAGTCTCTTTAAAATCTTACCAAATTCCAGAACATTCCACAACATTCCAAAAAAATCGCACAACCTTCCAGAAACCTCACACAAAATTCTTTACATTTTCACAAAACCCTACCAAATTCCAGAAACTTCGCACAAAAACTCCTCCATTTTACACACAAGCTAAGAAAAATACCTCAAAATGCTTCACGTCTCTTCAGTCTACCAAATTCCAGAAACATCCCACAAAATCTCCTCCAATTTGCAAGCGATCTAAAAAAAATCTTTCAAAATTCTTCAAGTCTAGTCAAAATCCCACAAAATTCCACAAACATCCCAAAAAATTCCACAAACATCCCAACAAACTCCCTAAGTCTTCTCAAAGCCCTACCAAATTCCAGAACATTCCACAACATTTCAAAGAAATCGCACAACATTCCAGAAACCTCCCACAAAATTCTTTACATTTTCGCAAAACTCCATCAAATTCCAGAAACATCCCCCAAAATCTCCACAAATTTCCACACAATCTAAGAAAAATACCTAAAAATTCTCCATGTCTCCTCAAAGTCTTTCGAAATTCCACAAACAACGCACACAATTCCCTAAATCTTCTCAAAACCCTACCAAATTCCAGAAATATCCCACAAAATCTTGACAAATTTCCACACAATCTAAAAAAAAACCTCAAAATTCTTCATGTCTCCTCAAAGTCTTTCAAATTCCAGAAACATCCAACAAAATCTCCAAACATTTGCACACAATCTAAGAAAACCCTTTCAAAATTATTCAAGTCTAGTCAAAATCCCACAAAATTCCAAAAACATCCAACCAAATTCCAGAAAAATCACACAAAATTCCACATACATCCCATCAAACTCCCTAAATCTTCTCAAAACCCTACCAAATTCCAGGAACATCCCACAAAAACTTTTCCAATTTCCACACAATCTAAGAAAAATACCTCAAAATTCTTCATGTCTCCTCAAAGTCTTACAAATTCCACAAACATCCCACAAAATTCCACAAACATCCCAACAAACTCCCCAAGTCTTCTCAAAACCCTACCAAATTCCAGAAATATCCCACAAAATCTTGACAAATTTCCACACAATCTAAAAAAACCCTCAAAATTCTTCATGTCTCCTCAAAGTCTTTCAAATTCCAGAAACATCCCACAAAATCTCCAAAAATTTCCACTCAATTTAAGAAAAATACTTCAAAATGCTTCATGTCTCCTCAAAGTCAAAAACCTTAAAAATTTCCACACACCATAGAAAAATCCCTCAAAATTCTTCAAGTCTCTTTAAAATCTTACCAAATTCCAGAACATTCCACAACATTCCAAAAAAATCGCACAACCTTCCAGAAACCTCACACAAAATTCTTTACATTTTCACAAAACCCTACCAAATTCCAGAAACTTCGCACAAAAACTCCTCCATTTTACACACAAGCTAAGAAAAATACCTCAAAATGCTTCACGTCTCTTCAGTCTACCAAATTCCAGAAACATCCCACAAAATCTCCTCCAATTTGCAAGCGATCTAAAAAAAATCTTTCAAAATTCTTCAAGTCTAGTCAAAATCCCACAAAATTCCACAAACATCCCAAAAAATTCCACAAACATCCCAACAAACTCCCTAAGTCTTCTCAAAACGCTACCAAATTCCAGAAACATCCCACAAAATCTCCACAAATTTCCACACAATCTAAGAAAAATACCTCAAAATTCTTCATGTCTCCTCAAAGTCTTTTGAAATTCCACAAACATCCCACACAATTCCACAAACATCCCAACAAACTCCTTAAACCTTCTCAAAGCCCGACCAAATTCCAGAACATTCCACAACATTTCAAAGAAATCGCACAACATTCCAGAAACCTCCCACAAAATTCTTTACATTTTCGCAAAACTCCATCAAATTCCAGAAACATCCCCCAAAATCTCCACAAATTTCCACACAATCTAAGAAAAATACCTAAAAATTCTCCATGTCTCCTCAAAGTCTTTCGAAATTCCACAAACAACGCACACAATTCCCTAAATCTTCTCAAAACCCTACCAAATTCCAGAAATATCCCACAAAATCTTGACAAATTTCCACACAATCTAAAAAAAAACCTCAAAATTCTTCATGTCTCCTCAAAGTCTTTCAAATTCCAGAAACATCCAACAAAATCTCCAAACATTTGCACACAATCTAAGAAAACCCTTTCAAAATTATTCAAGTCTAGTCAAAATCCCACAAAATTCCAAAAACATCCAACCAAATTCCAGAAAAATCACACAAAATTCCACATACATCCCATCAAACTCCCTAAATCTTCTCAAAACCCTACCAAATTCCAGGAACATCCCACAAAAACTTTTCCAATTTCCACACAATCTAAGAAAAATACCTCAAAATTCTTCATGTCTCCTCAAAGTCTTACAAATTCCACAAACATCCCACAAAATTCCACAAACATCCCAACAAACTCCCCAAGTCTTCTCAAAACCCTACCAAATTCCAGAAATATCCCACAAAATCTTGACAAATTTCCACACAATCTAAAAAAACCCTCAAAATTCTTCATGTCTCCTCAAAGTCTTTCAAATTCCAGAAACATCCCACAAAATCTCCAAAAATTTCCACTCAATTTAAGAAAAATACTTCAAAATGCTTCATGTCTCCTCAAAGTCAAAAACCTTAAAAATTTCCACACACCATAGAAAAATCCCTCAAAATTCTTCAAGTCTCTTTAAAATCTTACCAAATTCCAGAACATTCCACAACATTCCAAAAAAATCGCACAACCTTCCAGAAACCTCACACAAAATTCTTTACATTTTCACAAAACCCTACCAAATTCCAGAAACTTCGCACAAAAACTCCTCCATTTTACACACAAGCTAAGAAAAATACCTCAAAATGCTTCACGTCTCTTCAGTCTACCAAATTCCAGAAACATCCCACAAAATCTCCTCCAATTTGCAAGCGATCTAAAAAAAATCTTTCAAAATTCTTCAAGTCTAGTCAAAATCCCACAAAATTCCACAAACATCCCAAAAAATTCCACAAACATCCCAACAAACTCCCTAAGTCTTCTCAAAACGCTACCAAATTCCAGAAACATCCCACAAAATCTCCACAAATTTCCACACAATCTAAGAAAAATACCTCAAAATTCTTCATGTCTCCTCAAAGTCTTTTGAAATTCCACAAACATCCCACACAATTCCACAAACATCCCAACAAACTCCTTAAACCTTCTCAAAGCCCGACCAAATTCCAGAACATTCCACAACATTTCAAAGAAATCGCACAACATTCCAGAAACCTCCCACAAAATTCTTTACATTTTCGCAAAACTCCATCAAATTCCAGAAACATCCCCCAAAATCTCCACAAATTTCCACACAATCTAAGAAAAATACCTAAAAATTCTCCATGTCTCCTCAAAGTCTTTCGAAATTCCACAAACAACGCACACAATTCCCTAAATCTTCTCAAAACCCTACCAAATTCCAGAAATATCCCACAAAATCTTGACAAATTTCCACACAATCTAAAAAAAAACCTCAAAATTCTTCATGTCTCCTCAAAGTCTTTCAAATTCCAGAAACATCCAACAAAATCTCCAAACATTTGCACACAATCTAAGAAAACCCTTTCAAAATTATTCAAGTCTAGTCAAAATCCCACAAAATTCCAAAAACATCCAACCAAATTCCAGAAAAATCACACAAAATTCCACATACATCCCATCAAACTCCCTAAATCTTCTCAAAACCCTACCAAATTCCAGGAACATCCCACAAAAACTTTTCCAATTTCCACACAATCTAAGAAAAATACCTCAAAATTCTTCATGTCTCCTCAAAGTCTTACAAATTCCACAAACATCCCACAAAATTCCACAAACATCCCAACAAACTCCCCAAGTCTTCTCAAAACCCTACCAAATTCCAGAAATATCCCACAAAATCTTGACAAATTTCCACACAATCTAAAAAAACCCTCAAAATTCTTCATGTCTCCTCAAAGTCTTTCAAATTCCAGAAACATCCCACAAAATCTCCAAAAATTTCCACTCAATTTAAGAAAAATACTTCAAAATGCTTCATGTCTCCTCAAAGTCAAAAACCTTAAAAATTTCCACACACCATAGAAAAATCCCTCAAAATTCTTCAAGTCTCTTTAAAATCTTACCAAATTCCAGAACATTCCACAACATTCCAAAAAAATCGCACAACCTTCCAGAAACCTCACACAAAATTCTTTACATTTTCACAAAACCCTACCAAATTCCAGAAACTTCGCACAAAAACTCCTCCATTTTACACACAAGCTAAGAAAAATACCTCAAAATGCTTCACGTCTCTTCAGTCTACCAAATTCCAGAAACATCCCACAAAATCTCCTCCAATTTGCAAGCGATCTAAAAAAAATCTTTCAAAATTCTTCAAGTCTAGTCAAAATCCCACAAAATTCCACAAACATCCCAAAAAATTCCACATACATCCCAACAAACTCCCTAAGTCTTCTCAAAACGCTACCAAATTCCAGAAACATCCCACAAAATCTCCACAAATTTCCACACAATCTAAGAAAAATACCTCAAAATTCTTCATGTCTCCTCAAAGTCTTTTGAAATTCCACAAACATCCCACACAATTCCACAAACATCCCAACAAACTCCTTAAACCTTCTCAAAGCCCGACCAAATTCCAGAAACATCTCACAAAATTCTAGAAAAATCTTCTCAAAACCCCACCAAATTCCAGAAACTTCCCACAAAATCTTTACAAATTTCCACACATCCTAGAAAATTCCCTCAAAATTCTTCAAGTCTTATCAAAATCTCACCAAATTCCAGAACATTCCACAACATTTCAAAAAAATCGCACAACATTCCAGAAACCTCCCACAAAATTCTTTACATTTTCGCAAAACTCCACCAAAATTCTTCATGTCCCCTCAAAGTCTTTCGAAATTCCACAAACTTCCCACACAATTCCCTAAATCTTCTCAAAACCCTACCAAATTCCAGAAACATCCCACAAAAACTCTTCCAATTTTCACAAAATTCCACAAACATCCCAAAAAATTCCAGAAAAATCTTTTCAAAACCCTACCAAATTCCAGAAATATCCCACAAAATCTTGACAAATTTCCACACAATCTAAGAAAAACCCTCAAAATTCTTCATGTCTCCTCAAAGTCTTTCAAATTCCAGAAACATCCCACAAAATCTCCACAAATTTCCACACAATTTAAGAAAAATACTTCAAAATGCTTCATGTCTCCTCAAAGTCAAAAACCTTAAAAATTTCCACACACCATAGAAAAATCCCTCAAAATTCTTCAAGTCTCTTTAAAATTTTACCGAATTCCAAAACATTCTACAACATTCCAAAAAATTCGCGCAACCTTCCAGAAATCTCATACAAAATTCTTTACACTTTCACAAAACCCTACCAAATTGCAGAAACTTCCCACTAAACCTCCACCAATTTGCAAGCAATCTAAGAAAAATCTTTCAAAATTCTTCAAGTCTAGTCAAAATCCCTCAAAATTCCAGAAACATCCCACCAAATTCCAGAAAAATCACACAAAATTCCACATACATCCCATCAAACTCCCTAAATCCTCTCAAAACCCTACCAAATTCCAGAAACTTCCCACAAAACCTCCTCCATTTTGCACACAAGCTAAGAAAAATACCTCAAAATGCTTCACGTCTCTTCAGTCTACCAAATTCCAGAAACATCCCACAAAATCTCCTCCAATTTGCAAGCGATCTAAAAAAAATCTTTCAAAATTCTTCAAGTCTAGTCAAAATCCCACAAAATTCCACAAACATCCCAAAAAATTCCACAAACATCCCAACAAACACCTTAAACCTTCTCAAAGCCCTACCAAATTCCAGAAAAATCTCACAAAATTCTAGAAAAATCTTCTCAAAACCCCACCAAATTCCAGAAACTTCCCACAAAATCTTTACAAATTTCCACACATCCTAGAAAATTCCCTCAAAATTCTTCAAGTCTTCTCAAAATCTCACTAAATTCCAGAACATTCCACAACATTTCAAAAAAATCGCACAACATTCCAGAAACCTCCCACAAAATTCTTTACATTTTCGCAAAACTCCATCAAATTCCAGAAACATCCCACAAAATCTCCACAAATTTCCACACAATCTAAGAAAAATACCTCAAAATTCTTCATTTCTCCTCAAAGTCTTTCGAAATTCCACAAACATCGCACACAATTCCCTAAATCTTCTCAAAACCCTTCCAAATTTTAGAAATATCCCACAAAATCTTGACAAATTTCCACACAATCTAAAAAAAAACCTCAAAATTCTTCATGTCTCCTCAAAGTCTTACAAATTCCAGAAACATCCAACAAAATCTCCAAAAATTTGCACACAATCTAAGAAAACTCTTTCAAAATTCTTCAAGTCAAGTCAAAATCCCTCAAAATTCCCGAAACATCCAAACTCCCTAAATCTTCTCAAAACCCTATCACATTCCAGAAACATCCCACAAAACTCTCCACAAATTTCCACACAATCTAAGAAAAATACTACAATTGCATCATATCTTTTCAGTCCTTAAAATTGCAGAAACATCCCACAAAATTCCACAAAAATCAAACAGAATTCCAGAAACATCACACATAATTCCACAATCATCCCAACAAACTCCCTAAATCTTCTCAAAACCCTACCACATTCCAGAAAAATCCCACAAAAACATTTCCAATTTCCACTCATCCTCGAAAAATCCCTCAAAATTCTTCAAGTCTCTTTAAAATCTTACCAAATTACAGAACATTCCACAACATTCCAAAAAAATCGCACAACCTTCCAGAAACCTCATACAAAATTCTTTACAATTTCACAAAACCCTACCAAATTCCAGAAACTTCCCACTAAACCTCCACCAATTTGCACACAATCTAAGAAGAATTTTTCAAAATTCTTCAAGTCCAGTAAAAATCCCACAAAATTCCAGAAACATTACACCAAATTCCAGAAAAATCACACAAAATTCCACATACATCCCATCAAACTCCCTAAATCTTCTCAAAACCCTACCAAATTCCAGAAACATCCCACAAAAATCTCCACAAATTTCCACACAATCTATGAAAATACTTCAAAATCCTTCATGTCTCCTCAAAGTCTTCCAAATTCCAGAAACATCCCACACAATTCCTTAAATCTTTTCAAATCCCCACCAAATTCCAGAAACATCCCACAAAAATTTCCACAAAATTCTACAAACATCCCGCAAAATTCCAGAAAAATCTTTTCAAAACCCTACCAAATTCCAGAAAAATCCTGCAAAATTCCTCAAAATTCCCACCAAATTCCAACAACATTCCATGGAATTCCACAAACATCCCAACACACTCCCTAAATCTTCACTAAACTCTACCAAATTCCAGAAACAGCCCACAAAATCTACAAAAATTTCCACAAAATTCCACTAACATCCCACAGAATTCCAGAAAAATCTTCTCAAAACCCTACGAAATTCCAGAAATATCCAACAAAATCTTGACAAATTTCCTCACAATAGAAAAAAACCCCTCAAAATTCTTCATGACTCCTCAAAATCTTTCAAATTCCAGAAACATCCCACAAAATCTCCACAAATTTCCACACAATCTAAGAAAAATACCTCAAAATTCTTCATGTCTCCTCAAAGTCTTTCGAAATTCCACAAACATCCCACACAATTCCACAAACATCCCAACAAACTCCTTAAACCTTCTCAAAGCCCGACCAAATTCCAGAACATTCCACAACATTTCAAAGAAATCGCACAACATTCCAGAAACCTCCCACAAAATTCTTTACATTTTCGCAAAACTCCATCAAATTCCAGAAACATCCCCCAAAATCTCCACAAATTTCCACACAATCTAAGAAAAATACCTAAAAATTCTCCATGTCTCCTCAAAGTCTTTCGAAATTCCACAAACAACGCACACAATTCCCTAAATCTTCTCAAAACCCTACCAAATTCCAGAAATATCCCACAAAATCTTGACAAATTTCCACACAATCTAAAAAAAAACCTCAAAATTCTTCATGTCTCCTCAAAGTCTTTCAAATTCCAGAAACATCCAACAAAATCTCCAAACATTTGCACACAATCTAAGAAAACCCTTTCAAAATTATTCAAGTCTAGTCAAAATCCCACAAAATTCCAAAAACATCCAACCAAATTCCAGAAAAATCACACAAAATTCCACATACATCCCATCAAACTCCCTAAATCTTCTCAAAACCCTACCAAATTCCAGGAACATCCCACAAAAACTTTTCCAATTTCCACACAATCTAAGAAAAATACCTCAAAATTCTTCATGTCTCCTCAAAGTCTTACAAATTCCACAAACATCCCACAAAATTCCACAAACATCCCAACAAACTCCCCAAGTCTTCTCAAAACCCTACCAAATTCCAGAAATATCCCACAAAATCTTGACAAATTTCCACACAATCTAAAAAAACCCTCAAAATTCTTCATGTCTCCTCAAAGTCTTTCAAATTCCAGAAACATCCCACAAAATCTCCAAAAATTTCCACTCAATTTAAGAAAAATACTTCAAAATGCTTCATGTCTCCTCAAAGTCAAAAACCTTAAAAATTTCCACACACCATAGAAAAATCCCTCAAAATTCTTCAAGTCTCTTTAAAATCTTACCAAATTCCAGAACATTCCACAACATTCCAAAAAAATCGCACAACCTTCCAGAAACCTCACACAAAATTCTTTACATTTTCACAAAACCCTACCAAATTCCAGAAACTTCGCACAAAAACTCCTCCATTTTACACACAAGCTAAGAAAAATACCTCAAAATGCTTCACGTCTCTTCAGTCTACCAAATTCCAGAAACATCCCACAAAATCTCCTCCAATTTGCAAGCGATCTAAAAAAAATCTTTCAAAATTCTTCAAGTCTAGTCAAAATCCCACAAAATTCCACAAACATCCCAAAAAATTCCACATACATCCCAACAAACTCCCTAAGTCTTCTCAAAACGCTACCAAATTCCAGAAACATCCCACAAAATCTCCACAAATTTCCACACAATCTAAGAAAAATACCTCAAAATTCTTCATGTCTCCTCAAAGTCTTTTGAAATTCCACAAACATCCCACACAATTCCACAAACATCCCAACAAACTCCTTAAACCTTCTCAAAGCCCGACCAAATTCCAGAAACATCTCACAAAATTCTAGAAAAATCTTCTCAAAACCCCACCAAATTCCAGAAACTTCCCACAAAATCTTTACAAATTTCCACACATCCTAGAAAATTCCCTCAAAATTCTTCAAGTCTTATCAAAATCTCACCAAATTCCAGAACATTCCACAACATTTCAAAAAAATCGCACAACATTCCAGAAACCTCCCACAAAATTCTTTACATTTTCGCAAAACTCCACCAAAATTCTTCATGTCCCCTCAAAGTCTTTCGAAATTCCACAAACTTCCCACACAATTCCCTAAATCTTCTCAAAACCCTACCAAATTCCAGAAACATCCCACAAAAACTCTTCCAATTTTCACAAAATTCCACAAACATCCCAAAAAATTCCAGAAAAATCTTTTCAAAACCCTACCAAATTCCAGAAATATCCCACAAAATCTTGACAAATTTCCACACAATCTAAGAAAAACCCTCAAAATTCTTCATGTCTCCTCAAAGTCTTTCAAATTCCAGAAACATCCCACAAAATCTCCACAAATTTCCACACAATTTAAGAAAAATACTTCAAAATGCTTCATGTCTCCTCAAAGTCAAAAACCTTAAAAATTTCCACACACCATAGAAAAATCCCTCAAAATTCTTCAAGTCTCTTTAAAATTTTACCGAATTCCAAAACATTCTACAACATTCCAAAAAATTCGCGCAACCTTCCAGAAATCTCATACAAAATTCTTTACACTTTCACAAAACCCTACCAAATTGCAGAAACTTCCCACTAAACCTCCACCAATTTGCAAGCAATCTAAGAAAAATCTTTCAAAATTCTTCAAGTCTAGTCAAAATCCCTCAAAATTCCAGAAACATCCCACCAAATTCCAGAAAAATCACACAAAATTCCACATACATCCCATCAAACTCCCTAAATCCTCTCAAAACCCTACCAAATTCCAGAAACTTCCCACAAAACCTCCTCCATTTTGCACACAAGCTAAGAAAAATACCTCAAAATGCTTCACGTCTCTTCAGTCTACCAAATTCCAGAAACATCCCACAAAATCTCCTCCAATTTGCAAGCGATCTAAAAAAAATCTTTCAAAATTCTTCAAGTCTAGTCAAAATCCCACAAAATTCCACAAACATCCCAAAAAATTCCACAAACATCCCAACAAACACCTTAAACCTTCTCAAAGCCCTACCAAATTCCAGAAACATCTCACAAAATTCTAGAAAAATCTTCTCAAAACCCCACCAAATTCCAGAAACTTCCCACAAAATCTTTACAAATTTCCACACATCCTAGAAAATTCCCTCAAAATTCTTCAAGTCTTCTCAAAATCTCACTAAATTCCAGAACATTCCACAACATTTCAAAAAAATCGCACAACATTCCAGAAACCTCCCACAAAATTCTTTACATTTTCGCAAAACTCCATCAAATTCCAGAAACATCCCACAAAATCTCCACAAATTTCCACACAATCTAAGAAAAATACCTCAAAATTCTTCATTTCTCCTCAAAGTCTTTCGAAATTCCACAAACATCGCACACAATTCCCTAAATCTTCTCAAAACCCTTCCAAATTTTAGAAATATCCCACAAAATCTTGACAAATTTCCACACAATCTAAAAAAAAACCTCAAAATTCTTCATGTCTCCTCAAAGTCTTACAAATTCCAGAAACATCCAACAAAATCTCCAAAAATTTGCACACAATCTAAGAAAACTCTTTCAAAATTCTTCAAGTCAAGTCAAAATCCCTCAAAATTCCCGAAACATCCAAACTCCCTAAATCTTCTCAAAACCCTATCACATTCCAGAAACATCCCACAAAACTCTCCACAAATTTCCACACAATCTAAGAAAAATACTACAATTGCATCATATCTTTTCAGTCCTTAAAATTGCAGAAACATCCCACAAAATTCCACAAAAATCAAACAGAATTCCAGAAACATCACACATAATTCCACAATCATCCCAACAAACTCCCTAAATCTTCTCAAAACCCTACCACATTCCAGAAAAATCCCACAAAAACATTTCCAATTTCCACTCATCCTCGAAAAATCCCTCAAAATTCTTCAAGTCTCTTTAAAATCTTACCAAATTACAGAACATTCCACAACATTCCAAAAAAATCGCACAACCTTCCAGAAACCTCATACAAAATTCTTTACAATTTCACAAAACCCTACCAAATTCCAGAAACTTCCCACTAAACCTCCACCAATTTGCACACAATCTAAGAAGAATTTTTCAAAATTCTTCAAGTCCAGTAAAAATCCCACAAAATTCCAGAAACATTACACCAAATTCCAGAAAAATCACACAAAATTCCACATACATCCCATCAAACTCCCTAAATCTTCTCAAAACCCTACCAAATTCCAGAAACATCCCACAAAAATCTCCACAAATTTCCACACAATCTATGAAAATACTTCAAAATCCTTCATGTCTCCTCAAAGTCTTCCAAATTCCAGAAACATCCCACACAATTCCTTAAATCTTTTCAAATCCCCACCAAATTCCAGAAACATCCCACAAAAATTTCCACAAAATTCTACAAACATCCCGCAAAATTCCAGAAAAATCTTTTCAAAACCCTACCAAATTCCAGAAAAATCCTGCAAAATTCCTCAAAATTCCCACCAAATTCCAACAACATTCCATGGAATTCCACAAACATCCCAACACACTCCCTAAATCTTCACTAAACTCTACCAAATTCCAGAAACAGCCCACAAAATCTACAAAAATTTCCACAAAATTCCACTAACATCCCACAGAATTCCAGAAAAATCTTCTCAAAACCCTACGAAATTCCAGAAATATCCAACAAAATCTTGACAAATTTCCTCACAATAGAAAAAAACCCCTCAAAATTCTTCATGACTCCTCAAAATCTTTCAAATTCCAGAAACATCCCACAAAATCTCCACAAATTTCCACACAATCTAAGAAAAATACCTCAAAATTCTTCATGTCTCCTCAAAGTCTTTCGAAATTCCACAAACATCCCACACAATTCCCTAAATCTTCTCAAAACCCTTCCAAATTCCAGAAACATCCCACAAAATCTCTTCCAATTTCCACAAAATTCCACAAACATCCCACAAAATTCCAGAAAAATCTTCTCAAAACCCTACCAAATTTCAGAAATATCCCCCAATATCTTGACAAATTTCCACACAATCTAAAAAAAACCCCTCAAAATTCTTCAGGACTCCTCAAAGTCTTTCAAATTCCAGAAACATCCCACAAAATCTCAAAATCCCTCAAAAGTCCAGAAACATCCCACCAAATTCCAGAAAAATCCCACCAAATTCCAGAAACATCCCAAAAAATTCCACAAACATCCCAGCAAAATCCCTAAATCTTCTCAAAACTCTACCAAATTCCAGAAACATCCCACAAAAACTTTTCCAATTTCCACAAAATTCCACTAACTTTCCCCAAAATTCCAGAAAAATCCCACAAAATTCCACAAACATCCCAACAAACTCCCTAAGTCTTATCAAATCCCTACCCTATTCCAGAAACCTCCCACAAAATCTTTTACATTTTTGGAAAAATTTCTCAAATTCCAGAAACACCCCACAAAATCTTAACAAATTTCCACACATCTTAGAAAATTCCCTCAAAATTCTTCAAGTCTCCTCAAAATCTCACCAAATTCCAGAACATTCCACAACATTTCAAAAAAATTGCACAATATTCCAGAAACCTCCCACAAAATTCTTTACATTTTCGCGAAACTCCATCAAATTCCAGAAACATCCCACAAAATCTCCACAAATTTCCACACAATCTAAGAAAAATGCCTTAAAATTCCTCATATCTCCTCAAAGTCTTTCGAAATTCCACAAACATCCCACACAATTCCCTAAATCTTCTCAAAACCCTTCCAAATTCCAGAAACATCCCACAAAAACACTTCCAATTTCCACAAAATTCCACAAACATTGCACAAAATTCCAGAAAAATCTTCTCAAAACCCTACCAAATTCGAAAAACATCCCACGGAATTCCACAAACATCCAAAAAAACTGACTAAATCTTATCAAAACCTTACCAAATTCCAGAAACATCCCACAAAAATCTCCAAAAATTTCCACAAAATTCTACAAACATCCCACAAAATTCCAGAAAAATCTTTTCACAACCCTACCAAATTCCAGAAACATCTTGTAAAATCCCTCAAAAATCCCACCAAATTCCAAAAACATTCCACGGAATTCCACAAACATTTCAACACATTCCCTAAATCTTCTCAAAACCTTCCAAATTCCAGAAACATCCCACAAAATCTACAAAAATTTCCACAAAGGTCCACAAACATCCCACAAAATTCCAGAAAAATCCTCTTAAAATGCTACCAAATTTTAGAAATATCCTACAAAAACTTGAGAAATTTCCACAAAATCTAAAAAAACCCACAAAATTCTTCATGACTCCTCAAAGTCTTACAAATTCCAGAAACAACCCACAAAATATCCAAAAATTTCCACACAATCTAAGAAAAATACATCAAAATTCTTCAAGTCTTCTAAAAACCCTACCAAATACCAGAAACCTCCCACAAAATCCTTTACATTTTTGCAAAACTTTCTCAAATTCCAGAAACACCCCACAAAATCTTTCAAAATTTCCACACAGCCTAGAAAAATCCCTCAAAATTCTTCAAGCCTTCTCAAAATCTCACCAAATTCCAGAACATTCCACAACATTTCAAAAAAATCGCACAACATTCCAGAAACCTCCCACAAAATTCTTTACATTTTCGCAAAACTCCATCAAATTCCAGAAACATCCCACAAAATCTCCACAAATTTCCACACAATCAAAGAAAAATACCTCAAAATTCTTCATGTCTCCTCGAAGTCTTCGGAAATTCCACAAACATCCCACAAAATTCCACAAACATCCCACAAAATTCCAGAAAAATCTTCTCAAAACCCTACCAAATTCCAGAAATATCCTGCAAAATCCCTCAAAAGTCCCACCGAATTCCAAAAACATTCCATGGAATTCCAAAAACATCCCAACCAACTCCATAAATCTTCTCAAAACCCTACCAAATTCCAGAAACATCCCACAACAATCTCCAAAAATTTCCACAAAATTCTACGAAAATTGCACAAAATTCCAGAAAAATCTTCTCAAAACCGTACCAAATTCCAGAAATAACCCACAAAAACTTGACAAATTTCCACAAAATCTAAAAAAAACCCTCAAAATGCTTCATGTCTCCTCAAAGTCCTTTAAAATTCCACAAACATCCCAACCAACTCCCTAAATCTTCTCAAAACCTTCCAAATTCCAGAAACATCACACCAAATCTACAAAAATTTCCACAAAATTCCACAAACATCCCACAAAATTCCACAAACATCCCAACAAACTCCATAAATCTTCTCAAAACCCTACCAAATTCCAGAAACATCCCACAAAAACTTTTCCAATTTCCACAAAATTCCACAAACATTCCACAAAATTCCAGAAAAATCCCACAAAATTCCACAAATATCCTCACAAACGCCCTAAGTCTTATCAAAACCCTACCAAATTCCAGAAATATCCCACAAAATCTTTACAAATTACCACACAATCTAAGAAAAATACCTCAAAATTCTTCATGTCTTCTCAAAACCCTACCAAATTCCAGAAACCTCCCACAAAATCCTTTACAATTTTGCAAAACTTTCTCAAATTCCAGAAATATCCCACAAAATCTTTACAAATTACCACACAATCTAAGAAAAATACCTCAAAATTCTTCATGTCTTCTCAAAACCCTACCAAATTCCAGAAACTCCCCACAAAATCTTTACAAATTTCCACATATCCTAGAAAAACCCTCAAAATTCTTCAAGCCTTCTCAAAATCTCACCAAATTCCAGAACATTCCACAACATTTCAAAGAAATCGCACGACATTCCAGAAACCTCCCACAAAATTCTTTACATTTTCACAAAACTCCACCAAATTCCAGAAACATCCCACAAAATCTCCACAAATTTCCGCACAATATAAGCAAAATACCTCAAAATTCTTCATGTCTCCTCAAAGTCTTTCGAAATTCCACAAACACCCGACACAATTCCCTAAATCTTTTCAAAACCCTTCCTAATTCCAGAAACATCCAACAAAACCTCTTCCAATTTCAACAAAATTCCACAAACATTGCCCAAAATTCCATAAAAATCTTTTCACAACCCTACCAAATTCCAGAAACATCTTGCAAAATCCCTCAAAAATCCCACGAAATCCCAAAAACATTCCACGGAATTCCACAAACATCCCAACACACTCCCTAAATCTTCTCAAAACCCTACCAAATTCCAGAAACATCCAACAAAAACTTTTCCAATTTCCACAAAATTCCACAAACATTCCACAAAATTCCAGAAAAATCCCACAAAATTCCACATACATCCCAACAAACTCCCTAATTCTTATCAAAACCCTACCAAATTCCAGAAATATCCCACTAAATCTTTACAAATTACCACACAATCGAAGAAAAATACCTCAAAATTCTTCATGTCTTCTCAAAACCCTACCCAATTCCAGAAACCTCCAATAAAATCCTATACATTTTTGCAAAACTTTCTCAAATTCCAGAAACACCCCATAAAATCTTTACAAATTTCCACATATCCTAGAAAAACACTCAAAATTCTTCAAGCCTTCTCAAAATCTCACCAAATTCCAGAACATTCCACGACATTTCAAAGAAATCGCACAACATTCCAGAAACCTCCCACAAAATTCTTTACATTTTCACAAAACTCCACCAAATTCCAGAAACATCCCACAAAATCTCCACAAACATCCCAACAAACTCCTTAAATCTTCTCAAAACCCCATCAAATTCCAGAAACTTCCCACAAAAACTTTAGAAATTTCCACACATCCTAGAAAAATCCCTCAAAATTTTTCAAGTCTTCTCAAAATCTCACCAAATTCCAGAACATTCCACAACATTTCAAAAAAACTGCACATTCCAGAAACCTCCTACAAAATTCTTTATGTTTTCACAAAACTCCACCAAATTCCAGAAACATCCCGCAAAATCTCCAGAAAATTCCATACAATCTAAGAAAAATATTTCAAAATTCTTCAAGTCTAGTCAAAATTCCTCAAAATTCCAGGAACATCCCAGAAAATTCCAGAAAAATCCCACAAAATTCCACAAACATCCCAACAAAATCTCAAAATCTTCTCAAAACCCTACCATTTTCCAAAACCATCCCACAAAATCTTTACGGATTTCCACAAAATCGAAGAAAAATCCCTCAGAATTTTTCAAGTCTCCTCAGTATCCCACAAAATTCCACAAAAATCCCACAAAATTCCAGAAACATCCCACAGAATTCCACAATTATTACACAAAATTCCACAAATATCTCCGAAAATTCCAGTAAAATCTGATTAAATTGTTAGCGTTCAGGAACACACATAACCACAAATGATTATATGCGGGTGCTTTATTAAGAGATCTGGGTGTCAGGGGTACACATACCCAAATCTCTCTCATCTTGGTTTTGGGTTGAACATATTTTCATAGTCTAGCATTATATAACTCACATATTAATTATTAAACTTACATTGTTCTATTGTATGCATTGTTTTTACCCAAGCATGGATTTCTCCTGATCCACCCCAGCCCCCTAACATTGTTCCTCACGTTCTTTAAACAATAATTACAGCTAATCACATCTAACAATTGTATCATGATCATCTACTGATTACACAGGTGCAATTTTGACCTGATTTTTAGCAAGTACAAGGCCTAACATTTCCCAGCGCCAACTTTTCCAAGGCCTTTCCAAACCTAACTAACTTTATAAGTCCCCAAATTTTCTAACATTTTGAGACCTTTTACTATCACTTACAGGACTTGTGTGCTCCAGACCCCTCACCAGCCTTGTTGCCCTTCTCTGGACACGCTCCAGCCCATCCATGACCTTCCTAAATAAATTGGGGGCCCAGAACTGGACACAGCACTCGAGGTGCTGCCCAACCAGTGCAGAGTAGAGGGGAGGAATCCCTGCCCTGCTCCTGCTGGCCACACTGTTCCTGATCCAGGCCAGGAGCCATTGGCCTTCTTGGCCACCTGGGCACACTGCTGGCTCATGCCCAGCCTGCTGTCCATCAGTGTCCCAGCTCCCTTTCTGCCTGGCTGCTGTCCAGCCACTCTGTCCCCAGCCTGTAGCACTGCAGGGGTTGTTGGGGCCAAAGTGCACGACCCGACACTTGGACTTGTTAAACCTCACCTTGTTGGGTTTGGGCCCTGGATCCAGCCTGTCCAGCTGCCTGTGCAGAGCCCTTCTACCCTGCAGCACATCAACACTCCCAGCCAAGCTGGTGTCACCACGGTTCCAGGGGGCCCTAGAGTGTCACAATGGTCTCCAGGATTCCATGAAGCCTCCCAGCAATCCAGTTTTGGATCATACTGGGAGTGACTGGACTCATACGGGGAGTATCTGAGAATGACTGGGAACATACCATGCACATCATCCCCCATACTGGGGGTGACTGGGAGCAACTGGGAGCATGCTGGGAGCCAAAGGCATCATACTGGGACTGACTGGGTTGATCTAGTCAGAGGCAAATGGGACCATCCTGGGAGTGCTGCCATGTGACAAGGATCATACTGGAGCTTACTGGACTCATACTGGTGTTGAAAGGGAACAGCTGGGATCTCTGAACACCAAAGGTTTTTTTCCTGCCCACTGAAGAAGGAGCTTCCCAGTGTCCATGTGTGAGGGGACCTTCACCTGAACCAGATGCTGTTAGGAGAAAAAGCTGCCTCTGCTGGCAAATCCCACACAACAAGTCAATGCCAAGAGAGAGCATTTTACTTTCACAACTTCCCTCCTGGAGTCATAGTCCTTTTGAATCACACAGCAAGCAAGAGAACAGCACAAAATAGAAGGCTGTGTCCAGTTTTTGGCTGGGTGAGCAAACAGAGGGAGTGCCAGGGTCCGCTACCACAGACTCTCCTCTTGGGGAACAGAACCCCCCAAGGCTCCATTCCAATGCTGTGCACACCCTGCTGGCTACAAACAACTCCGTTTTTAAGAAGTTGTTGGCAGGAGCTCTCCCAAATAAATGGCATCTTAATGGCAATTTTCATTCAAAATCACCTCCGTTCCAAAGGATGAACAGAAAGCCCACAGCAATCCCAAAGGCACATATGGTGCACCTGGGGAAATCCTCAACTTCAGGGCCCAGTGGGTTAAAAAATACCCATAAGAAGCCACAGAGTCCAGAGTGCAAAACTGCAACAACCACTTGCTGGATCATTTTGGCTGTGCTGCACATGTCTGCAGACTCTCTGTCCCCCTGCAAGGACAGAAGGACACCCATCAGGGGCTGGGCTGGCTGCTGAGAATGCCTCGGGCAGGACGATCCTCAGACAATGAGCAGGTGCCCAGAGCCGCTCTGACACTGAGGCCTCTGTGCCCCACAGCAACGGGAACACCACAAGGACACGGCAACGTTCCTGTGACATCACAGCAGCAGCTCCCCCAAAAATTGTTTGCAAGGTTCTCCTGGGTCACCAAGGAGCACAAAGGATCCTCAGAGGGCACAACCTATTGCTCAAAGGATCCAAGAGGAGCTCAGAAAATGCAGCAAATGAGGACACCCCACAGCCCAGCCTGAACACTGAGAACGAACAAAGAAGTGACCAAACCAAAGGAAATACAACTTTTGGTCACTGATGCTTCTGACTATAACCAGCAAGGCTTGTTCCATCTGGGATCTTTGTTCTAGTTCTAGAAACAAGCAACGTTCTCTGCTGTAACTGTACATTCCATCACCAGCTAGAGATCCTCATTGACGAGGTCACCCAGCATCCCTGAGGCCACAGCAGGGAGTGCTCCTGGCATCTGGTACAGCACTGTGGCTTTCCTGGGATCCTTCTGGTGCTTGTGGCTGAGAGGAGTGGGGTGGATGGAACCAGGATGGATCACAGATCAGCAGCCCCACTGCAAGCAGTGCTTTCTCCTGCTGTGTGGGGACCGTGGGGTGACTGATATTGGGACTTCTCTGGCTTTGGCTCCTGCAGACCACACAGTGGCTCAGACACTGGCCTGAGGGAAGGGGTCTCATGGAAACCCGGCACAGGCATTTCTCTTTGGAGAGGGGGTTCTGCAGGGAGAAGGGAGAACGAGAGACGTTCCTGTCTCCTGAGATTCCCCCTCCTCTTTCAGCAGCCATACCACAATCCATCAATACCAGAGTTCATAGGATCACTTCCATGCCAGGGAGCACAAGGCACTCAAAACTGAACCCTGCCAGAGCCCAGCCCTGCCTGCCCATTTGGAGGGTGTGGGGGAATGGAATTTCTGCAGGAGCTGACCCACAATGATACTTTGCCACTTGTGGGTTTCTCACAGCCTTAGAAGGAGTTTGAGATCTCTGTCCCCAACACCCGCTCACCCTTCAAGTGCACACACGTGCCTGGGGGCAATTCAGGGTCCCTGGAGTGGTGGCTGCTAATCTTGGAAACAGGAGCTGTTGTCTTTTCCAATGGCCTTAACTCCCTTCTAGCTATTATAAAGTGGGTGAGTAAAGGAAATGACCCTGGAGGAAGGGGACCAGAACCTTGGAAAAAGATGAAACATCTTTTGTCTGAATTACAAATTAAATCTCTTTCATTTATTTCTTTAGTACTACTCTATTACTACAAACAAAAACATGTTTCTGAGCTGTTTGTTGGGATTCGGGGCTTTATTTCTTGGTCTTGTTTTTATTATTATTTTTTAGTATTACTTTTCATTGTCAAGACTTTTAAATGTTAGACATGAAAAAAAATGGCTTGATGTGACACACTAGGAAAATTCCCTTGTTTTTCCCACCAGAATTAAACTGGACTCTCAACTCCAAGTTGCCAGTGGATTCTAAAGACGGAAAATCCTGTTAATGCCGGGTTTGGTGTGGTTTGGAGCTGGGGAAGGGTCTCATCCCCTCCCAGAAGTGCCCCAAGCCCGCTCTGGTGCCACGTCTGCACTCGCGGCCCCTCACGGCGGCCCTGCCCTGGGGACGTGGTGGGACCCCCTCCTGCCAGGGCTGAGGCTCCTCATGGCCCCTCACAGCCCCTCATGGCCCCACAGAACTTCTCATGGCCCCATAAAACCTCTCATGGCCTCTCATGTTCCCTCATGGCCTCTCAAAGCCCTTCATGGCCCCTCATTTTTCCTCACGGCCCCTCTCAGCTCCAGGAGCGGAGCTCCTCCCAGAGGAGAAGGGGTCGGGCCCTGCTCTTTCTCCTTTTATTTCGGTCCCTTCATAGCGACGAGTAAACAAAGGCTGAATGGAGCCTTTCCCCAGCGTTTCCCTCGGGGTTCATTGCGGGCTGAAGCTCTGTGCTGGCGCTGGCCCGAGCACCAACATCCCTGCAGCCCCCAAGGCCTTTGCTGTCCCCCCGTGTCCATTCCCTGTCCCCGAGTCCCGCCCGGCTCTGGCAGCAGCAGCAGCCGCAGCGCAGCGGGCGCCGGCCCGGCCCGGCCGGGGCTCCCGGCCGCGAGCAGCAGCAGCGCCGGCCCTTCCCACCTGCTCCTGCCTCGGCTTCCCAGGGCTTTTGCCAGGGCAATTCTGGACTACAGCAACAATCCCCCACAAACAGCCCTGATTCCTCAGGCCCGCCTCTGCTGCCCTCAGCCAGCCCTCAGAGGAAGAAAGGATCGGGTTCCAGCGCTGTTTTCAGCACTGTTTTACTCACCCTGAGGTGACAGCAGGAGGCTGTTGGTGCCTTGGCCTTGGCAATTGTGGATCCCAGCTGATCTTGCCCCTCTTCTGCTTGCCACTTGAATTTTAGCAGTACAGCTGCAATTGCCTCTTTCAATCAGTGCTACCCACTGTGCTTTTCTGACAGGGAACTCGGACTGCTTGTTAAAAAGGCCTCATGAGTAGTAGATCTCCAAATGCTCCCAACTCCCTGAGCACAAAATCAAAGAGAATTAAAGCCACACAGGTCACATTTGCAGTGCTCAAACACAGCCCTGTTGCTGCTGCTGCTGAAATAGAATCAACTGACAGAGGCCATCACAGAAATTGCCTTTACACTGGCAAATAAAATGAAAAAATCGACTAGGAGAAAAAAAACCCAGAACTCCCCAACTCACTTCACTGTTTCTACCGAGCAGCAGAAGAAAAAGGAACAGGGCACCTTTCAGGCAGTTCCACAAGCTCAGGGTTCTCATTTCATGGGGAATCTGAGATGCAATTGGCCTTTTTAAAAGGATAAAACAAAGGGAATGAATTGGAAATTATTAGGAAAAAATGTACCTTCTTATATACAAAGTTCACCAAGTCATTCCCTGCATTTCTCCTTTTCACATTCTTTCTGTCATCCAGAGAGGTCCAGCTTATCATGTTCTGATGCTTATCATCAACTGATTGTGCTCTTGATTTCTCCCAGTGCAAGAGATGGAGAATCATCTAAACTGAACACAGAAACAAAGTCTCTCTGTCAGCCCATTTTCATGTTCCAGATCACTTTCAAGGTGTCCATGGGGGATTTGGAATGATCAGCTCTCCACTTCTGGCTGCACACCCTGGAGCTTCTTTCTCCACATTCAGCCAGGCTTGTATTCCCTAACAATTCCTGGTACCTCATCATGTTTTCTTTGGCTAGAAGAGTAACAGTGGAAACCTTACCAATGGCACAACTCCCCAGTGCACAAGGAAAAGAAAGAACAAGTTTCAAGTGCTTCAAATATTTGTTCTGCTTTGCTGCAAGAGTTGTGCTGCAGTCACTTACAGTGTGGGAAGCCAAGAGAAGCTGCAGCTGGGGGCACATCTTGTGACAGGAGCTGCGCCTTGTTGTCCAGAACAGGTTTTTGGAAAGAACAGACGGGACTGTGGAGAAGATTCTGGGAAAATTGAAACAACTTTTTTATGAAATGAAAATCAAATCAAAAGAAACAACCAATATGTTTTTCTCTATTTTTCTCTATTTATTTTTATGTTCCCCTTTTCCATCTTGCACTTTCTCCATCCCATTCATTCCAAATGGATCTCACCTCTAAGATCTGAGACTTGGCAAGTTTTAGACACTGTAAAATACCATGAGCTATACCCAGTTTGCCTTGCCCTGTTTTCCTTGGAAAGCAATGCTGGAGACACAAGTGCAGCGCTTGGGTCGGGTACAAATTCTGCATTCAGGGAATGTGCTCAGATGGTGCCTGACCCTCAGCAGGGACAAGGCACAGCAGCAGCCAAGGGCATTCCTGTGCCCCTGTGCAGGAGTCAAGACTCTGGCTCTTGGCTCAACACGGCAAAGTTCCCGTGTTTGGCAAGGCTCAGGGGCTGCCCGGGGAGTGCGGGGCTCGGGCCGGGGCCGAGCGGGCAACGGACAAACGGACACGGGGACAAACGGTCCCGGTGCTTCAGTTGCAGCGGCGGCAGCAGCGGCAGCAGCAGCAGCGGCGGCAGCAGCAGCAGTGGAAGCAGCGAAAGCAGCCAATTTATCACTTTTCTGTCTCTCCTCTCCCTTTCCCACTGTCCCACATTCCCTCCGGGTCTCCCTTTTCCTGCGTCTCCCCCTCTTCCAGGTTCCCTCTCCCCGTACCCGCCCGGGCCATGCCCCCGGCCCGCCCACGGGCCCAGGCGGGGTTGCCCCGGCCCCGGCCCCGGCCCCGGCCCCGGCCCCGACCGTCCCGCCGTGGTCTCGGCTCCGCTGGGCTCTGGCTGTGCTGGCGCTGGCGCTGCTGGGCGGGCATCATTGCCTGGGGCTGGGGCGGAATCGCTGCCCTTTGGCTCCGCCTTGCCCGATCCCGGCCCCGGCCCCGACGCAGGCTCCGGTCCCGACCCCAGCTCCGGTCCCGACCCCAGCCCTGGCCCCGGCCCCGGCCCCGGCCCCGGCCCCGGCCCCGGCCCCGGCTCCTCCCGGGGCCCGCGGAGGACACAGGCGGCGGGGCCGCTGCCGCCGCCTCCGCTGCGGCTTCCCCGGCCCGAGCTCCGCCGCTCAGCAGCGCGGCCGCTGGCCCCGAGCCGCCGCTGCCGCGTTCCAATGAGGGAACGCCTGCGGATGCCCGGCCCGGGGAGCTCGGGGAGCGCTCGGGGGCCGTTCCTGTCCCCGGGCCGAGCGCTGATGGCCGCGACTCGCCCCCAGGGAAGGCGCAGGAGGCCCTGCAGCAGCGCTACGAGCTGGGCCCGCTGCTGGGGCGCGGCGGCTTCGGCAGCGTCTTCGCGGCCACGCGACTCTCGGACGGCGCCCCGGTGAGCGGTGGGCAGAGGAGGAGGAGGAGGAGGGGGCGGAGGAGATGGCGGGGGCGCGGCGGGGCGGGCAGCGAGCTCAAGCCTCTGCTGCTCCTTGCTCGCAGGTGGCCATCAAATGTGTGCCGCGGGATCGCGTCCGGCTCTGGGGCGAGCTGGTGAGTGTGCGGGGCCAGCGGCAGAAGCCGGGGCGTGCCGGGCAGGGATGAGCCGGGGCCCGGTGGGGTGGGAGCCGCCGAGAGCCCTGCGGGGAGAGCGGGCGTGGGGTGAGCGAGGTGTGCAGAGCATCCCGGGCTGGCTGAGGGGTCCCAGAGCCCTGGCCCGGCCTCAGCCCCACTGACAGCACCGTGCTCCTCCCGCAGCCCGACGGCACCCGTGCTCCCCTGGAGATTGTGCTGCTGGACAGGGTGTCCTCTGGCTGTGCTGCAGTCATTCAGCTGCTGGAGTGGCTTGAGCTCCCCGACAGCTTCGTGTTAGTGTTGGAGCGTCCACAGCGGTGCCAGGACCTCTCGCATTTGCTGGCGGAGCGGAGGTTCCTGCCAGAGGAGGAGGCGCGGGGGCTCTTTCGCCAGGTGCTGGAGGCCGTGCAGCACTGCAGCAGCTGCGGGGTCCTGCACAGGGACATAAAACCGGAGAACATCCTGCTCGACCTGGCCACAGGGCAGCTGAAATTGATCGACTTTGGCTGTGGCGCCTTCCTGCAAGACACAGCCTACACCCAGTTTGCAGGTGAGCCCTCGCAGGGGATGCTCCTGGCCATGTCATGGCCCAGCCTGGCTGTGGCACCGGGGATTCCCCGTGGTGCTGCCAGGATGGGATCAATGCTTGAGGCAAATTGATTTGGATGGGGGTATGAGGGGGACCAGCTCCCAGCCCTGCCAAGAGCCTTCAGCACCCACTGTGCCCTGGGCTGGGGCTGCGACAGCCAGCCTGACAAAAACCCCCATGGGGGTAGCAGAGGGCGGGGATTGGACCCCATGCCCCAGAGAGTTTAGTGAGTCAGCGAGGAAGGGCTTGAACTCCTCTGCTCCCCACGTTTGCCTTGGCCTATTAACAATTTTTTGGAGGCCATGCAGGCAGGGAGGAGAGTGTGTTTTCTATACCACGGGGTGTGTTTTTATTTGGTTGCCATGGTTGGGCCTCCCCAGTGCTTCTGCTGCCCTCTTCCAGCCGCAGTGGCTTCTTTTCCAACCCTGGGTTTGTAGCCAAGTGCCAGGTGCTGGCAAGAGGGCAGTGGGTCACCCCGTGTGCCGCTGGGGCAGCCCCCACATGCCCAGGGATGCTGGGGCCAGGCTCTGGGAGCAGCAGCATTCCCCTGATGAGCTCCATCTGTGTTCCACAGGAACCCTGTCCTACAGCCCACCAGAGTGGATCCACCAGCAACGCTACCATGGCCAGGCAGCAACAATCTGGTCCCTGGGCCTCCTGCTCTACCAGCTGGTCATAGGGAAGCACCCATTCATGAGGGGCCAGCAGATCATCTGGGGGCGGATCTTGTTCCCACGACGGCTCTCCCAAGGTGAATCCTCATCTCTGGGCACAGGGGGAACACCAGGCTTGGGAGACAGCTGTGGGCTCATGAGCATCCTGCTCTGGCAGCTGCTGAGGAGGTGGCACATGTCCTGCTCTCCTGCAGACAGGGAATCCATGGGGAAGTTGAGGCCCAGCTCTGGGCACACCCAGCATGGCCTGGGCACTGGAAGGGGGCGGCAACTTCTCCAACTGACTGGTGATTCCTGGTTTCTCTCTTCAGAATGCCAAGATATTATTAAGAGGTGTTTGTCCATGCAACCCTCGGACAGGCCATCCTTAGAAGACCTTTTGCGCGATCCTTGGATGCAGGCTGTTCATCTGCCCTAGGAGATGGGAGAGATCCACATGCACAGTTGGATCCAGGGGCCTGGCAGGTAACAGCTCCACACATTTCTTGGCAATCGGTGGCAAAGCAAACCAGGCTGTTTTTGTCGTGCCTGTAGCTTTGAGCAGGGGTCATCAGAAGGGAACACACAGCTCTTGGGCTGGAGCTGAGCTGGACACCTGGTGTGGCAAGCACTGGTGGCCACCATTCCCCCTGCTTTTGCTTGTCTGCTTCACTGATGGCTGGGACCCTGGGCAGAGCACTGACAGCCTGGTCTGGCCCCTAGGCAAGGAGAAGGAGCCCCTGGAGAAGCTGTTACCAGCTGGGGCTGCTGCTGGAGACACCAAGGGCAACCTCAAGGATGGCAATCTCTTCCTCCAGCTGGCCAGCTGAAGATGATGGATTTCAATTCTGGCATGTCTTCTTCAAAGACTCGCTCCACGCCCAATTTGCAGGTGAGTCCACAGCCAGGGGATGCTCCCTGATCTGGGCATGGCACAGCCTGGCCAGGCACCAAAGGTTCCCCCCTTGGCTGGGGTGGATGCAAGCAATTCTTCAGTTGGCTGCCAATCTGCTTTTTGTCTCTGGACAGCTGCTGAGGGGCTGGGTCTGCCGTGGCTGGCTGCAGGCTGGGCACATGGCCTGCCCTCCTGCTCTGCTCCCAAAGGCAGCAGTGATGGGCAGCTTTGGGCCCAGCTCTGAGCACGGCCAGCATGGCCTGGGCACCGCGGGTGGCTGGGACAAGGGGACAGGAGCCTTCAGCTGACGGGCGGTTTCTGGTTTCTCTCCTTGCAGCCGGGCTCTGCAGATGCTGAGGCTGCTCTGGGCTCTGCCAGGGCTCTGCTGGGCTCAGCTCCAGGCACAGCTGGGCTCACCCTGCCCTCCCATTGCTCTGACAGCTTTGCATCACACGAGCCCGTTCCCAGCACACCGCCTGAGCTTTCTGCTTTTGCAGGTGAGTGAGACTCTCCTGCAGGCCAAGAGATTGCAGTTAGGGACACACATATAATTGGCAAGGACCCAAACTCTCCACAGTCCCAGCTGAATGCCTGCATCTGCACAGGATGTTTTCTGTGTCCCACTCTTCCTTTCTTTTTGGCTGCAATTGTGCAATTGCACTTTCTTCCTCCTCTAGAAGTGCCACTGCTGTGTTCCTGAGGCAGTGCAGTCTGGAGCTGATGGATGAAGAATCGCCCCTCTGCACTTCCAAACCAGAGCAAAAAGCTGTAAGTAGGACTTTGCATCTTTAAGAAACCCCTGAATGTTTGAAAGGGAATGTGCAGCTCATTCACAGGGTGAGAAGGAAGGGCACCTTCTAAAGGATTTGGGGTTTGACAGAGTTTAGATTCCCAGTGCTGCTTGGAGCTGGCAAGGCGCAAAGCACTTTCTTCTTGCTTCACTCCAATTTCACCACAATTTCAAATAACAATATTGGAATCAAACCCCACAAACTTTTTCAAAAAGGTTCCTGACGCCAGTAAGATGCATCATGCCATCAGCACATCTACAAAGTAAATAACTGTGTTTTATGTTTCAAAAGACCAATTACACCTTAATTCAAAGTTAGAGAAGATTTTTCACTGTACGCTTGGGTTCTGTTTTTATCTTTCACATTTTATAGAAGTTTTTTTTCTTTTATTTTTCCGCATTTTTCCCCTTAAAACAGAAATCATGCTATGAAAAAGAAGTGTCCTTTGCTCCTGGTTCCTGTGTGGAGCAGCTCCCTTCCCGCTGGCTGAGCTGCTCAGGCAGAGCCCAGCAGCTCCTGGCCCTGCAGGGCTGAGGCTTTTCCCCGTTGTTGGGCACAGACTGATGGAGCAGCACTGCTGAACACAGGGACACGCAGAGGGAGCAGAGCAGCTGCCTTTGCCCACCTGAAGCTCCATGGCCAAACTCTGAGCAGGCACGGCTGGAAGAGACTCACAGGCTCCCTGTTGGCTCTGCTGCCCCACTTGTGCCTGGCCCAGCTCTGCGTGAGGCAGAGGGAGAACAAGGGGCAGCTCCCTCCCAGCCCCAGCCCAGGGACCCCTCCAGCCCCGGGCCTTGGGGCACTGTCAGCACCCGCTGCTCCAGCCACGGCTTCTGCTGGCACTGACAGCAACAACCAAAGTGGGGCTGGTCCCGAGGGAGCAGCAGCAGTGCCTGGATCTGATCCCTCAGTGTGGGGCAGTGCTGGAAATATGATCGCAGCAGCAGCACCACCACCAGCAGCACCAGCAGCACCAGCGCCAGCAGCACCAGCAGTAGCATCAGCAGCAGCAGCAGCAGCAGCAGCAGCAGCAGTACCAGCACCACCACCAGCACCAGCTTCACCAGCAGCGCCAGCAGCAGCACCACCAGCAGCACGATCAGCAGCAGCACGAGCAGCAGCACCAGGGGCAGGATCAGCACCAGCAGCAGCACCAGCAGAACCAGCTCCAGAAGCACCAACAGCAGCAGCAGCACCAAAAGCAGCACCAGCAGCAGCACGACCAGCAGCCAAAGCAGCAGCAGCAGGACCAGCAGCACCAGCAGCACCAGCACCAACACCAACAGCACCAGCAGTGCCAGCAGTACCAGCAGAACCAGCAGCGGTAGCAGCACCAGGGACAGGACCAGCACTAGCTTCACCAGCAGTGCCAGCAGCAGCACCACCACCAGCACGAGCAGCACCAGCAGCAGCAGCACCAGCACCAGCAGCACCACCAGTGCCAGCAGCACCAGAAGCACCACCACCAGCAGCACCACCAGCAGTAGTACCAGGGGCAAGATCAGCACCTGCAGCACCAGCACCACCATCAGCACCACCAGCAGCAGCAACAGCAGCAGCAACAGCAGCAGTACCAGTAGTGCCAGCAGCACCAGCGGCAGTGCCAGCAGCAGCACCAGCAGCACCTGCACCAGTACCAGCAGCAGCAGCAGCACCACCAGCACCAGCAGCAGCAGAAGCAGAAGCACCAGCAGCACCAGCATCACCAGCAGCAGCAGCAGCATCACCTGCAGCACCAGGACCAGCAGCACCAGCAGTACCAGCAGAACCAGCAGCAGCACTACCACCAGTGCCAGCAGCAGCACCACCAGCACCAGCAGTAGCACCAGGGGCAGGATCAGCACCAGCAGCACCAGCAGCAGCACCAGCCATAGCATCAGCAGCAGCACCAGGGGCTGGACCAGCACCAGCAGCAGCACCAGCAGCAGCACCAGAAGAAGCAGCATCAGCAGCAGCATCAGTGGCAGCGGCAACAACAGCAGCAACAACAGCAGCAACAGCAGCAGCACCAGCAGCACCTGCAGCAGCACCACCAACAGCACCACCACCACCAAGAGCAGCACCAGCAGCACCAGTACCAGCAGCACCAGCAGCAGCACCACCACCACCAGCACCAGCAGTGCTAGCAGCAGCACCAGCAGCAGCAACAGCAGCAACAGAACCGCCAGCGCCAGCAGTAGCACCAGGGGCAGGATCAGCACCAGCAGCACCAGCACCAGCACCAGCAACAGCAGCACGAGCACTGCCAGCACCAGCAGCACCAGCAGCAGCACCAGGGGCTGGACCAGCACCAGCAGCACCAGCAGCAACGTCAGTGGCAGCACCAGCAGTGCCAGCACCAGCAGCACCAGCAGCACCAGCACCAGCAGCACCAGCAACAGCAGCACGAGCACTGCCAGCACCAGCAGCACCAGCAGCAGCACCAGGGGCTGGACCAGCACCAGCAGCACCAGCAGCAGCACCAGCAGAAGCACCAGCAGCACCAGCATCACCAGCACAGAAGCAGCAGCAGCAGCAGCAGCAGCATTTGCAGCACCAGCATCACCACCAGCAGCATCAGTGGCAGCACCAGCACCAGCAGCACCAGCAGCACCAGCAGAACCAGCAGCAGCACTGCCACCAGTGCGAGCAGCAGCAGCACCAGCACCAGCACCTGCACCAGTACCAGCAGCAGCATCACCAGCACCAGCAGCACCAGCAGTATCACCAGGGGCAGGATCAGCAGCAGCAGCAGCAGCAGCAGCAGCAGCAGCACCAGCAGCAGCACCAGCACCAGCACTAGCACCAGCACCAGCAGCACCAGCACAGCAGCAGCAGCAGCAGCACCTGCAGCACCAGCATCACCACCAGCAGCATCAGTGGCAGCACCAGAACCAGCAGGACCAGCAGCACCACCACAAGCACCTGCACCAGCAGCAGCAGCAGCAGCAGCAGCAGCACCAGCAGCAGCACCAGCACCACCAGCACCAGCACCAGCAGCACCAGCAGCACCAGCACCAGCACCAGCAGTGCCAGCACCCGCAGCAGTACCAACACCAGCACATGGAGCTGACTTTCAGTGCAGCCTCTGCCATGCTTCCCTCCCTGTGCAGCGGTGTCACAGCAGCCTGAGGCACCTGGGAGCCCTCAGTGCCAGCAGGTACTTGAGATGGCAGCCCTGGGCTCCTGCATGTTACGCCAGGAACAGAGCTGGGGACTCCCTCCCCATGTGGAGCTTCCAGATGGAAAAGGCTGCTGTGACCAGGCAGCTCCAAGGGCACAGAAAGGAGGGGCTCAACCCCTTGATCTGTGCCAGTCCCACAGTCCTGGGCAGCAGCCACCGAGCCCTGGGGGAACAGAGGGCACAGCAAGAGGGACAAAAGCAGTCAAGGTCAGAGACTGGGAAGAGCCAGACCTGGGAGCAGGAACAGCTGCTTCATTGAACTCCTGGAGGAAGCTCTTGGCTGGTTCAAAGCCCTGAAAGGTGTGAAGGGCAGAGAAGAGGCCACACCAAACAATGCTCCTGTTTTCACACCTCTCCTCTCTGTGTCCCAGAAGGAATTGGATGAACTGTATTCTTCTCTCTGAGTCGTCTCGTTCAGCGTGAGCAGCTCAGCACCAGGAGCTGAAGGAGCTGAAGCCTCAGGCCACAAGAGCTGAGTAAGAGGGGGCTTTTGGGCCAAAGTAATGCTGCTAAGTAATGGACCTAGCTGAATGCAGCAGATAGAATCCTGCAATTATAGAATCCATTTTGCTGGAATAGGGCTCTCAGCTCATCCAGTCCAGCCAGTCACCCAGCAGTGTCAAGCCCAGCACTAAACCTCGTCCCTGAAGTGCCAAGGTCTGAACAACAGGCCCTGAGTGAGGCCTGAACAACAGGCCCTGAGCCAAAGGTGACCTCTGGATGAACCTTCCAACCAGAGGTTATCTGTCTGTCTGCTCATTACTGAAATATGCATGGTCATTAGCACTGTGATAGATGGATCCACTCATCAATGAAACATGGATTGACCTTTCTGTGTTTAGAAGCCAGACAAGGCCATTCAATCGGACATCTGGCCTTGTTTGGGGTGTATGGACAGAGTCAACTCCCTTGGTTCCTCCTTGAGGCCTGGCCAGGCTTTGGTAGGGACGCAAGAGGAGGATGAAACCAGATGTTCCCACAGCAGAAGTGCTGTCAGTTTGTTCATTCAGCACTATCAAAGCTGGGCCCTCTCTCACAGCCGGGGTTGAGCCTCACCTGTGGCTGGAGGCACCTGCAGGATTTCCCAGTGTCTGGGAGTGGCTCTCCAGTCCTTGGCTGTGACAGCTTCCCCAGCTGATGGGTGGATCTGGGGATGGCAAAGTCTGAGGGGAACTGGATCTTTGTTAATGCCTGCAGGCAATCTTTGGCAGTGATGATTGGGTGCATTGCTGAGCTGCTCCTTTTGTGATCCTTTGCTGCTTGGAGCTGCAGTAAGTGACACTGATTCCTTCAGGTGGTGTTGGTGCCTTTGGTGCTGACCCTGCCCACTGGTGAAACCAAATTGGCAAAGTCTGGCCAGATCACAACAAAATATCACTTTTTAAATGTAAATGTAAGGAATCTGTCCCATCTGAAATTCCCAGAAGGGAAGCCCTCCCCAGAGTTCACTGGCTCTGGAGTGGGGCTGAGGTGGGAGCACCGTGCGAGCAGTGGGGCAGTCGGTTAAAAGAGGCTGAACCGCAGGATGTCTTAAAATGCATCCAAACATTGCATATGGAAAAAGGAAAAGAACTTGTGGGTTTGGAAAGACAAGGATGGATTTTCTTAACAGCACCAACAGAAGGAACAGTTGTTTTTTGGAATGCTCCCACATGAAGGTACAGAAAAAGGTTTTAGTCTTGAGCTCAGGTTTGTTTGTGCAAGTAACATAATAACAATAACAACACAATAATATATATTTATATATATAACCAAAACTCAATAATGTGAAATAATGCTGAAAATACCAATTTGTGAGCTTTGGCTGCTCACTGTAACACTAAATACCCTACAAAAAAGAACTGGCAAAGACCCAAATGTCAGTGGTAAACTTTGTGAATTTTATACAAGGAATAAAGGAGGAACGGATAAAACTGGCTGTTTTTATAGGGTTTGTTGATACTATGATGCAGAATGCTTTGTCTGTTCCTGTGAAAAACACACTGATTAAGACTGCTGGGTTTTTCATGTACCAGACTCTCTACAAGCTGCGGGATTGGTTGAACAGGTGAAGGAGTTGTTAAAAGAGCAGTTGATAAAATGAGGAAATGGGAACCTGTCCTGGTGGAGAACCCATCTCCCAGATGTGTTCCATGCCCTTAACAATGGGCCCACTGGGGAAATGGAAACCCCTGGGTGTGCAGGGCTGCACCCAATTTGCAAACACAACCATGGACAGTGAGACTTGGACTGCCTGGGAAATTGTTCTGGGTGTGATGGCCCCTGACAGGGCCACCCCAGAGGCTGCAGGGCTGGACCTTCCTGCACTGGAATTAATTAGGAAAAAGCCAAAGCAAATGAAAGTTAACAATACAAGAATAGGAATTCAGATTCCTCCAGGACGCTTTGGTTTGGTAACTGCTCACTTGAGCTTGGCCTTGCAAAGTGTTGATGTCATGGGAGCAGGAATTGATGCAGATTATGAAGGAGAAATTAAAGAAATTCTGTTAGAAATGAATGAACAAGATTGGATTATTCAACCCCATGACAGGTTATCACAAATATTGATATTGCAGTTTAAAAACGATTGTGAAAGAAGGAGATCCACCTCCAATCAGCACTGTTTGTGGAGATAAAAGGTTTGGATGCAGCAGTCCTAATAATTGGTCCAGAGTGTGGGTCCAGAGGCCAAATGGCCCTCCAGAGGCAGCTGAAGGAACAGCTCTGGGGAAAGACAACACTGGTTGAATCCTGAGACCTGAGCATGAAGAATGGGAATATGTCCCTGCAGCCAAGTGTTCTCTGCCAGAAAAAGTCAATATTGTTTTACAGATGCTGCCAGAGCAAATCTCCCTGTTTGCCCCAACGACCCCTTTGGAAAATGCTCTGATCCACGGGGCTCCATGTGAAGGCTGATGCGACACTGAGGGACTTGCACACCAATTCCAGCCAGGAGCTGGAAACTGGGATCCTCTCCCCTTCGGCTGGAGAAGTGCCAGGTCCCAGTCCCTGATGGGCACCCAGGCTCCTGGCTGGAATTGGTGTGGAAGTCCCTCAGTGTCACATCAGCCTTCACACGGAGCCCCGTAGATCAGAGCATTTTCCAAAGGGGTCGTTGGGGCAAACAGGGAGATCTGGTCTGGCAGCATCTGTAAAACAATATCCCATAACATCAGCTTGTTGTGGCAGAGAACACTTGGCTGCAGGGACATATTCCCATTGTTCCTGCCCAGGTCTCAGGATTCAAACAGTGTTGTCTTTCCCCAGAGCTGTTCCTTCAGCTGCCTCTGGAGGCCCATTTGGCCTCTGGACCCACACTCTGGCTCCATTATTAGGACTGCTGGATCCAAACTCTTGATCTCCATGAACAGAGGTGATTTGAGGTAGATGTCCTTCTTTCACAATTGTTTTTAAAACTGCAGTATTAATAACTGTAATACCCTGCCATGGGGTTGGAAAACAAAATCTTGTTCATTATTGTTTAACAGACTTACACCAATTTTTCCTTGATAATCTGCATCAATTCCTGCTCCCATGACATCAACACTTTGCAAGGCCAAGCTCAAGTGAGCAGTTACCAAACCAAAGCATCCTGGAGGAATCTGAATTCCTATTCTTATATTGTTAACTTTCATTTGCTTTGGCTTTTTCCTAATTAATTCCAGTGCATGAAGGTCCAGCCCTGCAGCCTCTGGGGTGGCCCTGTCAGGGGCCATCACACCCAGAACAATTTCCCAGGCAGTCCAAGTCTCACTGTCCATGGTTGTGTTTGCAAATTGGGTGCAGCCCTGCACACCCAGGGGTTTCCATTTCCCCAGTGGGCCCATTGTTAAGGGCATGGAACACATCTGGGAGATGGGTTCTCCACCAGGACAGGTTCCCATTTCCTCATTTTATCAACTGCTCTCTTAACAACTCCTTCACTTGTTCAACCAATCCTGCAGCTTGTAGAGAGTCTGGTACATGAAAAACCCAGCAGTCTTAATCAGTGTGTTTTTCACAGGAACAGACAAAGCATTCTGCATCATAGTATCACCAAACCCTATAGAAACAGCCAATTTCACCCCTTCCTCCTTTATTCCATGTATACAATTCACAAAAGTTTACCACTGACATTTGGGTCTTTGCCAGTCCTTTTTTGTAGGGTGCTTAGTGTTACAGTGAGCAGCCAAAGCTCACAAATCAGTACTGTCAACATTATTTCAAATTATCAATTTTTAATTATGTATATAAATATATATTATTGTGTTATATTATCAATATCATTATCATTATCATTATCATTATCATTATCATCATTATCATCATTATTATAATCATTATCATCATTGTTCTTGTTGTTGTTTTTTCACTTGTACAAACAAATCTGAGCTCAAGACTATAACCTTCTTCTGTCACTCCACATGGGAGTGTTCCAAAAACAATTGTTCCTTCTGTTGGTGCTTTTTCCTATTTGCTGTTAACAAAACCCATCCTACTCTTCCCAAACCCCCAAATTCTTTTCCTTTTTCCACATGCAATTTTTGGATTCATTTTAAGGCTGATTTACTAAAACATGGATATGATCTGGTATCAATATCCAACTGAGAAAGACAAAGACTCCTTAACTGTTTTAGGATTAAAAAGTGTATGTTTATTCACAGCACTGGGCTGATGTGTCAGGTCACCCCTTAATACACACGGCCCCAAGCACAGGTGAATACAGGCTTTTTATTTACAGAAGTATTGAATACAAATACATATTCATGACCCAGTTCCCACCAACTTTTCACTTCCTATGCTACTTAGGAAAAAAAGCAGTTAAGCATGATCCTTGAAATGGGTCGGTGGTCTTTTTCTGAGGAGGGGTCACAGAAGGGAGGAAGGGATATGGCTCTTCCTCGTTCTGCCCTTTCAACCTTTTCAATGCAAAGTGACAAATGGACCCTTGGCTGGGCTCCTTGTTTCATATCTTCAATGAGTTTCTGATTTGCAGCTGTCTTATGTTCTTGAAGTTCTTTACCAGATACTTTATTTCTCACTCTAAGCCCAACTGAACAAGCATAACGTTGACAATTAGTTATTAGCCAATGCTTAACCTCTATTTTAGCAAGGCCTCTTGTGGATGCTAACTGTGAAACAGAGAGCACGGTGCCTGTGGAAATTGCAGGCCACATAGCTTTCTCAGTCTTGCCTGAGAAAGTGGCCTGGGAAATCATGAGGAGGAATTAAAACAATCCTCAGAGACAGAAAACAGCCTTGCAGGTGCTGTTTGTCTGTTCCTTGTTTTCTTGCAAGAGAAGGTCGAGGGGTAGTGTACCCCACTGACCAATGATAGTGATGTGTTAGTTTACTAACCAATAAGAGTTTCTTTCCTGTACTTTTCACGTATCGGTCTATAAAAAAGACCTGAGGTAATAAACCAGAGAGAAATTCTCCTGATCGACTCCCAAGAGAGTCTGTGTCGTTCTTCTCGCCGTTCCTAATAGAGCAACATCCTCTCTATCTACCTTTAATTTTAGCAAGGCCCATCTATTGATTTTAATTAGAGTTAGCAAGGCTTCTTTTTAATTAAGGCCTCAGCTTCTCTAGAATCTTAAATTCTTCAAAGTTTGTGTCTCACCATGCCCCTCTGCTTTTTGTGTGTTTTGTTGTAAAAAGGCAGAATTGGCAGGATTCAGTTCTGAGGCCGATTCTGCAGCTGCTGCCTTGTGGGGCTGGTGCTGTCCCTATGCAGGCCCAGATATTTCTCATGCAGCTTCCTCTGTGGGGGCTGTAGGAAAACTTGAGGGGAAAGTATTTTATTATCTTTCCTTGGTTAATTTGTTAGTCACCTCCCTACGCCTAAGATGGACTTGATGCGAAAAATTGGGACAGGGAGCAATTGGTTACTAAAACAAAAAATGTGATTGGCTTTAGGCAGTGGCATTGCTTGCCAATGAACTGGATCATGTTTAAAAGGAAAATGACTGGAACAAAAGGAAGGAAAATGGTACAACAACATTTGACATGGACAGTCCTCCCACAGGGATATCCAGCGTCACTGGTTTTGTTTGGGCAAGCTTTGCAGAAAATATTAAGAGAGTTTACTCCAGCCTCAGGAGTTAGGATGTTGCAGGATGTGGATGATTTGCTTTTGTCAGGGGGACAAAAGGTGGTTGAAGAGGCTACTGTAAAGCTGCTTAATTTTCTTGCTAAAAAAAGACTTAGAGTGTCTGAAAAGGAGGCCAGTTGGTAGGAAAAAAAATAATAATAAAAAGGTCATATATAGAGCTGTCCTGGGGTGACTTTATGATCTTGGTATCCCCAATTGTCTGGTTTATGTTATATATTAAGTTGTGCACCTTTAAGACTGGCTCTGAGAGCGAAGGGGGCGGAAGAAGAAGTGCGCAATTTGTGTTGAAAGAAAACATCACTCCCCCACATCCCGCTCCTGGACTGTGGTGTCTGCAGCACGGACACACTGCAGGACACAGCTTCTCTCTGGCTTTTAGTTAGTTTTAGCTAGCTGAGGCAGAGGAGTTCCCTGGACCTTTGTTTTTTCCCTTTTTACCTGCATCTGTGCAAGCCTGCTCTGGACCGAACACGCAGCCAAACCCCGGGAGCTCACGCCTATGGCCCACCGGGGCCTGGGCCTCGGCACTTTCCAGCGCCGAAAGGACTGATAAGAACCTGAGCGAGCCGAGCTACAGCACATGAAAAGGACTTTTCTTCCTAGATTTGCCATCCCATTCAACAGCGAGAGGTTTTCTTATTTAATATTATTCAATTTCTGTTAAATAAACAGCTTCTCCCACTTCTCTCCGAGGAAATTTTTTTCCTTTCCCGGAACAGTTGGGGGGGGAGGGGTCATTTCCCTGGGGAAACCCCCACTTGGAGTTTTCCTCCTAAATTGGCCTTAAAGAAGGACAAAAGGCCAACAAAACTCCAGGAAAATGCCACAAAATTCCTTAAATCTTCTCAAAACCCTACCAAATTCTAAAAACATCCCACAAAATCTCCTCCAATTTCCACACAATTGCAGAAAAATACCACAAGATTGAAGAAAAATCCCACAAAATACCCTAGATCTTTTCAAAACGCTATGAAATTCCAGAAGCATCCCACAAAATTCTTTACAAATTTCCACAAAATCTCAGAAAAATCCCTCAAAATTCTTCAAGTCTCCTCAAAATGCCACAAAAACCCCACCAAATTCCAGAAACATTCCACAAAATCTCCTCCAATTTCCAGAAAATCTAAGAAAAATCTCTCAAAATTCTTCAAGTCTCCCTAAAATCCCACAAAATGCCAAAACATTCCACAACATGCCAAAAAAATTCCACAAAATTCAGGAAATGTCACACAAAATTCAGGGAAATTCCCACAAAATTCCAGAAATATCCCACTAAATTCCTGAAAAATCCCACATAATTCCCTAAATCTTCTCAAAACGCTACCAAATTCCAGAAACATCCCACAAAATTTTCTCCAATTTCCTACAAAATTCCAGAAAAAGCTGAGAAGATTCCAGAAACATCCCACAAAAAATCCAGGTACATCCCACAAAATTCCAAAACATTTCCTCAAAATCCCACACAATTCCAGAAAAATCCTACCAAATTCAATAAAAATTCCACAAAATTCCATAAATCTTCCGAAAACCCTACCAAATTCCAGAAACATTTCACTAAATCTCCACAAATTTCTGAAAAAATCCTGAAAAATTTCACAAGATTACAGAAAAATCCCACAAGATTGAAGAAAAATCCACAAAATTCCAGAAACATCCCACAAGATCTTTACAAATTTCCACAAATTCTAAGAAAAATCCCTCAAAATTCTTCAAGTCTCCTCAAAATCCTACAAAATTCCAGAAACATCCCACAAAATTTAAGAAAAATCCCACAAATTCCTGAAAAATCCCGCAAAATTCCCTACATCTTCTCAAAACCCCACCAAATAACAAAACATCCCACAAAATCTGCACAAGTTCCAAGAAAATCTAGAAAAAAATCCCACATCATTCAAGGAAAATCCCACAAAATTTCAGAAAAATCCCACCAAATTCCAGAAACATCCCACAAAATCTCCTCCACTTCCAACAAAACTCCTGGAAAATAAAAAAAAATTCCAGAAAAATCCCACAATATCTCCGCCAATTTTGACAATATTCCAGAAAAATCTCACAAAATCCTTGGAAAACCTCACAAAATTCAAGAAAAATCCCATAAAATTCCAGAAACATCCCAAAAAATCTCAATATCCCACTAATATTCAAAAAAATCCCACGAAATTCCTTAAATCTCCTCAAAATACTTCCAAATTCCTGAAAAATCCCACGTAATTCCAGAGAAATTCCACAAAATCTCATCAATATCCTGGTAAATTGCAGAAAAATCACAAAAAATTCCCTAAATCTCCTCAAAACCCTACCAAATTCCAGAAACATCCCACAAAATTCCAGAAAAATCCCACAAAATTGCCTGAATATCCCATAAAATTCAAGAACAATCCTTCAAAATTCCAGAAAAGTCCCACAAAATTTCCGAAAAATCCCACGAAAATAATTTTAAAAATCCTACAAAATTTTAGGCAATTCTAGAACATTCACAAAAATCCCACAAAATTCAAGAAACATCCCACAAAATTATTTTCATTTGTTCAAAGTCTCACATACTTCCACAAAAATCCCACAAAATTGAAAAAAAATCCCACAAAATCCCCTAAATCTTCTCAAAATGCTACCAAATTCCAGAAATATTCCACAATATCTCCACAAATTTCCACAAAATCTAAAAAAAATCCCTCAAAAGTTTTCAAGTCTCCTCAATATCCCACAAAATTCCATGAGAATCCCACAAAATTCCAGAAGCATCCCACAAAATCTCTTCAATAGCCAGAAAAATCCAAGAAAAATCCCACAAAATTCCAGAAAAATCCCACAAGTCCCTAAATCTTCTCAAAACCCCACAAAATTCAAGAAAAATCCCACAAAACTCAAGGAAAATCCCACAAAATTCCAGAAAAATCCCACAAAATTCCAGTAAAATCTGATGAAATTGTTAGCGTTCAGGAACACACATAATCACAAATGATTATATGCAGGGGCTTTATTAAGAGATCTGGGTGTCAGGGGTTCACATACCCAAATCTGACCCATCTTGGTTTTGAGTTGAACATGTTTTATACTCTGTTATTATATAACTTATATATTAATTATTAAACTTACATTGCTCTATTGTATGCATTGTTTTTACCCAAGCATGGATTGCTCCTGATCCACCCCAGCCCCCTAACATTGTTCCTCATGTTCTTTAAACAATAATTACAGCTAATCACATCTAACAATTGTATCATGATCATCTACTGATTACACAGGTGCAGTTTTGACCTGATTTTTAGCAAGTACAAGGCCTAACATTTCCCAGGGCCAACTTTTCCCAGGCTTGGCAAACCTAACTTTCTAAGTCCCTGGATTTTCTAAGATTTTGAGACCTTTTACTATCATTACATATTTGTATTATATATTTGATATTACATATCTAAATGAAAGCATTTTCACTTCACTATAAGTGCAAATGTTTTCACTTGATACAGTTCTTTGTTTCTGAGTTTATACTTGATGTTCTTTGAATCCTTGATTGATGTAAACCTCATCCAGGTGAGCTGTCCTGGATACTGTCAGGAACTGGAGAACCAGAAGATGGTGGATCTCACATCAGTGCCTTTATTATTTTCTGGTTCCAGGACATTTTCTTCTGTATTTCTACCTTGAAGATGCTGCAAACTAACCAAATTGCTAAGAATACAATTAGTAAGATTATGGCACTCTCAATGATAGATTTACTCCACGACCTCACATTCCACCCTAACCCTTTGAAGATTCTCCCTAACCAATTGTAGTCAAATCCTTTTGCTCTTCCTGTGCTCCATGCTCTATTTGTTGCAACTGATTGATGTCATATTCTACATCTGCAGTTACATTTGGGATGTGGATGCAGCAATGATCAATCCATCCCTTTAAAAAACCCACACACTCCATGCTCTTTCAGGAGTAGTAAATTGTAATTGTATGTTTAGTTCTTTAAATCTTTCTCAGGTCACTCTTGCTAATTTATCTACCTGACCTGTAAGTTTGTACAACATTTCTTTATTCTGATAGTTTGCTATAGGACCAAGCAAAGACTCTAGGGCCCACCCAAATTTCGCTCTACTAAAGGGTTCTTACCAAGTGTCATCTTGATTCTATTCCTATCTTAATCCTTCCTAGCTCTGCCTGTGTCTAGCCACTGAGTTGATTTTGCCATTGTTAGCATCCATACCAAGATTAATTTTTGTTTTAGCAATTTTACCAATGTTTCTGCACCCCAATGGCATTTGTTATATTTAATTTGTAGAACTTCTCTCATTATCAAGGGGGTTAACACTATTTGTCTTTGTGCAGTTACATACCACTCTTCTGAATTATTTTGTGCATTTAGCAAATGTCCCAATTTCTCATCTTTTACTGAATATTTTGGTTTTGGAGGCAAATTACATTGAGATACATTAACTTTTAAAGGTATCCATGCCATTGTTGTTTGCACTTCTCAAGCAATCTGTCGAGCTGTCCAGGCTGCTTTTCAATTTTCCTCACAAATTTTGGAGTTTCTTGATTGGTGTGCTTTACACTGTATAATTGATACTTTTTCAGGTTTTTGTATTGCTTTTATCAATTGCAGGACTGCATCTTGATGTTTAATGTGTGTACCTTGAGAAGCCAGTAGTCTTCTTTCTTTCTACAGTGCTCCATGTACATGTACTACTCCAAAAGCATACTTTGAGTCAGTCCATATGTTTACCCTTTTCCCTTTACTCAATTCTAGTGCTCTGCTTAAGGCAACCAGTTCTGCCCTCTGGGCAGATGAATTTGGTGATTTGTATTTGGTATTTGCTTTTGCCTCCACTATTGTACTGACTGTTGTTACCGCATATCCAGCGTATCTGGTCCCGTTCTCCACCAAGCTGCTTCCATCTGTGAATAGCTCTCACTCTGCTTGCTCTAGTGGGATGTCTTTCAGGTCTTCTCTTGCCAAATAGGTGTACTCTATTACTTCTACATAGTCGTGCTCTAATGGGCCTTCTTCAGTTGTGGTACGTGGGAACAAAGCTGGATTCAAGAGGTTAGTTGTCTTTAGTGTGACATCATCCTGCTCAGTCAGGATTACCTGGAATTTCATCATCCTGCTTGGAGATAGCCAATGGCCCCCCTTTTGTTCTACAACAGTGGTCACCATGTGTGGCACATAGACATCTATGTCTCTACCCATTGTGAGTTTCCTGGCTTCTTGTATCAGCATCACAGTGGCTGCAACTGCCCACAGGCACAAAGGCCATCAGGCACTCTCATTGTCAAGTTGTTTGGAGAAGTAGCCTACCGGCCTTTTCCAGCCTCCCAAAGGTTGGGTCAGCACTCCCAGTGCTAGGTGTAGTCTTTCATGCACAAACAGGTGAAAATCTTTGGACAAATCAGGCAATCCTAATGCCAGAGCTGTTGTCAATGCCTCCTTCAGTTTGAGGAAGGTCTCCTTCTGTGGTTTGCCCCAGGTAAACGGCTGCGTCTTCTGGGCTTCATACAGGGGTTTTCAATTAGTCCATAGTCCATGATCCACAGGTGGCACCACCCTGTCATCCCAAGGAAAACTCGCAGCTCATGCAGCTTCTGGGGTTCTGGAATAGCACAAATAGCTTGAATATGATCAGTACCCAGCTTACGTTGCCCTTGTGAGATTACACATCTCAGGTAAATCACAGTTTGCCGGGCAATTTGTGCCTTCTCTTTAGACACCTTATATCCTCCCATTCCCAGCTGATTTAAAATTTCAATTGTTACCTTTATGCAGGTTGTTTTCTCTTCTGTAATTGTCAGTGTATCATCAACATATTGGAACAGCAGGTATTGTTCTCTCAGTACTTGCTCATTCTCAGTCCAAATCTCCAGCTCCTTAAATAGCTGGCTTCCAAATAGGGTTGGACTGTTCTTGTATCCTTGTGGGAGGTGTGTCCAGGTGAGCTGAGTTTTCCTTCCATTTTCTGGATTTTCCCACTCAAAGGCAAACAGTTTCCTACTTTCTTTGTCAAGGGTATGCAGAAAAATTGAGATACATTAAGTGTGTTATCTCATATATTTGTCTCATATATTTATCTCATATATTTTTATCATATATATTTATCAAGGGGTATGCAGAAAAAGGCATCTTTTAAATCAATTACAGTAAACCATTTATATTTCTCTTTTATGGATGTTAACAATGTGCAAGGATTAGCTACCACTGGGTAAATATCTTTAGTTATTGCATTTATTGCTCTCAAATCCTGTACTAGTCTGTATTGGTTAACACAGAAATTTGGGCTCTAGCGTTAACTGGAAGTAATAGGCGCACGTTTGGGACCCACCATTGCTAAAATCAGTATGTCTCCAGTTTTGTTATTTCTAGTGAGCATTTTAAATACAACCAACCTCCACCTCTCTGCTCACCCATAAGAGGCAGAGTTCCCAGTTTCCCTGATTTGGGGTTTGAGGCTGTTTGGGATCCACTCCCAGAAGCTGAGAAGGAGACTGCTTTGGCTGGCAGCCCAGAGCCTGTGGAGGTGTGCTGGGTTATACAGTGGGGCATTCGATACAATGAACTTGGGACAGTGTTAATTAGAAACTACTTTACTCAACTTTTAAGTGATAAGTCATCCATTATGTTTCTGGGGACCCTCTTCTTTATCCTTAGTGACCACCAGTACTGGTGGTTAGAGATTTGTTTTCTCTTTTCTGGGTTTTCATTAAGAGAACCAATGTATCTAACACCCTTTGCTTTCTCTGATTTTTCTTCTGGGATTTTTACAGGTCCATAATTTCTACTGTAATTAGTTAACTCTTTTGCAACTTTGCTCCATGTCCAAATTTTATGGTTCCTAGCAGGAGAACGCAGTTGTGAACCTGTTGGCTGAGAGGGGGTGGTGAAGGGAGTAAACCCAGGATCAGTGGAACCAGGTCAATCAGTCGGGTTCCCAAGAAATCTATCTAGTCTCTCCACAGGGGTTATAGCTGCTATGGTTTTGGGGGTTTTTTATGAGAAAAATTGCTGTAGGTTTAAGTGATTCTGGAAGGCCTTGAATTAAAGAGGTCATAATTTCAGTTTTCACAGGTAACAACACTGGTGATTTAGAACCAGCAATTAATTTTCTTTTGTGTATCATTTGCAAGCAGGCAGCTTTGTGAATGTTTTCCAGTAGTTGGTTGGGGGTACCAACTATAGCTATAGGGTCCCCCCTTTCCAAGGGGTTTAGCCCCTCTGCCTGATAAGCTGCATGCTGATTTAGAGCCCATGGGTTATGTCTGTCTCCTGTTGTTACGAAGACTCCATGTCCCCAGTACCCACTGGCTTCCTGTTCTCTCAATCGAATTTAATCACCTCCAGTAAGAGACACTCAGAATACATATTCTGTCTCTGACTCGTGAGGCAGACTCCCGTACTCCCTTTTTTTTTTTTTTTTTTTCTTTTTCTTTATTTTCAGTCGTTATATGCGGATCCTTTTCATTATTGATATAATTATATTATATTGTCTTTTAATTAGAGGTTTCAAACTAAGACACCAGTGTTCCCCACAATTTTATCCAAGTTAGCTCCTTTTGAGGGTAAATTTGATTAATGAGAGGGGTTTCCCTCTCTTGTTTCCTTTAGCAAGTCAGCATTTTTTGAATTTTTATCATGGAGGGCTACTCACAACAGATTGATCTTACTCCTTTCTTCATCCAATTGTTTTTGCAAAATTTTAACTAGGTTTTGGAGGGAGTCTATTATAGTTCTTTCCTCACTTCTTCACTTAAAGCAAGTTTCTATAGCTGCTGTAAGACAAGCTCTCAAAACTGAGCAGAGTAGAGTTTTATTTTTGCCCAGTTTAAATTCTGTTTCATGTTGTAAAAAAAACATAGTCTATCAATCACATTTTCCAAATTAAACCAATTATTAAGCACGAACCTTTCCCTCCTGGAGGTTTGGCATTGTGTTTTGCTAACAAAGCATAACATGCATAAAATGCAGCTTTAACTTCTGCAGCCATTTTCGGTCATTTTTACAGAGGGAAAAACCACTACAGGGAGGTATCAACTTAAATTACACACACACACACACACACACACAAATTTTTGCTTCCCTGTATGGGTAAAAAGAACAAATCTGCTTGGGAGGCACTCCTTCAGTTTAAAATTCTGGTTGTCTCTTTGCTACACCAAGCTGTCAAAATTCATACACGCAACAACAAAAACAATCCAGTCCTTTTGCACTAAGAGATCTTTTGCGAAATTCTGCAGACAGAGCCCTCAAGTGAGTGTGGGGTGCTTTTCACCTCGGCGTGTGCAGTTTGCGGGAAATTCAAGTTGCCCCTCTTGCTTTCCAGACACCGCTGACTCTTTGGGAGTGTCAGGCTGGGTGCAACTGGAGCAAAACGTCCTTCCCCTAATACAGACTGCACAACAAAACTGCAGCCCCTTCTGTCTGTCAGAAATCCTGTCTGTGACTCCAGTTTAAATGCCACGATTCGCTAACGCGAGTGGGACTCGTGAGAGGTTCGTTTGATCTCAGAGTGCAAGACGGACACAAGGGATTTCAGTTTAAATCACAACAACAATAATGTACCTTTATTTTAGTGCCAACAACAAGGGTTATGCGAGAGAGGAGAGGAAGAGAGGGTGAGATAAAGAAAACAAAGTAAAGAGAGAGAAGAGGGGGTTATAGCTACCAACAGAAGAGACGGGGTTGCTGGGGTCTTTTTCTGTGGGAAGATTTGGCCAAAATTATCTTAGTCTTATGTAATTCTTCCCCAATGTTACCTTGTTTCCAATGTGCTAATAAGCACCCAAAGGAGAAGTATCTGGTATGGGAGCATTGCTGCCCAAAATCCCTTTAAGTTTCTCCATATTATAACTACAATATACCACAAATGCTGGATCTGCAACGCTATTGCAGTCGTCTGACAGACGGCGCCTAGGCAACTAACTCAAAGATTTCTGGGAGTAATACTTTTCTATCTCTGAGAGAAAGTGCCTTGCCTCCAAGGGAGAGCCAGGATCTCTGAATCAGCTGGTTTTCTGACCCCCACAGTAAAGCACCTTACCTTTCTCTCCTGGGGAAATTGTGAGCAGCAGAGATGGTCGCAGCTGATGGGGTCCCCAAGAATTCCTTGGTGTCAGCTGGAGCGTGATCGGGTCGTGAGTTTGCTCAGCAGCACTCACAAGGTCCCATCTGGGGTCGCCAAAATGTTAGTGTTCAGGAACACACATAATCACAGAATGATTAAATGAAGGTGCTTTATTAAGAGCTCTGGGTGTCAGGGGTACACATACCCAAATCTGACCTGACTTGGTTTTGAGTTGAACATACTTTTATACTCTATCATTATATAACTTTCATATTAATTATTAAACTTACATTGTTCTATTGTATGCATTGTTTTTACCCAAGCATGGATTTCTTGTGATCCCCCTCAACCCCCTAACATTGTTCCTCATGTTCTTTAAACAATAATTATATCTAATCACATCTAACAATTGTATCATTCATCATATACCAATTACACAGGTGCAGTTTGACATGATCTTTAGCAAGTACAAGGCCTAACACTTCCCAGGACCTACTCTTCCCGGGCTCACCAAACCTAACTTTCTTTCTAAGTCCCCAAATTTTCTAAGATTTTAAAACCTTATACTATCAGAGTGACACTTGTCTTTACAAACAAGCTGTGAGTCTGCTGATAAAATGAAACTATCACTGAGAGATAACAGAAACAATGGGATGGATTCAACTGAAAGATGAAACAGACACTGGGGAAACACCATAAAATTCAAACAGGGCTGAGAACTAAGAAGGAGATTATGCACTGGGGGGAGGGGGGATGGTATCTCAGGTATCATGTGTACCAGGAAGTCTGTACCTCTCAAATCCCTCAGCCTATGGGGAAAGGGAGAAGGGACGTACGGCCTGGAATTGGGATAAAAGGGAGGCTGCGCCCTCCAAAAATTAGAGAGATCCCAGGGGAATGCCCCATGGCCTCTCCCTTTATTTGAAAAAATTGAAAGCACTCCTCTATCTTCTTTTTGCATATAAACCTCTGGTGTTTGTGGATTAATTTTTTCTGACACTAACAATTAATATGAAGTTCAAAACTACAAACCTAGGCAGTGCAGAATATGAAAAAAATGAAAGCTAAAACTAAGGGCATCATAGCTGGAGGGGGGGTGGAATTGAATAATTTTGGGGTGGGACTGAGTAGCATTCAGAGGCACTGAGAGGTCTTGAGGTGACAGATTGAAGCCCCTCATCTCTTTGAGTGCCAAGAAATGGAGACAACTCCAAATACCCCACAACCCCTAAATACTCTCAAGTAGCTCCCTGATTCCCAGTTGCTCTTGAAGCACTAGTAAAATGTGAGGTTTTAGGTGCCATTGATTAATTAGATGCCATTAATTTGTTGATTTTTACCCCAATTTAGTCTGTTCCAAAGGGATAAAGATGAATCTAAAGATAATTAGAACGAAACCAAAACGACCACCAGCCCAGTGTCTTCCCAACACAGATCACAGGGAACATGGGCCATCAGGGCTCTGCCCAACGTGGGCCCACTGATGGGGGATGGAGTTGGAGCAGCGCACGAAGCTCTTCCTGCACTTGGAGCACTCACAGGGCTTCCCTTAGTGGTGCCTCCGTTTATGTCTGGTCAGTTGAGAGCTGTCTGAGAAGTTCTTCCCACACTGGGGACACTCATAGGGCCTCTCCCCGGTGTGGATGCGTTTGTGGGTACTGAGGCTGGAGCTCTGGCTGAACCCCTTCCCACATTCTCCACACTTATAAGGCCTCTCCCCAGTGTGGATGCGCCGGTGGGTGATGAGGTGGGAGTTTTGCTTGAAGCGCTCCCCACAGTCACGGCAGCGGAAGGGCCTCTCATCCGTGTGAATCTGCTGGTGCCTGAGGAACTGGAAGCTGGTCTGAAACCTCTTCCCACATTCTGGACACTCATAGGGCCTCTCCCCAGTGTGGATCATCTGATGGATGGTCAGTTGGGACCTCCGGCTGAAGCTCTTCCCACATTCCCCACACTTGAAGGGCCTCTCCCCAGTGTGGATGCGCCGGTGAATGGTGAGGGTGGAGTTGTGCTTGAAGCCCTCCCCACAGTCAGGGCAGCGGAAGGGCCTCTCCTCTGTGTGAATCCTCTGGTGCACGAGGAGACTGGAGCTGATCCGAAAACTCTTCCCACACTCGGGACACTCGTAGGGCCTCTCCCCAGTGTGGCTGCGCTGGTGGATGATGAGTTTGGAGTTAAAGCTGAAACCCTTCCCACATTTCCCACACTTGTAGGGCCATTCCCCAGTGTGGATCATCTGGTGGCAGATCAGGCTGCTGCTCTGGCTGAAGCTCTTCCCACATTCCAAGCACTTGAAGCACTTCTCCCCATCCTGAAGCTGCTCATGGACCACCAGCTCAGAGCCCCAGCTGGATCTCTGGTCACCTTCCTGGCACAGGGTGGGTCTTTCCTCCTCAGAGCACCCTGGGATGGGTTTGGAGCCCCTCCTCCTGCGGGATCTCCGGGGCTTTTCCTCCCCGTTGGATTCCTGCACTGTGGAACTGCTCAAATCAGCCTCTTCCACAAGGTTCTGCTGCAGGGATTTGTCCTCCCTGGTCTCCATCCTCAGCTCCTTGTCTGAGGGAGGAAGGACAAGGAGAGGATGGGATTTACCTTGGTGCCAGAGGGAAGGGGAAGGAGATCCCCCCAGTGCGTCCCCGGCAGGACGGCCTCGGCAACAGGGTTGTCCTGCAGCTGGGGGCCATGCTGGGCTGGGAGATGGAGCAGGAGAGAGAGGGAAAGGGGCACTGACTTCCTCCTCACCTGCCTGGGTGTCCCGAGGCATCTTCCTCTTCCTTGCAGCCTTCCTCTCCATCCAGCCAAGGTTTGGCAATGGGAAATCCTGGTTTGGGGAAATACAAGGGATGAGGACATTGAGTTTGCAGGTCCCTCTGTCCAAGCTCATCTCTAGAAGTCATCGGACATCTGGGGTCCATAAAACCTTCAGAAAACACCAAAATTCAGCCTGAAAATGCCTCCCAGGAGTTCCCCATCTCTGGTCTCTCCTGTTTGGGGTTCAAGGGTTCCCCCCGTCCCAGCTGCTGGGAGTCACGCTTGTACTGGGGATCACCTGTCGGCTTGGTCCCTGCCCTCCCCGGGCTGCTGAGAGTGCCAGGAATCCGAAAAGTTCCCCCTGTTTCCATCTCCCCACTTAAGGATGGTGGGACCCCCCAATATTCCCCAAGTAGGATTTTCCACTCAGCTTTGGAGTTCCACATTCTCCAAACATCCCCCCCCCAAATAAACCCAACCCAGGGACCCCCCCAGGATATCTGGGCAAAGCTCCCGCTCCCCAGTCACCTGTGGGATGGTGGGTGATGATCGCACAGGTGGGGGACTATAAATTCAGGGAGTGCTCGACCTTGTAGTTCCTTCTCCTTTCCCTGATCCTCATTTGTCCCTCCTCCTCCTCCTGCTCCTCTTTCATCCCTCCCCCTCCTCCCCCAGGAGCAGTGACACCCTCGGTGCCCCGTTCCCGAACCCCTCACAGCCCACAGCAGGAGCGGGGATGGAGCCGGGACAGGTCGGGATGGGCAGTGCGGGGCTCTCCGCTGCTCCCACACACTGGGGACGGGGGGAACACGGCCTGAGGAAAAGGAGAGGGAAACTGGGAAAATTGGGGGCAGCAGATCCAACCTGGGGCTGGCTGGGGACCCTGGCTGGGGACTGCCAGCCCTTGGGGCTCCTCTGGGGAGATGTGGGAGGGGGGAACACAGAGAGGGCTGGGGGATTCCAGGAGTGGCAGCACTGGCAGGGACTGGTTTGTACTGGGATCGTCCTGGCACTGGCTGAGATTGCACTGGCTGTGTACTGACATCATACTGGGATATCATACTGGGATCGTCCTGGCAGTGAGTAGGAGACTGCAGGGGGCAAATGAGATCAGGTTGTGAGGAACTGGGAATATGCCCTGCACTCCCTAGAACCCCGGCATCGCCCCCCATATGTCTCGTAAGTCTCCCCCAAACCCTTCAGGATCCCCGAGTGCCCCCTCAGCGCTCGTTCAGGACCCCCCAAAGCATCTCTGGATCCCTGAATGCTCCCGACACCACAGATGCCCCTTCCAGACACAGCTGGGAATTCATCTCCCATCATCCCAGAACACAGTTCCGCGCCCAAACCTCCTGCCGTGCCCCACGCCCCAAAGAGCCCAGTTACAGCTCCCCAGGTTCCCCCCAAGTGCTCACGAGCTGTATACATTCACCCCGAGGACCTGCAACCACAGCTCGAACGGAAAAGTTCTCTCTGAGTGCTTCCCTGCAACACCAAACGCGCCTTCCGAGCCACTTACGGAACTACATCTCCCATCATGCTCCGCGGCGCCCATAGAGTGCTATTCCAGCCATGACTCCATCTCCCGTCATGCCCCACGCCTCACCGGAATCCACTGGAGCTGCGCCTTTAACTCCCGTGATGCTCCGCGGCCCCATTAAACTGTATTATATCGGCGCCTACAACTCCCATCATCCCCTGCGACCCATAGATTCCCTGTTACAGCCCCCCAAGTGCCCGCCCGGACCCCGAAGTGTCCCCAGATTCCCCTCCCTGACTTCCAAGCGCCCCCCTGGACGCCCAAGTGCTTCCCCAGACCACGAATTGTCCCACAGAATCCCTAAGTGCCCACCTGGCTCCCCCAGGTGTCCTCCAGACCACCAAGTTCTCTCTAAATTCCCTCCCCAGACACAAAACTGCCCCAAATGTTCCCCAGAAAAGTTTCCATGGACCCCAAAGTGGTCCCTTTTACCCTGTCTGAGAAAATTATTAAAAAATATTACCAAAGGACTAAAAGTAGGACAAATTAGCATAAAGAGGGAGAAATAGTGATCAATTAATTAATGAAGGGAATGGTGGTACTTTGAACCAAGGACCGATAATGTTTTTTGTTCCTAAAATTGTATAAATTCTTTTATATAAATATAAAAATTAGGTTCTATAAGTACAGAACAATATTATTATAAAAAATAACATTTTATTTTTTTAATTAATTAGATTTTAATTATAAAGAAAAATTCTAAAGAGAAATGTTATCAATGTTTTGGGATGTCAGTCCCAGGTGGGCCATGTCAGACATGCTGAGGCTCGGGGTGAGGAGCAGGTTGTCCAAACAGGGGCAGCCTGCAAGGGATTCATTCTTCTCTGTGACCAGACAGCCTAAGGAGACATTCAGCATCAGGATTGTAAAGAGTAAATCATGACCTCCTGATCAGTACAGAAAGATATTTTACAGTTTGAACAGTAGAATGTTGTCACCGTAAGGTGCCTTCTTTGTTAATATAGCTCATATTGTGTCATGTTTGTTAAATACCAATGTTGTTGTACCAGCTTTCTTTGCTAAAATATTGTTATAAATGAAATTAGAATTTTGACAACTAGGTCCCTTGGCTTAATGGCAGTTTAATTAAAAATGAATACCATTTACTAAAGTGAATAGTAATGTGGTATAAAAGAATACAGTTTAGTAAAATAATACAGTTTAATAAAAAATTAAAATTTATATATATAATCTACTAGCAATTAAGTATGATTAAAGCATAAGCAAAACCGTCCAGGGTACGGAGGCTTCCCACCCTGCTTCACGTTCAAAACAAAGCACTTCAAGCTAAACTCATATACTGTATGCTTATACATATTCATTAATGTTTCCTGTAAGTTTCCTCCTATTTCTGATTTTTCTGACTTTACATCATTTTCCTTCACGGCACATGCCTCACTTGTTGTTAGGAGGTCTTCAGTCTTCTTTTGGTGGTCTTTTGGCAAAGGCTTCTCCTCTTCCTCATGGTCCTTTGGATAACCTTACAGGTTTGTATGTGCGTACTAAGCCTTGTGTTATATTAATCTACTAATTAGCCTTATATTTACTAGTCCTTACGTCCAATGCTTAAATTTCTTCTAATTTTGGTCCATCTCAAGGCCATTTTGGTCTTGAGACACCATTTATCTTCTAAACTACATCCTGTACCTTAATTTTGACATGTAACATCTGCAAAGGGGCACATCTGCTTTGTAACACTGATTCTTGATTGTTTCTAATAATAACTTTAAGAACAGCTACAATTTAGTTAGCACAAACCAATTCCATTTATTACCACTGCAAATACGCCTTATGCACCTTTTTATTGGTTTCCATGCTAACGGCCTTGCTTTCTTCCTTGCTATGGATAAACCTGTATTTTCTCAATTTCTTCTTTTGCTACCTCAATTGTTTGGCCTGCAGACCAGTTGCTAAGCCCGTCCACATTCACCTCTTAGTCTTCAGAGGGAAACTTTGAGCACAGTGAGAATCTCCCAGTGTGCAAGAGGGTCCCTGTGTGCCAGCTGCAGCTGGGGCCTCAGCCATCTCCTCTCTCAACAGGTTCCCCTCTGCAGCTTCACAGGAAAAGCCAAACACCTCCCTCAGGGACACCTGCACCACACATTTCACATCTCCATGCCCATACGTGATGTCCCTGTCACAGCTGCATTACCAGCTTGCTGCTGTGCAGATGCTGCCACCACCCAAAGCAAGGCCCTGTGTCCCTGAAGGGACCTGCCCTGCTCTGTGGCCTGGACTGAAGGTGGGTCCCTCCTGCCAGGGCAGGGCCTGACACAGCTCTTCTGTTCCAATAAAGAGATGGAGCTGTCACCCCAGTGTCTGGCTGGTACCACCAGCAAAGCCCACACAGCACCAGCCCTGGCTGAGCTCCATGTCCAGGAGCAGGCAGGGCTGACCACGGTGTGGGCAGGCAGGAGCCAGGCAGGGGCTGCTGTGACCAGCAGCGGGGCCCCGAGGGGCTGGGGGAGTCTGTGTTGAGTGTCCCTGGGCTGAGGGCACATTTCCTTCAGTGGCATCACCTGGGCCTGGACCTCCTCCAGTGCCATGCCCAGGAAAAGAGGCAACGATCAAGAGCATCTCCTGGGACAGAACATGACCAGCAATGTCAGCAGGCAAAACCAAGGTTTTGTTTAGCAGTGACCCTTTGATGAAGTCAAATATTTACAATCAGTCCCGTACAGTTTGGAGTACAGATGGGAGTACACTCGGGGGGTACAGCCAAGGCCATGAGGTCACAGCAGTCTCTGGGGTGACAGCAGGCTGAGGTGACAGCAGGCTCTGAGGTCACAGAGGTCCCAGAGCCCCGTGGTTGCACAGCACCACAAGGACCGAGCAGTCAGTCCTTGACCACGACTGTTGTGGCAGCAGCGGCGGCGGCAGCAGCGGTACTGACATTGGGACAGCAGTGTCAGGACAGTGGTGGCAGCAAGAGCTGCAGGACTGGCAGTGGACAAGGCACCATGGCCTTTGCTCTGCGCCTCTTCCTCCTGCTCCTCCTGGCAGTGGCCCTGCCTGACAGGGCTGCCCAGGCTGCTCCGTGGCGAGCAAGGCGAGCAGGTGAGCCCAGGGCCTGGCTTCCCTTTCCTGAGACAGCACTTCCTTCTCCCTGGGAAGCGTTGGGGATGGTTTTCCCCAGGGCTTCAGGGAGGGTTTCCTCTATGGATGGGAGAGAGTCCCCAGGGGCCCTGGGCTGGTCCCGCTGCCCCACCAGGGATGTTGCATGGGGCCTGCAAAGAGGGTGGAGAGTGTTCAGAGCCAGCCCAGAGCTCTCCAGGCCCCTCTGCAACTTTGGCCATGTCCATTGACATCTGGCTCCCTTGGCCATCTCCCGACCCCCTTGCAGTGCCCAGTTTCCTAATGCAGAAGGGGGTCCCAGCACACCATGGAATGGTTCTGATCTGTGCTCCCTTCCAGATGAGGGTGGTAGGAAGGCTTCTCCAGCAGCTTGGCTTCATGAAGATTTTCTGCCTCTGGAGCCCCATGCAGGTATGTTCTCACTGTCCCAACAAGAAATAATCATTGACAACCTGTCACGAACCAGGTGACAGAAGCTTCTGTGGCTGTTGAGTTACAGGTGTGTCTGCATCAAGGACATTTCAAGCTCCTTTTCTGGTTGCTGCACGCAAGCCCAGCTCCCATCACAGGGGTGAGTGGTGTGTCCTTGCTGATCCCACAGGCTTGAGCCCTGGTTCTGTGGGATCCATTCATCTGAAATGGAAATACTTTCTGTTAAGGTTCTCTGAGAGGGAGGAATAAACCCACAGAAGACAAGATGCTGAGTGAACTGGATAGACGCTATGGTGGGTCCATGTCCTTCAGCCTTCTCCTGAGACTCAGCAGCCGGGGGCTTTCTCTGCACATCTGGACATGCCGTGCCTGGCACAGTGGGAAGGGATCCATGGCAGCCTTGCTGCCCCACTGCTGCTTTCTTGGCCTGCAGGGCTGTTTCCCAGCCTGGCCTGGCTACAGCTTCTCCCCAGCCTCTGCAGGAAGGCATTTGGCATCAGCTGACAGGGAGCCCAAACTGCAGCACAGGCCATGCACAGCCAGAGATCCCTTGCAATTTCCCAGTCTTGGGGTAGATGTGGAATGGCAGCTCTTTGGAGGAGGGAAGGCCCTGGCCTGGCTCCGAAGTTTTGATGGCTTCCTGAACCTTATTCATGACTTGGACAAGTATTGCCTTTTGAAGATGCCACCTTCCTGTTGGGGAACAGCCCCACCTGATCCAGCTGTGGCTCTTCTTTTCTCCAGAGATGAACCCAAAGGCTGTGCTGAAGGCAGCGTTTCCCGGAGGAAGCAGTGGCTCATGGGCAGCCTCTGCTGCAGGAAGGGAGGCCATGCCAGGCACAGTCCCAGGAGGTAATTGCTGTGCCTCTGGGCCTGAGCCCTGCTGAGGCTTGAGCTGCCATCTCTGTTGCTTGGCTTTGTGAGCACAGTGCAGAGGAATTATCCTGAGCAGGCTCAGGGCACTCGGCTACTGAGCAGTTCTGCTGAAGTCCCTCCATGGGAGACACATCCCAACACCTGGCAGCGGCTGCAAGGAATGCCCATGGTGGGGAAAGGGCTGAGGGGAGGGTAAAGCTCCAGTGTGCCCTGAGAGGGCCTGGCTCTGTCCCCTTGGGCTGGGGGAGCTGTCCCAGCTGAAGGACGGAGGGCAGGAGAGAGGGCAGGACGGAGGTAGGGATGTCTGTGGCACTGAATGCTGCAGTTTGGCCCAGGGCTTAATGGTTTCCTCTGTGGCAGGGAGAGCCCCTGGGCCCTGGGCTGGTGCCACTGCCCCACCAGGGATATTGCACAGGGCCTGCAAAGAAGGTGGAGAGTGTCCAGAGCCAGCCCAGAGCTCCCCAGGCCCCTCTGCAGCTTTGGCCATGTCCACTGACATCTGGCTCCCTTGGCCATCTCCCGACCCCCTTGCAGTGCCCAGTTTCCTAATGCAGAAGGGGGTCCCAGCACACCATGGAATGGTTCTGATCTGTGCTCCCTTCCAGATGAGGGTGGTAGGAAGGCTCCTCCAGCAGCTTGGCTGCATGAAGATTTTAAGCCTCTGGAGCCCCATGCAGGTATGTTCTCACTGTCCCAACAAGAAATAATCATTGACAACCTGTCACAAACCAGGTGACAGAAGCTTCTGTGGCTGTTGAGTTACAGGCGTGTCTGCATCAAGGACATTTCAAGCTCCTTTTCTGGTTGCTGCACGCAAGCCCAGCTCCCATCACAGGGGTGAGTGGTGTGTCCCTGCTGATCCCACAGGCTGAGCCCTGGTTCTATGGGATCCATACATCTGAAATGGAAATACTTTCTGTTAAGGTTCTCCGAGAGGGAGGAACAAACCTACAGAGGATAGTAAGTCGCTGGAGACATCCAAACACATGGATAAGATGTTGAGTGAACTGGAGAGACGCCATAGTGAGTCCATGTCCCTCAGCCTTCTCCTGTGTCTCAGCAGCCGGGGGCTTTCTCTGCACATCTGGACATGCTATGGCTGGCACAGCAGGAAGGCATCCATGTCAGCCTCGCTGTCCCACTGCTGCTTTCACGGCCTACAGGGCTGTTTCCCAGCCTGGCCTGGCTGCAGCTTCTCCCCAGTCCCTGCAGGAAGGCATTTGGCATCAGCTGACAGGGAGCCCAAACTGCAGCATGGGCCATGCACACCCTGAGATCCCTTGCAATTTCCTGGTCTTGGGCTAGATCAGGTGTAGGGGCTGTTTGGAGGAGGGAGGGCCCTGGCCAGCCCAAATAACCTGGCCTTTCTCCTGATCCTTAACCATGACTTTAACAAATATTGCCACTTGAACATGCCACCTCCTCAATGGGGAATGGTTCTATCTGATCCAGCTGTGGCTCTTCCTTCCTCCAGAGATGAACCCAAAGGCTGTGCTGAAGGTGCCATTTCCCGGAGGAAGCAGTGGCTCATGGGCAGCCTCTGCTGCAGGAAGGGAGGCCATGCCAGGCACAGTCCCAGGAGGTAATTGCTGTGCCTCTGGGCCTGAGCCCTGCTGAGGCTTGAGATGTAAATCTCTGCTCCTTGGCAGTGCCTGCCTTTCAGGGATTTTGCACAGAGCATGGAAAAGGTGTTGAGAATGTCCAGAGCCAGTCCAGAGCTTTCCTCAGGCCTCTCTGCAGCTTTGGCCATGTCCATTGACATCTGGCTCCCACGGCCTTACGTGACCTCCTTGCAGTGCCCAGTTCCCTAAGGCAGAAAGGGATCCCAGCACACCATGGAATGGTTCTGATCTGTGCTCCCTTCTAGATTGGGATGGTGACATGGAGCATCTGGAAGTGCTGGTAAATGGCGGTTTGAAGACCTTGCCAGATGCTGGAGGCAAGTTCTCAATGTCCCTTTCCGCACAGAACAATCCGTGTCAAGGTGGCAAGAGCTCACTCATGTGCCATTTCCCTCAAGAGTCTGAAGGTTGACGGATTCTGGAAACCTTGCCCTGCTCCCTTCTGGAGCCCTGAGTGATCCCACAGCATTGCTGTCAGTGGGAGGAAGGAGCATTTAGCTGTCAATCTTCTTCCTGTGTGTAATGCCAGTGTCTCCTTCCGTGTGCTCTGTACAGCCACGGAGAAGAGCAGAGAGGGAAGGGCTGGGCTCAGGGCTGTGCCCTGGGGCTCTGCCTTGTGTGGCTCCTTTCTGGCCCCAGGGAACCTGAGATGCTCCTGCTCCAGCTGCCAAGCCCTGGCCCTGCTTGAGGCTCAGTTCAGAGCTGCTGGCAGCTCCAGGGAGTCCTTTCTCCCCTGACTGCCATGCAAGGGGCTCCTTCCATCCCACTGTGGGCCCACTGCAGGCACGTGGTCCCCCTGCCCTTGCTACTGAGTTGAAAGCAGAGATGAGGAAGTGCCTTGGAGGGCAGCAGTCACCTGGGTGTACTCACTGCCACTCCAGCCTGAAGAAGAATCTTCAGCAGTGTCACGGGAGTTGTTCTGTCCTGACTTTCTTTGCAGATGAACCTGATGATGAAGATGATCCGGATTCCCAATCCATATCAGTTACTGAGCCTGATGATGAGGAAGATTATGAGGGTAGGTCAAGGCCTTTCCCCCTGGGAGAGCCGCCAGCTCAGAGCCCAAGGGTCGGCCACGGTGGCATCTCTGCAGGTGCCAGGACAGAGCCGTGCATGGTTGTGCCCTCACCCTGCGTGATCCTCTCACTGCTCCTGTGGCTCAGTGCTGCCTGTGCAGATCAGCAGACATGACTGAAGCTTCTGTGGCTGTTGAGTTATAGGTGTGTCTGCAGGGAGGACTTTCCCAGCTCCTGAGCTAAATTCTGCCAGCAAGCCCAGCTCCCATCGCTGGGGTGTGTGGTGCCTCCCTGCTGATCCCACAGGCTGACCACTGGTTCTGTGGGATCCATTCCTGAGAAATGCAAATACTTTATATAATGGTCCCCTGAGAAAGAAGGACAAACCTATAGGAGATAGTAATGTAGCAATGGGGGAACTCAAATACCTGGACATAATCCTGAATGATCTGGAGGGACGCCATGGTGGGTCCATGTCCCTCAGCCTCCTCCTGACACTCAGCAGCCAGGGGCTTTCTCTGCACATCTGGACACGCCGTGCCCGGTACAGCAGGAAGGGATCCATGGCAGCCTTGCTGCCCCACTGCTGCTTTCATGGCCTACAGGGCTGTTTCCCAGCCTGGCCTGGCTGCAGCTTCTCCCCAGCCTCTGCAGGAAAGCATTTGGCATCAGGTGACAGGGAACCCAAACTGCACCATGGGGCACGCACACCTTGAGATCCCCTGAAAATTTCCAGTCTCAGGCTAGTTCAGGTTTAGGGTCTGTTTGGAAGAGGGGTGGCCCTGGAGCATTTCCAAAACCGTGGGCATTTTCCTGATCCTTACCCATGTCTTTGACAAGTATTGCCTGGAGAAGACCAGCACAGCACAGAGAAATTGTGCCATTCGAGCTCAGGGGGTTGAGCAGTCTTGTGCCAAGGGGTGGCAAGGTGCCTGCAGGCCCCAGCTCTGGGGGAAACAGAGAACGTCCTGGCTGTATCCAGCGTGCTGCCAGCTCAGCAGTGGAGCACAGCAAAGGCTCACGCTGCCCATTGCTCCCACAGATGCAGCTGGCACCACAGCACATGCTCAGAAGATCTGGGAGAGCATGAGAAGAGTTTTCTACCAGGGAACAGATGGTTTGATTAAGTTAATGGCCATTGTGGCTGGTGGAGCAGTTTTCCTGATGATGTGCTGTGCCGGAATCTGGTATTGCTGGAAGGGAAAACGGTGAGTGTTTTGCGATCTCAGCCTCAAACAGCTTCTTGAAAGGCTGCTCATAGTCAGGAAACATTCCCAGTGAGGCTGCTGTGCACTTGTGGGTAGGCCTTGGTTGCCCAAATAACTCTGCTGAGAGTTCTGCTGCTGCCCAGGCCTTTCATTGGCCTCTTAATTGCTGGGCCTTGTCCTGGGGAGCCCGCTGGGGCTGCAGCCAGTGCTGGCTCCCACTGAGGCTCCCAAGAGCAGCCCCAGGAGCAGCGGGCAGAGGCAAAGCAAGGTGGGCAGGAGAAAGAGCGGGGACGAGATTGCCCTTGAAAGGCAGACCTGCTCTGGGGCCCGCTCCCGGCCAGGGACCCTGCCCAGAGCCATCCCCTGCTCGCTGGGGCCTTGAGGGGCAGCTGTCCAGCTGGGCCAGGCTGTGCCAGCAGCTCCAGCGGTGCTGGGGAGCCTTGGCCGCTCTGGGTCCTGCTGTTCAGGAGGGTCCCTGAGTGCCAGCAGTAGCTGGGGGCCTCAGCCACCTCCTCTCTCCACAGGAGCACCTCTGCAGCTTCAGAAGAGCAGCCAAAGATTCCAGTGTCTGAGAAGCTGACCTGTTATCCTCGCTCTCCACATCTCTCCCTATCTGCTGTGCTGCAGCTGCATCCCCGTCTTGAGGGCATCCCAAGACCCACACCTCCCAAGCGAGACCCTCTGCCCCTGAGCCCCCTGGCCCTGTTCCCTGGCCAGGACTGAAATTGGGCAGCCCCTGTCCACCAGAGTGTTGCCGCCTGTTAGTTTGCCTTCATTAAGTATGTTTGTTCACCTTCATTGAGTTTAGAGTTGGTTTGCCCCAGTTACTCCCCACTATCCCGATATAGTTTGTTCCCAGTTGCCTGTCATTGTAAACCTCTCCCCTCTTTCCAGATTGTTCCCCATCCATCACTTTGGTCCTACCCCCAAGCCCTATCAATCTATGTACACCACACCTTTTGTTCTGGTTCCTTCCCTGCTCATCATCCCTTACTCGATGCCCTATTGGTTGTATAGCTATCCTACCTCCCCCAAGTCCCTACCATTGGATTTGTGTATTGTAACCCCTTCCCACAACACCTCCCCTGCTGCAATATTATTGGTTGTTGTATGAGCCGCCCACGGGCTTTAAAACCTGGCGCACAGAGGTGCCCAGGGGCTCGGCTCAGACTTTCTCCTCGAGATCCCAGCCCTGTCCCTCATCGCCTTCTCCCTGCACCTGCTGGAATAAACTTGTTCCTGGGAAATTGGAGGACTCCGAGCACTCTCTCTCCCTTTACTTCACCTCGTGTCGCCCTGCATACTATAGAGCCCAAGCCCAAAGGAGCTCTAGAGGTTCCAGGTCGAGCCACATAGTGCTCACCTGGTTCCCCACTCCTGCCGCCGACGCTTGGCACAAGCTAGCCGGGGCGTGAAGGGCCGAGCAGGCAGCGACACCAGAGCAGGGGTTGGCCCATGTTTTTTGTTCAAATAAAGAGATGGAGCTGTCACCCCAGTGTCTGGCTGGTACCACCAGCAAAGCCCACATGGCACCAGCCTTGGCTGAGCTCCATGTCCAGGAGCAGGCAGGGCTGACCATGGTGTGGGCAGGCAGGAGCCAAGCAGGGGCTGCCGTGACCAGCGGTGGGGCCCCGAGGCGCTGGGGGAACCCGTGCTGAGCATCCCTGGGCTGTGAGGGCACATTTCCTTCAGTGGCATCACCTGGGCCTGCACCTCATGAGGCACACAGGGCAAATTTGGGCTCTCTCCTAAGGTGTGCAGGGATTCCCCATGAGGAGTGCAGTGGGGTTAAACTGAGAGGGTTTTTTACTCTTCTCAGCACAGCAAAGGGGACAGTCTTGGCCAAGGTTTTGCAGAGCTGGGAGGAAGCCTCTTGTGAGCCCTTGGGCCCGGCCTGTGGGCACAGTGGGCAGGTGGAGCCCATCCCTTGAGGCCAGTCTGGGCTGCTCGGGCCAGGCTGGGCCGGGTGAGCCGGGCCATTCTCTGGGGCACAGGAGGCACCCAGGGCTATAACTGGGGCCGTGGCTTTTCAGCTTGAAGGGAGGCTGGCTCTGTTGATTCAGAGGGCACAGCTTAGATCCCAGTTACCTTTGTAAACCTGCTGGGGAAGTGTTGAGGGCAGAGAGTTCCAACCCTTCTCACTGGGAAGCTGGGCTGATGCTGTGGGGTTTTTTAATTTTTTGCCCTCTAAATTTGTGTCCTGGCAGAGGATTAAGTTTGCTTGCTCTCAGTAAGCCCCTTTTCTTCTTGGTACTGTTGTAAATGAAATTAAAATCAGACAACTAGATATATTGAATTAACAGCAATTAAATAACAAGGGAAAAAATTATACAATTTAGTGAATTGAATACAAGGATGCAATATAATAAAATAATACTATTTAGTGGATTGAATAGATATTTGGTATAAAAGGAAAACAATTCAGTAAAAGAGTACAATTTAGTGAATATCTTCATATATATATATATATGCGAATATAATTTGCTAGTAATTGAGTATGATTAAAGCATGAGCAAAACTGACTGGGGTATGGGCAGGGCTTCTCACCCTGCCTCACGTACCAAAACAAAGCAATTCAAACTAAACTTATATACTGTATGCTTATACATATTCATTCATGTTTCCCCTAAGTCTCCTCCTGTTTTTGATTCTTTAATTTTACATCACTATTCTTCATGGCGCAAGCCTCACTTGTTGCTAGGGGGTCTTCAGTCTCCTTTCGATGGTATTTTGGATGAAGGCCTACGCTCATCCTCATTGTCCTCTGGATAACCTTACAGGTTTTGCATGGGTACTAAGTGTTATGTAAATAAGCATTGCGTTCCACTAATTAGTCTTACACTTCATAATCTTCAGGCCTATGCCTAAAGTTGTTCCAACTTTATCCATCTCAAGGTTGATTTCTTCTTGGGACACCACTTACCTCAAAACTACATCCTGTACCTTAATTTCAACACGTAACATCTGCAAAGGGGTACATCTGCCTTGTATCACCAATTCCCTTGATTGCTTCTAATAATAACTTTCCAAATAGTTACAATTTAGTTAGCACAAATCATTTCCATTTATTACGCTCCCCAAATTCCACTCCCAACATCTCCCCCGCTTCCAGCTCAGGATGGTGCCCCAATGAGACCCCTCCCCAAATCCCACCCCCAAGACACCTCCCCATTGCTGGAAAATCCCCCAAATCTCACTCCAAAATCAGAAATCCTCCCTGAGACCCCTCCCCAAATTCAGGCCTCCCCAAAATGCCCCTCCTCACTGGGATTAGGACCTCTCCCCATCAATGGAAATTCCCCCAAAAGACAAAAAATCCTCCCCAAATCCCCTTCCCAAAATCAGAACTCCACCAGGACCCCTGAATTTCCCCCCAAAACCACCAAATTTTCCCCCCCAAATCCCCAATTTTTTTCCCCAAATCCCAAATCCTCTCCCTAAAAACCCCAAAGTTCTCCCCAAAGCCCCAAACTTCCTCCCCAGACACCCAAATGTTAGAAAAAAATCCTTAAATTCTTGCCCTAAAACCCCAAAATTCCCCCCAGGACCTTCAGAGTTTCACCCCAAAACCCCAAATTTCTCCCTGAACCCCCAAATTTCTCCAATTCCACCCCAAATCCTGGGAGAACTCCCCAAAAAACAGGAAGCCTTCCCAAAACCTCCACCAAAACTGCAACTCTCTCCCCAAAAATCACCAAAAATCTGAGAACATAAATTTTTTCATACCTTGGGTGGGGGGAGAAACACCAGAAATTTCAGGATTTTTCCCGTTTTTTTGGGGAGGGGGGTCTCCCTGTTTCCTGTCCCCCCAGGTGACCCCACCCCAAAATTCCTGCCCCTTGGCCCCCCAAATTAAGTGTAAATAAATAAAAAGATGAAAAAAGGAAAAAAAAAGGGGGGGGAAGGTAAAAAAAAAAAAAAAAGCCAGAAAAAATTTAAAAAAAACATTTTCTCACCTCAGTTTGGGGGGAGGGGGATGGAGGAAATATTGGGGGAGGGGGTGAACCTCCAGAAAAAAAAAATTGAGGGACCCCCCGTGTCCTGGGTTGATTATGATGTTAAATTGTATCCCCATTCGTCCACCTAACCCAGACACAGGTATTGTATTCTTAAAATTCCATCTAAGAGTAAAAGTGAGTGGAAAAGAAGCACCGAACCTGTTATCAGACTGTACTTGCTCCCCCCACATCGGGAGTTTTGACTACAGCACAGACAGACAACAAGACACAGATCGCCTTGGCTTTCCAACTAGCCGGAGAAGAGAGGTCTTCCTGGACTGTTTTCTTTCCCTTTTTCTGAAACGAATCGAACCTGCTCTGGACTGGGGACTCGGGGGAGCACCGGGAGCTTGCACCCGTGGACTACCGGGAGCCCAGCCTGGGCAGCGGCATTTTCCAGCTCCAGAGGGACTGATAACAGAGCGAACACCCACAGGAAAGAGACCCTCTGAAGTTTGTCATCTCTTCTGAATGGCGAGAGGTTTTGTAATTTGATATCGTTCATTCTTGTGCTGGGTAGAGCTGTGCCTGTGAAATAAACAGGATTTTCCAACTTCTTTCAGAGAAATCTCTTCCGAACCGGTTGAGGGGTGGGAGAAAAGGGCCACCTGGGTTTGCTTCCCGGGGGGAGCCCCATTGGAGGTTTTCTCCCAAATTTGCCCTAAACCAGGACAGCGGCCCTCGGCAGTTGGCGGCCTTTGGGGTGGAGCCCAGTGGCACGCGAGCGGCCTTTGGTGGCTGCTGTCGGCCGCCCGCTGGGTAGACCTGCTGTCGGCCGGCGGGCCGCCGTGTGACGCGTCGAGCGGCTCTCCCCTATCGGCCTGAGCGCCTCGCCGCCTTCGCGTCTCCCTGAGAGGGAAGGAGGGAGCCCTCAGAAGCCGGCGGCGCTCCCTCCTGCGTCTGGGCCCGAGCAGATGGCGGCCCTGCTCCCGCCTCGGTTTCTGCCCGGCTGGCTCGGTCAGCGGGGCTGCCGTCCGCCTGCAGGTTTCGGTGGGGCCGGCCGGGGGCGAGCGGGAAGGAAGCCGCCGTCGGAGCGAAAGCCTCCGAGAGAGAGCCGGCGAGAAAGCTTCCTCGGAAAGGGAGGAGACCGAGCCTCAAGCCGCCGGCGGCCCGGTCGGCCCGCTCCTCAGCCCCCACAGGCGCTGTCGCGGTGCCGAGCGGCCGGCCGCTTGAGGAGCCGCCTGGGCCGTGGGCGGGGAGGGGCCGACGGCGGCGGCCCGAACCCAAGCCGCAGGGGGGCGGGGAAAGCCCGGAAGGCGGTGCCAAGGCAGGGTGACGTCAGAGGGCGGGGCCGCCCGGCGAGCCCCCGGAGGCGGGCCCGGGGCCAAAGACCTGCGCGGAGCGCCGAAGAGCCGGCCTGTGCAAGCGGCCGCCCGCTCGCCGCCTCTGCCGGGGATTCGAGTCGAGTCACGCCGGGGGCCGGCGGCTTCCAGCCGCGTCCCACCGCCCGCTTCCGCCTGCTTCCTTTTCCCCGCTGTCCGCCCCGAGGTGCCGCTTGCTGGCTGGTGCCGTGTCTGCTCCCCGCGGGGTGGGGACGCCCCGTTGCCGGCCTGTGCAAGCGGCCGCCCGCTCGCCGCCTCTGCCGGCGACTCGAGTCGAGTCACTATGACTCTTAACAGAGGTAAGTTTGCATTCCTAACTGGGCTTAGCCGCTGAAATCAGACCTCCTCGTGGTCCCGCTGGATACCCGCAAGGGTAACTAGCTGATTTCTGCCCCAGTGTGAGTGAGGTTGTGTTTTTCACTGCCTCCCTGCCTTTGGACTCGCCACCCAAAGTGCAGTTTCACGATTTTGCGTCGAAAAGTTATCGGCAGAAGCTCCTTAAAAGCTCCCTGCCTGAAACCGAGCCCGCGGTCAAGTTGGGCAAAGCTGACAGCGCTTGAGGGGGTGCTGTTAGTCAATATTCCCTCAATTGGACTTAGTTTTACTTTGAAACGGCACCACGGTAAAGGCTTTAAAGCTACTCCGTGTGTCCACGGCGACTCAAACTAATTTTAAAGACTGGTATATAAAATCGCCACAAAACCCAAATTTTAAACCCTCAGAATTGGGAAGGGAGGTTTGGAAAAGTTTAAAACTGGAGTTCTACAGCTCGATGCATTGTGCCGAAGAATGTAACGCCCATTGTGTGGGGCGGGAGGGGCTGGAGGAATACCCTGATGTATACTGTGATGATACAATGACTTGCTTATCTCTAGATGATAACGGGATTGATAAGAGCCAGGAAAAGACTGCCACACCCCCACCCACCCAGGAAGAAGCAGCAGTTTTATCAGAGCCAGAGGAAACCACTATTCAACCACCAAACAATGGGGAATCAGAAGACTGCCCTGTCATATCAGTTCCAGATGAGAATCCACCCTGGCCGTGCTGCGGTATTAAAACGAATAAAATGCCTGGATTAATTGAACATTTACTCAGAGCACATGGAATTAGAGAATGCAAATTTAAATGCACCAAATGTGATTTGGAAAATACAAATTTTCACAGCATTGCCTGCCACTATCCAAAATGCAAAGGTAAAATAAAAAAAACATCCCCAGGAAAATGGCCCTGCAATGTATGCCAGATGAGTTTTCAAACTAAAATTGGACTGGGACCACATAAAAGAATTGCACATCCAGCAGTCAGAAACCAGGAGAGGCTAGAAGCCATGAGACCAAAAGAAACATCAGCAAGAGGAGCCCACAAGAAATGCTGGAGTGAAGAGGAGGAAAATCTGCTAATCCAACTAATAAAACAATATGAGGGTAATAAAAACATTAATAAACTGATTGCTGAACACATCCCATCCAAAACTGCAAAACAAATCAGTGACAAGAGATGCTGTCTGATGTTAAAACAACAAGACACAATTGGATTACAAACTAACAGAAAAACAGAAGAGCAGCCACAGGAAAAAATTCAAAAGCCATCAAAGCGTAAAGAAACCACAATAAAGCAGTTGAAAAAACACTAGGAAGATAATATCCCATCAAAGATCAGTGATGGCACCTTCATTTTGTATCAGGAAGCCTTCCAAGAAATTCTCAAAAAGAAAAATAAGAATCCCACCCACACCATTAGTGAAATAACCAAAGACTGCATGAAGGTATTTAAAGAGATGCACAGCTGGGAAAAGAACACGGCCTCGTCCGTGGGGCTGTGCCTGGCTGTGCTGCTGGAGCTCCACTGAGACGTGATCTGGGAGGCTCTTTCTGCTGTGGCCACCTGATCCAGCAGGCATTCTCCATTTATTTCAAGACTGTTCTTTTATCATTTTTCTGTAGTGTATAAATAAAAGATGTGTTCTAATAAACAGACTGCAAGACTGTTCTTTTGCTGCCCAGGGTCTGCAGGGCATAGGGGAAGAGGGGGAAAAGGGTCTTTGTGCTCAGCAAGCTGCCCAGGTGTGCAGTGGTGCAGGGAAAATGGCCAGAAGCCCCTTGGCCTTTGGTGGTTCTGCTGAAGGCACAAGCCCTGTCCCAGCCTGACAGCACCATCTGTGTCCTCCTGCCCATGTGGTGCTGGCTGGATTGCTGAGGGCTCCCAGGTGCGTCTTGATCCAGCTCCATGAGCAGCCCCCCGGCTTGATTTGCCTTGTTCCTGACAGCCGGCTGCTCTGGAGCTTTCCCGGAGCTCCAGATTGGAGCAGGTTTATCTGAGGGGGGTGAGAATGGCAGGATGTGCCAGGACCAGAGCCCTTGGGTTTCCAAGGAAGAAACCATCAATCCCCTTTTCCAGGAGATCCCAACCCTCTGAATCACACCTGGGATAGAGAATAGCAGAATCGCTGGAGTGCTTAAGACCGGAATGCTGGGAAAAAACCTGATCTTTAATGAACCCCATTTCCTGATGGGAAATAATCCAGGATTTCAGTTCCTGGAACTGGAAAAAGAAGGAAACGTTTATTTGGGAGGTGCCATAGGTGCCCCTGGACAGGGGATTTCCCTAATCCATCCTTCCCTGATTGAGGAATGGAAGTTTGTGGGATGAGCCAGGATTAACAGACCCCTCCCTCAGGTGTGTGATCCAGGACTTTTTCTGCTTTTTCCCAGCCCAGGTGAGCCATGTGCAGCATTCCAGAGGGATTGGTTCAAACCAGGAAGGATTTTATTCCCCATGGGACTAAACCTGGGCTCCAAAACACTCCCAGAATGGCAAAATCCTGATTTTAGCAGCTTTTTCCAGCTCCACATTGGAGGAACTCATGGATCTGCTGGATGATGGGTTCTCATCCCAAATAATCTGCCTGTTTGTCGAGGAACACTCTGGTGATGGTGCTGATACAAGTTGTGCTGATTCAGTCTTCTGAGAGTTTTGGGGATTTTTTTGGGGGCGGGATTTCAGGTGTCTGAGACAGCGGGGAGTGAGGCAGGAGAGAATCCAGATCCAGAAAAATACTGGATAGTGCAGGGAATGGGGAAATCGCAGTAGAAACAAGCACAAAGGAACTGGGAAAAAAAGCATTTTTAAGAAGGGAAAAAAAGGATAACATTCCAACCAAATGCACTGGATGTGTATGGATGCTGAAAGCAGGCAGGGAGCACAGAGCCTGTGTGAAACTAAGTCACACAGGCTTCTCTCTCTGGCCTGGGAAAGCATAAGAAGGAATCCCAACAGTTCTTGGTAAAGGACACCAATTTGCAGGTGTTAGTCAAGGGCTGGTGTTCCACTTAAGCAATGAAGGTGATGTGTACCTTTAATGAGCAATGGGAGTTTTACCTCTCAGACCTTCTCAAACATGTGTATAAAAGTAGATTAAGAATAATAAACTTTGCTCTCTTGGACAATGCAGCCAAGGGAGTCAGTGTCATACTCCTCGCCGTTCCTAATACAGTGCGAGAGAAAAGAATAACTTGGAGGTGGAATAGGAGAAATTCCAACACAACAGGTTACCAAGGCTTGGGAGGGCCCAAATTTTTCATTTTATTTGGGAATTTCTTTTGTGTTTATCAATGTTATTGCATTTTGGTTTTTTCCAGGAAAATCCCGGTTTCTTTCTGATGGGACTTGCAGTTGCCTCCTGTTCTTGTAGTTCTGATTTTGCCCATCCTCATTCCCAAAATTTTTTAGAAATTTCTGTAAAATGATGAAAATGATGATGGACTGTGGCCTTTTTTCTTTCTCCTTACTTGTGATGCTATTGCAGTGAAAAGAAGAAGAAAAAACACTGATAAGAAATGGTAAAAAAAAAGATAAAAAGATCAGCATTTTACCATGTATCAGTGCTTGGCTATTTGTTTTAAAGCTTTGTTTGGCAAATGTTCTTTTTGCTATAAAATAGAATTATATGAAGCCCTGAGTAGTTTAAAAAAGGAGAGAAAAAAAGTAAATTATAATTTAAAATTTGGCTTCTTTTTCAAAGGAGCAATTTTTTTAGACTACAAAAGTGTCATGGTTTTAAAGCAGTAACTAAAAAATTACTAGAAAATTTACTTATTTCTTGCTATGAGATGTGGATTAGTACAAGAGCAAAACAGGCTTAAAACTTAAAAGGAATAAAGTAAATTCATTAACAAAACTACAAGATTAAGAACACCAGAATAAACCTCCAGAAAAACCTTTTTATCCCCCACTACTTAACCATTCCCTCGTTCAAATGACAACATAGAGACAAAAAAGTTTGGAACTCAGGTGTTTAAAACAGTCCCAATCCCTGATAGAGTCTTTTCATCAGGCTTTGTAGAGAAACAGAAGTCTTCTTCTGCTAATCTATGGAGTTTCTCACAAGAAAACTATTTTTGTTATAGCTTTCTATTTCTCTGATGTCCAGAAATCTGTCATCATATTTTCTCCTCCCATTTCACATCACTCTGAGGTGTGTTATGGGCCATGAGTCTAGGGATGTCATTTTTAAGGATGAGTTATTCAAAGGCAAAAGTTCTCTTCATTTGTCTTTGTGAGCTTCCCTGGAAAAAAGAAATTTTCTCTTTGCCTCTCAAGGCTTCAAATCTTCAACTATTACTTCTCCCCACTCTGTTCCAGCACTTCACTGTATCACAATTCCTCCACCTTTTGCTCAAAATCTACACTTTGAACACTCCATTCCTCCCTATATACTCTGTCATGAATTAAAGGAGTTTTTTCAGGACACTATTGTCCATCTCCATAACTTTAACAGAAAAATATTTCAGCTTAATTAAAGCATCTCCTTATTCTCTACCTCTTCTGAAGCTTAACTCTTTTCTTTACTGTCTCTGTATAAAGTCTCTTTACATGTTGATTACTATATTTTTCTTTTTCTGGAAAAAAAGGATTAATCTGAAAGTCTCATCTGGGTGATGAAAGACTTAAAATCTTGCCCAGGCTTTGTAGATGGTTCTGTGATCTCTGCCGGAGCAGCAGCTGGAGTTGTCTGCGATGGAAGATTGTTCATGGCTGCTCTGGAGAGTGTGGTCACTGTCTCAGCCCGCCGCAGGTCAAGAGCTTCTTTTCTTTCCTTACTTGGCAGTCTCTGGTGAATTCAGTCACAGCAAAAACTGCAGCCAAGCCAGGGACCGGCCTGGCCCGGCCAGAGCCCGGGGCAAGCCCCGCAAGCCCCATCTCCCGGCCGGGAGCCGCGGCAGGCCCAGCCCAGCCCCTGCCCGGGCCGCATGGGCTGGGCCGGGGACGGGAAGCCAGCTAAAGCTCAGTTACCTTTCACAGACAGGAAACAAAGAGACCAAGAAATTCCCAGGCTTGGGTCTTAAGGTGGTGTCTCACTTTTCAATGGTTAAGAACTGCTGTCAATTCTTAGAAATGACCAGCTGTTGGCTAGGAGACAAACTCCCATCAGGCTCCAGCGGTTTGAACTTCCTTAGGTGTTTCTCTTTGTTTTCTTAAATGCCAATCCATCACAGTTTGATAGACCATGCTGGATTAAATAGCATTTGTTGTTGGCCAGTTTTCCTGATTACATAGGGTCCAGTTTCAGAAATTTTTGGAGTCAATCTAATTGGTGGCTGTGTGGTAGGTATTACAACAGGAACATTAAGCTCTCCCCAATATTTGGTATTGTTTTTGCCACACACAACTTTGGAGGACAATTGTACAGCTGTTAAATTCAGCCAACAATCTTGATTCCAAGTTTCACAAGATTTAACCTGGCCATGAGATCCGGCGACTTGACTGTGTACAGGCTCAGTGTGGGATCCAGTACTCAGTCATGAATTAAAGGAGTCTTTTTAAGCTACTATTGTCCATCTCCATAGCTTTAACAGAAAGGTATTTCAGCTTGTAAAGCATCTCCTTATTCTCTCTTCCCCATTTAAAACTTAACTCTTTTCCTCACTGGTTTTAGTGGTTTTATGATGTCTTCTTCATGTTGATTGTCTCTCTCTTTTTCTGTCTTTCTGGTAAAAAGGAGTAATCTGTACGTTTTATTCAGGTAGTAAAAGAATTAAAAGCTTTAGAAAAGCTGCAGGAGTTCATGGTGTCAGGTTTCAGTCCAACAGCAGAAACTGAAAACTAAACCAGGTTGGCCGGCTCTGCTTTCTTTTCCTCCGCGCCCCCACCTTCATCCTCTGAGGCCTTGTCCGGCCTGGAGGGCGGGGGGGGAGAGGAGGAGGCCAAGACAGAGCCTTGTTACCTTTTCAGAAGCCAGAAACAAAAGAGGACAAGAGTGCTCTGACTTTACATCTTAAGGAGGTGTTCACAGGGTGACTCTACGTTTTAATGGTCAAAACTGCTGCTAATTGTTAGAAATGACTGATAATTGGTCTGGAGGAAAGACTGCCATCAGCCACCAGCACCTTCAACTTCCTTAGCTCTCAAAACTACCATAAAGGTAAAACCACCCATGACACTGTGACACAACCGCTGTGAATGTCCCAGTTTCCACCTCTCTGTGACACCACAGCAGGCACAGCCCCAGTGTTCTCCTCTCTGTGACACCACAGCAGGGACAGCCCCAGTGTTCTCCTCTCTGTGACACCACAGCAGGCACAGCCCCAGTGTTCCACTCTCTGTTACGCCTGTCGTGGTTTTAAAGCATTAGTTAGAAAATCACTGTAAAACTTACTCATTTCTTGCTGTGAGATGTGGATGATGAGAAGGGCAAAAGAAGCTTAAAACCTAAAGGAATGAGTAAGTTTATTAACCAAACTACAAGGTTAAGAAAGCAGAATAAAACTTCCAGAAACCCTTTTTCCCCACCACGCTGCCATTCCTGTCTTTAATTGACAACATAGAGGAAAAAAACAAACCCTGGTGGTTAAAACAGTCCAAACTTTGCTATAGTCTTTTCAGCAGTCTTTGTCGAGAAAAAGAAGTTCTTTTTTGTCAGTCTATGGAGTTTTTCATAAGAAAACCATTTTCTCGTGGCTTCCTATTGCTCTGATGCCAGTGGCCCAGGAAACTCTGCCATCAGTCCTTTCCTCCCATTTCACACCACTCTGAGCTGTGTTCTTGGGCCATGATTCAAGGGGTGTCCTTTGAAGGATGAGATCTTCCAAGGCAAAAGTTCTCTTCATTTGTCTCTGTGACCATCTCTGGAAACAGAAATTTTTGCTTTGTCTCTTAAGAGCCACAAATCTTCAACAACTCTCACTTCTCCTTTTCTCTTCCAGCATCTCCTAGGATTACAACCACTTCACCCTTGACTCAGCTTTATCAATGAATTACTTTTGCTCAGATCTACACTTTGAAATACTCCATTCCCCCCAAAATACTCTTTCAGGAATGAAAGGAGTTTTTTCAGGACATTAATGTCCCTCTCCATACAAACAAAAGAACAAAAGAAAACTTCAGCTTATTCAGGCATCTCCTTATTGTCTTTCCATCTGAGGGTTAATTCCTTCCCTTGCTGCCTTTGATCCTTGATGCTGTCTCTTTCCATGGCGATCCCTCTCTCTTCCCCTCTCTCTGGAAAAAGGATTAATCTGCTAGTCTCATCTGCCTAGTGAAAGGGTTAATCTCTTGCCCAGGCCTTGATCTCTGCCGAGGCAGCGGCTGGAGCCGTTTGCCAGGGAAGATTTTTGGTAGCTGCTCTGGAGGAGTGTGGCCACTGTCTCAGCACGCCGCAGCTCAAGAGCTTTCCCTCCCCTTCCTCGGCAGTCTCTGCTGAAAGCCAGCAGCGTCAGAAACTGCAGCCGAGCCAGGAAGTGGCCTGACCCGGCAGCCCCGCTGCACAAGGCGCAGCGAGCCCTGCAAGGGCTTAAGCCCCTCTGGGAAGGGGCTCCTGTCACTTCACAGTCGCCATCCAGCACCAGGAACCGCAGAACTCCAGCCAGCCCCGCTCCCCGCCGCGGCCTTGTCTGACGTGGAGCGGCGGAGGCTGAACCAGAGCCCTGTTACCTCTTCAAAAGCCAGAAAGCAAAGAGAAAGAGAAATTCCCAGGCTTAAAATTGAAAGGGTGGTGTTCACAGCTTCATGTCACTTTTCAATGGGCAAAACTACTGTCAATTCCAGAAATGGCCAGGTATTGGCCAGGACAAAAATCTCCAATCAGTTTCCAGCAACCTTAACTTCCTTAGCTGTTTCTCTTTTTTTCATAAATGCCAATCTAACCCACACTAGCACAAGTGACAGCCCCAGTGTTCCCCTCTCAGTGACACCACAGCAGTGATAGCTACCATGTCCTCCTCTTTGTGACACCACTGCTGTGACTGTCCCAATTTCCCCCTCTCTGTGACACAACAGCAGGGACAGCCCCAGTGTTCTCCTATCTGTGACACCACAGCAGGGACAGCCCCAGTGTTCTCCTCTCTGTGACACCACAGCAGGCACAGCCCCAGTGTTCCACTCTCTGTTATGCCTGTCATGGTTTTAAAGCATTAGTTAGAAAATCACTGTAAAACTTACTCATTTCTTGCTGTGAGATGTGGATGATGAGAAGGGCAAAAGAAACTTAAAACTTAAAGGAATGAGTAAGTTTATTAACCAAACTACACGGTTAAGAATGCAGAATAGTACTTCCAGAAACCCTTTTTCCCCACCACGCTGCCATTCCTGTCTTTAATTGATGTCATGGGGTGGCTTTACCTTTATAGTGATTTTAGGAGCTAAGGAAGTTGAAGGTGCTGGTGGCTGATGGGAGACTTTCCTCCTGACCAATTATCAGTCATTTTTAAGAACTGACAGTAGTTTTGACCATTAAAAAGTGAATTCAAACTGTGAACACCGCCCTAATATGTAAAGTCAGAGCACTCTGGTCCACTCTTTTGTTTCTGGCTTCTGAAAAGGTAACAAGGCTCTGTCGTGGCCTCCTCCTTCTCCCCTGCCCCCTCCCCCGCCAAGCCGGACAAGGCCGCAGAGGACGAAGGGGGGGGGACGGGGGCGGGGGGGGCGCGGAGGAAAAGAAAGCAGAGCCGGCCAACCTGGTTTAGTTTTCAGTTTCTGCTGCTGGACTGAAACCTGACACCATGAACTCCTGCAGCTTTTCTAAAGCTTTTAATTCTTTTACTACCTGAATAAAACGTACAGATTACTCCTTTTTCCCAGAAAGACAGAGAAAGAGAGAGACAATCAACATGAAGAAGACATCATAAAACCACTAAAACCAGTGAGGAAAAGAGTTAAGTTTTAAATGGGGAAGAGAGAATAAGGAGATGCTTTACAAGCTGAAATACCTTTCTGTTAAAGCTATGGAGATGGACAATAGTAGCTTAAAAAGACTCCTTTAATTCATGACAGTATTGGGAAGCTTGGAGTGTTCAAAGTGTGGATTTTTGAGCAAAAGAGAGAGTAATTGTGATACAGTGAGTTGCTGGAACTGAGTAAAGCGAAGATTTTGAAGCCTTGGGGCAATGAGAAAACTGTTTTCTAGGAAAGCTCACAGAGACAGATGAAGAAGACTTTTGCCTTTGAATGACTCATCCTTAAAATGACATCCCTAGACTCATGGCCCATACACACCTCAGAGTGATGTGAAATGAGAGGAGAAGAACTGATGACAGATTTCCGGGCAGCTGGCATCAGAGCAACAGAGAACTGTAACAGAAACAGTTTTCTTGTGAGAAACTCCATAGGTTATCAGAAAGAGACTTCTGTTTCTCTACAAAGACTGATGAAAAGACTGTAGCAAGAATTGGGACTGTTTTTAACCACCAAAGTTCAAAATTTTTTTTGTCTCTATGTTGTCATGTATACAAAGAAATGGTCAAGTAGTGAGAGACAGAAGAGTTTTCTGGAAGTTTATTCTGGTGTTCTTATTCTTGTAGTTTTGTTAATAAACTTTCTTTATCCCTTTTTAAGTTTTAAGCCTGTTTTGCTCTTGCTCTAATCCATATCTCACAGCAAGAAATAAGTAATTTTTTAGTTACTGGTTTAAAACCATGACATCTCCTTTCAAAACCTAGTTGAAATTTTGCAAAAACAATTAGATGAAGAAAGGAATGAGACCCATCTCTTGCCAGTGGCCCGAAGAGAGGAATGGGTTAAAAATTCAAAGAATGCTTACTCACCAAAGAAACAATGGAGAGGGAAACCCCTCTCATTAATCAAATTTAGCCTCAAAAAGAACTAACTGATGAAAAATTGTGGGGAGCACTGCTGTCCTAGTGTAATGGGGTAGCTTTACCTTTAAGACAGCTTGGAGGGAGAGGAAGTTGAAGCTGCTGGTGGCTGATGGGAGTTTTTCTTCCTGACCAATTATCGGTCATTTCCAAGAATTGATAGCAGATCTGACCATTAAAAAGTGAATTCAACTTGTAAACACCCCCTTAAGAAGTACAGACAGAATTCTCTTGCCCTCTTTGGTTTCCAGCTTCTGACAAGGTAGCAGGCTCTGTCTTGGCCTTCCCCCCACCCTCTCCAGGCTGACAAGGCCGCGGGGTGGAGGTGGGGAGGGGGAAGAGAAGCAGCGCTGGCCAGCCGAGCTTGGTTTTCAGTTTTTGCTGCCAGACTGAAACTTAACACCATGAACTCTTGCAGTTTTCTTAAAGCTTTTAATTCTTTTACTACCTGGATAAACATACAGATTACTTCTTTTGTCAGAAAGACAGAGAGAGAGACAATCAACATAGAGGAGACATCATAGAACCACCAAAAACAGTGAAGAAAAGAGTTAAGTTTAAATAAGAAAGAGAGAATAAGGAGATGCTTTACAGCTGAAATATTTTTCTGTTAAAGCTATGGAGATGGACAATAATAGTATAAAAAGACTCTTTTAATTTATGATAAGAGTATTAGGAGGAATGAGATATTCAAAGTGTAACTTTTGAGCAGAAGAGAGAGAGAGTACTTGTGATACTGTGAGTTGCTGGAATTGAGTTGAGTGAAGATTTTGAAGCTTTGGGGGGTAAAGAGAAAACTGTTTTCTAGGAAGGCTCACAGAGACAAATGAAGAAGACTTTTGCCTTTGAATAACTTATCTTTAAAAATAAGGTTCCTAAACTCTGTGACTCATACACACCTCGGAGATGTGAAATGAGAGGAGAAGATCTAATGACAGATTTCCGGGCAGCTGGAATTAGAGAAATAGAAAACTATGATGAAAAATAGTTTTCTCGTGAGAAACTCCGTAAGCTAACAGAAAGAGACTTCTGTTTCTCTACAAAGACTGATGAAAGACTGTAGCAAGAATTAAGACTGTTTTTAACCACCAGAATCCTAAAGTTATTTGTCTCTATGTTGTCATGTGTACAGAGAAATAGTTAAGATGTAGAAGATAAGGAGGTTTTCTGAAAGTTTATTCTGGTATTCTTATTCTTGTAGTTTGTTAATAAACTGTCTTTATTTCTTTTAAGTCTTAAGCCTGTTTTGCTCTTGTTCTAATCCATATCTCACAACAAAAAATAAGTAGTTTTTTTAGTTACTGGTTTAAAACCACGACACCTAGCTTGAAACCTTTAATTAAAACAATATAATCATATTGTCATGGAGTTAACTTTACCTTTAAGGGAGTTGGAGTTGCTGGGAACTGCCTGGAGTCTTTTCTCCTGACCAATTATCGGTCATTGCTGAGAATTGACAGCAGTTTACGCCATTGAAAAGTGGGATCAACTTGTGAACCCTACCTTAAAGTGTAAAACCAGAGCTCTCTTGGTTCTCTTTGTTTCCTGGCTGTGAAGGGTGGCAGAGCTCCAGGCCTCCCGTTCCCTGCCCAGGCCATGCGGCCGGGCGGGGCCGGGGCCGGGGCCAGCCGCGTGTCCCGGCCGGCAGATGGCGGGGGGCCTGCGGAAGGTTTTCCTCGGGCCCGGGCCGGGCCGAACCGATCTCTGGCTCAGCTGCAGGTTTTCCTGTAACTAAATTCACTGGAAAATGCCGAGTGAAGAAAGAGAGAGGCCCTGGACTTGCAGCGGGCTGGAGCGGCGACTACACTCTCCAGAGCAGCCATGAGGAACTTTCTGTCGCAGACGGCTCCAGCTCCTGTTTGGCAGAGATCTCCGAACCACCTACAAAAGCCTGGGCAAGATTTTAACTCTTTCATTACCCAGATGAGACTTGCGGATTAATCTTTTTATCCAGAGAGAGAGAGAGACTTTATAAACTACCACTGACAGGAAAGAAAAGAAGCTTCAGAAAAGGTAGAGAATTAAGAAGATGCTTTAATTAAGCTGAAATATTTTTCTGTTAAAACTATGGAGATGGACAGTTCTGAAAAGAACTCCTTTAATTCATGATACAGAATCTAGAGAGGAATAAAGTGTTCAAATTGTAAATTTCAGTAAAAAGTAGAGTAATTGTGGTATAGTGAAGTGCTGGGAGATTTGAAGCCTTGAGAGGCAATGAGAAAACTGTTTTCTAGTGAAGCTCACAGAAACAGATGAAGAAGACTTTTTGCCTTTGAATAACTTATCCTTAAAAATGCTACCCCTAGACTCATGGCCCATACAAACCTCAGAGTGATGTGAAAATGGGAGGAGTGGGCTCGAATAATAGCAGCTCTGGGCAGCTAACATTAGGGCAATGGAAAACTATAACAAAAATAGTTTTCTTCTGAGAAACTCCATAAATTAACAGGAAGAAACTTCTGTTTCTCTACAAAGACTGGTGAAAAGACTGTAGCAAGAATTGGGATTGTTTTAACCATCAAAGTTCCAAAGTTTTTGTCTCTGTTGTCATGTGAACAAGGAAATAGTGAGTAGATAGGGGACGAAAAGGTTTTCTGGAAGTTTATTCTGGTGTTCTTATTATTGTAGTTTGTCAATAAACGTTCCTTTTTCCTTTAAAGTTTTAGGCCTGTTTTGCTCTTGTTCTAATCCATATCTCACAGCAAGAAATAAGTAATTTTCTCAGTTATTGGTTTAAAACCACGACGTCTCTTCAAAGTCTTTCAAATTCCAGAAACATTCCACAAAATCTCCACAGATTTGTACACAAACTATGAAAAATCTTTCAAAATGATTCAAGTCTAGTCAAAATCCAACAAAATTCCAGAAACATCCCAACAAACTCCCTAAATCTTCTCAAAATCCTACCACATTCCAGAAACATCCCACAAAAACTTTACAAATTTCCACACATCCTATAAAAATCCCTCAAAATTCTTCAAGTCCTCTCAAAATCTCACTAAATTCCAGAACATTCCACAACATTCCAAAAAAATCGCACAACATTCCAGAAACCTCCCAGAAAATTCTTTACATTTTTGCAAAACTCCACCAAATTCCAGAAACATCCCACAAAATCTCCTCCAATTTGCACGCAATCTAAGAAAAATACCTCAAAATCCTTCATGTCTCTTCAAAGTCTACCAAATTCCAGAAATTTCCAACAAAATCTCCTCCAATTTGCACGCAATCTAAGAAAAATTATTCAAAATTCTTCATGTCTCCTCAAAGTCCTTCAAAATTACAGAAATATCCCACAAAATTCCACAAACATCCAAACACACTCCTTAAACCTTCTCAAAACAACACCAAATTTCAGTAACATCTCACAAAATTCTAGAAAAATCTTGTCAAAACCCCACCAAATTCCAGAAACTTCCCACAAAAAGCTTACAAATTTCCTCACATCCTAGAAAAATCACTCAAAATTCATCAAGTCTCCTCAAAAATCTCACTAAATTCCAGAACATTTCACAACATTTCAAAAAAATTGCACAACATTCCAGAAACCTCCCACAAAATTCTTTATATTTTCGCAAAACTCCACCAAATTTCAAAAACATCCCACAAAATCTCCACAAATTTCCACACAATCTAAGAAAAATACCTCAAAATACTTCATGTCTCCTCAAAGTATTAAAATTCCCCATACATCCCACACAATTGACTAAATCTTCTCAAAACACTACCAAATTCCAGAAACATCCCACAAAATTCCACAAAAATTTCAAGATTCCAAAAACGCCCCACAGAATTCCACAAACATCCAACAAACTCACTAAATCTTCTCAAAACCCTAACAAATTCCAGAAACATCCCACAAAAATCTCCACAAATTACCACACAATCTAAGAAAAAAACCTCAAAATCCTTCATGTCTCCTCAAAGACTTTCGAAATTCCACAAACATCCCACTCAATTCCCTAAATCTTCTCAAAGCCCTACCAAATTCCAGTAACATCCCACAAAAACTCTTCCAATTTCCAAAAATTCCGCAAACATCCCACAAATATCCAGAAAAATCTTTTCAAAACCCTACCAAACTCCAGCAATTTCCTGCAAAATCCCACAAAAATCCCACAAAATTCCAAAATCATCCCACAAAATTACAGAAAAATCATCTCAAAACTATACCAAATTCCAGAAATATCCCACAAAATCTTGACAAATTTCCACACAATCTAAAAAAAACCCTCAAAATTCTTCATGTCTCCTCAAAGTCTTTCGAAATTCCACAAACATCCCACACAATTCCACAAACATCCCAACAAACTCCTTAAACCTTCTCAAAGCCCTACCAAATTCCAGAAACATATCACAAAATCTTTACAAATTTCCACACATCCTAGAAAAGTCCCCCAAATTCTTCAAGTCTCCTCAAAATCTCACCAAATTCCAGAACATTCCACAACATTTCAAAGAAATCGCACAACATTCCAGAAACCTCCCACAAAATTCTTTACATTTTCGCAAAACCCCATCAAATTCCAGAAACATCCCACAAAATCTCCACATATTTCCACACAATCTAAGAAAAATACCTCAAAATTCTTCATGTCTCTTCAAAGTCTTTCGAAATTCCACAAACATCCCACACAATTCCCTAAATCTTCTCAAAACCCTTCCAAATTCCAGAAACATCCTACAAAATCTCATTCAATTTCCACAAAATTCCACAAACATCCCAGAAAATTACAGAAAAATCTTTTCAAAACCCTATCAAATTCCAGAAACATCCCAAAAAATCTCGACAAACTTCCACACAATCTAAGAAAACTCTTTCAAAATTCTTAAAGTCTAGACATAATCCCTCAAATTTCCAGAAACATCCCAACAAACTCCCTAAATCTTCTCAAAACCCTACCACATTCCAGAAACATCCCACAAAATCTTCAAAAATTTCCACACAATCTAAAAAAAATACCTCAAAATGCTTCATGTCTACTGAGTCCATAAAATTGCAGAAACAACCCAAAAAATTCCACAAAAATTTCAACAGATTCCAAAAACATCCCACAGAATTCCACAAACATCCCAACAAACTCCCTAAACCTTCTCAAAACCCTACCAATTTCTAGAAACTTCCCACAAAAATTTTTCCAATTTCCACACATCCTAGAAAAATCCCTCAAAATTCTTCAAGTCTCTTGAAAATCTTACCAAATTCCAGAACATTCCACGACATTCCAAAAAAATCGCACAACCTTCCAGAAACCTCATACAAAATTCTTTACATTTTCACAAAACCCTACCAAATTCCAGAAACTTCCCACAAAACCGCCTCCAATTTGCACACCAGCTAAGAAAAATACCTCAAAATGTTTCACGTCTCTTCAGTCTACCAAATTCCAGAAACATCCCACAAAATCTCCACAAATTTCCACACAATCTAAGAAAAATGCCTCAAAATTCCTCATATCTCCTCAAAGTCTTTCGAAATTCCACAAACATCCCACACAATTCACTAAATCTTCTCAAAACCCTTCCAAATTCCAAAAACATCCCACAGAATTCCACAAACATCCCACAAAATTCCAGAAAAATCTTCTCCAAACCCTACCAAATTCCAAAAACATCCCACAGAATTCCACAAACATCCAAAAAAACTGACTAAATCTTATCAAAACCTTACCAAATTCCAGAAACATCCCACAAAAATCTCCAAAAATTTCCACAAAATTCTACAAACATCCCACAAAATTCCAGAAAAATCTTTTCACAACCCTACCAAATTCCAGAAACATCTTGTAAAATCCCTCAAAAATCCCACCAAATTCCAAAAACATTCCACGGAATTCCACAAACATTTCAACACATTCCCTAAATCTTCTCAAAACCTTCCAAATTCCAGAAACATCCCACAAAATCTACAAAAATTTCCACAAAGGTCCACAAACATCCCACAAAATTCCAGAAAAATCCTCTTAAAATCCTACCAAATTCCAGAAACACTCCACAAAATCTTTACAAATTTCCACACAGCCTAGAAAAATCCCTCAAAATTCTTCAAGCCTTCTCAAAATCTCACCAAATTCCAGAACATTCCACAACATTTCAAAAAAATCGCACAACATTCCAGAAACCTCCCACAAAATTCTTTACATTTTCGCAAAACTCCATCAAATTCCAGAAACATCCCACAAAATCTCCACAAATTTCCACACAATCTAAGAAAAATACCTCAAAATTCTTCATGTCTACTCAAAGTCTTTCGAAATTCCACAAACATCCCACAAAATTCCACAAACATCCCAACCAACTCCATAAATCTTCTCAAAACCCTACCAAATTCCAGAAACATCCCACAACAATCTCCAAAAATTTCCACAAAATTCCACAAACATCCCACAAAATTCCAGAAAAATCTTTTCACAACCCTACCAAATTGCAGAAACATATTGCAAAATCCCTCAAAAATCCCACCAAATCCCAAAAACATTCCACGGAATTCCACAAACATCCCAACAAACTCCCTAAATCTTCTCAAAACCCTACCAAATTCCAAAAACATCCCACAAAATCTCTTCCACTTCCCACAAAATTCCACAAGCATCCCACAAAATTACAGAAAAATCTTCGCAAATCCCCACCAATTTCTAGAAATATCCCTCAAAATCTAGAAAAATTTCCACACATACTAAGAAATACCCTCAAAATTCTTCATGTGTCCTCAAAGTCCTTCAAAATTCCAGAAACATCCCACAAAAATCTCCAAAAATTTCCACAAAATTCTACGAAAATTGCACAAAATTCCAGAAAAATCTTCTCAAAACCCTACCAAATTCCAGAAATATCCCACAAAAACTTGAAAAATTTCCACAAAATTTAAAAAAAACCCTCAAAATGCTTCATGTCTCCTCAAAGTCCTTTAAAATTCCAGAAACATCCCACAAATATCCAGAAAAATCTTTTCAAAACCTTCCAAATTCCAGAAACATCCCACAAAATCTCTTCCACTTCCCACAAAATTCCACAAACATCCCACAAAATTACAGAAAAATCTTCGCAAATCCCCACCAATTTCCAGAAATATCCCACAAAATCTTGGCAAATTTCCACACATACTAAGAAATACCCTCAAAATTCTTCATGTCCCCTCAAAGTCCTTCAAAATTCCAGAAACATCCCACAAAAATCTCCAAAAATTTCCACAAAATTCTACGAAAATTGCACAAAATTCCAGAAAAATCTTCTCAAAACCCTACCAAATTCCAGAAATATCCCACAAAAACTTGACAAATTTCCACAAAATCTAAAAAAAACCCCCAAAATGCTTCATGTCTCCTCAAGGTCCTTTAAAATTCCAGAAACATCCCAACCAACTCCCTAAATCTTCTCAAAACCTTCCAAATTCCAGAAACATCCCACCAAATCTACAAAAATTTCCACAAAATTCCACAAACATCCCACAAAATTCCACAAACATCCCCACAAACGCCCTAAGTCTTATCAAAACCCCACCAAATTCCAGAAATATCCCACAAAAACTTTATAAATTACCATACAATCTAAGAAAAATACCTCAAAATTCTTCATGTCTTCTCAAAACCCTACGAAATTCTAGAAACTCCCCACAAAATCTTTACCAATTTCCACATATCTTAGAAAAACCCTCAAAATTCTTCAAGCCTTCTCAAAATCTCACCAAATTCCAGAACATTCCACGACATTTCAATGAAATCGCACAACATTCCAGAAACCTCCCACAAAATTCTTTACATTTTCACAAAACTCCACCAAATTCCAGAAACATCCCACAAAATCTCCACAAATTTCCACACAATATAAGCAAAATACCTCAAAATTCTTCATGTCTCCTCAAAGTCTTTCGAAATTCCACAAACATCCGACACAATTCCATAAATCTTTTCAAAACCCTTCCAAATTCCAGAAACATCCAACAAAAACTCTTCCAATTTCAACAAAATTCCACAAACATCGCACAAAATTCCAGAAAAATCTTTTCACAACCCTACCAAATTCCAGAAACATCTTGCAAAATCCCGCAAAAATCCCACCAAATCCCAAAAACATTCCACGGAATTCCACAAACATCCCAACACACTCCCTAAATCTTCTCAAAACCCTACCAAATTCCAGAAACATCCAACAAAAACTTTTCCAATTTCCACAAAATTCCACAAACATTCCACAAAATTCCAGAAAAATCCCACAAAATTCCACATACATCCCAACAAACTCCCTAATTCTTATCAAAACCCGACCAAATTCCAGAAATATCCCACAAAATCTTTACAATTTACCACACAATCTAAGAAAAGTACCTCAAAATTCTTCATGTCTTCTCAAAACCTTACCAAATTCCAGAAACCTTCCACAAAATCCTTTACAATTTTGCAAAACTTTCTCAAATTCCAGAAACATCCCACAAAATCTTGACAAATTTCCACACATCCTTGAAAAATCCCTCAAAATTCTTCAAGTCTTCTCAAAATCTCACCAAATTCCAGAACATTCCACAACATTTCAAAAAAATCGCACAACATTCCAGAAACCTCCCACAAAATTCTTTACATTTTCACAAAACTCCACCAAATTGCAGAAACATACCACAAAATCTCCACAAATTTCCACATAATCTAAGAAAAATCCCTCAAAATTCTTCATGTCTCCTCAAAGTCCTTCGAAATTCCACAAACATCCCACACAATTCCCTAAACCTTCTCAAAACCCTACCAAATTCCAGGAACATCCCACAAAAACTTTTCCAATTTCCACAAAATTCCACAAACACTCCACCAAATTCCAGAAAAATCCCACAAAATTCCACAAACATCCTAACAAACTCCCTAAGTCTTCTCAAAACCCCACCGAATTCCAGAAATATCCCACTAAATCTTTACAAATTACCACACAATCTAAGAAAAATACCTCAAAATTCTTCATGTCTCCTCAAAGTCCTTCAAAAGTCTAGAAAAATCCCACAAAATTCCATGAACATCCCAACAAACTCCTTAAATCTTCTCAAAACCCCATCAAATTCCAGAAACTTCCCACAAAAACTTTAGAAATTTCCACACATCCTAGAAAAATCCCTCAAAATTTTTCAAGTCTTCTCAAAATCTCACCAAATTCCAGAACATTCCACAACATTTCAAAAAAACTGCACATTCCAGAAACCTCCTACAAAATTCTTTACGTTTTCACAAAACTCCACCAAATTCCAGAAACATCCCACAAAATCTCCACAAATTTCCATACAATCTAAGAAAAATATTTCAAAATTCTTCAAGTCTAGTCAAAATTCCTCAAAATTCCAGGAACATCCCAGAAAATTCCAGAAAAATCCCACAAAATTCCACAAACATCCCAACAAAATCTCAAAATCTTCTCAAAACCCTACCATTTTCCAAAACCATCCCACAAAATCTTTACGGATTTCCACAAAATCGAAGAAAAATCCCTCAGAATTTTTCAAGTCTCCTCAGTATCCCACAAAATTGCACAAAAATCCCACAAAATTCCAGAAACATCCCACAGAATTCCACAATTATTACACAAAATTCCACAAATATCTCCGAAAATTCCAGTAAAATCTGATTAAATTGTTAGCGTTCAGGAACACACATAACCACAAATGATTATATGCGGGTGCTTTATTAAGAGATCTGGGTGTCAGGGGTACACATACCCAAATCTCTCTCATCTTGGTTTTGGGTTGAACATATTTTCATAGTCTAGCATTATATAACTCACATATTAATTATTAAACTTACATTGTTCTATTGTATGCATTGTTTTTACCCAAGCATGGATTTCTCCTGATCCACCCCAGCCCCCTAACATTGTTCCTCACGTTCTTTAAACAATAATTACAGCTAATCACATCTAACAATTGTATCATGATCATCTACTGATTACACAGGTGCAATTTTGACCTGATTTTTAGCAAGTACAAGGCCTAACATTTCCCAGCGCCAACTTTTCCAAGGCCTTTCCAAACCTAACTAACTTTCTAAGTCCCCAAATTTTCTAACATTTTGAGACCTTTTACTATCACTTACAGGACTTGTGTGCTCCAGAGCCCTCACCAGCCTTGTTGCCCTTCTCTGGACACGCTCCAGCCCATCCATGACCTTCCTAAATAAATTGGGGGCCCAGAACTGGACACAGCACTCGAGGTGCTGCCCAACCAGTGCAGAGTAGAGGGGAGGAATCCCTGCCCTGCTCCTGCTGGCCACACTGTTCCTGATCCAGGCCAGGAGCCATTGGCCTTCTTGGCCACCTGGGCACACTGCTGGCTCATGCCCAGCCTGCTGTCCATCAGTGTCCCAGCTCCCTTTCTGCCTGGCTGCTGTCCAGCCACTCTGTCCCCAGCCTGTAGCACTGCAGGGGTTGTTGGGGCCAAAGTGCACGACCCGACACTTGGACTTGTTAAACCTCACCTTGTTGGGTTTGGGCCCTGGATCCAGCCTGTCCAGCTGCCTGTGCAGAGCCTTTCTACCCTGCAGCACATCAACACTCCCAGCCAAGCTGGTGTCACCACGGTTCCATGGGGCCCTAGAGTGTCACAATGGTCTCCAGGATTCCATGAAGCCTCCCACCAATCCAGTTTTGGATCATACTGGGAGTGACTGGACTCATACGGGGAGTATCTGAGAATGACTGGGAACATACCATGCACATCATCCCCCCTACTGGGGGTGACTGGGAGCAACTGGGAGCATGCTGGGAGCCAAAGGCATCATACTGGGACTGACTGGGTTGATCTAGTCAGAGGCAAATGGGACCATCCTGGGAGTGCTGCCATGTGACAAGGATCATACTGGAGCTTACTGGACTCATACTGGTGTTGAAAGGGAACAGCTGGGATCTCTGAACACCAAAGGTTTTTTTCCTGCCCACTGAAGAAGGAGCTTCCCAGTGTCCATGTGTGAGGGGACCTTCACCTGAACCAGATGCTGTTAGGAGAAAAAGCTGCCTCTGCTGGCAAATCCCACACAACAAGTCAATGCCAAGAGAGAGCATTTTACTTTCACAACTTCCCTCCTGGAGTCATAGTCCTTTTGAATCACACAGCAAGCAAGAGAACAGCACAAAATATAAGGCTGTGTCCAGTTTTTGGCTGGGTGAGCAAACAGAGGGAGTTCCAGGATCCGCTGCCACAGACTCTCCTCTTGGGGAACAGAACCCCCCAAGGCTCCATTCCAATGCTGTGCACACCCTGCTGGCTACAAACAACCCCGTTTTTAAGAAGTTGTTGGCAGGAGCTCTCCCAAATAAATGGCATCTTAATGGCAATTTTCATTCAAAATCACCTCCGTTCCAAAGGATGAACAGAAAGCCCACAGCAATCCCAAAGGCACATATGGTGCACCTGGGGAAATCCTCAACTTCAGGGCCCAGTGGGTTAAAAAATACCCATAAGAAGCCACAGAGTGCAGTGTGCAAACTGCAACAACCACTTGCTGGATCATTTTGGCTGTGCTGCACATGTCTGCAGACTCTCTGTCCCCCTGCAAGGACAGAAGGACACCCATCAGGGGCTGGGCTGGCTGCTGAGAATGCCTCCGGCAGGAGGATCCTCAGGCAATGAGCAGGTGCCCAGAGCCGCTCTGACACTGAGGCCTCTGTGCCCCACAGCAACGGGAACACCACAAGGACACGGCAACGTTCCTGTGACATCACAGCAGCAGCTCCCCCAAAAATTGTTTGCAAGGTTCTCCTGGGTCACCAAGGAGCACAAAGGATCCTCAGAGGGCACAACCTATTGCTCAAAGGATCCAAGAGGAACTCAGAAAATGCAGCAAATGAGGACACCCCACAGCCCAGCCTGAACACTGAGAAGGAACAAAGAAGTGACCAAACCAAAGGAAATACAACTTTTGGTCACTGATGCTTCTGACTATAACCAGCAAGGCTTGTTCCATCTGGGATCTTTGTTCTAGTTCTAGAAACAAGCAATGTTCTCTGCTGTAACTGTACATTCCATCACCAGCTAGAGATCCTCATTGACGAGGTCACCCAGCATCCCTGAGGCCACAGCAGGGAGTGCTCCTGGCATCTGGTACAGCACTGTGGCTTTCCTGGGATCCTTCTGGTGCCTGTGGCTGAGAGGAGTGGGGTGGATGGAACCAGGACAGGTCACAGATCAGCAGCCCCACTGCAAGCAGTGCTTTCTCCTGCTGTGTTGGGACCGTGGGGTGACTGATATTGGGACTCCTCTGGCTTTGGCTCCTGCAGACCACACAGTGGCTCAGACACTGGCCTGAGGGAAGGGGTCTCATGGAAACCCGGCACAGGCATTTCTCTTTGGAGAGGGGGTTCTGCAGGGAGAAGGGAGAACGAGAGACGTTCCTGTCTCCTGAGATTCCCCCTCCTCTTTCAGCAGCCATACCACAATCCATCAATACCAGAGTTCATAGGATCACTTCCATGCCAGGGAGCACAAGGCACTCAAAACTGAACCCTGCCAGAGCCCAGCCCTGCCTGCCCATTTGGAGGGTGTGGGGGAATGGAATTTCAGCAGGAGCTGACCCACAATGATATTTTGCCACTTGTGGGTTTCTCACAGCCTTAGAAGGAGTTTGAGATCTCTGTCCCCAACACCCGCTCACCCTTCAAGTGCACACACGTGCCTGGGGGCAATTCAGGGTCTCTGGAGTGGTGGCTGCTAATCTTGGAAACAGGAGCTGTTGTCTTTTCCAATGGCCTTAACTCCCTTCTACCTATTATAAAGTGGGTGAGTAAAGGAAATGACCCTGGAGGAAGGGGACCAGAACCTTGGAAAAAGATGAAACATCTTTTGTCTGAATTACAAATTAAATCCCTTTCATTTATTTCTTTAGTACTACTCTATTACTACAAACAAAAACATGTTTCTGAGCTGACTGTTGGGATTCGGGGCTTTATTTCTTGGTCTTGTTGTTGTTATTATTATGTTTTAGTGTTACTTTTCATTGTCAAGACTTTTAAATCTTAGACATAAATAACAAATGCTGGATGTCACACACTGGGAAAATTCCCTTGTTTTTCCCACCGGACACTCAACTCCAAGTTGCCAGTGGATTCTAAAGACGGAAAATCCTGTTAATGCCGGGTTTGGTGTGGTTTGGAGCGGGGGAAGGGTCTCATCCCCTCCCAGAGGCGCCCCAAGCCCGCTCTGCTGCCACGTCTGCGCTCGCGGCCCCTCACGGCGGCCCTGCCCTGGGGACATGGTGGGACCCCCTCCTGCCAGGGCTGAGGCTCCTCATGGCCCCTCACAGCCCCTCATGGCCCCATAAAACCTCTCATGGCCTCTCATGGTCCCTCATGGCCTCTCAAAGCCCTTCATGGCCCCTCATTTTTCCTCACGGCCCCTCTCAGCTCCAGGCGCGGGGCTCCTCCCAAAGGAGAAGGGGTCGGGCCCTGCTCTTTCTCCTTTTATTTCGGTCCCTTCATAGCGATGAGTAAACAAAGGCTGAATGGAGCCTTTCCCCAGCGTTTCCCTCGGGGTTCATTGCGGGCTGAAGCTCTGTGCTGGCGCTGGCCCGAGCACCAACATCCCTGCAGCCCCCAAGGCCTTTGCTGTCCCCCCGTGTCCATTCCCTGTCCCCGAGTCCCGCCCGGCTCTGGCAGCAGCAGCAGCCGCAGCGCAGCGGGCGCCGGCCCGGCCCGGCCGGGGCTCCCGGCCACGAGCAGCAGCAGCGCCGGCCCTTCCCACCTGCTCCTGCCTCGGCTTGCCAGGGCTTTTCCCAGGGCAATTCTGGACTACAGCAACAATCCCCCACAAACAGCCCTGATTCCTCAGGCCCGCCTCTGCTGCCCTCAGCCAGCCCTCAGAGGAAGAAAGGATCGGGTTCCAGCGCTGTTTTCAGCACTGTTTTACTCACCCTGAGGTGACAGCAGGAGGCTGTTGGTGCCTTGGCCTTGGCAATTGGAGATCCCGGCTGCTCTTGCCCCTCTTCTGCTTGCCACTTGAATTTTAGCAGTACAGCTGCAATTGCCTCTTTCAATCAGTGCTACCCACTGTGCTTTTCTGACAGGGAACTCGGACTGCTTGTTAAAAAGGCCTCATGAGTAGTAGATCTCCAAATGCTCCCAACTCCCTGAGCACAAAATCAAAGAGAATTAAAGCCACACAGGTCACATTTGCAGTGATCAAACACAGCCCTGTTGCTGCTGCTGCTGAAATAGAATCAACTGACAGAGGCCATCACAGAAATTGCCTTTACAGTGGCAAATAAAATGAAAAAATCGACTAGGAGAAAAAAAACCCAGAACTCCCCAACTCACTTCACTGTTTCTACCGAGCAGCAGAAGAAAAAGGAACAGGGCACCTTTCAGGCAGTTCCACAAGCTCAGGGTTCTCATTTCATGGGGAATCTGAGATGCAATTGGCCTTTTTAAAAGGCTAAAACAAAGGGAATGAATTGGAAATTATTAGGAAAAAATGTACCTTCTTATATACAAAGTTCACCAAGTCATTCCCTGCATTTCTCCTTTTCACATTCTTTCTGTCATCCAGAGAGGTCCAGCTTATCATGTTCTGATGCTTATCATCAACTGATTGAGCTCTTGATTTCTCCCAGTGCAAGAGATGTAGAATCATCTAAACTGAACACAGAAACAAAGTCTCTCTGTCAGCCCATTTTCATGTTCCAGATCACTTTCAAGGTGTCCATGGGGGATTTGGAATGATCAGCTCTCCACTTCTGGCTGCACACCCTGGAGATTCTTTCTCCACATTCAGCCAGGCTTGTATTCCCTAACAATTCCTGGTACCTCATCATGTTTTCTTTGGCTAGAAGAGTAACAGTGGAAACCTTACCAATGGCACAACTCCCCAGTGCACAAGGAAAAGAAAGAACAAGTTTCAAGTGCTTCAAATATTTGTTCTGCTTTGCTGCAAGAGTTGTGCTGCAGTCACTTACAGTGTGGGAAGCCAAGAGAAGCTGCAGCTGGGGGCACATCTTGTGATAGGAGCTGCGCCTTGTTGTCCAGGACAGGTTTTTGGAAAGAACAGACGGGACTGTGGAGAAGATTCTGGGAAAATTGAAACAACTTTCTTATGAAATGAAAATCAAATCAAAAGAAACAACCAATATGTTTTTCTCTATTTTTCTCTATTTATTTTTATGTTCCCCTTTTCCATCTTGCACTTTCTCCATCCCATTCATTCCAAATGGATCTCACCTCTAAGATCTGAGACTTGGCAAGTTTTAGACACTGTAAAATACCATGAGCTATACCCAGTTTGCCTTGCCCTGTTTTCCTTGGAAAGCAATGCTGGAGACACAAGTGCAGCGCTTGGGTCGGGTACAAATTCTGCATTCAGGGAATGTGCTCAGATGGTGCCTGACCCTCAGCAGGGACAAGGCACAGCAGCAGCCAAGGGCATTCCTGTGCCCCTGTGCAGGATTCAAGACTCTGGCTCTTGGCTCAACACGGCAAAGTTCCCGTGTTTGGCAAGGCTCAGGGGCTGCCCGGGGAGTGCGGGGCTCGGGCCGGGGCCGAGCGGGCAACGGACAAACGGACACGGGGACAAACGGTCCCGGTGCTTCAGTTGCAGCGGCGGCAGCGGCAGCAGCAGCAGCAGCGGCGGCAGCAGCAGCAGTGGAAGCAGCGAAAGCATCAAATTTATCACTTTTCTGTCTCTCCTCTCCCTTTCCCACGGACCCACATTCCCTCCGGGTCTCCCTTTTCCTGCGTCCCCCTCTCTTCCAGGTTCCCTCTCCCCGTACCCGCCCGGGCCATGCCCCCGGCCCGCCCCCGGACCCGCCCCCGGGCCCAGGCGGGGTTGCCCCGGCCCCGGCCCCGGCCCCGGCCCCGGCCGTCCCGCCGTGGTCTCGCCTCCGCCGGGCTCTGGCTGTGCTGGCGCTGGCGCTGCTGGGCGGGCATCATTGCCTGGGGCTGGGGCGGAATCGCTGCCCTTTGGCTCCGCCTTGCCCGATCCCGGCCCCGGCCCCGACGCAGGCTCCGGTCCCGACCCCAGCTCCGGTCCCGACCCCAGCCCTGCCCCCGGCCCCGGCGCCGGCCCCGGCCCCGGCCCCGGCCCCGGCCCCGGCCCCGGCCCCGGCCCCGGCCCCGGCCCCGGCCCCGGCTCCTCCCGGGGCCCGCGGAGGACACAGGCGGCGCGGCCGCTGCCGCCGCCTCCGCTGCGGCTCCCCCGGCCCGAGCTCCGCCGCTCAGCAGCGCGGCCGCTGGCCCCGAGCCGCCGCTGCCGCGTTCCAATGAGGGAACGCCTGCGGATGCCCGGCCCGGGGAGCTCGGGGAGCGCTCGGGGGCCGTTCCTGTCCCCGGGCCGAGCGCTGATGGCCGCGACTCGCCCCCAGGGAAGGCGCAGGAGGCCCTGCAGCAGCGCTACGAGCTGGGCCCGCTGCTGGGGCGCGGCGGCTTCGGCAGCGTCTTCGCGGCCACGCGACTCTCGGACGGCGCCCCGGTGAGCGGTGGGCAGAGGAGGAGGAGGAGGAGGGGGCGGAGGAGATGGCGGGGGCGCGGCGGGGCGGGCAGCGAGCTCAAGCCTCTGCTGCTCCTTACTCGCAGGTGGCCATCAAATGTGTGCCGCGGGATCGCGTCCGGCTCTGGGGCGAGCTGGTGAGTGTGCGGGGCCAGCGGCAGAAGCCGGGGCGTGCCGGGCAGGGATGAGCCGGGGCCCGGTGGGGTGGGAGCCGCCGAGAGCCCTGCGGGGAGAGCGGGCGTGGGGTGAGCGAGGTGTGCAGAGCATCCCGGGCTGGCTGAGGGGTCCCAGAGCCCTGGCCCGGCCTCAGCCCCACTGACAGCACCGTGCTCCTCCCGCAGCCCGACGGCACCCGTGCTCCCCTGGAGATTGTGCTGCTGGACAGGGTGTCCTCTGGCTGTGCTGCAGTCATTCAGCTGCTGGAGTGGCTTGAGCTCCCCGACAGCTTCGTGTTAGTGTTGGAGCGTCCACAGCGGTGCCAGGACCTCTCGCATTTGCTGGCGGAGCGGAGGTTCCTGCCAGAGGAGGAGGCGCGGGGGCTCTTTCGCCAGGTGCTGGAGGCCGTGCAGCACTGCAGCAGCTGCGGGGTCCTGCACAGGGACATAAAACCGGAGAACATCCTGCTCGACCTGGCCACTGGGCAGCTGAAATTGATCGACTTTGGCTGTGGCGCCTTCCTGCAAGACACAGCCTACACCCAGTTTGCAGGTGAGCCCTCGCAGGGGATGCTCCTGGCCATCTCATGGCCCAGCCTGGCTGTGGCACCGGGGATTCCCCGTGGTGCTGCCAGGATGGGATCAATGCTTGAGGCAAATTGATTTGGATGGGGGTGTGAGTGGGGCCAGCTCCCAGCCCTGCCAAGAGCCTTCAGCACCCACTGTGCCCTGGGCTGGGGCTGGGACAGCCAGCCTGACAAAAACCCCCATGGGGGTAGCAGAGGGCGGGGATCGGACCCCATGCCCCAGAGAGTTTAGTGAGTCAGCGAGGAAGGGCTTGAACTCCTCTGCTCCCCACGTTTGCCTTGGCCTATTAACAATGTTTTGGAGGCCATGCAGGCAGGGAGGAGAGTGTGTTTTCTCTACCACGGGGTGTGTTTTTATTTGGTTGCCATGGTTGGGCCTCCCCAGTGCTTCTGCTGCCCTCTTGCAGCAGCAGTGGCTTCTTTTCCAACCCTGGGTTTGTAGCCAAGTGCCAGGTGCTGGCAAGAGGGCAGTGGGTCACCCCGTGTGCCGCTGGGGCAGCCCCCACATGCCCAGGGATGCTGGGGCCAGGCTCTGGGAGCAGCAGCATCCCCCTGATGAGCTCCATCTGTGTTCCACAGGAACCCTGTCCTACAGCCCACCAGAGTGGATCCACCAGCAACGCTACCATGGCCAGGCAGCAACAATCTGGTCCCTGGGCCTCCTGCTCTACCAGCTGGTCATAGGGAAGCACCCATTCATGAGGGGCCAGCAGATCATCTGGGGGCGGATCTTGTTCCCACGACGGCTCTCCCAAGGTGAATCCTCATCTCTGGGCACAGGGGGAACACCAGGCTTGGGAGACAGCTGTGGGCTCATGAGCATCCTGCTCTGGCAGCTGCTGAGGAGGTGGCACATGTCCTGCTCTCCTGCAGACAGGGAATCCATGGGGAAGTTGAGGCCCAGCTCTGGGCACACCCAGCATGGCCTGGGCACTGGAAGGGGGCGGCAACTTCTCCAACTGACTGGTGATTCCTGGTTTCTCTCTTCAGAATGCCAAGATATTATTAAGAGGTGTTTGTCCATGCAACCCTCGGACAGGCCATCCTTAGAAGACCTTTTGCGCGATCCTTGGATGCAGGCTGTTCATCTGCCCTAGGAGATGGGAGAGATCCACATGCACAGTTGGATCCAGGGGCCTGGCAGGTAACAGCTCCACACATTTCTTGGCAATCGGTGGCAAAGCAAACCAGGCTGTTTTTGTCGTGCCTGTAGCTCTGAGCAGGGGTCATCAGAAGGGAACACACAGCTCTTGGGCTGGAGCTGAGCTGGACACCTGGTGTGGCAAGCACTGGTGGCCACCATTCCCCCTGCTTTTGCTTGTCTGCTTCACTGATGGCTGGGACCCTGGGCAGAGCACTGACAGCCTGGTCTGGCCCCTAGGCAAGGAGAAGGAGCCCCTGGAGAAGCTGTTACCAGCTGGGGCTGCTGCTGGAGACACCAAGGGCAACCTCAAGGATGGCAATCTCTTCCTCCAGCTGGCCAGCTGAAGATGATGGATTTCAATTCTGGCATGTCTTCTTCAAAGACTCGCTCCACGCCCAATTTGCAGGTGAGTCCACAGCCAGGGGATGCTCCCAGATCTGGGCATGGCACAGCCTGGCCAGGCACCAAAGGTTCCCCCC